>NC_083109.1:65640970-66324255 GCF_949774975.1 Lagenorhynchus albirostris
TGTACACTTTTTTTTCTTGATATTTTTAATATGTTATTCTCTTTTTTTTTCTTGATAAGTCTTCCTAAGAGTTTACCAGTTTTATAAATCTTTTCAGAACCAGTTTTGGTTTTACTGATATTCTCTATTGTGTATTTGCTCTCCATCTGATTGATGCCTACTGTTATCTTTATTATTTCTTTTCTTGTATCCTCCCTTGATTTAATTTGTTATTCTTTTTTTAGCTTCTTGAAATGGAAGCTTATGTCCTTACTTTTAAGCCTTCCTTCTTTTCCAATATATGCATTAAAAGTATAAATTTCCCACTTAGCACTCCTCTTAGGTACATTACACAAATTTTGATATGTCATATTTTATTACCATTCTGTTCTAAACATTTTTTATTTGCCTTTTGATTCTTCTCTGGCCCATAGATTACATAGAAATGTATCGGTTAGTTTCCTGATAGTTGAGGTGGGTTTCTCATTGTCTTCCTGTTAAAGATTTCTAGCTTAATTCCACTGTGGTCAAAAAGTATACTCTGAGTTTTGAAACTTCTGGAGGTTAGTAAACATTACAAATGCAATGGAAGAGAATGTGAGTTATATCATTGTTGGGGAAAGTGTTTTATCTATGTCAATTAGGATTTAAATTCTATGAAATCTATCATATTCTATCATTAATTTACAAAAACTATAGAAATTCTACTTGTATTTCATTTTAATTAAAAATAAGGGAAATTCACATAAATTCTTATGTGTTTTAACATTCAGAAAGAATCATCTCATTCATCAATCACATGAGTAATTGATCTACCTTTCCAATTTTCCTTCTTTATATTTTAGTTAGAGATTAACAAGGAGTAGCTATGTAGGTTTTTGTTTATTTAAATCAACTGTATTTATCTACAATTTACCTAGAATACAATTCGCACACTTTATATGATAGTTTAATAAGTTTTAGAACATTTCAATCACCTCAAAAATTTCCTTTTGTCCTTTCCTAGTCAATACCCACCCATCCCCACCCTGAGCCCCAGGTAGACACTAATTTACTGTCACTAGCCATTATATTTCTCTTTCCTAGGGTTTCCTAGGGTTTCATAGAAATGGAATAATATAAGATACACTCTTTTGTGTCTGGTTTCTTTTACTCAGCATGTTTTTGAGATTCATTCATACTGTCTTGTGTATTACTTCTTCATTCCTTTTTATTGCTGACTTAGTGTTTTATTTTTTAGATCTATTTCTCAATTTTCCTTTGGCTTCAAACCTCACTGCATAAAACTTTAAATCTCATATCCAGTTTAAAGGTTGTGTTTTATCTTTTGAAAACATGCTAATCTTAATATCACATTATCAGATTAATTCTGAGACCCCAAACCATAAATGCTTAAGCAATATCTTCTTCAAGTTGCAAGAGTTAGGAGTCTAAACATTTGTCTGAATAAAAACAAAAATTATTTTTACCTTGATACGCCAAACTTTCTATCATTTTGTAAACTCATACACAAATATTATATAGTCTGTTCCCCTTATATAGACAGTGCACAACTAGTCATTTATACTTGCTAACATTCCTTAATCTGTTGGAGAATAATTTTTTTCATAGCACTGATTTTTCCATAGATATGACTATATGTATATACATATATCTGTGTGTGTGTATGTATGTATATATGTATATAAGTCTTATCTCAGGTGAGACACACTCTTTTGTTCCAATCATATGAGGCAAAGATGGTAGGATTATGTTTGCACACATGTGGGAAATAATTTCTGGTAGATTATACACCAAACAATTATCAGTGTTGACCTTCAGGGAGTGAAAATGTGATGAGAAACTTGAAGACATTTTTCTGTTCAGAAGAAATTTTTCTGTTAGTAAGATTGTGCCTTGCGTGAACTTTTACTCTGAACATGCTTTGTTTGGGGAATTAAAAAAACTTTAAAAAATCATTTTACTTGGGGAAAATAAAAGACTTGATTTAAACAAGAAAATGAAAGTTGTCCATAAACATTTAAAACTGTTTACATACATGTGTATATGTATGTCTTGTTCACCATTGTATCCTTTTGGTCTAAGAACAGTGCCTAAGAAATAATGAGAATTTGGCAAATATATATTGAATGAATGAATGGATACTATTATATAAATTTGGTTTTAATGTAAATATGGTGTTGCTTTTCTAAATTGATATTGTATTATAAGATTTCTACTGCAAAAATATTCTGAAAGTTTTCTTGATTGGTTTTATCATATTCCATCACATGGAAGTAACAATTCTGTCGAAAGCATATAGTTGAATTCTGGGTTTTTTATCCATTTTGCCAATCTAGTTCTTTTGATTGGGGAATTTCATTCACTTACATTTAAAGTAATTACTGATAAGGATGACTGACTATTGCCATATTGTTAATTGATTCCTTGATGTCACAGCTTTTGTGTCCCTCAGTTCATCCCTTACTGCCTTCCTCTGTATTTAGTTGATTTTTTGTAGTGATATGTTTTGATTTTCTTTTCGTTTCCTTTTGGGAATATTCTGTAGATAATTTCTTTGTGATTACCGTGGGGATTACATATAACATTCCAAATTATAACACTTCATTTGAAACTAATAACAACATAACTTCATTCACATACAAAACCCTACTGTTTTCCAGTTCCCTTGCACCTTCCTATATTATGTTATTGATTTCACAATCTTTACATATTGTCTACCCATTAACATAGATTTATCATTATTTTTTATGCTTTTGTGGTTTCTATACAGTGAAAGAATAAAAAGTGAAGTTATGAACCAAAATTATAACAATACTGTTTTTATATTTGTCTTTATATCTATCTTTATTAAAGAACTTTATACTTTTATATTTAAGTTACTCTCTAATGTCCTTTCATTTCAACTTAACTCCTTTTAGCATTTCTTGTAGGGAAAGTCTAAGGATAATGAACTCCCTCAGTGTTGTTTTTTTTTTAATCTGAGAATGTCCTAATTTCTCCCTCATTTTTAAAAAACTATTTAATTTATATTGGAGTATAGCTGACTAACAATGTTGTGACAGTTTCATGTGCACAGTGAAGCAACTCAGCCATACATATTCTCCCTCATTTTTGACGGACAATTTTGCTAGATATAGAATTTTTGGTTGACAGTTTTTTTTTCTTTATCACTTTAAATATATAATCTCACTGCCTTCTGGTCTTCAATCCACTGGTAATCTTATTAAGAATTTCACCTGATGAGTCACTTTTCTCTTGCTGCTTTTAAGATGCTCTCTTTGTCTTTGTCATCTGTAGTTTGATTGTAATGTCTCTCTGTGGGTGTCTGGGTTTTCCTACTTGGAGTTCATTGAGCCTCTTGTATTTGTCTCTCCATGCCTTTCCTCAAATTTGAGAAGTTTTTAGCCATTATTACTTCAGATAAGTTCTATGCTCCATTTTCTCTCTTTTTTCTCCTTCTGATAGTCCCATAATGTGTATATTGGTCTATTTGATTGTGGCCCATAAGTTTCTTAGGCTCTGTTCATTTTTCTTCTTGTATTTTTCTTTTTGTTCTTCTGACTCAATAATTTTAGATGACTTGTCTTCAAGTTTATTGATTCTTTCTTCTGCCTACCCTGTCTACTGTTGAGTCCCTTTGTGAAGTTTTCAATTCAGTTATTATATTTCTCAGCTTCAGAATTTCTGTTTGGATCTTTTTGTAATTTGTATCTCTTTGTTGATATTCTCATTTTGTGCATATATTATTTTCCTGATTTGCTTTAGTTCTTTGTGTTTTCCTTTAGCTTTTTCAGTGTATTTAAGACAGTCATTTAAAAATCTTTGTCGGGGGGCTTCCCTGGTGGCGCAGTGGTTGAGAATCTGCCTGCCAATGCAGGGGACACGGGTTTGAGTGCTGGTCTGGGAAGATCCCACATGCCGCGGAGCAACTAGGCCCGTGAGCCACAACTACCGAGCCTGCACGTCTGGAGCTTGTACTCCGCAACAAGAGACGCCACGACAGTGAGAGGCCCGTGCACTGCGATGAAGAGTGGTCCCTGCTCGCCGCAACTACAGAAAGCCCACGCACAGAAACTAAGACCCAACACAGCCAGAAATAAATAAATAAATAAATAAAATTTAAAAAAAAAATCTTTGTCTAGTAACTGCAGCCTATGTCTCTTTAGGGTCAGTTCCTGGAGATCCAAGTTGTTACTTCGAATAGGCTGCTTCTCTTTTTCTTTGTAGACCTTGTGATCTGTTGTTAAAAATTGCATATTTAAAAAAAGTAGCCTCCTCTCTCAGTCTTTGCAGCCTGGCTCCACGCAGGGAAAGACCTTCAATAATCTGCTCAGTACGAAAACTTAAGGTCTTCTCTGGCATGTGTCTTTCCTGGTCCTGTGCATGAGCTTTTTTTTTTTTTTTTTTCTAGTTTTGGCTGCTGTTTAAAGTTTTAATTTTCTTAAAAGTCTCCCTAGGGGGCTGCCCTGGTGGCACAGTGGTTGAGAGTCCTCCTGCTGATGCAGGGAACATGGGTTCGTGCCCCGGTCCAGGAAGATCCCGCATGCCGTGGAGCAGCTGGGCCCGTGAGCCATGGCCGCTGAGCCTGCGCATCCGGAGCCTGTGCTCCACAACGGGAGAGGCCACAACAGTGAGAGGCACGTGCACCGCAAAAAAAAAAAAAAAAAAAGTCTGCGGCTTCTGGGGGACTTAAATATTCTATTCTTTTTTGTCTGTAGTCTCTAATCCCTAGGTAACCACAGGTCTACAGTTTCCACACACTGTGACATTTGCCACTGTTTTAAGATACCTCCAATATGCCATCATACCCATCTGAGCTCCAAGTCAGTCAAGACAGAAACCAGTGCCTAAGGCCGCCTCCAGACTAGCCAGAACGTTGCACACAAGTTTCAATCTTTTTCATCTATCCCAGGAGAGGGGCTGGGAATTGGGTGGCTTCCTCTGACTACACTGTACCACATCAGAGAGTGGGTGGTGCAAGAATAAGCAAAATCACCACAAAATTTCTTACCATTTTGATTATGACTTTTTATTGTTTGGGCATTTGTTGGTTGCTGTGGGTTTGTGACTCTTTTCTAAATTCCTACAAAGCCATCTTAGTCTATTGTTGTTTACTTGATGTTTTTGTGAGGAGAAAAGGGCCCTGGAGCTTCCAAGACTGACTTCTTGCACCTCTTGAGGTACCTAAATTTAAAAAATAATTTCCCGGCTTCCCTGGTGGCGCAGTGGTTGAGAATCCGCCTGCTAATGCAGGGGACACGGGTTCGGGCCCTGGTCTGGGAGGATCCCACATGCCGCGGAGCAACTAGGCCCGTAAGCCACAACTACTGAGCCTGCGCATCTGAAGCCTGTGCTCCGCAACAAGAGAGGCCACGATAGTGAGAAGCCCGCGCACAGCGATGAAGGGTGGCCCCCGCTCGACACAACTAGAGAAAGCCCTCGCACAGAAACCAAGACCCAACACAGCAAAAATTAATTAATTAATTAATAAAAGGTGTCGTTATTAAAAAAAAAAAAGACCTGGGACAGCCAAATAAATGAATAAATATATTTTTAAAAAATAATAATTTCCCCAAATATTTAGGAATTAAATTATCCTCTTTTATTTTGTTGTAATAACAATAACAGCAGTAATTTTATTGAGCACCTACTATATTCCAGGCATTATTATACACACTTGACCTTTTAAAATAATTAATTTGAACTTTACTACAGTCTAGGTAGTATTATTATACCCTTTTAATAGGTGAGAAAACTGAGGCACAGAGAGTAACCTACTGTCCATGTGGAACTAAGACAGACACATGGGGAATAAAATTGTAAGTCTTCAATAAGTAACATGAAGGCTCTTCATGGTTTTATGTGACTTAAGACGAGGGAGTTACAGTAGACCCGAAGAAGTTGGCTGGATCACACCTCCCCCCAACTTCTCTTGGCGCTATAAATGCTTTAAAATGGGATCTAAGACCTTGAGCTACACTCACAGTGGAATGTGACTGTGGTAGTGGATTGGCCAAATTAGTACCCCTTTCCTTTGAATCAGGAAATAACATGTAGCATATGATCCTAACCAGGAAGGCAAGAGAGGTCCAAACCCAGCCCTGTGGTGGGTGAATAATCAAGGGGATGAAGTGAAGTGGAGTTTCAGAGAGATGACAGACTTAACCCGTCGTGCAGCCAACGTCTTCACACAGACCTGTGGCCTCCAGGAGGGAGACCATCTAGCCTTGATTCTGCCTCGAGTGCCTGAGTGGTGGCTGGTGATCGTGGCCTGCATCCGAACAGGTCAGTGACCCAAGCAGACCTTTGGGCTCACCTAGAGCCAGTGTGTCCTGAAATACTAGGTGTTTTCTCTTCCCCCCAGTTTTTATTCTAAAAGTCTTTCTTTTTCTCAGACTCACTCAAATATTATTTTACTCCTTCTCATCCACTCTCTCCCTTATACTCACACCCTCTCAAACACAATGTCATAATTCTCTCTCTGTCTCTCTCTCATAAACACACACACACACACACACACACACACACACACACTTTCTCTTACACGGTCTCAGACATTCTTGCTTCTTTATAAGATTCATCAATTGTTAACGTTTTGCCATATTCGAGCCCTCTCTCCCAGTGAGTCATTTAAGAATCAGTTGCAGACACTGTGACACCCATAAACACCAGATAAACACTGCAGCATGCATCTGCTAAGATGCAAGACATTTCCTTCACATAACCACAGTAGAGTTATCACACAAGAAGTTTAACACTGATGCAATAGAGTTACCTGATATACATCCATCGTCAAAATTCCTCGATTCTCCCAATAATGTCCTTTATAGCATTTATTTGGTTTAAATCAAAAATCCAATGCATTGCATTTAGTTGTTATATCTCCCCCCGTCTCCTTTAATCTAGAATGTTTCTCTACGTTCTACACTGTCTACATGACGATGACAATTTTGAAGCATCTAAGCCAGTTGTTTTGCAGAAGGTCCATCAAAATGTGTATTTCTGACTCCTTCTTCATGATTATCTTCAGGTTAGACATTTTTAGCCCAGGCACTAGAAGGGCAACATTGTGTCTTCCCTGGTGCCTCACATTGGGGATATATAAGGTTGGTTTGCCCTAATATCATTGATATTATCACTTTAGAAAGGTAGTATCCACCTTTGTAGAGGTACCTTTTCCTTTTGTAGTTAGTAAGTAATCTGTCGTATAATATTTATGGGACTGTGTGAATATCCTGTTCCCCAACTGTCTTTCCCTTTATGGTTTGAGAATCCACTGATGATTCTTGACTGAATTGAATATTTTTATGGTGGTCTTTTATTAGGATTTTCTATTTATATCATTCCTTCTACATTTATTAGTTGGCATTCTTCTATAGAGATTTTCCTTTCCCTTTTAACTGCTTATCTATGCATTAATCTATATAATCAGTATGGGACTCATGGATTCTTTTTCGAATCACTTCAGTTGTTCTATAATGCATGCTCATACAACAATATGTCGTGCTCTTGGTCACATATTCTCTGTCTCATGTTTTCTCACAAATAGTTGATTAATCCGTCAAGATCAAGAATTAACAGCAGTGGCTGAGGGAGTATAGAGAAGCCATGCCATCTGTATAGTGAAGAGATGGTCCATGAGAAACCCAAGACATGACTTGAGACCTCTGGGATAAGAAGAATTAAAGAGGAGTAGAAGCAAAGGATGGAAATTCCGAGAATGGTCATAGCACATGGAAATGCTTAGAGTCAGGAGTAGCCTATACGAAGAATGGTCATCTTGAAATAGAGAATAGAGTTGTGCGAGAGAAAGATGGAGAGTGAGCAGTGCCCTCAGAGTCAGGATGGGGAGTGTGGTGTTTTCCTGGAGACAGGGTCCAGGTCTTAGTGGGGAGAAGAAATGTGGAGGGGAAATAGTCAGTGCTCTGTGGAACTAAGCAGGCTAATAAAATGGAAGATGGGTAGTAGGAAGATTCAGGACAGGGCATCTGGTGGAGAAATTAGAATGCAATAGGGGCACACAAGACTTGAGCTAATTGTTGGTGATGGAAGATGGAAGGGAAAGTAGAAAAGTTCAAAGGACATTGTAGTTAACTTTGGGTATGACGAACGAAGGAAAGAGAGGAGATTCAAGATGACACAAGGAATGATGACAACAGATGACAAGAGATTCACAATGACAGAGAAGGAAGTGAGAGGAGAAAAATGGGGGCAGGGAGGCAGAGTCAGGGACACTGTCCTACTTGTATCTTTCCCAGATCCTGTGTAAATTTGTATGGAGAAGGACTCACCTGTCTACTGGCTAGATCCATTTAGAGTAGAAATTATTAGGGCAGGCTTTTCCAATTTTAATGTGCATAGAAATCCCTTGGAGATCTTGTTAAAATGCAGATTCTAATTCAGTAAGTTTGGGGTGGGGGGTAAGATTCTGTGTCTTAGGCGGTGTTGATGCTGTGTACCATCCTTTGCATACCAAGAAGTTAGGGAATTTCTTTGCAGATAAACCAGATCTGACAGCCAAGGTTGTGAGGCTGTGAAAGAGATACCAGAACAGGCAGTTTCTTTCTCATCCCTAGGGATCGTCTTCATGCCAGGGACCACCCAGATGAAGGCCAAGGACATTCTCTACCGACTACAAGTGTCTAAAGCCAAGGGCATCGTGACCACAGATACCCTTGCCCCAGAGGTGGATTCTGTGGCTTCTGAGTGTCCTGCTCTGAAAACCAAGCTCCTGGTGTCTGACCACAGCCGTAAAGGGTGGCTGGACTTCCGATCACTGATGAGGTGAGTTTCTGGTCTGATGAATGTGCTTTCTGAGGAATGGCAGGAGAAAGCCACTCACTGCCTAGTGCTGGTACAGAAGCAGCCAGTGGGAGGAAGCTCACCAGGTCTGAGCTTCTCTTCACAGCTATGTCACTGATTTGCTGTGCAACTCTGGGCTAGTTCCTACTCCTCTCTTGGCTGCAATTGTTTTATGTATTAAATGAGGAAATTGAACTTCTATTGAAATTGAACTCACTAAAATATCATCACCCCTGTGCAAAGGAGATGTGTAAAGTCAGAGGGTTATTGTGTTGCATGTTCCTTGTAGGTGGGGAATCTGAATATTATTTTTATGTAAATAATTAGCAATTAAAGAAGTTGAACAAAAGGTTAAGATGAATTTTTACGGTGAAACATGGTACTGAGGAAAAAATGACAGGCAGCTTTGGGAGCAAACACTTTCCATGTCCTAGGGGGTGGGTGTCTATAGGGACTCCTTGAAGGAAAAGTTAGGGAAGTGCTAAAGGTAAGAAAGACCCCTCCACCTCCAAAACTCTGTTTCTGCAAGTCTTCAGGCATTTTTCATATCACACACAAACCATGCTGGATTTGTTTTCTTGAAGTAATTCCACAGTTTTTAAAGCTCTTTACTTCAACCCCCAAGAGCAAATATTACAGTGAAATCGCATCTTATGCTAGATTCTAAAGTCGGAGAATTAGATTAAAATAGCTTAAACAAAGAATACTCATTAAAACTCGCCTAAATTTCCCAGACTCAGTATGGTATCATTTCTCCACAAGAGCCAGGGCTCCCTCCAGCACTGGGATTGCTTGCAGCCTCTCTGCCTGAGTACTATAGGAAGCTTGCATTTACAATTGTAATAGGCCCAAGAAAGAGACTCTCGGCCAAGGAGAAGCTCCCCAAGAACTGAGGCCGACGGAGGGAGCTACGGATCCTACCTTCCACCTCTAGCTCATGCTAGGGCAGATGTACATGTATATATTCCTTACACTGTCGTTCTCCCTAGCTTTCTCTTTCCCACCCTTCAACACCAAGTTTATGAGGTTAAATTCCCGTGAAGCTAGTCTGTGTAAAATACAAGGTTAGCAGTGTGACTAAAAGCATAGTATATGGATCGCACTGTCTGAGTTTGAATCCTGGCTCTGCAACTTGCTGGCTATATGTCTTCAGGTAAGTTACCTAACCTCTCTGAGCCTCAGTTCCCTCATCTACAAAATGGGCATAAAAGCAGTACTTGCCTCTTAGGGTTGCTCTGAAGATTGAATGAGTTCTTATTTGTAAATCATTTAGAGCATTGTCTGGAATCATTGGAAATACTATTTCAATGTTTATTAAATTAAAAATAATCCATCATATTTTCCCCACTTTTTAAAATGAAGAAATGTCAGTCCACCTATCCAAGTCACCCATAAACTTTGTTTGGTGCCTAATACTGGGAGCGCAAACCCCAGTTTTCTGACTCCAAGACTCATATTGCTTCTTTTGCTTCCCCAGAGGATGGAAAAACAGGAAACATGACTTCTGTCCTTTTGTGTTGAATCCCTTTGCAGATCAGAATCCCCAGTTCACACCTGTATTAAGTCAAAGACCCTGGACCCAATGGCCATCTTCTTCACCAGTGGGACCACAGGCTTCCCCAAGATGGCAAAACACAACCATGGACTTGCTTTGCGATCCTTCTTCCCTTCATGGTAGGAGAGAGGGCACCAGCTTAGAAGCTGGGCCACGGATCTGGGGTGAAGTGTGTATGTATATGTGTATGTGTATGTGCTGGGAAAGGAGCTCTTGGTGGAATTGACCCCATGCTGTTTATGCTTTCTGCTCTCTTTGGTTCAGACCCCTAAGGGTGTGAGAAGTATAGGCTGACAGAGGCATCTGAATGACAAAGGAGGCACATTTGGGTCCTGCCTGAGCACCTTTACAGGAGGAATGGAGGAGATGTGGGTGGAAACGGCAGGCATTCTGCAAACCACACAAATGACAAGCCCCTGTGTCTCTATCAGTAGTTCCAGGGTTTGGTGGGGAAAGATAAAATGCTCCAGCAATGTGACCTTACGTGACAGGTCCTCTCCTCTCCTTGATTGTGGACAAATTCGGCATAGAGTTTCCCAGTCATGAATGTTAGGAAAAAATAATACCTGGAACTAAGCCACTCCAAGCCACTGCCCTAACCTGGAACAAACATAGAGGCTGAAGCTGGGTTAACCATTTAATCAATTTTAAACCAAACTCTTCTCCCTTCTCTCCATCCCCCAACTAGTAATATTCAAACCAGACCATGTTCTATATACTTTGTACCTTATTAACCAGACCAGGGGGACAGAGAAGGCTTTTTGTAGATAGTTGGTATCTGTGCTAATGATAACAACTGAGTAGCAAAATCCTGGAGGAATGCGGGTGGAGAGAAGGGAAGGATAGTATAGTAGTCAGAATGGTATCTGAGGCTAACTGTATTTTGGAGTTAGCAGGAAATTACTGCAGCTGAAGACGTCTGATGTCCTCTGGTGCCTGTCAGACACAGGCTGGATTCTGGCTGTCGGAGGGTCCCTGCTTGAACCATGGACAGCGGGGTCTACAGTCTTTGTCCATCATCTGCCCCAGTTTGACCCCAAGGTCATTGTACAGGTAAGAAGACGAACCTTTCGATATCAACAAACTCCCAGAAAAAACTCATTTCGAGTTCAAACACTGGATCCAACTGAGAAAATACTTGATTAGCAAAGAAGCCTCTTAGTATAACTCTTAGCATAATATAACCCTGGCTCTGGGTTTCTCAAAGTGTGAAGCACTGAATCAACCATCGTATCAGAATTACATCAAGAGGTAACTTTGAAGAAAACACATATTCCAAACCTTTCCCTAGACCTATGGATCAGACTTTGTGGACCTGGGAACCAGAATATACATTCTGAGAAATGAAAGCAAACAGAACAAGCTCAGGTCTCCTGGATCCTGGATCCTGGCTCTACCAGGGCCAGGTAGCTGGTGTGTGAATGTTGTATTTGTGTGGCTACTCAATTTAATGACATATTTAGAAACAAAGGCCTTGGAATAGGACAGATCTAGTTTCGTATCCCATGATTGACATTTATTAGTGGTTTGCTTACCACTCTGAGCTTCAGTTTCCTTATCTGTAAAATGAGACTCCTAATGGTTACTATCGCCACAGAATTCTTGGGAATATTAATGAGATGACATAGGAAAGGTGTGTAAAGTGCTTAGCCCTGAGACTAGCCCAGAGAGAACACTCAGTAAGTGGTAGCAGTTGCTGTTATGCATACACCATGATAATAACTGAGGCCACCTGCGTGAACTCCTTCAACGTATTTCTCTTCACTTAAAAATTGTCTTTGTGTCTCTGCTCACTCCCCTGCTTTCTGTCTCAGAGGCAGACCTGCCCCTTCACCTCTCAACGTCCAACTCCCTCCCGACACCTGCTGCCGATCCTGTTCTTTTCCCTGCCCTTGTGTTTGGAGCCCCTCTCTATTAATCTTTAACTCATTAAACCTTTTCTCCTGTATTTGCAATCTCTCACTTTTCATTGACGCTACTCCCTCAGTCCATAAACATATTCAAAGTTCCTCATCCTAAGAACACCTGCCCTTCACGCTGGTACACCTTGGACCAGCCCCGTCTCTCCTCCCTTAAGGTCAGATTGCTCCACAGAACATTCTCCACTTGCTACCGCCTGTTCCCCCAGCTCACCCCTGAACACCATAGTCATCCAAGGCTCTGCCCTCAACTTTCCCTCCCCTCTAAGCAGCTTCCTGTACTTCCATTTCTCCAGCAGGTACTTCCACTCGGGTGGCTCCCAAAACTGTCCAGTCCTCCCTCCAAGCTAGTTTCCACCGGTTTTTCTGCTGGTTGGTTAAGTTCATCTGCTCATCCCTCCAGCACCTGAAACTGTACCTCCCACTTCTCACTCCCTGCCCCTATGTCAACATCTGCCTCTCCGTCATTATTTTCTGCCTGCATCCTGCCAGTCTCTGAAGCATAGAACTGCACAAACCACAATGAATCCACCTCTCTCCTTCCCCCACCAGGTCTAATTCTCCTTCCCCTACAAGGGGTGTCCCCACAGTCTCAGTGTATTTTAAGCTTGAATTATTTCAAAGAATTGAGTCCACAAATTTACCCCAAACCCTGAATTTGAAAGTTCAATTGTTTAATTTACTTTACAATTATTACTTTCGTGAATTTTTAAAAATAAACTTTTTAAATTACTTGGTTTCAGTCTCTCCTATTGAAGATGGGAGATGGTGACTAAAACGAAAAATGTTAAATTAAAATTTTACCATTCAAATTCACAAAACAAAACTTTCCCTTCATTCCCTCCCTACCCATCCCCTCAACTTAGACTTTCTTGTGTTGCTCCAATAGTACCTGACACATGCCATGTACGGAATTCATGCTCAATTTCGGTATACTGAAAGAATTAACAGATGAATAAATGGGCTCTCCTAGAGGAGAGGTCAGAATTAAAATGCTAATAACAAATCTATGTTTTAAATCTTAATTGAAAAAATAAAATTTTTTCTCTCCTGACTTTCTAGACATTATTCAAATACCCTATTACCCAATGCTTTGCTGCGCCCTCTGTATTTCGAATGATTCTGCAGCAGAATTCCGCCAGGTATGGTAGATGTGGCTGCCGTTGGTAACAAGAATCTTCGGGTAGGATTTTAAGTAATCTGATGCACTGTGGCCTGACTGATTTTAGCTATGGTTCTTTGAGGATACTGTGTGTGTGTGTGTGGTGGGGGGGTAAATGTTGGTGGTGATATTTAGCAGCTAGTCTAATTGGTTCTTTAAACAGGATTCAGAGAGCCAAACGAAACACTGAGTAAGCCTTGCATCATTGTGGGTTTTTACTTTTATAAACATTTTGTTATAAAATAAACATACAGAAAAGTATATAATATATACATTTACAGATTAATGAATTGTTGAATATAAAACACTTATGCAACCACTCACCCAAGGCCCAAAAATAGGACATGGCCAGTGTCCCCAGAGACCTCCTCATGCCTCTCCATCTCCACTAAAGGAATCCACTGTCTTGGCTTTTATGGTTCATTTCCTTATTTTCCCTCATAGTTTACACAGGAAATATCCCTAGACAAATTATTCTACTTTACTTGCTTTTGAGCTTCATGTAATCGTACATTATTCCATAATATCTGCTTCCTTTTTCAACATTATGTTTCTGAGAAGTGTCCGTGTTGTTAAATAATGCTGGAGTTAATTTTCATTGCTGTATAACATTACATTTTATGAAAGTAGCACATTTTAACTCAGTTCTATTATTGGGCATTTGGGTAGTTTTCAGTTTGGGACTATTGATGATTAATGCTGCATTGAATTTTTGAACATGTACATAAACACATAAACACACGTTGCTGTAGATCTTCTCTGGGAGAGGAATTGCTAGGTCACACTGACATTGCACCCTACTATCTTATTTTCCAAAGTTTTGAACCAAGGTATGCTCACCCTAGCAGGGTAGGAGAATTCCCATTGTTTCACATCTTTGGCAATATTTGTTTTTGTTCAAGTTTTAATTTTTGCCAATCTGATGGGCATGTAGTATCACACTGTAATTTTATTTTTGCATTTCCCCATGTTTGTGGATTAATTTTTAGCTCACCTGAAATCTGCTCTTTGAACCTTATGGTTGTTTATGTATCTTTTAGCGACTCTGAAATTGAAATGGCTACTTCAGAATCAGAGCTAACATGTTTTAGACATAAAAGACTTAAAATACCAAGGAGTTCAATTTATGAAGATAACTGAAATACAGCTTGATTTTATTCATGAACCCTCAATCTGACAGAATTATGTTTCCAACTGTATTTCAAAGCTCATATTACAGCTACTTTTTGCCACGTTCTTGAGATGGTGAACAAACCCCATACAAATTCAACCAGGGCATGAATATTGACTCTATTGGAGACTCTGCCCATTTTGTGTACTTTGGATAAAGCTCAAGAAGAATGAGGAACATACCCTCAATGAGGCCAGCCCTGCTGTCCATCACTACAGGCTCTGTATATATGAGCAGAGGGTGACAAGGGATTCTGCCACCTCCCTCATCCCTACGAGCTGGCTCAGCTCAGCCCCGTGCAAAGTGGTACTAAGACCCCAATCACTTCTACCCATTTCCTTCAGGGAATCCATCATTATTTTGTGATGGTTTTTGTATTATTTATGGAAATCTTCATGGGGAAAATAGATGAGAGGATTTACATCGCACAACGTACCTAGCAAACTCCTGCAAATATTCACAGCAGACTTTTCTGTTCTCTCCCAAATTCCTGCTCTCAGGGCTATTACCTGTGATCCTTCTTCTCTTCACTTACATGAACCCCGGTCTTCCTTGATGTCCCGAGCAATTCATTTCCAACCCCTAATTTGCGTTCTCCAGCCAGAAACACAAAAGGCCTTCAGTTCACATAAGCCCACTTTTCCCAGAAGGCGGTACAGCTCTATTACCATCCTAGCATATCCTTGGGGTCTTATCCCTCAGCCCTTATGGTTTATAAAAATATCCCTCTTAGCCACATAGAATGCTTAGAATGTGTTCCAAGCACACTTTTCTCCCTCTTGTTACATCAACATCCATATTCAGTCCTGATCTCCCTGATTTAACCCATTAGCCTCACCACCACCACCACCTACCCCTGCCAGATGAGTTAACAGGTACCAACAGGAAATGACTTCCACTTGGACTTGACCACCAGGAAAATGCCCAGAAGGCAAGTAAGAAAGCGAAGAAGCAGAAGGATGAATGTTCCAGATGACAATGCTCTGAGCTCTCCCTGGGCCTGGGGCAGAGCGCCCAAGCCCAATCTGCGGAGGCTCTGTTGACACCTTGCCTTCCCCTCAGCCTCAGGTTCCCCACCCTGGAGCACTGCTGTACTGGTGGGGAGGCCCTGCTGCCCGAGGAGCAAGAACTGTGGAGAAGACAGACAGGCGTTCTGCTCTACCAGGCCTACGGACAGTCAGAAACGGTAGGTGAAGGGTCCCTCTGGGCCAGTCAGGATGTGCTCGTCCACTGAGCCCAGCAGATGAGCTGAATCCTGCTATGAGTGTGTGCAGAGCACACAGCATTGCTCAAAGCCAGTGGGAGGCTCCAGAGCTCTAGGCTTATTTGTCCCAAATAAATTTGCAGAAAGGACAGTTGCAGCTCATCAACTTGTCAAAAGACCCATGTGCTGAAAACTATTGGACAAAAACTTAGAAAGGGGTCTAAGGACATGGTGCCACTGTACCTGTGATAATTAGTTATAATTAAGGGAGCCCAGGAGGGGCACTGGCATAGAAGGCACTCTCCAGAGACATGGAAGCCACCACTGCAAGTCCTGTCCACTTCACCGTCCATTCCTAGGCAGCAACCACAGGAGCAGGCCGGAGCTAGCCCCGGAAGTTCACTAGTTCATTTCTGGGTGTTTATGAGGAGAGCACACAGCTTTGATGGTGAGAAACTAGCAGGAGGAGAGATCTTCTATATACACGCCACACACACACACACACACACACACACACACACACGCACAGACACACAGACACACAGACACACACACACACACACACACACACACAGAGTGTGATCCCAAAGAGGATCACTGACCCGTCAGGTGGGCAGGGCATTCAAAGAATCAGGCATGTCTTGAATCTCAAGGACTTTATCCATGATAGTGTGGGCAGGTATCTCACTTCTAACACATTTTCAATGCATTTCCGATGCTGGACAGAGCCACTTTCCCCTACTTCCCTATCATCCCTTTAGCTGACAGATGTATGACTGTCATCTCAGGGCCTGTAGCAAAATAGCCGTTTTAGTCTCAATTGACATACTTGTCTGACATTATTTTGCATAAATACATAAATAAATAATCAGTTACTGGGTCTGCTTCCAGTCTTGAGAAATGTTAAGACTCTAGGTCTGTCCTTGCTGGTCCACAGTTTGCATTCAGACAAGAAGGGTGAGGTTAGAACTATGCGCTACACCCATGACGCCAGTCCCTTTGCATTAACTATTCATAACAACAGAATACTCCCCGATACCCGGATGGTGCTTTATTTCTCCAAACATTTTCACACCTATTCACTCATTTCTGCAACATTTTCCACATTAGAGTGTGAGCAGTGACATAGCAAAGGGGAAAGTACTTCCTCTCTCAGGAGCTCAGACCCCAGTTCACATCTCAGCCTTGCCAGTTATAGGCTTCGAGACTGTAGGCATAGCACTGAATCTTGCAGAGTCTAGCTTTCCCATCTCCAAAATGGAAATATGCCAGTCTTGCCAGGTTATGATAAGGTAAATGAAAGAAAGTATACAAAGCTCTGGGCACAGTGTCTAACCCCTATTGCAGCTATGGTTGTCACTGTTGTTTTTAGGTAGGTATTGTGTTTAGATGCTGGGGTGCAGAGATGGATGGGACAATCTCTATTCTCTGAATGCTCATTATCTACTGAGGGAAACAGACAAGCAACAATAGAAGTGTGGGGAAAAATACCACAGAAAGAGAATCTCCCAACTTCCTTTGATTAGGGCCTGAATGATAGCTAGTAGTAGTTGTTTACTGAATACTTGGTGTGTGCCTGGCACACACTCACAAGCACTCTAAGCGATAATGTTATAATTACCCCCATTTCACAGAGGAGGAGATCAAGGGGGATTACTTGGTACATAGCTAGTGAGTGGTGGAGTCAGGGTTCAAACCTTGGTCTCCCTGTGTGTAAAGCGCTTAACTTTAGGAAAGTGATAATTTCGAGAACCATAAAGAAGGAATAAGGTTCATCAGGAAGACATGGGGGTAGGGGAACAACGTGAACAATCTGAATAATCTCAGCACAGCTCTGAGAAGCAGTTGAGGCAGCTACAAGTAAATGGTTGTGAAATATACTCATGGCCCTCCCCGGCACAGGGACACATGTCTGGCATACAGTGGGCACTCCACACCCTACATTACATGCCCACGGCCCTGGGCTCACTCCTCTGCTTCTTCATGGCCTCTCCCACTGGACTCTGTAGCCCCAGCACTGGGCTCAGGCCCAGTCCATGTCAGGTGCAGTGAATGTCTGCTGACTAGAGTGGGGTCGATGGCTTCTAGCTTCTCCACGAGGGCTCTTTGCACAGCATCAAAATGACATCTGTGAGCAAGGTTGCTGTGTTTGATTTTTGCTGCCTTGTGATTAGCCTGGAGTCTTGGCCAACCCCAGTTCTCTTCTTTGCGAACAGGGAACAACTTGTGGCACTCTCCGGGGGATGAAGATCAAGCCGGGTTCCTTGGGGAAGGCCATCCCACCCTACGACATTCAGGTCTGGTGGTAAAGACATTGGCAGAGAGCTGTTAGTGCTCGGCTGGGGTTGGACCACTGTGTGACATGAGGTGACAGAACCAGTCATGCCTCCCGGTTGCCCTTCCTCTTCTCCGCCTACTTTTCCTCCAGTTTCCTGGGGAGTTTTCAGTTGAGAACTGCAATGTCCTGGGCGTGAGCGCAGCTTGCCAGGACAGCCAGAGGCCTCATGCACCGAGCCTGGGAAAGAGTACTTGCAGTAGCACAGGCAGCTCTCTCCACTGCGGGTGCCTTTAGTTTTTCCTGATCCGTGTTTTCTCGCTTGAAGACACATTTGTGATGTCTATATATGCATGAAGCACATAGACCCGTGGCTTGGGTTTTACCATTTGCTGATTTCAAAGACTTTTGACAGTTTTATTCTGTTTTCTGACAGGGCTCCTCTACCACAACCCCCTCCCCCAACTACCCCCACTGTGTCACATGAATGAGCCAGGCAGTGTTTGGGTGGGGCAGGAGTGTTGGGGATCCCTGCAGGGTCGGATTCACAGGTCTCTTGCTCCAGATCATTGATGACAAGGGCAACATCCTGCCACCCAACACTGAAGGAAACATTGGCATCAGGATCAAGCCCACCAGGCCCATAGGCATCTTCATGTGCTATGAGGTAAGGACACCCCATCTGCCCCCACATGGCCCAAGAATCCTTGCAGGGAGCTGTGTAGGTGCTAAGGGACTGGACTCAACTCTGCACCTTGAGACTTCTTCCTTCTTCCTTTATTCACTCCAAGTCAATGAAACCTGTTCTAATTAATCTCAAAGCTCATAGTGTGTTCCCACATCCCTTTCTGTCATAACCCATCTGGCACTTATGGGCTGACTGTTGGGGTAGAAAACAGCCTGGCTTCAGAACCACCAGACTTGGGGTCCAGTGATGTCTTGTGGTTAAGAGTGCTGGCTTTGACTGGGTTCACATCATACCACCGCACTTACCAACAGGGTGCAAACAAATCTATTATACTCGCTGAGCCTCCAGGGGCGCTATTATCCCCGCTTTAAAGAGGAAGAAACTGCAGATTAGAAGCTTAACGTTTCTTTCCCATGTCAAATAAATGGCAGGCCTAGGATTCAAAGTGGTGTGTTTTGGACCCCAAACTCTAAATGAGAAATCCAGGGACTACAGAAACCTACAGTAGAGTATAAGGAAACCTGCTGTAACTCTTCATCAGACAAACCCTAGCTAGCAGTGGCCACTAAGAGGAAATCCTCAGCTTCCAAGATGGACCGTAGAAGGGTAGACAGACCCTGAAATTGATCTCAGACTCCATCTCCTTTCTACAAAGTCACAGCCACTGGTGTCACTGTTGTGCTCACACTGTGGCCTTGGGTGGGTGGGTGGGGCCCTGTCCCTCTGTGGTACTATTGTCCAGAAGCAATCATGCAAGCCTTAGCCTTAATTCTCAGTAGCACAGTGTAAAGGTTGGATAAAAGGGAAAATGAACACAGAGTAACAGGTATCTAGATCAGCAGTTCTTAATACTGCCTGCACGTTAGAATCATTTGAGGGATTCTGTTTTTTTAAATACTTGGATCCAACCACAGAGATTCTGGTTAAATTGAATTGGGATGGTCCAAAGCCATGACCTAAAAAAAATTGTACATAACATATTTTATTTAGCAAAGATGTCTTGCCATATGGCCACACTGATTTCCTTCATTTCAGATGTTCTCATGGCATTGAGACATGTCATTCTACCTTTGAGATTTGTTGGCTTATATTCTGTTCTTTTATTTTCTTTTTATTGAGGCATATATATATATATATGATATAAAATTTACCCTTTTCACCATTCCTGAGCATACCGTTCAGTAGCACTGAGTAAAATTTACAATATTGCACAACCGTCACCACCATGCATCTGCAGACAATTTCCTCCATCCTCAGAAGCAATTCTGTTCCCATTAGACAACAGCTGCCTAGTCCCCATCTCCCCGCAGCTGGTAACCTCTAATGGTACTTTTTGTCTTTAAGAACTTGCCTATTTTTAGTTACCTCATATAAGTGGAATCATACAACATTTGCCCTTTTGTGTCTGGCTTATTTCACTTAGCACCATGTTTTCAAGGTTCATCCATGTTTTAGCAAACTGTCATCTTTTGAGACTGAATAATATTCCATTGTATGTATATACCAAGTTTTGATGGACATTGGGTTGTTTCCACCTTTTGGCCTTTGTGAATAATGCTGCTATGAACACTGATTGTGCAAGTAACTGTTTGGGTCCCTGCTTTCCCTTCTTTTGGTTATATACCCAGAAATGGAATTGCTAGATCATATGGTAATTCTGTTTAACTTTTTGAGGAATTGCCATATATGTTTTCCACATGCACAAGGCTTTTCATTTCCTCATATCCTTACACTCACTTGCTATTTTCAGTTTATTTTTAATAATGGCCATTCTAATGGGTTTGAAGTGGTAACTCATTGCGGTTTTGATTGACATTTCTCTAATGACTAGCATCTTTTCATGTTCTTATTGGCCGTTTGTATATCTTCGGAGAATTGTCTATTCAAGTTCTTTGCCCATTTTTAATTGGCTTGTTCATTTTTCTGTTGTTGTTGTTTCTAAGTTGTAAGAGTTCTTTATGTAGGCTGGATATTAATACCTTATCAGATATGCAAATTATATGCTTTGCAAATATTTTCTCCCATTCAGTGGGTTGTCTTTTCACTTTCTTGATAGTATCCTATGACATACAAAGTTTTTAAATTTGGTGAACATTTTATGTATTCAATATTTTTCTTTTATTTCCTGTGCTTTTGGTGTCATATTCAAGAAATCATTGTGAAATCCAAGGCAAGATTTTCCTCTGTGTTTTCTTCCAAGAGTTTTATAAGCTCAGCTCTTACATTTAAGTTTTTGATCTATTTTGAATTAATTTTTGTGTATGATATAAGGTAACTTCATTCTTTTGCATGTGGTCATCCACGTTTCCGAGCACCATTTGTTAAAAAGACTGTCTTTCCCACTGAATAGTCTTGGCATCCTTGCCTAAAATCAATTGACAGTATATGTGAGGGTTACTTTTTGGGTTCTCTATGCTCTTCCAGTGGTCTGTATGTCTCTTTTTATGAACGTATCACATTGTTTTGTTTGCTATAGCTTTGAAGTAAGTTTCTGAAATCAGGAGTGTAAGTTCTCCAACTTTTTTCTCCTTTCTAAAGGTTGTGTTTGCATTTTGGGATCCCTTGAGATTTTATGTGAATTTTAGGATGGGTTTTTCTATGTCTGCAAAAAACACCACTGAAATTTTGATAGGGATTGCATTGAATCTGTAGATAATGTTGGGCAGCACTGTCACCTTAATATTGTCTCAAATCAATGAATATGGGATGCTTTTGCATTTATTTATGTCTTCTTTCTCTTTTTCAGCAGTGATTTTTAATCTTCAGTGTACAAGTCTTTCACCTTCTATACTAAATTTATCCTTAGTATTGTATTCTTATTGATGTTTTTTCTTTTTGGATTGTTAATTGTTAAAGTATAGAACTGCACCTTAAGTTTTGTGCATTGATTTTCTTTCCTATAACTTTGCTGAATTCCTTTATTAGCTCTAACAATTTGTGTGTGTGAGAGAAAGTTTTTTAGGGTTTTGTACATGTAAGATCATGTTATCTGTGAACAGATCTAGTTTTAATTCTGTTTCATTTTGGTGCCTCATTTCTTTTTCTTGCCTAACTGACCTGGGTAAACTTCCAATACTTTGTTGAGTAGAAATGGTGAGATCAGGCTCTCCTGTCTTGTTCCTGATCTTAAGAGAAAATCTTTCAGTCCAGTGAGAATGATGTTAGCTATGCTTTTTTTTAAAATATATGGCCTTTGTCATGTTGAGGATGTTTCCTTCTATTCCTAGTTTCCTTCTATTCTATTTCCTTCTATTCCTATTCCTATTTATTAAATAAACTGCGTGTTTTTATCATGAAAGGGTACTGAATTTTGTTAAATGCTTTCTCTGCATCAATTGAATAGATATGGGGTCCCCCAGCCCTCACTGTCATTCTATTAGCATGGTTCATTATGTTGATTGATTTTCATATGTTGAACCAGGAATAAATCCCACTTGGACATGGTATATAATCCTTTTAATATGTTGCTGAATTCTGTTTGCTAGCATTTTGCTGAGAATTTTGCCCCAATTATTCATAAGGGTCTGTAGTGTTCTTTTTTTGTAGTATCTTTGTCTGGATTTGGTGTCAGAGTAATGCCGACCTCATAGATTGAGTTAAGGAGTTTGTTTCTCCCCTTCAATTTTTTGGAAGAGCTTGAGAATAATTGGTATTAATTCTTCTTTAAATGTTCGGGAGTTTTCATCAGTGAAGGCATCAGGTCTGGGGCTTTCTTTTCAGGGTGGGGAGGGATGAGAGTGTTGATTACTGATTCAATCTCCTTACTAGTTATAGGTCTATTCATATTTTTTATTTCTTCATGATTTATTTTTGGTAGATTATGTGTTTCTAGAAATTTGCCTCTTTCATCTAGATTATCCTGTCTTTTGGTGTATAATTGTTTTAGTGTTCTCTTATAAACTTTTCTTTTTTGGAATGTAAAATGGCTAGTAATATCTCCTCTTGCATTTCCGATTTTAATAATTTGAATCATCTCTTTTTTTCTTAATATAGCTAAACATTTGTCAATTTTTGATCTTATCAAAGAACCAACTTTTGGCTTTATTTGTTCTGTCTATTGTTTTCCTATTCGCTATTTTGTTATTCTTAGATCCAAACTTATTTCCTTCTTTTGCTAGCTTTGGATTTAGTTTGCTCTCCTCTTTCTTGTTACTTAAAGTGTTAAGTTATTGACGTGAGATTTTTTTTTTTCCTAATGTAGGTGTTTAAAATTCCTAAGCAACACTGCTTTTGTTACAATCACAAGCTTTGGTATGTTGTAGTTTGGTTGTTATTTATCTCCATGTAATTTCTAATTTCCCCTGTGATTTCATTTTTGACTTATTGGTTGTTTAAGACTGTATTGCTTAATTTTCTACATATTTGTGAATTTCTCACTTTTCTTTTTGTTGTTAATTTTTAATTTCATTCTATGTGATCAGATAAGATACCTTATATGATTTCAATCTTCTAAAATGTACTAATCTTTGTTTTGTGGCATATTATGTGACCCATCCTGTAGAATGTTCCATGTACATTTGAGAAAAATGTGTGTTCTGTTGTTCTTAGGCAGGGTATTTTGTATATCGGTCAGATCCAATTGGTGTGTAGTGTTAGTCAAGTCCTCCACTTCATTATTGACCTTCTTTCTGGTTGTTCTATCCATTATTGAAAGCAATATATTGAACTCTCCAAGTGTTATTGTAGAACTGTATATTTCTCCCTTCAATTCCATCAATGTTTATTTTATATAATTTGGAGTTTTGATTTCTCCCTTTAATTCTGTCTATGTTTGCATCATATATTTTGGCACTATGCTGTTAGGTGCATATACGTTTCTGAATGTTATATAGTCTCAGTGAATTAATATTTTTTTCAATATATAATGTCCATTTATTGTCACTTGTGCCAGTATTCAACTTCAAGTTTATTTTGTCTGATATTATTAGATAGCCACCCTTTTGTCTCCTATTTGTAGGGAATGTCTTTTTCCATCTTTTCAATCTACTTGTGTCTTTGAATCTGAAATGAGTCTCTTATAGACAGTGTAGAGTTGGATCATGTTTTATCATCTATTCTGCAAATCTCTGCCTTTGGATTGGAGAGTTTCACCCATTTACATTTAAAGTAATTATTGATAAGGAAAGACTTACATATGCCATTTTGCTATTCATCTTCTGTATGTCTTAATGCTTTTTTGCCCCTCATTTCCTCCACTACCGTCTTCTTTCTTATTTAGTTGATATTTTTTAGTGACATATGTTGCTTCTCTTCTAATTTCCTTTAGTTTATATTCCTTAGATATTTTCTTCATGGTTACTATGGGGATTACATATAACATCCTAAAATTATAACAATCTAATTTGTATTGATACCAAATTAACTTCAATTACATACAAAAGCTGTACTTCTAAGCATTATGGTGGTGTGAGACAATCCCTTTGTCTCTCTCCTTTAATCTACAACTAGTAAAACATCCATAACACAACACCAGTTCCTCTGCTCAACACACCAGGACACAAGAGAGATCTACACATCTGTAATCTGAAGGTGGATGGGTTGGAACACATAGAAGAGGCAGAACCAGTGCCCATGATACTGGCCTCCTGGCTATCATGGCTGAGCCACAGCCCCAGAGAATCCAGCAGCAGCAGCAAAGGTGACACACATGACTCTGGCTTCTAGCTGCAGCAGTGCCCATGGCCACAGAGAACTGGGCAGCAGTAGAAGTGAGCCCCATGATCCCAGTCCCTTCAGCCACAGGAGCACATGAAACTCCAGACCCCTGCTTGTGGTGGTGCCCATGAACATGACAACCTCTGACCCCAGCTTCTACCCCTCCCTCCAACTACCCCCACTGAGGCAGCAGTGGCCGCAACCTAGGCAACCCCAGACACAGCGGAAACTTCTGCCATACCAGTGCTCCTGGTGGTGATGCCAGCAACAGAAGTGACGCCAGCAACAGAAGTGACACCGGCAACAGCAAGGCACCAGTGACCCCAGGAGCACAAGAAGCAATTATGAGGGCATGGGGCCACACCTTCCACAGAGACAATGGAAGATGGAAAGTGCAGATTCTCAAATACCACAAGAGGCAGCTCTGGAAAGACGAACCAAAAACCTGGACATGAAAGGAACCTAAGTGTCCATCAACAGATGAATGGATAAAGAAGATGTGGCACATTGGGCTTCCCTGGTGGCGCAGTGGTTGAGAGTCCACCTGCCAATGCAGGAAACACGGGTTTGTGCCCCAATCTGGGAGGATCCCACATGCCGCGGAGCAGCTGGGTCCGTGAGCCATGGCCGCTGAGCCTGCGCGTCCGGAGCCTGTGCTCCGCAACGGGAGGGGCCACAACAGTGAGAGGCCCGCGAACACAAGAAGATGTGGCACATATATACAATGGAATATTACTCAGCCATAAAAAGAGACGAAATTGAGTTATTGGTAGTGAGGTGGATGGACCTAGAGTCTGTCATACACAGTGAAGTAAGTCAGGAAGAGAAAAACAAATACCATATGCTAACACATATATATGGAATCTAAGAAAAAAAAAAGTCATGAAGAACCTCGGGGTAAGACGGGAATAAAGACACAGACCTACTAGAGAATGGACTTGAGGATATGGGGAGGGGGAAGGGTAAGCTGTGACAAAGTGAGAGAGTGGCATGGACATATATGCACTACCAAACGTAAAATAGATAACTAGTGGGAAGCTGCTGCATAGCACAGGAGATCAGCTCTGTGGTTTGTGACTACCTAGAGGGGTGGGATAGGGAGGGTGGGAGGGAGGGCGATGCAAGGGGGAAGAGATATGGTAACACATGTATATGTAAAACTGATTCACTTTGTTATACAGCAGAAACTAACACACCATTGTAAAGCAATTATACTCCAATAAACATGTTAAAAAAAAAAAAACTTGTGCTGTAGTGCCACCTACTTAAAAACAAAGGAAAAACCTCTAGTTACCAATTATTGGTTTGTTAGAAACAAAGTAAGCAAAACTTTATCTATTAAGAAAGGTGTTGGATACTTCAAATGCACTGGTACAGGAACATCTCATCAAGCACCATGAAAAATGACAGCAATGCAGTATACCAAAAAAGAAATGACAATTCTCCAGAAACCAAAGTGAAAATCACAGAAGAGCATGCTTTAACTAATGGAGAATTCAAAATAGGTATCATGAAGAAACTCACTGAGCTACAAGAAAACTCAGAAAAGCAATTCAATGAGCTCAGGAATAAAGTTGATGAACAGAGGAATACTTTACAAAAGAGATTGGTTACCCTAAAAAAGAAACAAACGAATTCTGGAGCTGAAGAACTCAATAAAATGAGATAAAGACTGTACTAGAAACCACTGGAAATAGAGCAGACCATATGGAAAGGAGAAGTAGTGAGCTCAAAGATAGAAATCTAGAAATGATTCAGGTAGGAGAGAGAAATAAGGTTTTAAAAAATGAAGAAACTCATTAGAAAACATAACATAAGGATAATTGGTATTCCACAAGGAGGAGAGAAGATGAGATCAGAGAGCATATAAAAAAATAAGAAATAATAGCTGAGAACTCCCCAAACCAGGAGAAGGAACTGGATATATGACTCCACAAGCTAACAGAACACCTAATTATCTCAGTGCAAACAGACCTTCTCCAAGGCACATTATATTAAGCTATCAAAATCAATGATAAAGAATTTTAAAGGCAGTGGGGAAAAAAAGACATTGTCCTGCAAAGGTACCCACATTAGCCTATCAGCAGATTTCTCAGCAGAAACTCTATAGGCCAGGAGAGAGTGGAATGACATACTCAAATTGTTGAAAGATAAAAACTGTCAGCCAAGACTATTCTAACCAGCAAAGTTATCCTTCAGATATGAAGGAGAAATAAAGGTTTTCCCTGACAAACAAAAGTTGAGGGAGTTCATCGCCACTAAACCTGCCTTACAAGAAATGTTGAAAGGAGCTCTTCTACCAAAATGAAAAGACAAAAGCACACAAAACTTAGAGTAAATAGAATCAGAAAATTGCAACTCTATATAAGTTGTTAAACAGTTATAGCATAAAAGGGGGGAAAGCAGTAAAAATAACTAAGGTACTTCAATCTGGTAACACACTTACAGTATAAGAGAAGATAATTTGAGGCACACACACACCAAATATAAAGGGGGAACAGGAAAATGATGGAACCTGTATAGGCAAATGAGATAAGATGTTATCTACAGAAAAAGGGCTGTTTTATTTATGAGACATTTTATACAAACCTCATGGTAACCACAAAACAAAACATAAAAAAAGAATAAGCTGAAGAAAAACAACATAGAAAACCACCAAACTAAAATGGCAGAAAGAAACACAAGGAAAAAAACAAAACAAAACAAAACCCCAAAAAAACCCAAAACAAACAAACAACAAAAAAGTGGCAATACAGAGCGACCAGAAAACAAAAGATAAAATGGCAGAACTAAGTCCTCATATATCATCAGTGATCACCCTAAATGCCAATGGATTAAGGTCACCCATCAAAAGAGACACAGTGGCTGGATGGATTAAAAAACAAGATCCAACTATATTCTGCCTCCAGGAGACTCATCTCAGCTCTAAAAAAAAATAGGCTCTGAGTGAAGGGATGCGAGATGATACTGCAAGCAAAGGGCAGCCAAAACAACTGGGTGTAGCTATATTCATAACAGACAAAAGACTTCAAGCCAAGAAAGGTAAGAAGAGCAAAAGATGAACATTACATAATGATAAAGGAGATAACCCTTCAAGAATATATGATATTTATTAATATATATACAGTCAACCCTCCAGATCTGCACGTTTTACATCCACAGATTCAACTTACCTGCAGATCAAAAATAATTCAGAACACAATTCCAGAGAGAAGCAAAAAGCAAATCTAACTTTGTTGTGTGCCGGCAACTATCTGCATAGCATTTACATTGTATTAGGTATTATAAGTAATCTAGAGCTGATATAAACTTTACAGGAAATTGTTTGTACATTATATGCAAATTATAAGAGACTTGAGCATTCCTCAAATTTTGGTATCTGCAGGGGTTCCTGGAACTAACGACTGTATATACCTAACCTAGGAGTACCAAAATATATAAAGCGATTATTAACAGATGTAAAGGGAGAAACTGATGGCAGCACAATAATAGTAGGGGACTTTAACACGCCACTTACGTTAATGGGTAGATCATTTAGACAAAAAGTCAACAAGGAAACAATGGCCTTAAATAAAA
This sequence comes from Lagenorhynchus albirostris, assembly GCF_949774975.1. Classification (NCBI taxonomy): domain Eukaryota; kingdom Metazoa; phylum Chordata; class Mammalia; order Artiodactyla; family Delphinidae; genus Lagenorhynchus; species Lagenorhynchus albirostris. Next base: position 65,668,960 of record NC_083109.1, read on the forward strand.
CATTAGACCAAATGGACTGAATAGACGTATATAGAACATTCTATGCAAAAGCAGCAGACTACACATTCTTCTCAAGTGCACATGGAACATTCTCAAGGTTAGGCCATGTGTTTGGACACAAAATAAGTCTCAATAAATTTAAGAAGACTGAAATCCTTTCAAGCATCTTTTCTGAATATAATGGTATGAAACTAGAAATCAGCTACAAGAAGAAAGCTAGAAAAGTCACAGATATGTGGAGACTAAACAACATGGTGCTGAACAACTACTGTGTCAAGGGAGAACTTAAAGGAAAAAATTAAAAATACCTTAAGACAACTAAAAATAAAAGTATAACATACCAAAATCTGTGGGTTGCAGCAAAACTGGTACTAAGAGGGAAGTTTATAGTGATACAGGCCTACGTCAAGAAGCAAAAAAAGTCTCAAACTATTTAACCTTACACTTAAAGGAGCTAGAAAAAGAATAGGTGAAGCCCAAAGACAGTAGAAGGAAGGAAATATTAAAAATAAGAGCAGAAACAAATGCAATAGATACTTAAAAGACAATAGAAAAGATCAATGAAAGAAAGAGCTGGTTCTTTGAAAAGATAAACAAAATTGACAAACCTGTAGCTCAACTCACAGGAAAAAAGAGAGAAGGCACTGATAAAATAAAAAACAAAAGAGGCATAATAACAATGGATACTACAGAAATACAAAAGATTATGAGAATATTATGAACAAAAAATGGACAACCTAGAATAAATGGAAACATTCTTAGAATCATGCAACCTTCTAAGATTGAATCATGAAGAAATAGAAAATCTGGATAGACTGATCAACATTAAGGAGATTGAAACAGTAATTGAAAACCTCCCAGAAAGCCAGATGGCTGCACTGGTGAATTCTACCAAACATTCAAAGAAGATTTAATACCTATCATATTCAAACTATTCCAAAAAATTGAAGAGGAAGGACGGTTTCCCAACTCATTTTACAAGGCCAACATTAGACTGATACCAAACCAGACAAGGATAACACACACAAAAAATAAAATTGCAAGCCAGTATCGCTGATGAACATAGATGCAAAAGTTATCAACAAAACATTAGCAAACTGGGCTTCCCAGGTGGTGCAGTGGTTGAGAGTCTGCCTGCCAATGCAGGGGACACGGGTTCGAGCCCTGGTCTGGGAGGATCCCCCATGCCGCGGAGCAACTAGTCCCGTGAGCCACAACTACTGAGCCTGCACGTCTGGAGCCTGTGCTCTGCAACGAGAGGCTGCAACAGTGAGAGGACCGTGCACCGTGATGAAGAGTGGCCCCTGCTCGCCGCAACGAGAGAAAGCCCTCGCACAGAAACAAAGACCCAACACAGCCAAAAATAAATAATTAAAAAAAAAATTAGCAAACCTAATACAACAATACATTAAAAGGATTATACACCATGATGGAGTGGGACTTATTACAGGGATCCAAGGATGGCTCAAATTAAGCAATGTGATACACCACATTAACAAAGAATAAAAATCATATGATTATCTCTACAGTTGCAGAAAAATCATTTGACAATGTTTAACATCCATTTATGATTAAAAATAACTCTCAATAAAGTGGGTATGGAAGGAATATACCTCAACATAATAAAGCCCATTTATGACAAACCCACAGCTAAAACCATACTCAACAGTGAGACACTGAAAGCCATCCCTCTAAAATCAGGAAGAAGACAAGGATGAGCATCCTCGCCCCTCTTATTCAACATAGTATTGGAAGTTCTAATCACAGCAGATAGGCAAGAAAAAGAAATAAAAGTCATCCAAATTGGAAAGGTGACAAATTTTACTTGTCACCTTATTTGCAGATGACATGATTTTATATGTAGAAAATCCTAAAGACTCCACCAAAAACTATTGCAACTAATAAATGAAAAGAGGAAAGTTGCAGGGTACAAAATCAGTATACAAAAATCTGTTGCATTTATATATAATAACAATGAACTAGGAGAAGAATACATTAAGAAAAAAATCCCATTTACAATCACAACAAGTAGAATAAAATCCTTAGGAATAAATTTAACTAAGGAGGTGGAAGACCTGTACACTAAAAACTATAAGACATTGTTGAAAGAAATTGAAGAAGCAGCAAAGAAATGGAAAAACTAGTTCATACTCATGCATTGGAAGGAATAACATTGTTAAAATGTTCATTTTACCTAAAGTAATCTGCAACTTCAGTGCAATCCATATCAAAATCGCGATAACATTTTTCACAGAAATTGAACAAAGAATTCTAAATTTGTCTGGAACCACAAAAGACCCCAAGTAGCCAAAGCAATCCTCACTGAGAAAATAGAACAAAGTGGGAGGATCACACTTGCTGATTTCAAATCATACTACAAAGTTATACTATTCAAAATAATTTGACAGAAAAACAGACACATAGATCAATGGAAATATTTGAGAGCGCAGAAATAAACTCACACATATATGAACAACGAATTTCTGACAAGGGAGCCAAGAATCTACAATGGAGAAAAGAAAGTCTCTTTAATAAATGATGTTGGGAAAGCTGGACAGCCACAGACAAAAGAGTGAAGCTAGACCACTATCTTACGTCATACACAAAAATTAACTCAAAATGGATTAAAAAACTTGAATGTAAGACCTAAAACCATAAAACTCCTAGAAGAAAACATAGACAGTGTGCTCTTTGACATTGGTCTTAGCAACATATTTTTGGCTATGTCTCCTCGGTTAAGGGCAACAAAAACAAAAGTAAACAAATGGAACTACACCAAACTAAAAAGCTTCTGCACAACAAATGAAACCATCAACAAAACAGATAAGGACAAATACCTGTGATTTCACTCATATGTGGAATATTAAAAAAACAAACGAACAAAACAAAAGCATAGATATGGAGATCATATTAATGGTTATCAGAGAGGATGGGGGTTGGAGGGCAAAGTGAGTAAAGAGGGTCAACTGTATGGTAAAAGATGGAAACTAGAGTTTTTGTGGTGAGCGTGCTGTAGTGTATAAAGAAGTCAAATTATAATGTATGCATGAAACATATGTTATAAACCAATGCTACCTCATTAAAAACATGTAAGCAGTAAAAGAAACAAAAACAAGAAACTCTACTTCTGTAGAGCTTTGTCCCCTCTTTCTGATACTGATTCCATAAATTATATCTTTGTACACTGTGTACCCAAAAATATAGACTTAGAATTTTTTATAAATTAAAAAAAATACTATAGAAAATTAAAAGTGGAGTCACAAATCAAAATTACAGTAATATTGGCTTTTACATTTGCCCACACACTTAACTTTTCCAAAGATATCTTTATATGGATTTGACACATGTCTAGAGTCTTTTCATTTTAACCTGTAGGAATCCCTTTACCATATCTGCTAGGGCATGTCTAGTGGCAATGAACGCCCTCAGCTTTTATCTGAAAATATCTTAATTTCTCCCTCATTTTTAAGGAGCATTTTGAAGGCAGGATAGAGAAGTCTTGATTGACAGGTTTTTTTCTTTCAACACTTTAAATATGTAATCCCACCACTTCTGGCCTTCAAGGTTTCCTGTGAGAATCAGCTGATAATCTTACTGAGGATCCTTGTATGTGATGAGTCACTTCTCTTGCTGTTTTCAAGATTCTATTTGGCTTGCAATATTGTGATTTTTATGTATCCTGGTGTGGGTCTCTTGAGATTATCTTATTGGATTTCTTTGAACTTCTTGTATTTGTAAATTCATGTGTTTCATTACATTTGAGAAGATTTTGCCCCTATATCTTCAAATACTATTCCTGTCCCTTTCTCTGTTTCATTTCCTTCTCTCATAATGCACATGTTTCTCTGCTCGATGGTGTCATGCAAGTCCATTAGGCTCTATTTGCTTTTCTTCAATTTTTTTCCTGTTTGCTCCTCAGACCCAATAACTTCTATTGTTCTGTCTTCAACTCTCTGATTCTTTCTTATTCCTGTTTTAAACTACTGCCACACACTTCCGTGAATTTTTTGTTTTAGTTATTGCCCTTTTCTAGAACGTCTGTTTGGTGCCTTTCCATAATTTCCATCTCTTTGTTGATATTCTCATTTTGTCCACATGTCACTTTTCTGACTTCTTGTAGTGCTTTGTCCATTTCTTCCTTTACCTCTGTGACCACATTTAACAAACTTGATTTAAACTGTTTGTCTAGTAAGTCTTATGTCTGGCCTTCCTCAGGGATGGTTTCTGTCAATTAATTTCATTCCTTTGAATGAGGCATGATGTTTTTAAATATTTATTTATTTTATTTATTTATTTTTTACTTTTGGCTGTGTAGGGTCTTAGTGCAATACACAGGATCATTGTTGTGGCATGTGGGATCTTTTGTTGCAGTGTGCAGGCTTCTTTCTAGTTGTGGTGTGTGGATTTTCTCTCTCTAGTTATGGTGCACAGGCTCCAGAGTGTGTGGGCTCTGTAGTTTGCAGCATGAGGACTGCCTAGTTGAGGCAAACGTGCTCAGTAGTTGTGGTGCGCGGGCTTAGTTGCCCCACAGCATGTGGGATCTTAGTTCCGCAACCAAGGATCAAACCCATTTCCCCTGCGTTGGAAGGTGGATTCTTTACTACTGGACCACCAGGGAAGTCCTGAGGCATGATTTCTGTTTCATTGTATGTCTTGTAATTTTTAGTTGAATATTGGGCCTCTCACTATTACAATGTGGTAACTCTGGAAATCAGATTCTCCTGCTTCCCTGGGGGTTGGGGTGTCTGGGGTTTTGTTCTTGTTCTTGTTTTGTTTGGTTGACCGCTGAAGCCTATAACAGTATGTTTGTTTTGAGACGTTTCCAAACTCTTCTTGCAACTACAATTATTGGCCATGTGTGATCACACTGAAGTTTCTGATCATTTAGCTCATGTTCAGCTAATGTTTTGACAGAGATTTTCTTGAGTGTCAAGAGGTCAAACAAACAAAAATACCAATAACAACAAAAAGGAGAGAACAACCAATGTACAAGTTAGGTCTGTGCTGGGGTACTCCTTCACCACTTAGCTCAGCTTGCTCTGAGCCTAGAGATCAGTCTGAGGTGAAACCTTAAGGTCTTCTTAGGACCCTTGTGAGCACACGTCTTGCTCAGGTATGTGCATGGTTTTCTAGATACCGCCATGTGCACAGCTGTCTTGAATATCCTAATTTCTTGAAAGACTGTCACCCCAGCTTCTCCTCCAGACCTTGATGATCTATTGTATATCTCCACCCATAATTTCTTACCTCAGGCATCTTTCAGTTTTGTAGTCTTCCAGGTAGCTCCTATGAACAGTTCCTATTGCTTTTCCCACTTATATTCTGAGTTACATGAACTGCGTGCCTTGCACCAGTCCTCCCATTATCCCCAGACAGGTTACAACAGGTGTGTACAATAATTTGCAAATGAGATCTTCTCTGCTCTCTCTGGTTGGAGCAGGGGCACTGGGAACTGGGCTGCCATCTGCTCAAGACCAAAACTGCCATGCAGAAGAAAGGCTGGAGCAAGGGTGAATAAAATGTCACAAAACTTTGTACTATTTTTAAGATGGCTTTTTCTTGATTGGGTATTTATAAGGTTGTTTTAAGCCTTTGACTCTTTCCCAGACGTTGTACATAGTCAATTCAACTTCTTGTACTTTTTTTGTAGTTTTTGGGGGGAAATGAGACCTTAAATCTTCCTCATTTGCCATGTTTTCTTGACATCACCCACCAGTAGCACTTTTTAAAAGTAGTCAAGGTGAAGAACTCAATTTGGTGCCTCTGTAGACTCTGACCCTCTCTGTGTGGTAGATGTGATACTATTCTCCTACCATTCAGGAGCTCTTCAATGGCTCTGAGATCTACTTCCAAGAAGTTCAGGCCCGGTGAGACAAAGGAATTCCTTCCCTGGGTGTGGGAGTCCCATCTGCAAGGTTCCAATCTCCTACCCTACCTCAGATGATTGACATCAAGAAATATCATTTCCTTCAGGGAAGACATGTCTACAGGGATGTGTCAGGTCAACTGTATCACAGTACACTGAGATGGACAGCAGTTCAAATGGTACATGAATTCGGGGTGGGACTTTTTCTGTATGCTTTGATGTGGTGTCTCCTAAATTTCAGTCATTCAAGTCCACGTCAACTATTTTCTGCCACATCCATGCACCATGTATATTATTACTTACATTATTTTTCACTTTAAATCAAATTACTTTAAAGCATTTGTTTAAAACAGAATTTGATCTGGTATCTCAAGTGGAAAACAGTATCTCTTGCCAAAAACCGGAGGCAATGGGCTTCCCTGTTGGCGCAGTGGTTTAGAGTCCGCCTGCCAATGCAGGGGACACGGGTTCGATCCCTGGTACAGGAAGATCCCTCATGCCGCGGAGCAGCTAAGCCTGTGTCCCACAACTACTGAGCCTGCACTCTAGAGCCCGTGAGCCACAACTACTGAGCCCACGTGCCACAACTACTGAAGCTCGCACACCTAGAGCTTGTGCTCCAAAACAAGAGAAGCTGCCGCAATGAGAAGCCCGTGAACTGCAACAAAGAGTAGCCCCACTCGCCGCAACTAGAGAAAGCCCGTGTGCAGCAATGAAGACCCAACCGAGCCAAAAATAAATAAATAAATAAATTTTTAAAAAATTGTTCTTAAAATTGGTTGAACATTGTTCACTAATCGACCACGGGCATGCATTGAGTGCTTGCATGTCATGAAAGTAGACTCAGAGATTATAAAAATTGCCCAGGTGCCAGGTAGAGCCAGAAGCAGGATTCAAACCCAGATCCGAGCTCATTGTTGTAGCTCATCATCTCTAAACTCACTGTTTTTGACAGAGTAGTGTCGTTCTCTTTGCAGAATAACCCAGTGAAGACAGCCGAAGTGGAGTGTGGGGACTTTTACAACAGTGGGGACAGAGCAACTATTGATGCAGAGGGCTACTTCTGGTTCCTGGGGAGAGCTGATGATGTCATCAATGCCTCCGGGTAGGTATGGCTGACGCTGAACCAGAAGGTACCACCCTCACGAGCCTGGTGGGAGGTAGCATGCCCAGACATTCCTTCATGCCTTGGTGATGGACTCTCAGCCTAACTCTGAACCAAAGTAAGACATCGTGCAAGTTAGAGGCACTGGGAAGGAAAACTTGACTTTGGGCCCTATTTGTTGAGGGAGCTTACTCTGTGTGCTCCTGTAATGAACCACGTGTCACAGAAGCACATAACAACAACAAAAACAATAATAAAATTCACCTTTCTGGAATACGTATTATGTGACCGTACTCTCTGTAGAGCTTTATACGAACCACTCCCAGTGCTGTAAGGTAGATGTGATTATGCCCATTTTATTTTATTTTATTTTATTTTGTGGGGGGAGCGTATGTGTGTGGAGGCCCCAAGTGCACGGCATGCAGGATCTCAGTTCCCCGAGCGGGGATTGAACCCGTGCTCCCTGCAGTGGGAGCACGTAGCCCTAACCACTGGATGGCCAGGGAATTCCCATGATTATGCCCATTTTACATGAGCAAATGGAGTCAGTGACCAGTGAAAAACGTTGCCTGAAGTTTCAAAGACAGTACAGGGTGCAGCCCAGATTTGAACAAAGGTGGTCTGACTCCAAGTCTGTTGTTCCTAACTCTTACATGATTTATAAAGAAAAAAATGACACGTTACACTAGAATAACATGTTTTCTTGGGAATTTCAGGAAAATTGTGTTTGTTGTTTTTCATTTCTAAAACCAATGCTGATATAGTGAGGAACAGGCTGTAAAATTTGTACAAATGTTTAAGCTAAGGAGTTTTCATGCCAGGGGAAGCTGCTTGAGCTTGAGCCAAGCCCCAGAGCTCTGGGAGGATGAAGCATTCACCTCCTCTCTCACCTGGGGGGCACCTGAGCCTTGTATTTCTTAGCATGGAACGTTCAGGACTTCACATTTCAGTCCCATTACACAGGCCCTGGCGCCCTGTGACAGATACCCTCCGTGCCAAGGGAAGTTGTGTCTCTCCAAAAGATGCGATCTGAGGAACTGGGTCACCCTCACCCGGGAATTGCCTCAGAAGGAACCATTGGTCCTGCAGGTACCGCATTGGGCCGGCAGAAGTGGAGAACGCCCTGGCAGAGCACCCAGCGGTGGCTGAGTCCGCTGTGGTGAGCAGCCCGGATCCGATTCGAGGGGAGGTGAGGAACGGGACGTGGAGGTCATCGTGGCTGGGCGTGGGGCTGGGAAGGCAGGTGAGGGGAAAACTTCCCGGCCATACCTACCCAGCCTTGGACCTAGGGTGAAGCGAGGGCATGGTTGGTGTTCATGTGACTTACACGATGTGGTCAGCAGGGGGCACTGTGGCCTCATCTGTGACTGAAACGATGCTGATAGTGAATGCTGCTGCTGCTGCCATCTAGCAGTTAATCAGCTCTTACTGGGTGTCAGCTCATTTATCCCTCACAGAACACAATGAATTAAGGACTCTTTTAATACCTTTTTGCAGAGAAGGAAACAGAGGCATAAAGAGGTTAAATAACTTGCCTGGATTACACAGCTAATAAGTGGTGGGAAATTGAGCACTCTGGCTCCAGAGCATGCATCCTTGATTCAACAAGTGTTTATTGAACACCTTCTATGTACAATCCCTGAGAAGTTAAATGAGGACATGAATAATAATAGGAAACTAATAAATTACCAACGTTATTAAATGCCCACAAGGTCTTAACTATTATTAAATGCCCACAGGACTCTACCTACAATAATAGTGAAAATGGTGATGTTAACAATGATAGGAATACAAATACATTTAAACAGGCTTCACGTTTTATGTGTATTATCTCATGGAATCTTTGCATGAACCTGATGAGGAATGCACCTGTCCTCTCCCCATTTCGCAGAGAAGGAGATTGAGATTAAGATAGGTTAAGTAATGTTCCAAAGCAAAGAGTGGAAACTGAAAGCACTGAGATTTGAACCTGGGATTTCCAAAGGCTCTGCTGTCAGTTTGTTTTCCCATTAATTTTGTAAGCATTTATTTTATTTAAAAATTTTTTTTAAATTTAAAAAATTTTTAAACTGAAAATTATTATTATTATTTTTTTTAACGCGGGCCTCTCACTGTTGTCGCCTCTCCCGTTGCGGAGCACAGGCTCCGGACGCACAGGCTCAGCGGCCATGGCTCACGGGCACAGCCGCTCCGCGGCATGTGGGATCTTCCCGGACCGGGGCACGAACCCGTGTCCCCTGCATCGGCAGGTGGACTCTCAACCACTGCACCACCAGGGAAGCCCTGAAAATTATTTTTAAATTTTTATTTATTTATTTATTGGCCGTGCAGTGTGGCATGGCTCGCGGGATCTTAGTTCCCTGACTAGGGCTCAAACCCGCGGCCCCTGTGGTGGGAGTGTGGAGTCTTAAGCACTGGACCTCCAGGGAAGTCCCAGGCATTTACTCCTTAAACTATACTTTGGTTGTCCCTCTCTCTGAGCCTCCACTCTGGTTCTTCACTGCAGGTAGTGAAGGCTTTCATTGTCCTGACCCCAAACTTCCTGTCCCATGATCGAGACCAGCTCACCAAGGAGCTGCAGCAGCATGTGAAGTCAGTGACAGCCCCGTACAAGTACCCAAGGAAGGTGAGCGAGAGCAGATGGATGGGGTCTGGTCCCTGTGAGTGGTTCTGGGGGCTCCACTGCCTCAAGTCTCATACAGTGTCTGGGGTGAAGCCTAAGTAGCCAAGAGCACTAATATTTTTCTCTGCAGAAGAAGCGTTTCAGCTTAGGGGTGTGAGGGAGCCCACTGAATCGGATGGAACCTCGATCCTGTGTCAGAAACTCATCCATTGCTGGAGTGTCAGACTAAAGAAAAAAATCAGACAATTGCCCAAGGCTATCCAGGAAGGTTATTTATAATCTTTCAAAATTTGAAAAAGACACCCAAACCAGCAACTTCCAAGCTATTAAAAAACATTCTGTCGTGAGAAATAGATTCTGTATTGCAACCCAACACCCATATACACACATAGCAAAGAACAAAGAACAAAATGATATTTACCCTAACAACATGTAATACATTCTGATATTTTTTGTTCAACTTCATTTGTTTTAAATGCTGTGCACAAGCTATAAAACTGTGCAGCAATAGAGAAATGATGAAATTACTCATGGAATTTAATATTATTCTGTAATTTAAACTGATAATGAAGATTTTTAACATAAAATATCACAATAATATATTATTGAGATAAAAAGCAGGCTAAGAAATAACATACGTAGTGCTATCTGATATGTTTAAAAACAAGTTAAAATTTTCTTCTTTTGTAGTAATACTTTGCTGCATTGTCTGAATGTTTACAATCAATACATATTATAAAGCTATATAGCTAACATTTATTGAGCATTTACTGTGTGTACTGGACTCAATGCTTTACATGCATTATTATTTCATTTAATCCTCTCCACAACCTGAGATAATCATCCCAGTCTACAGAGAGGAAACTGAGGCTTAGAGACTCAAAGTAAATTGCCTGAGATTAGACTAAATAGAAGCTGGAATTCAACCCCATGTGTATCTGACAACAGAGTTCATGCTGCTAACATCAGGATCTGATGCTTTATCGAGAGTAGAGTAGAGGATGCGTACCAGTCAGGAAGGGCTACATGTTACTGTGGGTAACAAAGAGTCCCAAAGTTGCAGTGGATTATAACAAGGACGGTGTCTTTCTTGCTCACGCCACTTGTCCACCATAGCTTTCCCGGAGCCTTTGCTCCACATCCCCTCATCCTGGGACCAGGATAAGGGAGCAGCCACCACGTAGGTACCTCCCAGAGCACTAGAAGAGATGGACAGAGGGGGTGGCCTGTCTCAGTGACTCCCAACTTTTCTGTTAGAGGTGGCACACTTCACTCCTTCTCATATTTCACTGGTCAAAGTACATCAAAGGGCTGCATCCAACTTCAGGAGGTCAGAGGAGAATCTGACATAAATGGTGGACCCCATTAAGGCCCCCACATGGCGCCAGCCTGTCTGGGGGACTGTGAGAGGGCAAAGGAGGAGAGCTGAGAAAAGGACGGGGGGACTTAGTCAGAATGTGTTTGCTTTATCCTCAACCAGGTGGAGTTTGTCTCAGAGCTGCCCAAAACCATCACTGGCAAGATAAAAAGAAGTGAACTCCGGAAGAAGGAGTTTGGTCAGATGTAATTGGCAGTAAACTCAGAAACCACTGTGTGATGTTGGCCAAATGCCTGGCGGCCTCAGGTTCCTCACGATGGTGAGGGTGAGGAGAGGAACGCTGAGAGAGTTGACTTGAAAGAGAGCCAGGAGTGTCAACATTCCAGCATTTTTGTTCTTTTAAATTAATATCAATCACTATCCTTCCTCCAAGTTCCCTGTTCCTTTCAGATTGCCCAGCTGAGCGCTCAGAATGGGGCTGAAGCAAATTAAATACTGACTCAGCATCCACAGTGAGTCTGTTGTGCGTTTATTCTGGGAAAGATCCAGTGCTAAATGCTGTCCCTCGTAATTCCCCCAACCCCCATCAGAGACTGCCCCAGGGCCTGATTCTCCCTCCTGGTTCCAGAGACTCTGACCCAGTCGACGACCAGGACATAGAGGTCTAGGAGGAACAGTCCATGTGGCCACCGGGGTCTGCTCCTGCCTGGCTTGCCTCTGCCCAACTGGGGGTGAGGCGGGAGGCAGGGCAAGTGTGGTGTCTGGGGAATGGAGAAGAGGGGAGGGCAGCCCAGCCTGGTGACGACACTTGCCTGCCACACCATCCCTCACCTGCACCCTCCAGTGGACCCGCTGCCTCCCCTCCCACCAATAATGCTGCTGCTGTTGCTGCTTGCAGGTCCCAGCCTGGACCAGTGCAGGTGAGTGAGTACCTGCCCTCTGGGGGCCCAGGAACCCTGCAGGACTCCTCCAGCCCTTCCCAGGGACCCAGGAGCTTTGCTCCCCAGCCCCTCCCCAGGGGCCCGGAGTCCTCCCCAGGCACCTCTCCTTACACTGTGTAATGCCCTGTGCCATCCAGAGCCCTCTGACCCCCCTGGCCTGTGGTCCTGTGAACTAACCCTTCACTCCATCCATCCTTCTGGCCTGAGATGGAACCACCAGAGGCTGGAAGGAGCAGAGGCAGAAGAGGCTGAGCCTGGGGGTGAGAGAAACGCATATTGTCTCCTTCTCACCCATTCCTGGGGGGTCACCGAGAGGGAGATCCCCTCTGCAGCTGCCCTCTTCTGAGGTGCACAGATACACACACTCACAGGGTAATATACAGACGTCACAAACACATAGACGCACAGGTAAAGAATCACCCCCAGCCTCACCTGGGGACTCAGGTGTTGGGCTCATGGACAGCTCACACACAGACCAACGCAGGCAAGGACACCCTGGGGGGAACACACACACATATACACACAAGTACACATACTCAGGGCCATGTGAGACAGCCCCCCAGGGCAGACCCACACACATCCCAAGGAGGCGCACACACGCACACACACACACACACACACACACACAGACATGTAGGCAGAGACATAGACACAGAACACAGCCACATACACACAGGCAAAAAAGGAAGACAAACACACAGATACAATCAGGAACACCCAAAGGGACAGCAACTTCACACACAGCACAGTCACACACATTTAAAACACAGACACAACTCCACGGACCCATATGCCCTGAGACACAGACACACACACGGATTTGCACAACCAACGTACATTCATTCAGTGACAAAGGTGCAGACACAAATGCGTACAGAGAAAAACAGAGAGACACTCAATGTCTCAGTGCTGTGCAGTGGGAAATTCACGTTCACAATCGAGATGCTCACAGACACAGAAACTCAGACACACAGGTTCATACGTGCAGACTTACACAACCACAGTCGCACACACACATGCTCCCAGACAGTTCTGGGACTCCAGTGGATACCTCCACAGGCAGTCGGGGTGAACAGACCCTGGCATTGAGGTAGAAGGTAGACGGGCTCCAGGCGCAGCAGCTGGAGCTTGTCTCCTGCTGACATTTCAAGGAAAAGATAAAGGCAGGAGCAGAGAGAAGCTCAGCTCTGCCTGAGTAAAAAGATGAGACTACCATATTTTTCATTCTTGAGGTCAAGGAGACCTCCTGGACTACACATGCACAAAACGGTTCCTCAGGGGTCAGAAAATGGAGGGGGCGCTAGCCCATAATATGTCCTGCCAACCTCTCAGAGACTCTCACGCTGGAATCTATCTTGGCTAAAAGATGCCTGTGCACCTTGGGTAGGACCCTGAGTCAGACCAAATATGGGCACAAAGCAAGATGAATCAAGGTGATTGGCTAGAGGGAACCCGGAGAACTGCAGCCATATAAGCAATTCAAGCCACCCCAAAAGCATGACTCTCTCTCTCTCTCTGAGCCCATCCGTGTGTCTTTCCACATGGACTTTTCTTCTAATAAACGCTTTATCTGCTTCCCTACCTTCTTTCTCTCTGCTGAATCCTTTCTTCAAAGAAGACAAGGACTGAGGTCCTGTTTCAAGCCCACCGGCCCTCGTGGTCTAGTGGTTGGGATTCAGCACTTTCACCGCCACAGCCTGGGTTTGATTCCCGGTCAGGGAACTGAGATCCTGCTTCAAGCCACCACACCCTCGAGATCAGCATGACCTACCCCACCTAGGCTGTCATGGAAGGGGGTGTTTTCCTGGCTCCGAACCCAGTGCTAGGCACCTGTCCCATTGAGGGCCTTCCAGAGGGCTGTGCTTATGCTCTGAGACACCAGAGAATGGCCAGGGTAGGGTGGCTCTGGGGACAGGGCACAGGGGAAGGACTGGGCTATGACAGCATGCACTTAACGTGGGGGTGTTGCATGGGACCTAGCAGATCCCAAGGTCAAGCGAGGGAAAAAAGTGTGCCTCCCCAGGACCCGCGCTGTGTGTCAGAGTGGGCTGTGCCCTCTCCCACAATAACAACAGTGACAGTAAAGACATCATCAGGACCATTGTATGATAATATTATCATCACCACAGCAATGACTGACCATCAGCCCGAGGTGGAGGAGTGAGGTGTGACCATGGTCGCCTGGTTTGCTTCATCTTCTGAGCAGGGCTGACCCTGAGCAAAGGCAAAGATTCTCTCTGGCCCCTTCTCTCTCTGGAGGCCTCAGCTCCAGCTTCTTCCTCTCCCAACATTCCCCCCACTCCCACCCAGACCCAAGTCCCCCCTGACCCTTTTCTCAGCCTGGGTACAACACCTCTCCCTGACTCTCCATCTGTGCAATGGGGATAGAGATGGTATGGGCCATAAGAAGATGCCTGCAAAGTACAGTGCTTAGCACAGGCTGGTAACAGGAGGGGCCTTTAAAGCCTTCACAGCTTCTAAGGTGCCGGTTCTGGGAGGACAGTCGCCCCTGGGAGATGGTGAAGCTGATGGGCACAGGTGCTCAGCACATGGCCTCCCTTTGTCCTCATGACAGTCTTTGGACACAGGACTGGGCATTTCCATCTTAGGGAGGAAACCCACCCAGGGTCACACCGCTGGTAAGCAGCACAGCTGGGTCTCAAGCCCAAGGCTCCTGGCCCTGCCTTCAGGGGCCACGGAGAGCTCCTCCCCTGGATGGGAGGCTGAACCCGCTTTGGGGATGCTTCGTCTGCTGCACGAATGGTCTCACCCTTTCCAGGCCCCTTAACTCTGTTCACTTCTCCTTCTTTCCCTCATCCCTGCTTGAGCTGTAACCAGGGTGACCCTGGCACTGTTCATGGAAGTCCCCAGTCCCTTACAGGCTGCGTCTGCCTCCCATTCACTTCGCGGCTAGTCTGACTTCCACCCCTTCTGTGCCTAGTCTGTCTCTTTATAACCACACAGCCCAAACGTGGGACTCTGTAGGCAGGCAACTGCATCTAAACAGATTTCAACACTATTGTTTAGTTATCCCTGTTTTTTGTTTTTGTTTTGCTTGGTTTCTTTTTTTAATCATTTCTTTGTATTTATGGTAAAAAGACATTGATTTTCCATTACAGCAGTAATAGAATGTTTCCTGTTTACAGTAAGTTTCCATAATAATAAAATCTATGGGGTTTAAAGCAATGATTTTAAAGCTGTCATGGGCCTGATTGTTGTCTAACCACCCGGGTCTCCGGGCCCCAGCCCACCTGCTTGGCTCTCCCCACCCAGCACTCCTGGTACTGCCAAGCTGATTGGGTGCTGTCCTCAGATTCCCCGGAAGAGAAGCTGGTGAACTTTCTCCATTGAAATTCTCAATTTCTGGAGGTCCATGGCAATCAATAATGAGAGTCAGACTGGATTTTTTTCCCCCTGTTTAGGTTCATAAGCTAAAGCCCATGCTAACAGGTGATGTATCTAGCCCTGTTTCAGGTGTTAAAATGTCTACATTAATTAGGGATGATTTTGAGACCATACCCGTACCATCTATGGTCACACAGAGTAGAATTCGCAAGCCAGAAGGAAACCTATTTTATTACCATATCATCATGACCACGTAATGCAGTTCAACTGTAACATCTTTCCTTCGGGTTTTCTTCTTTGCTCATATTTTATTTGTAAGTGTACTTCTCAATTTCCAAACATGGGAAATTCTAGTTAGCTTTTCATCAGGACTCTTCTAGCACAATTGCATTACCAAAAATCATGCTCTGTGTGATTTCATTCCTCTGAAATATGTTGAAATTTGCTTTGTGGCCAAAATAAATAAGCTTAATTTTTGTAATTATACTATATGTGCCTGAAATTAATGTTTCCTCTGCAGTTGTTATGTGATATTGAGGGATATATGGATATAGCTATATGATTAAAATGGTTTGCTAGTAAGATCTTCTACACCTTACAGATGCTCTGTGGTGCTCATTGTATGACTTGTTGAGGGAGAGGTGTGAAAACCTCCCACTCTGCTTGTGTATTTGATTATTCTTGTATCTCTGTCATCAAATCGATTTCGGCCACTGCCCATGGGAAATCTCGGGAGTCCTCAAAGGAAGGAAGAAGCATCCAGAAGTGGGGGACAGGGGACCTGGGTTCAGGAGGACAAGAAAACCTAAGGTCAGGGAAGGTTCCAGAGAGGACTTGGGGTTGGATGGTGCACAATTGGGCAGCACGTAGAGGTGTCCACTGTGATGGACCAGGGACATCAACAGTAACACAATAATTGTGGGGGACATGAACACCCCACTTACATCAATGGACAGATCATCAAGACAGAAAGTCAATAAGGAAACACAGGCCTTAAAGGACACATTAACCCAGATGGACTTAATTAATATTTACAGAGTGTTCCAACTGAAAACAGCAGAATACACATTCTT
The DNA here is from genome assembly GCF_949774975.1 of Lagenorhynchus albirostris. Taxonomy (NCBI): domain Eukaryota; kingdom Metazoa; phylum Chordata; class Mammalia; order Artiodactyla; family Delphinidae; genus Lagenorhynchus; species Lagenorhynchus albirostris. Next base: position 65,685,231 of record NC_083109.1, read on the forward strand.
TTCAGGTGCACATGGAGCATTCTCTAAGATAGATCACATGCCAGGCCATAATGCATGCCTTGGTAAACTTAAGAACATTGAAATCATAACAAGCATCTTTTCGGACCACAATGCTATGAGATTTGAAATCTACTACAAGAAAAAAAAAACTGGAATAAACAAGCATGTGGAATCTAAACAATATGCTACTAAACAACCAATGGGTCACTGAATAAATCAAAGATGGAATAAAAAAAATAGCTAGAGACAAATGAAAATGAAAACAAGGTGATCCAAAACCTATGGGACACAGCAAAAGCAGTTCTAAGAAGGAAGTTTATTGTAATACAGTCTTGCTTCAGGAAACAAGAAAAAGCTCAAATAAAAAACCTAACCTTATGCCTAAAGCAACTAGAGAAAGGAGAAGAAACAAAACCCAATGTTAATAGAAGGAAAGAAATCATAAGGATCAGAGCAGAAATGAATGCAATAGAGACGAAGAAAACAATAGAAAAGGTCTATGAAACTAAAAGCTGGTTCTTCGAAAAGATAAACAAAATTGAAAAACTTTTGGCCAAATTCATTAAGGAAAAAAGGGAGAGGGCTCAAATCAATAAGGTTAGAAATGAAAAGAAAAAAAAACAAGTTATGCCTGACACCATAGAATACAAAAGATCATAAGAGACTACTATTGCACAAGCAACTCTACAGCAATAAAATGGACAACCTAGAAGAAAGGGACAAATTCTTAAGTACAATCTCCCAAGACTAAACCAGGAAGAAATAGAAAATATGAAGAGCAATCACAAGTATTGAAATTGAAACTGTGATTAAAAAACTCCCAACAAACAAAAGTCCAGAACCAGATGGCTTCACAGGCAAATTCTATCAAACATTTAGAGAAGAGTTAATGCCTATCACTCTGAAACTATTCCAAAAATTTGCAGATGAAGGAACACTCCCAAGCACATTCAGTTCAGTTTGGTTTCAGTTTGGTTTCAGTTCACCATCACCCTGAAACCAAAACCAGAGAAAGATACAACAACAACAAAAAGAAAATTACAGGCCAATATCACTGATGAACATAGACGCAAAAGTCCTGAACAAAATACTAGCAAACAGAATCCAACAATACATTAAAAAGGTCATACACCATGATCAAGTGGGATTTATCCCAAGGGTGTAAAGATTCTTCAGTATACACAAATCAATCAGAATGATACACCACATTAACAAATTAAAGAATAAAAATCATATGATCATGTCAATAGATTCAGAAAAAGCTTTCAACACCCATTTATGATACCAACTCTCCAGAAAGCAGGCATAGAGGGAACCTACCTCAACATAAAAAAGACCATACATGACAAACCCACAGCTAACATCATACTCAATGGTGAAAAGCTGAAAGCATTTCCTCTAAGGTCAGGAACAAGACAAGGACGTCCACTCTCGCCACTTTTACTCAACATAGTTTTGGAAGTCCTAGCCACAGCAATCAGAGAAGAAAAAGAAATAAATGGAATCCAAATTGGAAAGGAAGAAGTAAAATTGTCACTGTCTGCAGATGACATGATACTATATATAGAAAATCCTAAAGATACCACCAGAAAACTACTAGAGCTCATCAATGAATTTGGTAAAGTTGCAAGATACAAAATTAACACGCAGAAATCTGTTGCATTTCTATACACTGAAAAATGAAAGATCAGAAAGAGAAATTAAGGAAACAATTCCATTTACAATCACATCAGAAAGAATCAAATACCTAGCAATAAGCCTACCTAAGGAGGCAAAACAACTGCACTCCAAAAACTAAAAGATGCTGATGAAAGAAACTGAAGATGACATGAACAGATGGAAAGATATACCATGTTCTAGGACTGGAAGAATCAATATTGCCAAAATGACCATACTACCCAAGGAAATCTACAGATTCAATGCAATATATATCAAATTACCAATGGCATTTTTCACAGAAGTAGAAAAAAATTTTACAATTTGTATGGAAACACAAAAGACTCTGAATAACCAATGCAATCTTGAGAAAGAAAAACGGAGCTGGAGGAATCAGGTTCCCTGAACTTCAGACTGTACTACAAATCTGCAATCATCAAAAGAGTATGGTACTGGCACAAAAATAGAAATATAGATCCATGGAACAGGATAGAAAGCCCAGAGATTAAACCCACACACTTATGGTCAACTAATCTATGACAAAGGAAACAAGAGTATACAATGGAGAAAAGACAGCCTCATCAATAAGTAGGGCTGGGAAAACTGGACAGCTAAATGTAAAAGAATGAAATTAGAACGTTCTCTAACACCATACACAAAAATAAACTCCAAATGGATTAAAGACCTAAATGTAAGACCAGATGCTACAAACTCTTAGAGGAAAACATAGGCAGAACACTCTTTGACATAAATCACAGCAATATCTTTTTCAATCCACCTCCTAGAGTAATGAAAATAAAAACAAAAATAAACAATTCAGACCTAACTAAACTTAAAAGCTTTTGCACAGCAAAGGAAACCATAAACAAAATGAAAAGACAACCTACATAATGGGAGAAAATATTTGCAAACAATGCAACCAACAATGGATTAATCTCCAAAATATATAAACACCTCATACAACTCAATATCAAAAAAAAAACCCAATCAAAAAAATGGAGAAAGAGCTAAATAGACATTTCTCCAAAGAAGACCTACAGATGGCCAAAAAGCACATGAAAAGATGCTCAATGTTGCTAATTCTTAGAGAAATGCAGATAAAATCTACAATGAGGTATCACCTCACACTGGTCAGAATGGCCATCATCAAAAAGTCTACAAACAATAAATGCTGGAGAGAGGGTGTGGAAGAAAGGGAACCTACCCTGTTGGTGGGGATGTAAATTGGTACAGCCACTGTGGAGAACAGTATGGAGGTTCCTTAAAAAACTAAAAATAGAGCTACCATATGATCCAGCAATCCCCTCCAGAGAGAACCGTAATTTGAAAAGATACATGCACCCCAATGTTCATTGCAGCACTATTTACAATAGCCAGGACAAGGAAGCAACCTAAATGCCCACTGACAGATGAATGGATAAAGAAGAGGTGATACACGTATACAATGGAATATTACTCAACCATAAAAAAGAATTAAATAATGCCATTTTCAGCCACATGGATGGACCTAGAGATTATTGTACTAAGTGAAGTAAGTCAGACAGAGAAAGACAAATATCATATGATATTGCTTACATGTTGAACCTAAAAGAATGATACATATGAACTTATTTATAAACCAAAAACAGAATCACAGACATAGAAGACAAACTTATGATTACCAAAGGGGAAAGGTGAGGGGTGGGGAGGGCTAAATTAGGAGTTTGGGGTTAAATATATACACACTACTATATATAAAATAAATAATCAACAAGGACCTACTGTATAGCACAGGGAAATCTACTCAGTATTCTGTAATTACCTATATGGGAAAAGAATCTGAAAAAGAATAGATATATGTATATGTATAACTGAATCACTTTGCTGTACACCTGAAACTAACACAACATTTTAAATCAACTATACTCCAATATAGAATAAAAGTTTTTGAAAAATTGAAAAGGAAGTAATGATTTTCAGTTCTCTGATTTAAACAGTCTATGGGAGTAAAACTTGTTACCTGTTCCTTCCTGATGTTGAGCTGAACATTCTCCTGTTCATGCGGTTCTTCAGGTTCCACTTCTGCATGATTGACACAAGCTTCATTGAGGGCAATTTCAACCTAAAGCAAAACATTCTCATTGATGACTTAATTCCCAAGAAAAAAAATGCCAAGTAGATATCATCATTTTAACGTCCTAAGACATGAAAAAGTTGTTCCTTGCAAAAGCTAATGTGTACAATGGAAATCCTGCAGCAAATATAGGTAGCTTACCTCCAAAATTCCTGAGGTGTTCATTGAAATAGCACCTTTCAAGTCCTCTGTAGATTTTTCTTTTTCCAATATCTGCACATAGGATAGAAACAACAACTGCACTGAGATTTCAATGGAAACACTGGGTGATATGCTCAAAAGGTGTAACATCAACCAAACATATCCCACGGTGACCCCTAAGTTTCATGTGATAGTAGTTGATCCAGGTTGGGCCCAGGAAAAATATCAAGCCCATAAAGAAATGCAGAACAAAGAAAGACATTAAGGCACAAATATTTCGTAGCTTCAACAAATATCTTGCTCACTGCATAATGGAAGAGATGACTAGATGACAAGGGGAAAGCAAAGGTGGAAAATAGTTCATGTCAAACAGCTCAAAAGTGGGTGTTCTTGGGCTTCCCTGGTGGCGTAGTGGTTGGGAGTCCGCCTGCCGATGCAGGGGACGGGGGCTTGTGCCCCAGGCCAGGAAGATCCCACATGCCGCGGAGCGGCTGGGCCCGTGAGCCATGGCCGCTGAGCCTGCGTGTCTGGAGCCTGCGCTCCGCAACGGGAGAGGCCACAACAGTGAGAGGCCAGCATACCGCCACACACACAAAAAAAGTGGGTGTTCTTGATGGAATATAAAGAAAACTTTCCCGAGAGGCTTCCAGGAAGATGGCGGAAGAGTAAGGCACGGAGATCACCTTCCTCCCCACAGATACACCAGAAATACATCTACACGTGGAACAACTCCTACAAAACACCTACTGAACGCTGGCAGAAGACCTCAGACCTCCCAAATGGCAAAAAAAAAAAAAAAAAAAAAAAAAAAAAAAACCACGTACCTGGGCAGGGCAAAAGAAAAAAGAATAAACAGAGACAAAAGGATAGAGACGGGACCTGCACCAGTGGGAGGGAGCTGTGAAGGAGGAAAGGTTACCATACACTAGGAAGCCCCTTCGCGGGCGGACACTGCGGGCGGTGCAGGGGGAAAGCTTCGGAGCCGCGGAGAGAGCACAGCAACAGGGGTGCAGGGGACAAAGCGGAGAGATTCCCGCGCAGAGGATCAGGGCCGACCGGCACTCACCAGCCCGAGAAGCTTGTCTGCTCACCTGCCGGGGCGGGCGGGGCTGGGAGCTGAGGCTCGGGCTTCAGTCGGAGCGCAGGGAGAGGACTGGGGTTGGCGGCGTGAACACAGCCTGCAGGGGCTTAGTGCGTCACAGCTGGCCGGGAGGGAGTCCGGGGAAAAGTCTTGACCTGCCGAAGAGGCAAGAGACTTTTTCCTCCCTCTTTGTTTCCTAGTGCGCGAGGAGACGGGATTAAGAGCGCTGCTTAAAGGAGCTCCAGAGACGGGCGCGAGCCGCGGCTAAAAGCGCAGACCCCAGAGACGGGCATGAGACGCTAAGGCCGCTGCTGCCGCGACCAAGAAGCCTGTGTGCGAGCACAGGTCACTCTCCACACCCCCTTCCAGGGAGCCTGTGCAGCCCGCCACGGCCAGGGTCCCGGGATCCAGGGACAACGTCCCCTGGAGGACGCACGGCGCGCCTCAGGCTGGTGCAACGTCACTCCGGCCTCTGCCGCCGCAGGCCCGCCCCGCCCTCCGTGCCCCTCCCTCCCCTCGGCCTGAGTGAGCCAGAGCCCCCGAATCAGCGGCTCCTTTAACCCCGTCCTGTCTGAGCGAAGAACAGACGCCCTCCCGCGACCTATACGCAGAGGCGGGGCCAAATCCAAACCTGAGCCCCTGGGAGCTGTGAGAACAAAGAAGATAAAGGGGAATCTCTCCCAGCAGCCTCAGAAGCAGCGGATTAAAGCTCCACAATCAACTTGATGTACCCTGCATCTGTGGAATACATGAATAGACAACGAATCATCCCAAATTAAGGAGCCCTGTGGATGAAAGGCTCTTGGTGCTGCAGCCAGGAGTCAGTGCTGTGCCTCTGAGGTGGGAGAGCCAACTTCAGGACACTGGTCCACAAGAGGCCTCCCAGCTGCACATAATATCAAACGGCGAAAATCTCCCAGAGATCTCCATCTCAACACCAGCACCCAGCTTCACTCAACGACCAGCAAGCTACAGTGCTGGACATCCTATGCCAAACAGCTAGCAAGACAGGAACACAACCCCACCCATTAGCAGAGAGGCTGCCTAAAATCATAATAAGTCCACAGACACCCCAAAACACACCACCAGACGTGGACCTGCGCACCAGAAAGACAAGATCCTGCCTCATCCACCAGAACACAGGCACTAGTACCCTCCACCAGGAAGCCTACACAACCCACTGAACCAACCTTAGCCACCGGGGACAGACACCAAAAACAGCAGGAACTACGAACCTGCAGCCTGCAAAAAGGAAACCCCAAACACAGTAAGATAAGCAAAATGAGAAGACAGAAAAACATACAGCAGACGAAGGAGCAAGATAAAAACCCACCAGACCTAACAAATGAAGAGGAAATAGGCAGTCTACCTGAAAAACAATTCAGAATAATGATAGTAAAGATGATCCAAAATCTTGGAAATAGAATAGACAAAATGCAAGAAACATTTAACAAGGACCTAGAAGAACTAAAGATGAAACAAACAATGATGAACAACACAATAAATGAAATGAAAAATACTCTAGATGGGATCAATAGCAGAATAACTGAGGCAGTAGAACGGATAAGTGACCTGGAAGATAAAATAGTGAAAATAACTACTGCAGAGCAGAATAAAGAAAAAAGAATGAAAAGAACTGAGGACAGTCTCAGAGACCTCTGGGACAACATTAAACGCACCAACATTCGAATTATAGGGGTTCCAGAAGAAGAAGAGAAAAAGAAAGGGACTGAGAAAATATTTGAAGAGATTGTAGTTGAAAACTTCCCTAATATGGGGAAGGAAATAGTTAATCAAGCCCAGGAAGCACAGAGAGTCCCATACAGGATAAATCCAAGGAGAAATACGCCAAGACACTAATCAAACTGTCAAAAATTAAATACAAAGAAAAAATATTAAAAGCAGCAAGGGAAAAACAACAAATAACACACAATGGAATTCCCATAAGGTTAACAGCTGATCTTTCAGCAGAAACTCTGCAAGCCAGAAGGGACTGGCAGGACATATTTAAAGTGATGAAGGAGAAAAACCTGCAAGCAAGATTACTCTACCCAGCAAGGATCTCATTCAGATTTGATGGAGAAATTAAAACCTTTACAGACAAGCAAAAGCTGAGAGAGTTCAGCACCACCAAACCAGCTCTACAACAACTGCTAAAGGAACTTCTCTAGGCAAGAAACACAAGAGAAGGAAAAGACCTACAATAACGAACCCAAAACAATTAAGAAAATGGGAATAGGAACATACATATCGATAATTACCTTAAATGTAAATGGACTAAATGCTCCCGTCAAAAGACACAGATTGGCTGAATGGATACAAAAACAAGACCCATATATTTGCTGTCTACAAGAGACACACTTCAGACCTAGAGACACATACAGACTGAAAGTAAGGGGATGGAAAAAGATATTCCATGCAAATGGAAACCAAAAGAAAGCTGGAGTAGCAATTCTCATATCAGACAAAATAGACTTTAAAATAAAGACTATTACAAGAGACAAAGAAGGACACTACATAATGATCAAGGGATCGATCCAAGAAGAAGATATAACAATTGTAAATATTTCTGCACCCAACATAGGAGCACCTCAATACATAAGGCAAATACTAACAGCCATAAAAGGAAAAATCGACAGTAACACATTCATAGTAGGGGACTTTAACACCCCACTTTCACCAATGGACAGATCATCCAAAATGAAAATAAATAAGGAAACACAAGCTTTAAATGATACATTAAACAAGATGGACTTAATTGATATTTATAGGACATTCCATCCAAAAACAACAGAATACACATTTTTCTCTAGTGCTCATGGAACATTCTCCAGGATAGATCATATCTTGGGTCACAAATCAAGCCTTGGTAAATTTAAGAAAATTGAAATTGTATCAAGTATCTTTTCTGACCACAAAGCTATGAGACTAGATATCAATTGCAGGAAAAGATCTGTAAAAAATACAAACACATGGAGGATAAACAATACACTACTTAATAACGAAGTGATCACTGAAGAAATCAAAGAGGAAATTAAAAAATACCTAGAAACAAGTGACAATGGAGACACGACAACGCAAAATCTATGGGATGCAGCAAAACCAGTTTTAAGAGGGAAGTTTATAGCAATACAGTCCTACCTTAAGAAACAGGAAACATCTTGAAAAAACAACCTAACCTTGCACGTAAAGCAATTATAGAAAGAAGAACAAAAAAAAAAACCCAAAGTTAGCAGAAGGAAAGAAATCATAAAAATCAGATCAGAAATAAATGAAAAAGAAATGAAGGAAACGATAGCAAAGATCAATAAAACTAAAAGATGGTTCTTTGAGAAGATAAACAAAATTGATAAACCATTAGCCAGACTCATCAAGAAAAAAAGGGAGAAGACTCAAATCAGTAGAATTAGAAGTGAAAAAGGAGAAGTAACAACAGACACTGCAGAAATACAAAAGATCATGAGAGATTACTACAAGCAACTCTATGCCAATAAAATGGACAACCTGGAAGAAATGGACAAATTCTTAGAAATGCACAACCTGCCAAGACTGAATCAGGAAGAAATAGAAAAGATGAACAGACCAATCACAAGCACTGAAATTGAAACTGTGATTAAAAATCTTCCAACAACAACAACAACAAAAATCTTCCAACAAACAAAAGCCCAGGACCACCTGGCTTCACAGGCGAATTCTATCATTTAGAGAAGAGCTAACATATATCCTTCTCAAACTCTTCCAAAATACAGCAGAGGGAGGAACACTCCCAAACTCATTCTACGAGGCCACCATCACCCTGATACCAAAACCAGACAAGGATGTCACAAAGAAAGAAAACTACAGGCCAATATCACTGATGAACATAGAGGCAAAAATCCTCAACAAAATACTAGCAAACAGAATCCAACAGCACATTAAACTGATCATACACCATGATCAAGTGGGGTTTATTCCAGGAATGCAAGGATTCTTCAATATATGCAAATCAATCAACATGATACACCATACTAAAAAATTGAAGGAGAAAAACCATATGATCATCTCAATAGATGCAGAGAAAGCTTTCAACAAAATTCAACACCCATTTATGATAAAAACCCTGCAGAAAGTAGGCATAGAGGGAACTTTCCTCAACATAATAAAGGCCATATATGAGAAACCCACAGCCAACGTCGTCCTCAATGGTGAAAAATTGAAAGCATTTCCACTAAGATCAGGAACAAGACAAGGTTGCCCACTCTCACCACTCTTATTCAACATAGTTTTGGAAGTTTTAGCCACAGCAATCAGAGAAGAAAAGGAAATAAAAGGAATCCAAATCAGAAAAGAAGAGGTAAAGCTGTCACTGTTTGCAGATGACATGATACTATACATAGAGAATCCTAAAGATTCTACCGGAAAACTACTAGAGCTAAACAATGTATTTGGTAAAGTAGCAGGATACAAAATTAATGCACAGAAATCTCTGGCATTCCTATACACTAATGATGAAAAATCTAAAAGTGAAATCAAGAAAACACTCCCATTTACCATTGCAACAAAAAGAATAAAATATCTAGGAATAAACCTACCTAAGGAGACAAAAGACCTGTATGCAGAAAATTATAAGACACTGATGAAAGAAATTAAAGATGATACAAATAGATGGAGAGATATACCATGTTCTTGGATTGGAAGAATCAATATTGTGAAAATGACTCTACTACCCAAAGCAATCTACAGATTCAATGCAATCCCTACCAAACTACCACTGGCATTTTTCACAGAACTAGAACAAAAAATTTCACAATTTGTATGGAAACACAGAAGACCCTGAATAGCCAAAGCAATCTTGAGAATGAAAAACGGAGCTGGAGGAATCAGGATCCCTGACTTCAGACTTACTACAAAGCTACAGTAATCAAGACAGTATGGTACGGCACAAAAACAGAAAGCTAGATCAATGGAACAGGATAAAAAGCCCAGAGATAAACCCAGAGATAAACACATGTATGGCCACCTTATCTTTGATAAAGGAGGCAGGAATGTACAGTGGAGAAAGGACAGCCTCTTCATAAGTGGTCCTGGGAAAACTGGACAGGTACATGTAAAAGTATGAGATTAAATAACTCCCTAACACCATACACAAAAATAAGCTCAAAATGGATTAAAGACCTACTTGTAAGGCCAGAAAATATCAAACTCTTAGAGGAAAACATAGGCAGAACACTCTATGACATAAATCACAGCAAGACCCTTTTTGACCCACCTCCTAGAGAAATGGAAATAAAAACAAAAATAAACAGATGGGACCTAATGAAACTTCAAAGCTTTTGCACAGCAAAGGAAACCATAAACAAGACCAAAAGACAACCCTCAGAATGGGAGAAAATATTTGCAAATGAAGCAACTGACAAAGGATTAATCTCCAAAATTTACAAGCAGCTCATGCAGCTTAATAACAAAAAAACAAACAACCCAATCCAAAAATGGGCAGAAGACCTAAATAGACATTTCTGCAAAGAAGATATACAGACTGCCAATAAACACATGAAAGAATGCTCAACATCACTAATCATGAGAGAAATGCAAATCAAAACTACAATGAGATATCATCTCACACCAGTCAGAATGGCCATCATCAAAAAATCTAGAAACAATAAATGCTGGAGAGGGTGTGGAGAAAAGGGAACCCTCTTGCACTGTTGGTGGGAATGTAAATTGATACAGCCACTGTGGAGAACAGTATGGAGGTTCCTTAAAATACTACAAATAGAACTACCATATGACCCAGCAATCCCACTATTGGGCATATACCCTGAGAAAACCATAATTCAAAAAGAGTCATGTACCAAAATGTTCATTGCAGCTCAATTTACAATAGCCCAGAGATGGAAACAACCTAAGTGTCCATCATCAGGTGAATGGATAAAGAAGACGTGGCACATATATACAATGGAATATTACTCAGCCATGAAAAGAAACGAAATTGAGTTATTTGTAGTGAGGTGGATGGACCTAGAGCCTGTCATACAGAGTGATGTAAGTCAGAAAGAGAGAGACAAATACCGTATGCTAACATACATATATGGAATTTAAGGGAAAAAAATGTCATGAAGAACCTAGGGGTAAGACAGGAATAAAGACACAGACCTACTAGAGAATGGACTTGAGGATATGGGGAGGGGGAAGGGTAAGCTGTGACAAAGCGAGAGAGAGGCATGGACATATATACACTAACAAACGTAAGGTAGATAGCTAGTGGGAAGCAGCTTCATAGCACAGGGAGATCAGCTCGGTGCTCTGTGAACACCTAGAGGGGTGGGATAGGGAGGGTGGGAGGGAGGGAGACGCAAGAGGGAAGAGATATGGGAACATATGTATATGTATAACTGATTCATTTTGTTGTAAAGCAGAAACTAACACACCATTGTAAAGCAATTATACTCCAATAAAGATGTTAAAAATTTTTTTAAATAAATAAAGATAGAAAACTTTCCCAAATTCACGTTGAAAATTCTCTGTTCAGCATAAAGAGCGGTATGGGCTGTACAACTTGGCTAGATATCTTCCTTCACCTCATATATTTCCTGGGATTGTCTATTTATCTTGGAGGGCAGTGCCGAATGGTGGGAAAACTCCCTACATAGTGAAAACAGAACATACTTCCTAGTCTCTGAAATAGAAAAAGTCATGGAGGTGTGAGTACATGAAATTCCAGATCATTGTTCAGAAGGAGATTCAACTCCCAGACTCCCACACTCTAGTGTGGCAAACAGCAAGAGGAGGTGGAGCATTCAATTCACCCAACGTACAAAAGCCTCAAAAGCCAAACTATGGTAAACTTAGCAGCCAAACTCTTACCAAGTCCGGATTCTTGACATTCTGACCCCTCACAGATTGCAGCCTAGCACAAGTACTTTGAAGGATGTCATTCAGATATTCATTAGCCCTCTCAATTGTTTTGATATTATCCTTCAACAAAATATATTGAATCAATAATAATTACTCATTACTCTTACTTCTGTTTTCAGAAGGTAATCTAGGCAGAGAAGGGATTTTTACCTTAAATTTAAGTGCTTCGTCAAAGAGCATCTTATTCTGTCTAGTGGTTTCTTGAAGATGTTTCTTTGAGTCATTCACCTATGCAAATATGTACAAAAGGAACCAGAGTTATAAATACTATCTTCTCGTGCGTGACTCCTTCCACAAATACAGAGAACAGTGCTTTACGTCTGTGGAGCTTGCTTTGAATCTGGACTCTTTATGGAACATATGAAATAGGACAGTAGTATGAATGAAAAGAGAGCAAAATAACCGAACTCCCAGAGGTGGAAGGAATTGAAGGTGAAATCATGAAAAATAACAAAGGACAAAGATACCATCTGTTCCAAAGTGGATATATTTTCTACAAGCTCTGTGTTTTCCTTCACCAAATTATTGATCTTCTCTGATATTTGCTGTAAATTAACTAAAAAGAGATAAAATAATTTCTAAGATTAGTAGGAAAACCCAGTAAAACTGAATTATCTCAATGTTCTAGCAGCAGACACATATTATCTGTAATTGACTTTTAATCTTTACTTTTATGCCTAAAAAAAGCAAATTTTAGTTAGTAGAATTTTAAACGTAAGAAACATTATTTCAATGGGATTCCTATTTAAAGTGTTTTCAAAAATGAAGAAGAGGGCTTCCCTGGTGGCGCAGTGGTTGAGACTCCGCCTGCCGATGCAGGGGACACGGGTTCGTGCCCCGGTCCGGGAGGATCCCACATGCCGCGGAGCGGCTGGGCCGGTGAGCCATGGCCGCTGGGCCTGCGCGTCCGGAGCCTGTGCTCCGCGGCGGGAGAGGCCACGGCGGTGAGAGGCCCAAAGAGCAATAAGATGACTTCTAAATTCTCTCCCATCTATGAATACCATTCTTAGAAAGCTCAATCACTTCAACTAGTTGTGTCATCACCAAAGATGAAATAGAAAAAACATCCTGCCAACTTACATTTCTTGCCTCCAATTACTAAGGTAAATATATATGTTGCTGGGAAAAAAAAAATCCTTATTTCATCCAGATTCACCCCTCCATCCAGCCCCTATCTGCAGTTCCTCCGAGTCTTCTCCTGTTTCGACGATGCCATAGCAATGCAGATGCTTTATACACTGTCTCAACAAATCCCCTGCCTTTGCCCCAGGTCCATCACAGTGGACACCACCACCCACGTGCCCATTTTTAGAACGTAGCTCCCCTACCTGCTGCCTCATCGCTCGCCATCCAACCCCGGGTCCTCTCTGGAAACTTCTCAGACCTTAGGTTTTCTCGTCCTCCTGAACCCAGGTCCCCTGTCCCCCACTTCTGGACGCTTCTTCCTTCCTTTGAGAACTCCCAAGATTTCCCATGGGCAGTGGCCGAAATCGATTTGATGACAGAGATACAAGAATAATCAAATACACAAGCAGAGTGGGAGGTTTTCACACCTCTCCCTCAACAAGTCATACAATGAGCACCACAGAGCATCTGTAAGGTGTAGAAGATCTTACTAGCAAACCATTTTAATCATATAGCTATATCCATATATCCCTCAATATCACATAACAACTGCAGAGGAAACATTAATTTCAGGCACATATAGTATAATTACAAAAATTAAGCTTATTTATTTTGGCCACAAAGCAAATTTCAACATATTTCAGAGGAATGAAATCACACAGAGCATGATTTTTGGTAATGCAATTGTGCTAGAAGAGTTCTGATGAAAAGCTAACTAGAATTTCCCATGTTTGGAAATTGAGAAGTACACTTACAAATAAAATATGAGCAAAGAAGAAAACCCGAAGGGAAAGATGTTACAGTTGAACTGCATTACGTGGTCATGATGATATGGTAATAAAATAGGTTTCCTTCTGGCTTGCGAATTCCACTTTGTGTGACCATACAGATGGTATGGGTATGGTCTCAAAATCATCCGTAATTAGCGTAGACATTTTAACACCTGAAACAGGGCTAGATACATCACCTGTCAGCATGGGCTTTAGCTTATGAACCTAAACAGGGGGGAAAAAATCCAGTCTGACTCTCATTATTGATTGCCAGGGACCTTCAGAAATTGAGAATTTCAATGGAGAAAGTTCACCAGCTTCCTTTCTGGGGGATCTGAGGACAGCACCCAAACAGCTTGGCAGTACCAGGAGTGCTGGGTGGGGAGAGCCAAGTAGGTGGGCTGGGGCCCAGGGACCCGGGTAGTTAGACAAAGCCCACTGGTGATGGTCTGTTCTGGGCCCTGTCCTGAGGTGAACTTCCTAAAGGTGCTTTTATGTGGGATTGACACAGTGGTTTCCCAGCTCATTCAGGCCCAAGACAGCTTTAAAATCATTGCTTTAAACCCCATAGATTTTATTATTATGGAAACTTATTGTAAACAGGAAACATTCTATTACTGCTGTAATGGAAAATCAAGGTCTTTTACCATAAATACAAAGAAATGATTAAAAAACCAAGCAAAACAAAAACAAAAAACAGGGATAACTAAACAATAGTGTTGAAATCTGTTTAGATGCAGTTGCCTGCCTACAGAGTCCCACGTTTGGGCTGTGTGGTTATAAAGAGACAGACTAGGCACAGAAGGGGTGGAAGTCAGACTAGCCGCGAAGTGAATGGGAGGCAGACGCAGCCTGTAAGGGACTGGGGACTTCCATGAACAGTGCCAGGGTCACCCTGGTTACAGCTCAAGCAGGGATGAGGGAAAGAAGGAGAAGTGAACAGAGTTAAGGGGCCTGGAAAGGGTGAGACCATTCGTGCAGCAGACGAAGCATCCCCAAAGCGGGTTCAGCCTCCCATCCAGGGGAGGAGCCCTCCGTGGCCCCTGAAGGCAGGGCCAGGAGCCTTGGGCTTGAGACCCAGCTGTGCTGCTTACCAGCAGTGTGACCCTGGGTGGGTTTCCTCCCTAAGATGGAAATGCCCAGTCCTGTGTCCAAAGACTGTCATGAGGACAAAGGGAGGCCATGTGCTGAGCGCCTGTGCCCATCAGCTCCACCATCTCCCAGGGGCGACTGTCCTCCCAGAACCGGCACCTTAGAAGCTGTGAAGGCTTTAAAGGCCCCTCCTGTTACCAGCCTGCGCTAAGCACTGTACTTTGCAGGCATCTTCTTATGGCCCATACCATCTCTATCCCCATTGCACAGATGGAGAGTCAGGGAGAGGTGTTGTACCCAGGCTGAGAAAAGGGTCAGGGGGGACTTGGGTCTGGGTGGGAGTGGGGGGAATGTTGGGAGAGGAAGAAGCTGGAGCTGAGGCCTCCAGAGAGAGAAGGGGCCAGAGAGAATCTTTGCCTTTGCTCAGGGTCAGCCCTGCTCAGAAGATGAAGCAAACCAGGCGACCATGGTCACACCTCACTCCTCCACCTCGGGCTGATGGTCAGTCATTGCTGTGGTGATGATAATATTATCATACAATGGTCCTGATGATGTCTTTACTGTCACTGTTGTTGTTGTGGGAGAGGGCACAGCCCACTCTGACACACAGCGCGGGTCCTGGGGAGGCACACTTTTTTCCCTCGCTTGACCTTGGGATCTGCTAGGTCCCATGCAACACCCCCACGTTAAGTGCATGCTGTCATAGCCCAGTCCTTCCCCTGTGCCCTGTCCCCAGAGCCACCCTACCCTGGCCATTCTCTGGTGTCTCAGAGCATAAGCACAGCCCTCTGGAAGGCCCTCAATGGGACAGGTGCCTAGCACTGGGTTCGGAGCCAGGAAAACACCCCCTTCCATGACAGCCTAGGTGGGGTAGGTCATGCTGATCTCGAGGGTGTGGTGGCTTGAAGCAGGATCTCAGTTCCCTGACCGGGAATCAAACCCAGGCTGTGGCGGTGAAAGTGCTGAATCCCAACCACTAGACCACGAGGGCCGGTGGGCTTGAAACAGGACCTCAGTCCTTGTCTTCTTCGAAGAAAGGATTCAGCAGAGAGAAAGAAGGTAGGGAAGCAGATAAAGCGTTTATTAGAAGAAAAGTCCATGTGGAAAGACACACGGATGGGCTCAGAGAGAGAGAGAGAGCCATGCTTTTGGGGTGGCTTGAATTGCTTATATGGCTGCAGTTCTCCGGGTTCCCTCTAGCCAATCACCTTGATTCATCTTGCTTTGTGCCCATATTTGGTCTGACTCAGGGTCCTACCCAAGGTGCACAGGCATCTTTTAGCCAAGATAGATTCCAGCGTGAGAGTCTCTGAGAGGTTGGCAGGACATATTATGGGCTAGCGCCCCCTCCATTTTCTGACCCCTGAGGAACCGTTTTGTGCATGTGTAGTCCAGGAGGTCTCCTTGACCTCAAGAATGAAAAATATGGTAGTCTCATCTTTTTACTCAGGCAGAGCTGAGCTTCTCTCTGCTCCTGCCTTTATCTTTTCCTTGAAATGTCAGCAGGAGACAAGCTCCAGCTGCTGCGCCTGGAGCCCGTCTACCTTCTACCTCAATGCCAGGGTCTGTTCACCCCGACTGCCTGTGGAGGTATCCACTGGAGTCCCAGAACTGTCTGGGAGCATGTGTGTGTGCGACTGTGGTTGTGTAAGTCTGCACGTATGAACCTGTGTGTCTGAGTTTCTGTGTCTGTGAGCATCTCGATTGTGAACGTGAATTTCCCACTGCACAGCACTGAGACATTGAGTTGTCTCTCTGTTTTTCTCTGTACGCATTTGTGTCTGCACCTTTGTCACTGAATGAATGTACGTTGGTTGTGCAAATCCGTGTGTGTGTCTGTGTCTCAGGGCATATGGGTCCGTGGAGTTGTGTCTGTGTTTTAAATGTGTGTGACTGTGCTGTGTGTGAAGTTGCTGTCCCTTTGGGTGTTCCTGATTGTATCTGTGTGTTTGTCTTCCTTTTGTGCCTGTATGTGGCTGTGTTCTGTGTCTATGTCTCTGCCTACGTGTGTGTGTGTGTGTGTGTGTGCGTGTGTGCGCCTCCTTGGGGTGTGTGTGGGTCTGCCCTGGGGGGCTGTCTCACATGGCCCTGAGTATGTGTACTTGTGTGTATATGTGTGTGTGTTCCCCCCAGGGTGTCCTTGCCTGCGTTGGTCTGTGTGTGAGCTGTCCATGAGCCCAACACCTGAGTCCCCAGGTGAGGCTGGGGGTGATTCTTTACCTGTGCGTCTCTGTGTTTGTGATGTCTGTATATTACCCTGTGAGTGTGTGTATCTGTGCACCTCAGAAGAGGGCAGCTGCAGAGGGGATCTCCCTCTCGGTGACCCCCCAGGAATGGGTGAGAAGGAGACAATATGCGCTTCTCTCACCCCCAGGCTCAGCCTCTTCTGCCTCTGCTCCTTCCAGCCTCTGGTGGTTCCATCTCAGGCCAGAAGGATGGATGGAGTGAAGGGTTAGTTCACAGGACCACAGGCCAGGGGGGTCAGAGGGCTCTGGATGGCACAGGGCATTACACAGTGTAAGGAGAGGTGCCTGGGGAGGACTCCGGGCCCCTGGGGAGGGGCTGGGGAGCAAAGCTCCTGGGTCCCTGGGAAGGGCTGGAGGAGTCCTGCAGGGTTCCTGGGCCCCCAGAGGGCAGGTACTCACTCACCTGCACTGGTCCAGGCTGGGACCTGCAAGCAGCAACAGCAGCAGCATTATTGGTGGGAGGGGAGGCAGCGGGTCCACTGGAGGGTGCAGGTGAGGGATGGTGTGGCAGGCAAGTGTCGTCACCAGGCTGGGCTGCCCTCCCCTCTTCTCCATTCCCCAGACACCACACTTGCCCTGCCTCCCGCCTCACCCCCAGTTGGGCAGAGGCAAGCCAGGCAGGAGCAGACCCCGGTGGCCACATGGACTGTTCCTCCTAGACCTCTATGTCCTGGTCGTCGACTGGGTCAGAGTCTCTGGAACCAGGAGGGAGAATCAGGCCCTGGGGCAGTCTCTGATGGGGGTTGGGGGAATTACGAGGGACAGCATTTAGCACTGGATCTTTCCCAGAATAAACGCACAACAGACTCACTGTGGATGCTGAGTCAGTATTTAATTTGCTTCAGCCCCATTCTGAGCGCTCAGCTGGGCAATCTGAAAGGAACAGGGAACTTGGAGGAAGGATAGTGATTGATATTAATTTAAAAGAACAAAAATGCTGGAATGTTGACACTCCTGGCTCTCTTTCAAGTCAACTCTCTCAGCGTTCCTCTCCTCACCCTCACCATCGTGAGGAACCTGAGGCCGCCAGGCATTTGGCCAACATCACACAGTGGTTTCTGAGTTTACTGCCAATTACATCTGACCAAACTCCTTCTTCCGGAGTTCACTTCTTTTTATCTTGCCAGTGATGGTTTTGGGCAGCTCTGAGACAAACTCCACCTGGTTGAGGATAAAGCAAACACATTCTGACTAAGTCCCCCCGTCCTTTTCTCAGCTCTCCTCCTTTGCCCTCTCACAGTCCCCCAGACAGGCTGGCGCCATGTGGGGGCCTTAATGGGGTCCACCATTTATGTCAGATTCTCCTCTGACCTCCTGAAGTTGGATGCAGCCCTTTGATGTACTTTGACCAGTGAAATATGAGAAGGAGTGAAGTGTGCCACATTTAACAGAAAAGGTGGGAGTCACTGAGACAGGCCACCCCCTCTGTCCATCTCTTCTAGTGCTCTGGGAGGTACCTACGTGGTGGCTGCTCCCTTATCCTGGTCCCAGGATGAGGGGATGTGGAGCAAAGGCTCCGGGAAAGCTATGGTGGACAAGTGGCGTGAGCAAGAGAGACACCGTCCTTGTTATAATCCACTGCAACTTTGGGACTCTTTGTTACCCACAGTAACATGTAGCCCTTCCTGACTGGTACGCATCCTCTACTCTACTCTCGATAAAGCATCAGATCCTAATGTTAGCAGCATGAACTCTGTTGTCAGATACACATGGGGTTGAATTCCAGCTTCTATTTACTCTAATCTCAGGCAACTTACTTTGAGTCTCTAAGCCTCAGTTTCCTCTCTGTAGACTGGGATGATTAACTCAGGTTGTGGAGAGGATTAAATGAAATAATAATGCATGTAAAGCATTGAGTCCAGGGCCTGGTACACACAGTAAATGCTCAATAAATGTTAGCTATATAGCTTTATAATATGTATTGATTGTAAACATTCAGACATTGCAGCAAAGTATTACTACAAAAGAAGGAAATTTTAACTTGTTTTTAAACATATCAGATAGCACTACGTATGTTATTTCTTAGCCTGCTTTTTTATCTCAATAATATATTATTGTGATATTTTATGTTAAAAATCTTCATTATCAGTTTAAATTACAGAATAATATTAAATTCCATGAGTAATTTCATCATTTCTCTATGCTGCACAGTTTTATAGCTTGTGCACAGCATTTAAAACAAATGAAGTTGAACAAAAAATATCAGAATGTATTACATGCTGTTAGGGTAAATATCATTTTGTTCTTTGTTGTTTGCTATGTATGTATATGTGTGTTGGGTTGCAATACAGAATGTATTTCTCATGACAAATAATGTTTTTTAATAGTTTGGAAGTTGCTGGTTTGGGTGTCTTTTTCAAATTTTGAAAGATTATAAATAACCTTCCTGGATATCCTTGGGCAACTGTCTGAGTTTTTTCTTTAGGCTGACACTCCAGCAATGGATGAGTTTCTGACACAGGATCGAGGTTCCATCCGATTCAGTGGGCTCCCTCACACCCCTAAGCTGAAACGCTTCTTCTGCAGAGAAAAATATTAGTGCTCTTGGCTACTTAGGCTTCACCCCAGACACTGTATGAGACTTGAGGCAGTGGAGCCCCCAGAACCACTCACAGGGACCAGACCCCATCCATCTGCTCTCGCTCACCTTCCTTGGGTACTTGTACGGGGCTGTCACTGACTTCACATGCTGCTGCAGCTCCTTGGTGAGCTGGTCTCGATCATGGGACAGGAAGTTTGGGGTCAGGACAATGAAAGCCTTCACTACCTGCAGTGAAGAACCAGAATGGAGGCTCAGGGCGAGTGACAACCAAATTATAGTTGAAAGAGTAAATGCCTGGGACTTCCCTGGAGGTCCAGTGCTTAAGACTCTGCACTCTCACCACAGGGGCCACGGGTTCGATCCCTAGTCAGGGAACTAAGATCCCACGTGCCATGCCACACTGCGCGACCAATAAATAAATAAATAGAAGTTTAAAAATAAAGAGTAAATGCTTACTAAATTAATGGGAAAACAAACTGACAGCAGAGCCTTTGGAAATCCCGGGTTCAAATCTCAATGCTTCCAATTTCCACTCTGCCTTGGAACATTACTTAACCTATCTTAATCTCGATCTCCTTCTCTGCAAAATGGGGAGAGGAAAGGTTTATTCCTCATCAGGTTCACGTAAAGATTCCATGAGATCATACACATAAAACGTGAAGCCAGGGCTTCCCTGGTGGTGCAGTGGTTGAGAGTCCGCCTGCCGGTGCAGGGGACACGGGTTCGTGCCCCGGTCCGGGAAGATCCCACATGCCGCGGAGCAGCTGGGCCCGTGAGCCATGGCCGCTGAGCCTGCGCGTCTGGAGCCTGTGCTCCGCAACGGGAGAGGCCACGGCAGTGAGAGGCCTTCGTACCGCCAAAAAAAACCAAAAAAAAAAAAACCCCGTGAAGCCTGTTTAAATGTATTTGTATTCCTATCATTGTTAACATCACCATTTTCACTATTATTGTAGGTAGAGTCCTGTGGGCATTTAATAATAGTTAAGACCTTGTGGGCATTTAATAACGTTGGTAATTTATTAGTTTCCTATTATTATTCATGTCCTCATTTAACTTCTCAAGGATTGTACATAGAAGGTGTTCAATAAACACTTGTTGAATCAAGGATGCATGCTCTGGAGCCAGAGTGCTCAATTTCCCACCACTTATTAGCTGTGTAATCCAGGCAAGTTATTTAACCTCTTTATGCCTCTGTTTCCTTCTCTGCAAAAAGGTATTAAAAGAGTCCTTAATTCATTGTGTTCTGTGAGGGATAAATGAGCTGACACCCAGTAAGAGCTGATTAACTGCTAGATGGCAGCAGCAGCAGCATTCACTATCAGCATCGTTTCAGTCACAGATGAGGCCACAGTGCCCCCTGCTGACCATATCGTGTAAGCGCACATGCACATCAACCATGCCCTCCCTTCACCCTAGGTCCAAGGCTGGGTAGGTATGGCCGGGAAGTTTTCCCCTCACCTGCCTTCCCAGCCCCACGCCCAGCCACGATGACCTCCACGTCCCGTTCCTCACCTCCCCTCGAATCGGGTCCGGGCTGCTCACCACAGCGGACTCAGCCACCGCTGGGTGCTCTGCCAGGGCGTTCTCCACTTCTGCCGGCCCAATGCGGTACCTGCAGGACCAATGGTTCCTTCTGAGGCAATTCCCGGGCGAGGGTGACCCAGGCCCTCAGATCGCATCTTTTGGAGAGACACATCTTCCCTTGGCACGGAGGGTATCTGTCACAGGGCGCCAGGGCCTGTGTAATGGGACTGAAATGTGAAGTCCTGAACGTTCCATGCTAAGAAATACAAGGCTCAGGTGCCCCCAGGTGAGAGAGGAGGTGAATGCTTCATCCTCCCAGAGCTCTGGGGCTTGGCTCAAGCTCAAGCAGCTTCCCCTGGCATGAAAACTCCTTAGCTTAAACATTTGTACAAATTTTACAGCCTGTTCCTCACTATATCAGCATTGGTTTTAGAAATGAAAAACAACAAACACAATTTTCCTGAAATTCCCAAGAAAACATGTTATTCTAGTGTAACGTGTCATTTTTTTCTTTATAAATCATGTAAGAGTTAGGAACAACAGACTTGGAGTCAGACCACCTTTGTTCAAATCTGGCCTGCACCCTGTACTGTCTTTGAAACTTCAGGCAACGTTTTTCACTGGTCACTGACTCCATTTGCTCATGTAAAATGGGCATAATCATGGGAATTCCCTGGCCATCCAGTGGTTAGGGCTACGTGCTCCCACTGCAGGGAGCACGGGTTCAATCCCCGCTCGGGGAACTGAGATCCTGCATGCCGTGCACTTGGGGCCTCCACACACATACCCTCCCCCCACAAAATAAAATAAAATAAAATAAAATGGGCATAATCACATCTACCTTACAGCATTGGGAGTGGTTCGTATAAAGCTCTACAGAGAGTACGGTCACATAATACGTATTCCAGAAAGGTGAATTTTATTATTGTTTTTGTTGTTGTTATGTGCTTCTGTGACACGTGGTTCATTACAGGAGCACACAGAGTAAGCTCCCTCAACAAATAGGGCCCAAAGTCAAGTTTTCCTTCCCAGTGCCTCTAACTTGCACGATGTCTTACTTTGGTTCAGAGTTAGGCTGAGAGTCCATCACCAAGGCATGAAGGAATGTCTGGGCATGCTACCTCCCACCAGGCTCGTGAGGGTGGTACCTTCTGGTTCAGCGTCAGCCACACCTACCCGGAGGCATTGATGACATCATCGGCCCTCCCCAGGAACCAGAAGTAGCCCTCTGCATCAATAGTTGCTCTGTCCCCACTGTTGTAAAAGTCCCCACACTCCACTTCGGCTGTCTTCACCGGGTTACTCTGCAAAGAGAACGACACTACTCTGTCAAAAACAGTGAGTTTAGAGATGATGAGCTACAACAATGAGCTCAGAACTGGGTTTGAATCCTGCTTCTGCCTCTACCTGGCACCTGGGCATTTTTTATAATCTCTCTGAGTCTACTTTCATGACATGCAAGCACTCAATGCATGCCCGTGGTCGATTAGTGAACAATGTTCAACCAATTTTAAGAACAATATTTTTTTATTTATTTCATTTATTTATTTATTTTTGGCTGCATTGGGTCTTCGTTGCTGCACGCGGGCTTTCTCTAGTTGCGGCGAGCGGGGATACTCTTCATTGCAGTTCACAGGCTTCTCATTGCGGCGGCTTCTCTTGTTGTGGAGCACGGGCTCTAGGTGTACGAGCTTCAGTAGTTGCGGCATGTGGGCTCGGTAGTTGTGGCTCACAGGCTCTAGAGTGCAGGCTCAGTAGTTGTGGGACACAGGCTTAGCTGCTCCACGGCATGAGGGATCTTCCTGTACCAGGGATTGAACCCGTGTCCCCTGCATTGGCAGGCGGACTCTCAACCACTGTGCTACCAGGGATGTCCCCAGAACAATTTTTAGAAATAACAACTCACTTTTGTGTGCCACTCCAGTAAAATAAAATTACCACTAGAGCATAACTCTATTGTATTCCCTGTTATATGCTCTGCATTTACACAGTGGCTGGACAGATGGGAGATGTCAATAAATGTTTGCTGAATGAATTTTCTTCCCAAAATATTACCTTACTTGAGCCTCACAGGAAGCCTATGAAGTTGGTATTCATTAAACTTTTAAGATAATTGTATATTTGCATGCAGTTATAAGAAATAATACAGAGAGATCTCATGTACCCTTTACCTAGTTTCTCCCAATGGTAACATCTTGAGAAAATATAGTTCAATATCATAACCAGGGTATTGACATTGACACCATCCACCAATCTTACTCAGGTTTCCCCAGTTTTTTACTTGTACTCATGTGTGTGTGTGAGTGTATCTAGTTCTATGCCATTTTATCATGTGTGTAGGTCCATGTATCTACCACCACAGTCAAGGTACAGAACAGTCCCATCATCATCAGGATCTCTCACGTTGCTTTTATAACCACATCCACCACTCTCCTCTCCCTTCTTCCACCTCCCTTCCCATACCTAACCCCTTGGCAATGACTAACCTATTCTGCATTTTTATAATTTTGTCATTTTAATAACGTAACATAAATGGAATTATATAGTATATAACCTTTGGGACTGGCTCTTTTTTAAAACTCAGTATCATTCTCTGGGGATCCATCCACATTGCTGTGTTCATCAACAGTTTGGTCATATTTATTGCTGAACAGTATCTCACGTTACAGATGAGACACAGTTTAACCATTCACCCACTGAAGGGCGTCTGGGTAGTTTCATTTTTAACTATTATGCATAAAGCTGCTGTGAACCTTACAGATTTCTGTGAGGCTGGCATTTTTTAGCCCATTTTACAGAAGAGGAAACTGATGTTCAAGGAGGCACAATAACTCACTCAGCTGGGCAGAGGGAGGGTTGGCATTTGAATTTACAGCCTATGCATGTGACCACTAAGCACTGTGTTGGGATTTATCTTCTTCTGGAACATGGAATAATTTTAAGAGGTTTCAGAAAAAAAATCTTTAAACATTAAATTGCATCATTTTACAGTCCCATCCAATGGGTCTGATTATATTGAGATTCTCGGACATATTTTTAAAAGCTCTGGAACTACCAAGAGTAAGATAAGTTTCCATTTCAGAGCTTTTTTGGCCTTTAATTTTTTATTTTTATACAGTTTTAAAGGTAACTTTCCATTTAGAGTTATTACACCATTTCAGAACTTTTAGTGAAAATAGAAGTTAGCTAGAATTTAAGAAAATGTTTTGTGTGTATTATAGTTATGGTTATAATTGCCTCCTGTTTCTGGGAAGAGATACTGTTTTCCACTTGAGATACCAGATCAAATTCTGTTTTAAACAAATGCTTTAAAGTAATTTGATTTAAAGTGAAAAATAATGTAAGTAATAATATACATGGTGCATGGATGTGGCAGAAAATAGTTGACGTGGACTTGAATGACTGAAATTTAGGAGACACCACATCAAAGCATACAGAAAAAATCCCACCCCCAATTCATGTACCATTTGAACTGCTGTCCATCTCAGTGTACTGTGATACAGTTGACCTGACACATCCCTGTAGACATGTCTTCCCTGAAGGAAATGATATTTCTTGATGTCAATCATCTGAGGTAGGTTCAGAGATTGGAACCTTGCAGATGGGACTCCCACACCCAGGGAAGGAATTCCTTTGTCTCACCGGGCCTGAACTTCTTGGAAGTAGATCTCAGAGCCATTGAAGAGCTCCTGAATGGTAGGAGAATAGTATCACATCTACCACACAGAGAGGGTCAGAGTCTACAGAGGCACCAAATTGAGTTCTTCACCTTGACTACTTTTAAAAAGTGCTACTGGTGGGTGATGTCAAGAAAACATGGCAAATGAGGAAGATTTAAGGTCTCATTTCCCCCAAAAAACTACAAAAAAAGTACAAGAAGTTGAACTGACTATGTACAACGTCTGGGAAAGAGTCAAAGGCTTAAAACAACCTTATAAATACCCAATCAAGAAAAAGCCATCTTAAAAATAGTACAAAGTTTTGTGACATTTTATTCACCCTTGCTCCAGCCTTTCTTCTGCATGGCAGTTTTGGTCTTGAGCAGATGGCAGCCCAGTTCCCAGTGCCCCTGCTCCAACCAGAGAGAGCAGAGAAGATCTCATTTGCAAATTATTGTACACACCTGTTGTAACCTGTCTGGGGATAATGGGAGGACTGGTGCAAGGCACTCAGTTCATGTAACTCAGAATATAAGTGGGAAGAGCAATAGGAACTGTTCATAGGAGCTACCTGGAAGACTACAAAACTGAAAGATGCCTGCGGTAAGAAATTATGGGTGGAGATATACAATAGATCATCAAGGTCTGGAGGAGAAGCTGGGGTAAGATTCTTTCAAGAAATTAGGATATTCAAGACAGCTGTGCACATGGCGGTATCTAGAAAACCATGCACATACCTGAGCAAGACGTGTGCTCACAAGGGTCCTAAGAAGACCTTAAGGTTTCACCTCAGACTGATCTCTAGGCTCAGAGCAAGCTGAGCTAAGTGGTGAAGGAGTACCCCAGCACAGACCTAACTTGTACATTGGTTGTTCTCTCCTTTTTGTTGTTATTGGTATTTTTGTTTGTTTGACCTCTTGACACTCAAGAAAATCTCTGTCAAAACATTAGCTGAACATGAGCTAAATGATCAGAAACTTCAGTGTGATCACACATGGCCAATAATTGTAGTTGCAAGAAGAGTTTGGAAACGTCTCAAAACAAACATACTGTTATAGACTGCAACGGTCAACAAAACAAAACAAGAACAACAACAAAACCCCAGACACCCCAACCCCCAGGGAAGCAGGAGAATCTGATTTCCAGAGTTACCACATTGTAATAGTGAGAGGCCCAATATTCAACTAAAAATTACAAGACATACAATGAAACAGAAATCATGCCTCAGGACTTCACTGGTGGTCCAGTAGTAAAGAATCCACCTTCCAATGCAGGGGAAATGGGTTCGATCCTTGGTCGGGGAACAAAGATCCCACATGCTGTGGGGCAACTAAGCCCACGCACCACAACTACTGAGTACGTTTGCCTCAACTAGGCAGCCCGCATGCTGCAAACTACAGAGCCCACACACTCTGGAGCCTGTGCGCCACAACTAGAGAGAGAAAATCCACACGCCACAACTAGAGAGAAGCTCACATGCTGCAACAAAAGATCCTGCATGCCGTAACAATGATCCTGTGTATCGCAACTAAGACCCGACACAGCCAAAAGTAAAAAATAAATAAATAAAATAAATAAATATGTTTTAAAAATCATGCCTCATTCAAAGGAATGAAATTAATTGACAGAAACCATCCCTGAGGAAGCCCAGACATAAGACTTACTAGACAAACAGTTTAAATCAAGTTTGTTAAATGTGGTCACAGAGGTAAAGGAAGAAATGGACAAAGCACTACAAGAAGTCAGAAAAGTGACATGTGGACAAAATGAGAATATCAACAAAGAGATGGAAATTATGGAAAGGCACCAAACAGACGTTCTAGAAAAGGGCAATAACTAAAACAAAAAATTCACGGAAGTGTGTGGCAGTAGTTTAAAACAGGAATAAGAAAGAATCAGAGAGTTGAAGACAGAACAATAGAAGTTATTGGGTCTGAGGAGCAAACAGGAAAAAAACTGAAGAAAAGCAAATAGAGCCTAATGGACTTGCATGACACCATCGAGCAGACAAACATGTCCATTATGAGAGGAGGAAATGAGACAGAGAAAGGGACAGGAATAGTATTTGAAGATATAGGGGCAAAATCTTCTCAAATGTAATGAAACACATGAATTTACAAATACAAGAAGTTCAAAGAAATCCAATAAGATAATCCCAAGAGACCCACACCAGGATACATAAAAATCACAATATTGCAAGCCAAATAGAATCTTGAAAACAGCAAGAGAAGTGACTCATCACATACAAGGATCCTCAGTAAGATTATCAGCTGCTTCTCACAGGAAACCTTGAAGGCCAGAAGTGGTGGGATTACATATTTAAAGTGTTGAAAGAAAAAAAACTATCAAGACTTCTCTATCCTGCCTTCAAAACGCTCCTTAAAAATGAGGGAGAAATTAAGATATTTTCAGATAAAAGCTGAGGGAGTTCATTACCACTAGACATGCCCTAGCAGATACGGTAAAGGGATTCCTACAGGTTAAAATGAAAAGACTCTAGACATGTGTCAAATCCATATAAAGATATCTTTGGAAAAGTTAAGTGTGTGGGCACAAAAGCTTAGCTAACATCATTCTCACTGGTAAAAGACTGAAAGATTTTCTCTTAAGATCAGGAACAAGACAAGAGAGCCTAATCTCACCATTTCTACTCAACAAAGTATTGGAAGTTTACCCAGGTCAGTTAGGCAAGAAAAAGAAATGAGGCACCAAAATGAAACAGAATTAAAACTAGATCTGTTCACAGATAACATGATCTTACATGTACAAAACCCTAAAAAACTTTCTCTCACACACACAAATTGTTAGAGCTAATAAAGGAATTCAGCTAAGTTATAGGAAAGAAAATCAATGCACAAAACTTAAGGTGCAGTTCTATACTTTAACAATTAACAATCCAAAAAGAAAATTGAAAAAACATCAATAAGAATACAATACTAAGGATAAATTTAGTATAGAAGGTGAAAGACTGGTACACTGAAGATTAAAAATCACTGCTGAAAAAGAGAAAGAAGACATAAATAAATGGAAAAGCATCCCATATTCATTGATTTGAGACAATATTAAGGTGACAATGCTGCCCAACATTATCTACAGATACAATGCAATCCCTATCAAAATTTCAGTGGTGTTTTTTCAGACATAGAAAAACCCATCCTAAAATTCACATAAAATCTCAAGGGATCCCAAAATGCAAAAACAACCTTTAGAAAGGAGAAAAAAGTTGGAGAACTTAAACTCCTTATTTCAGAAACTTACTTCAAAGCTATAGCAAACAAAACAATGTGATACGTTCATAAAAAGAGACATACAGACCACTGGAAGAGCATAGAGAACCCAAAAAGTAACCCTCACATATAGTGTCAATTAATTTTAGGCAAGGATGCCAAGACTATTCAGTGGGAAAGACAGTCTTTTTAACAAATGGTGCTTGGAACCTTGGATGTCCACATGCGAAAGAATGAAGTTACCTTATATCATACACAAAAATTCATTCAAAATGGATCAAAAACTTAAATGTAAGAGCTGAGCTTATAAAACTCTTGGAAGAAAACACAGAGGAAAATCTTGCCTTGGATTTCACAATGATTTATTGAATATGATATCAAAAGCACAGGAAATAAAAGAAAAATATTGAATACATAAAATGTTCACCAAATTTAAAAACTTTGTATGTCATAGGATACTATCAAGAAAGTGAAAAGACAACCCACTGAATGGGAGAAAATATTTGCAAAGCATATAATTTGCATATCTGATAAGGTATTAATATCCAGCCTACATAAAGAACTCTTACAACTTAGAAACAACAACAACAGAAAAATGAACAACCCAATTAAAAATGGGCAAAGAACTTGAATAGACAATTCTCCGAAGATATACAAACGGCCAATACGAACATGAAAAGATGCTAGTCATGAGAGAAATGTCAATCAAAACCGCAATGAGTTACCACTTCAAACCCATTAGAATGGCCATTATTAGAAATAAACTGAAAATAGCAAGTGAGTGTAAGGATATGAGGAAATGAAAAGCCTTGTGCGTGTGGAAAACATGTATGGCAATTCCTCAAAAAGTTAAACAGAATTACCATATGATCTAGCAATTCCATTTCTGGGTATATAACCAAAAGAAGGGAAAGCAGGGACCCAAACAGTTACTTGCACAATCAGTGTTCATAGCAGCATTATTCACAAAGGCCAAAAGGTGGAAACAACCCAAATGTCCATCAAAACTTGGTATATACATACAATGGAATATTATTCAGTCTCAAAAGATGACAGTTTGCTAAAACATGGATGAACCTTGAAAACATGGTGCTAAGTGAAATAAGCCAGACACAAAAGGGCAAATGTTGTATGATTCCACTTATATGAGGTAACTAAAATAGGCAAGTTCTTAAAGACAAAAAGTACCATTAGAGGTTACCAGCTGCGGGGAGATGGGGACTAGGCAGCTGTTGTTTAATGGGAACAGAATTACTTCTGGGGATGGAGGAAATTGTCTGCAGATGCATGGTGGTGACGGTTGTGCAATATTGTAAATTTTACTCAGTGCTACTGAACGGTATGCTCAGGAATGGTAAAAGGGTAAATTTTATATCATATATATATATAAACCTACAATAGAGTATAATGAAACCTGCTGTAACGCTTCATCAGACAAACCCTAATTAGCAGGGTTTAGGTCATGCCTCAATAAAAAGAAAATAAAAGAACAGAATATAAGCCAACAAATCTCAGTGGAAGAGTGACATGTCTCATTGCCATGAGAACGTGTGAAATAAAAGAAATCAGTGTGGCCATATGTGAAGACATCTTTGCTAAATAAAATATGTTATGTACAATTTTTTTTTAAGTCATGGCTTTGGACCATCCCAATTCAATTTAACCAGAATCTCTGTGGTTGGATCCAAGTATTTAAAAAAACAGAATCCCTCAAATGATTCTAACGTGCAGGCAGCATTAAGAACTGCTGATCTAGATACCTGTTACTCTGTGTTCATTTTCCCTTTTATCCAACCTTTACACTGTGCTACTGAGAATTAAGGCTAAGGCTTGCATGATTGCTTCTGGACAATAGTACCACAGAGGGACAGGGCCCCACCCACCCACCCAAGGCCACAGTGTGAGCACAACAGTGACACCAGTGGCTGTGACTTTGTAGAAAGGAGATGGAGTCTGAGATCAATTTCAGGGTCTGTCTACCCTTCTGCGGTCCATCTTGGAAGCTGAGGATTTCCTCTTAGTGGCCACTGCTAGCTAGGGTTTGTCTGATGAAGAGTTACAGCAGGTTTCCTTATACTCTATTGTAGGTTTCTGTAGTCCCTGGATTTCTCATTTAGAGTTTGGGGTCCAAAACACACCACTTTGAATCCTAGGCCTGCCATTTATTTGACATGGGAAAGAAACGTTAAGCTTCTAATCTGCAGTTTCTTCCTCTTTAAAGCGGGGATAATAGCGCCCCTGGAGGCTCAGCGAGTATAATAGATTTGTTTGCACCCTGTTGGTAAGTGCGGTGGTATGATGTGAACCCAGTCAAAGCCAGCACTCTTAACCACAAGACATCACTGGACCCCAAGTCTGGTGGTTCTGAAGCCAGGCTGTTTTCTACCCCAACAGTCAGCCCATAAGTGCCAGATGGGTTATGACAGAAAGGGATGTGGGAACACACTATGAGCTTTGAGATTAATTAGAACAGGTTTCATTGACTTGGAGTGAATAAAGGAAGAAGGAAGAAGTCTCAAGGTGCAGAGTTGAGTCCAGTCCCTTAGCACCTACACAGCTCCCTGCAAGGATTCTTGGGCCGGGTGGGGGCAGATGGGGTGTCCTTACCTCATAGCACATGAAGACGCCTATGGGCCTGGTGGGCTTGATCCTGATGCCAATGTTTCCTTCAGTGTTGGGCGGCAGGATGTTGCCCTTGTCATCAATGATCTGGAGCAAGAGGCCTGTGAATCCCACCCTGCAGGGATCCCCAACACTCCTGCCCCACCCAAACACTGCCTGGCTCATTCATGTGACACAGTGGGGGTAGTTGGGGGAGGGGGTTGTGGTAGAGGAGCCCTGTCAGAAAATAGAATAAAACTGTCAAAAGTCTTTGAAATCAGCAAATGGTAAAACCCAAGCCACGGGTCTATGTGTTTCATGCATATATAGACATCACAAATGTGTCTTCAAGGTAGAAAACACAGATCAGGAAAAACTAAAGGCACCCGCAGTGGAGAGAGCCGCCTGTGCTACTGCAAGTACTCTTTCCCAGGCTCGGTGCATGAGGCCTCTGGCTGTCCTGGCAAGCTGCGCTCACGCCCAGGACATTGCAGTTCTCAACTGAAAACTCCCCAGGAAACTGGAGGAAAAGTAGGCGGAGAAGAGGAAGGGCAACCGGGAGGCATGACTGGTTCTGTCACCTCGTGTCACACAGTGGTCCAACCCCAGCCGAGCACTAATGTCTGCCAACGTCTTTACCACCAGACCTGAATGTCGTAGGGTGGGATGGCCTTCCCCATGGAACCTGGCTTGATCTTCATCCCCCGGAGAGTGCCACAACTTATTCCCTGTTCACAGAAGAAGAGAACTGGGGTTGGCGAAGCGTCTAGGCTGATCACAAAAACACAGCATCCTTGCTTACAGATGTCATTTGATGCTGTGCAAAGAGCCCTCGTGGAGAAGCTAGAAGTCATCGACCCCACTCTAGTCAGCAGACATTCACCTGACATGGGCTGGGCCTGAGCCCAGTGCTGGGGCTACAGAGTCCAGTGGGAGAGGCCATGAAGAAACAGAGGAGTGAGCCCAGCTGTGGGCATGTAACATAGCGTGTGGAGTGCCCACTGTATGCCAGACATGTGTCCCTGTGCCGGGGAGGGCCATGAGTATATTTCACAACCATTTACTTGTAGCTGCCTCAACTGCTTCTCAGAGCTGTGCTGAGATTATTCAGATTGTTCACGTTGTTCCCCTACCCCCATGTCTTCCTGATGAACCTTATTCCTTCTTTATGGTTCTCGAAATTATCACTTTCCTAAAGTTAAGCGCTTTACACACAGAGAGACCAAGGTTTGAACCCTGACTCCACCACTCACTAGCTATGTACCAAGTAATCCCCCTTGATCTCCTCCTCTGTGAAATGGGGGTAATTATAACATTATCGCTTAGAGTGCTTGTGAGTGTGTGCCAGGCACACACCAAGTATTCAGTAAACAACTACTACTAGCTATCATTCAGGCCCTAATCAAAGGAAGTTGGGAGATTCTCTTTCTGTGGTATTTTTCCCCACACTTCTTTGTTGCTTGTCTGTTTCCCTCAGTAGATAATGAGCATTCAGAGAATAGAGATTGTCCCATCCATCTCTGCACCCCCAGCATCTAAACACAATACCTACCTAAAAACAACAGTGACAACCATAGCTGCAATAGGGGTTAGACACTGTGCCCAGAGCTTTGTATACTTTCTTTCTTTTACCTTATCATAACCTGGCAAGACTGGCATTATATTTCCATTTTGGAAATGGGGAAGCTAGACTCTGCAAGATTCAGTGATATGCCTACAGTCTCGAAGCCTATAACTGGCAAGGCTGAGATCGGAACTGGGGTCTGAGCTCCTGAGAGAGGAAGTACTTTCCCCTCTGCAATGTCACTGCTCACACTACAGGCACGTGGAAAATGTCACAGAAATGAGTGGATAGGTGTGAGAATGTTTGGAGAAATAAAGCACCATCTGGGTATCGGGGAGTATTCTGTTGTTATGAATAGTTGATGCAAAGGGACTAGTGTCATGGGTGTAGCATGTAGTTCTAACCTCACCCTCCCTGTCTGAATGCAAACTGAACCAGCAAGGACAGTCCTAGAGTCTCAACATTTCTCAATCCTGGAAGCAGACCCAGTAACTGATTATTTATTTATTTGCAAAGTAATGTCAGAAAAGTATGTCAGTTGGGACTAAAACAGCTATTTTGCTACAGGCCCTGAGATGACAGTCATACATCTGTCAGCTAAAGGGATGATAGGGAAGTAGGGGAAAGTGGCTCTGTCCAGCATCGGAAATGCATTGAAAATGTGTTAGAAGTGAGATACCTGCCCACACTATCACGGATAAAGTCCTTGAGATTCAAGACATGCATGATTCTTTGAATGCCCTGCCCACCTGACTGGTCAGTGATCCTCTTTGGGATCACACTGCGTGTGTGTGTGTGTGTGTGTGTCTGTGTGTGTGTCTGTGTGTGTGTGTGTGGCATGTATATAGAAGATCTCTCCTCCTGCTAGTTTCTCACCATCAAAGCGTGTGCTCTCCTCATAAACACCCAGAAATGAACTAGTGAAATTCTGGGGCTAGCTCCGGCCTGCTCCTGTGGTTGCTGCCTAGGAATGGACGGTAAAGTGGACAGGACTTGCAGTGGTGGCTTCCATGTCTCTGGAGAGTGCCTTCTATGCCAGTGCCCCTCCTGGGCTCCCTTAATTATAACTAATTATCACAGGTACAGTGGTACCATGTCCTTAGACCCCTTTCTAAGTTTTTGTCCAATAGTTTTCAGCACATGGGTCTTTTGACAAGTTGATGAGCTGCAACTGTCCTTTCTGCAAATTTATTTGGGACAAATAAGCCTAGAGCTCTGGAGCCTCCCACTGGCTTTGAGCAATGCTGTGTGCTCTGCACACACTCATAGCAGGATTCAGCTCATCTGCTGGGCTCAGTGGACGAGCACATCCTGACTGGCCCAGAGGGACCCTTCACCTACCGTTTCTGACTGTCCGTAGGCCTGGTAGAGCAGAACGCCTGTCTGTCTTCTCCACAGTTCTTGCTCCTCGGGCAGCAGGGCCTCCCCACCAGTACAGCAGTGCTCCAGGGTGGGGAACCTGAGGCTGAGGGGAAGGCAAGGTGTCAACAGAGCCTCCGCAGATTGGGCTTGGGCGCTCTGCCCCAGGCCCAGGGAGAGCTCAGAGCATTGTCATCTGGAACATTCATCCTTCTGCTTCTTCGCTTTCTTACTTGCCTTCTGGGCATTTTCCTGGTGGTCAAGTCCAAGTGGAAGTCATTTCCTGTTGGTACCTGTTAACTCATCTGGCAGGGGTAGGTGGTGGTGGTGGTGAGGCTAATGGGTTAAATCAGGGAGATCAGGATTGAATATGGATGTTGATGTAACAAGAGGGAGAAAAGTGTGCTTGGAACACATTCTAAGCATTCTACATGGCTAAGAGGGTTATTTTTTTTTTTTTTTTTTTTTTTTTTTGCGGTACGCGGGCCTCTCACCATTGTGGCCTCTCCCACTGCGGAGCAGAGGCTCCAGACGCGCAGGCTTAGCGACCATGGCTCACGGGCCCAGCCGCTCCGTGGCATGTGGGATCCTCCTGGACTGGGGCACGAACCCGTGTCCCCTCATCGGCAGGCGGACTCTCAACCACTGTGCCACCAGGGAAGCCCTAAGAGGGTTATTTTTATAAACCATAAGGGCTGAGGGATAAGACCCCAAGGATATGCTAGGATGGTAATAGAACTGTACCGCCTTCTGGGAAGAGTGGGCTTATGTGAACTGAAGGCCTTTTGTGTTTCTGGCTGGAGAATGCAAATTAGGGGTTGAAAATGAATTGCTCGGGACATCAAGGAAGACCGGGGTTCATGTAAGTAAGAGAAGAAGGATCACAGGTAATAGCCCTGAGAGCAGGAATTTGGGAGAGAACAGAAAAGTCTGCTGTGAATATTTGCAGGAGTTTGCTAGGTACATTGTGCGATGTAAATCCTCTCATCTATTTTCCCCATGAAGATTTCCATAAATAACACAAAAACCATCACAAAATAATGATGGATTCCCTGAAGGAAATGGGTAGAAGTGATTGGGGTCTTAGTACCACTTTGCACGGGGCTGAGCTGAGCCAGCTCGTAGGGATGAGGGAGGTGGCAGAATCCCTTGTCACCCTCTGCTCATATATACAGAGCCTGTAGTGATGGACAGCAGGGCTGGCCTCATTGAGGGTATGTTCCTCATTCTTCTTGAGCTTTATCCAAAGTACATAAAATGGGCAGAGTCTCCAATAGAGTCAATATTCATGCCCTGGTTGAATTTGTATGGGGTTTGTTCACCATCTCAAGAACGTTGCAACAAGTAGCTGTAATATGAGCTTTGAAATAGTTGGAAACATAATTCTGTCAGATTGAGGGTTCATGAATAAAATCAAGCTGTATTTCAGTTATCTTCATAAATTGAACTCCTTGGTATTTTAAGTCTTTTATGTCTAAAACATGTTAGCTCTGATTCTGAGGTAGCCATTTCAATTTCAGAGTCGCTAAAAGATACATAAACAATCATAAGGTTCAAAGAGCAGATTTCAGGTGAGCTAAAAATTAATCCACAAACATGGGGAAATGCAAAAAATAAAATTACAGTGTGATACTACATGCCCATCAGATTGGCAAAAATTAAAACTTGAACAAAAACAAATATTGCCAAAGATGTGAAACAATGGGAATTCTCCTACCCTGCTAGGGTGAGCATACCTTGGTTCAAAACTTTGGAAAATAAGGTAGTAGGGTGCAATGTCAGTGTGACCTAGCAATTCCTTCCCCAGAGAAGATCTACAGCAATGTGTGTTTACGTGTTTATGTACATGTTCAAAAATTCAATGCAGCATTAATCATCAATAGTCCCAAACTGAAAACTACCCAAATGCCCAATAATAGAACTGAGTTAAAATGTGCTACTTTCATAAAATGTAATGTTATACAGCAATGAAAATTAACTCCAGCATTATTTAACAACACGGACACTTCTTAGAAACATAATGTTGAAAAAAGAAGCCAGATATTACGGAATAATGTACGATTACAAGAAGCTCAAAAGCAAGTAAAGTAATTTGTCTAGGGATATTTCCTGTGTAAACTATGAGGGAAAATAAGGAAATGAACCATAAACGACAAGACAGTGGATTTCTTTAGTGGAGATGGAGAGGCATGAGGAGGTCTCTGGGGACACTGGCCATGTCCTATTTTTGGGCCTTCGGTGAGCAGTTACATAGCTGTTTTATTTTCAACAATTCATTAATCTGTAAATGTATATATTATATAGTTTTCTGTATGTTTACTTGACAACAAAAATGTTTATAAAAGTAAAAACCCACAATGATGCAAGGCTCACTCAGTGTTTCGTTTGGTTCCCTGAATCCTGTTTAAAGAACCAATTAGATTAGCTGCTAAATATCACCACCAACATTTACCCCCACCACACACACACACACAGTATCCTCAAAGAACCATAGCTAAAATCAGTCAGACCACAGTGCATCAGACTACTTAAAATCCTACTCGAAGATTCCTGTTACCAACGGCAGCCACATCTACCATACCTGGCGGAATTCTGCTGCAGAATCATTCGAAATACAGAGGGCGCAGCAAAGCACTGTGTAATTGGGTATTTGAATAAAGTCTAGAAAGTTAGGAGAGAAAAAATTTTATTTTTGCAATTAAAATTTAAAACATAGATTTGTTATTAGCATTTTAATTCTGACCTCTCCTCTAGGAGAGCCCATTTATTCATCTGTTAATTCTTTCAGTATACCGAAATTGAGCATGAATTCCGTACATGGCATGTGTCAGGTACTATTGGAGCAACACAAGAAAGTCTAAGTTGAGGGGATGGGTAGGGAGGGAATGAAGGGAAAGTTTTGTTTTGTGAATTTGAATGGTAAATTTTTAATTTAACATTTTTCGTTTTAGTCACTATCTCCCAACTTCAATAGGAGAGACTGAAACCAAGTAATTTAAAAAGTTTATTTTTAAAAATTCACGAAAGTAATAATTGTAAAGTAAATTAAACAATTGAACTTTCAAATGCAGGGTTTGGGGTAAATTTGTAGACTCAGTTCTTTGAAATAATTCAAGCTTAAAATACACTGAGACTGTGGGGACACCCCTTGTAGGGGAAGGAGAATTAGACCTGGTGGGGGAAGGAGAGAGGTGGATTCATTGTGGTTTGTGCAGTTCTATGCCTCAGAGACTGGCAGGATGCAGGCAGAAAATAATGACGGAGAGGCAGATGTTGACATAGGGGCAGGGAATGAGAAGTGGGAGGTACAGTTTCAGGTGCTGGAGGGATGAGCAGATGAACTTAACCAACCAGCAGAAAAACAGGCGGAAACTAGCCTGGAGAGAGAAGACTGGACAGTTTTGAGAGCCACCCGAGTGGAAGTACCTGCTAGAGAAATGGAAGTACAGGAAGCTGCTTAGAGGGGAGGGAAAGTTGAGGGCAGAGCCTTGGATGACTACGGTGTTCAGGGGTGAGCTGGGGGAACAGGCGGTAGCAAGTGGAGAATGTTCTGTGGAGCAATCTGACCTTAAGGGAGGAGAGACGGGGCTGGTCCAAGGTGTACCAGCGTGAAGGGCAGGTGTTCTTAGGATGAGGAACTTTGAATATGTTTATGGACTGAGGGAGTAGAGTCAATGAAAAGTGAGAGATTGCAAATACAGGAGAAAAGGTTTAATGAGTTAAAGATTAATAGAGAGGGGCTCCAAACACAAGGGCAGGGAAAAGAACAGGATCGGCAGCAGGTGTCGGGAGGGAGTTGGACGTTGAGAGGTGAAGGGGCAGGTCTGCCTCTGAGACAGAAAGCAGGGGAGTGAGCAGAGACACAAAGACAATTTTTAAGTGAAGAGAAATACGTTGAAGGAGTTCACGCAGGTGGCCTCAGTTATTATCATGGTGTATGCATAACAGCAACTGCTACCACTTACTGAGTGTTCTCTCTGGGCTAGTCTCAGGGCTAAGCACTTTACACACCTTTCCTATGTCATCTCATTAATATTCCCAAGAATTCTGTGGCGATAGTAACCATTAGGAGTCTCATTTTACAGATAAGGAAATTGAAGCTCAGAGTGGTAAGCAAACCACTAATAAATGTCAATCATGGGATACGAAACTAGATCTGTCCTATTCCAAGGCCTTTGTTTCTAAATATGTCATTAAATTGAGTAGCCACACAAATACAACATTCACACACCAGCTACCTGGCCCTGGTAGAGCCAGGATCCAGGATCCAGGAGACCTGAGCTTGTTCTGTTTGCTTTCATTTCTCAGAATGTATATTCTGGTTCCCAGGTCCACAAAGTCTGATCCATAGGTCTAGGGAAAGGTTTGGAATATGTGTTTTCTTCAAAGTTACCTCTTGATGTAATTCTGATACGATGGTTGATTCAGTGCTTCACACTTTGAGAAACCCAGAGCCAGGGTTATATTATGCTAAGAGTTATACTAAGAGGCTTCTTTGCTAATCAAGTATTTTCTCAGTTGGATCCAGTGTTTGAACTCGAAATGAGTTTTTTCTGGGAGTTTGTTAATATCGAAAGGTTCGTCTTCTTACCTGTACAATGACCTTGGGGTCAAACTGGGGCAGATGATGGACAAAGACTGTAGACCCCACTGTCCATGGTTCAAGCATGGACCCCAGGACAGCCAGAACCCAGCCTGTGTCTGACAGGCACCAGAGGACATCAGACGTCTTCAGCTGCAGTAATTTCCTGCTAACTCCAAAATACAGTTAGCCTCAGATACCATTCTGACTACTATACTATCCTTCCCTTCTCTCCACCCGCATTCCTCCAGGATTTTGCTACTCAGTTGTTATCATTAGCACAGATACCAACTATCTACAAAAAGCCTTCTCTGTCCCCCTGGTCTGGTTAATAAGGTACAAAGTATATAGAACATGGTCTGGTTTGAATATTACTAGTTGGGGGTGGAGAGAAGGGAGAAGAGTTTGGTTTAAAATTGATTAAATGGTTAACCCAGCTTCAGCCTCTATGTTTGTTCCAGGTTAGGGCAGTGGCTTGGAATGGCTTAGTTCCAGGTATTATTTTTTCCTAACATTCATGACTGGGAAACTCTATGCCGAATTTGTCCACAATCAAGGAGAGGAGAGGACCTGTCACGTAAGGTCACATTGCTGGAGCATTTTATCTTTCCCCACCAAACCCTGGAACTACTGATAGGGACACAGGGGCTTGTCATTTGTGTGGTTTGCAGAATGCCTGCCGTTTCCACCCATATCTCCTCCATTCCTCCTGTAAAGGTGCTCAGGCAGGACCCAAATGTGCCTCCTTTGTCATTCAGATGCCTCTGTCAGCCTATACTTCTCACACCCTTAGGGGTCTGAACCAAAGAGAGCAGAAAGCATAAACAGCATGGGGTCAATTCCACCAAGAGCTCCTTTCCCAGCACATACACATACACATATACATACACACTTCACCCCAGATCCGTGGCCCAGCTTCTAAGCTGGTGCCCTCTCTCCTACCATGAAGGGAAGAAGGATCGCAAAGCAAGTCCATGGCTGTGCTTTGCCATCTTGGGGAAGCCTGTGGTCCCACTGGTGAAGAAGATGGCCATTGGGTCCAGGGTCTTTGACTTAATACAGGTGTGAACTGGGGATTCTGATCTGCAAAGGGATTCAACACAAAAGGACAGAAGTCATGTTTCCTGTTTTTCCATCCTCTGGGGAAGCAAAAGAAGCAATATGAGTCTTGGAGTCAGAAAACTGGGGTTTGCAACTCCCAGTATTAGGCACCAAACAAAGTTTATGGGTGACTTGGATAGGTGGACTGACATTTCTTCATTTTAAAAAGTGGGGAAAATATGATGGATTATTTTTAATTTAATAAACATTGAAATAGTATTTCCAATGATTCCAGACAATGCTCTAAATGATCTACAAATAAGAACTCATTCAGTCTTCAGAGCAACCCTAAGAGGCAAGTACTGCTTTTATGCCCATTTTGTAGATGAGGGAACTGAGGCTCAGAGAGGTTAGGTAACTTACCTGAAGACATATAGCCAGCAAGTTGCAGAGCCAGGATTCAAACTCAGACAGTGCGATCCATATACTATGCTTTTAGTCACACTGCTAACCTTGTATTTTACACAGACTAGCTTCACGGGAATTTAACCTCATAAACTTGGTGTTGAAGGGTGGGAAAGAGAAAGCTAGGGAGAACGACAGTGTAAGGAATATATACATGTACATCTGCCCTAGCATGAGCTAGAGGTGGAAGGTAGGATCCGTAGCTCCCTCCGTCGGCCTCGGTTCTTGGGGAGCTTCTCCTTGGCCGAGAGTCTCTTTCTTGGGCCTATTACAATTGTAAATGCAAGCTTCCTATAGTACTCAGGCAGAGAGGCTGCAAGCAATCCCAGTGCTGGAGGGAGCCCTGGCTCTTGTGGAGAAATGATACCATACTGAGTCTGGGAAATTTAGGCGAGTTTTAATGAGTATTCTTTGTTTAAGCTATTTTAATCTAATTCTCCGACTTTAGAATCTAGCATAAGATGCGATTTCACTGTAATATTTGCTCTTGGGGGTTGAAGTAAAGAGCTTTAAAAACTGTGGAATTACTTCAAGAAAACAAATCCAGCATGGTTTGTGTGTGATATGAAAAATGCCTGAAGACTTGCAGAAACAGAGTTTTGGAGGTGGAGGGGTCTTTCTTACCTTTAGCACTTCCCTAACTTTTCCTTCAAGGAGTCCCTATAGACACCCACCCCCTAGGACATGGAAAGTGTTTGCTCCCAAAGCTGCCTGTCATTTTTTCCTCAGTACCATGTTTCACCGTAAAAATTCATCTTAACCTTTTGTTCAACTTCTTTAATTGCTAATTATTTACATAAAAATAATATTCAGATTCCCCACCTACAAGGAACATGCAACACAATAACCCTCTGACTTTACACATCTCCTTTGCACAGGGGTGATGATATTTTAGTGAGTTCAATTTCAATAGAAGTTCAATTTCCTCATTTAATACATAAAACAATTGCAGCCAAGAGAGGAGTAGGAACTAGCCCAGAGTTGCACAGCAAATCAGTGACATAGCTGTGAAGAGAAGCTCAGACCTGGTGAGCTTCCTCCCACTGGCTGCTTCTGTACCAGCACTAGGCAGTGAGTGGCTTTCTCCTGCCATTCCTCAGAAAGCACATTCATCAGACCAGAAACTCACCTCATCAGTGATCGGAAGTCCAGCCACCCTTTACGGCTGTGGTCAGACACCAGGAGCTTGGTTTTCAGAGCAGGACACTCAGAAGCCACAGAATCCACCTCTGGGGCAAGGGTATCTGTGGTCACGATGCCCTTGGCTTTAGACACTTGTAGTCGGTAGAGAATGTCCTTGGCCTTCATCTGGGTGGTCCCTGGCATGAAGACGATCCCTAGGGATGAGAAAGAAACTGCCTGTTCTGGTATCTCTTTCACAGCCTCACAACCTTGGCTGTCAGATCTGGTTTATCTGCAAAGAAATTCCCTAACTTCTTGGTATGCAAAGGATGGTACACAGCATCAACACCGCCTAAGACACAGAATCTTACCCCCCACCCCAAACTTACTGAATTAGAATCTGCATTTTAACAAGATCTCCAAGGGATTTCTATGCACATTAAAATTGGAAAAGCCTGCCCTAATAATTTCTACTCTAAATGGATCTAGCCAGTAGACAGGTGAGTCCTTCTCCATACAAATTTACACAGGATCTGGGAAAGATACAAGTAGGACAGTGTCCCTGACTCTGCCTCCCTGCCCCCATTTTTCTCCTCTCACTTCCTTCTCTGTCATTGTGAATCTCTTGTCATCTGTTGTCATCATTCCTTGTGTCATCTTGAATCTCCTCTCTTTCCTTCGTTCGTCATACCCAAAGTTAACTACAATGTCCTTTGAACTTTTCTACTTTCCCTTCCATCTTCCATCACCAACAATTAGCTCAAGTCTTGTGTGCCCCTATTGCATTCTAATTTCTCCACCAGATGCCCTGTCCTGAATCTTCCTACTACCCATCTTCCATTTTATTAGCCTGCTTAGTTCCACAGAGCACTGACTATTTCCCCTCCACATTTCTTCTCCCCACTAAGACCTGGACCCTGTCTCCAGGAAAACACCACACTCCCCATCCTGACTCTGAGGGCACTGCTCACTCTCCATCTTTCTCTCGCACAACTCTATTCTCTATTTCAAGATGACCATTCTTCGTATAGGCTACTCCTGACTCTAAGCATTTCCATGTGCTATGACCATTCTCGGAATTTCCATCCTTTGCTTCTACTCCTCTTTAATTCTTCTTATCCCAGAGGTCTCAAGTCATGTCTTGGGTTTCTCATGGACCATCTCTTCACTATACAGATGGCATGGCTTCTCTATACTCCCTCAGCCACTGCTGTTAATTCTTGATCTTGACGGATTAATCAACTATTTGTGAGAAAACATGAGACAGAGAATATGTGACCAAGAGCACGACATATTGTTGTATGAGCATGCATTATAGAACAACTGAAGTGATTCGAAAAAGAATCCATGAGTCCCATACTGATTATATAGATTAATGCATAGATAAGCAGTTAAAAGGGAAAGGAAAATCTCTATAGAAGAATGCCAACTAATAAATGTAGAAGGAATGATATAAATAGAAAATCCTAATAAAAGACCACCATAAAAATATTCAATTCAGTCAAGAATCATCAGTGGATTCTCAAACCATAAAGGGAAAGACAGTTGGGGAACAGGATATTCACACAGTCCCATAAATATTATACGACAGATTACTTA
This sequence comes from Lagenorhynchus albirostris, assembly GCF_949774975.1. NCBI lineage: Eukaryota > Metazoa > Chordata > Mammalia > Artiodactyla > Delphinidae > Lagenorhynchus > Lagenorhynchus albirostris. The sequence goes on from NC_083109.1 coordinate 65,727,634, forward strand.
CTAACTACAAAAGGAAAAGGTACCTCTACAAAGGTGGATACTACCTTTCTAAAGTGATAATATCAATGATATTAGGGCAAACCAACCTTATATATCCCCAATGTGAGGCACCAGGGAAGACACAATGTTGCCCTTCTAGTGCCTGGGCTAAAAATGTCTAACCTGAAGATAATCATGAAGAAGGAGTCAGAAATACACATTTTGATGGACCTTCTGCAAAACAACTGGCTTAGATGCTTCAAAATTGTCATCGTCATGTAGACAGTGTAGAACGTAGAGAAACATTCTAGATTAAAGGAGACGGGGGAGATATAACAACTAAATGCAATGCACTGGATTTTTGATTTAAACCAAATAAATGCTATAAAGGACATTATTGGGAGAATTGAAGAATTTTGACGATGGATGTATATCAGGTAACTCTATTGCATCAGTGTTAAACTTCTTGTGTGATAACTCTACCGTGGTTATGTGAAGGAAATGTCTTGGATCTTAGCAGATGCATGCTGCAGTGTTTATCTGGTGTTTATGGGTGTTACAGTGTCTGCAACTGATTCTTAAATGACTCACTGGGAGAGAGGGCTCGAATATGGCAAAACGTTAACAATTGATGAATCTTATAAAGAAGCAAGAATGTCTGAGACCGTGTAAGAGAAAGTGTGTGTGTGTGTGTGTGTGTGTGTGCGCGTGTGTGTGTGTGAGAGAGCGAGAATTATGACATTGTGTTTGAGAGGATGTAAGTATAAGGGAGAGAGTGGATGAGAAGGAGTAAAATAATATTTGAGTGAGTCTGAGAAAAAGAAAGACTGTGAAGAAGAAAAATTGGGTGGAAGAGAAAACACCTAGTATTTCAGGACAAACTGGCTCTAGGTGAGCCCAAAGGTCTGCTTGGGTCACTGACCTGTTCGGATGCAGCCCACGATCACCAGCCACCACTCAGGCACTCGAGGCAGAATCAAGGCTAGATGGTCTCCCTCCTGGAGGCCACAGGTCTGTGTGAAGACGTTGGCTGCACGACGGGTTAAGTCTGTCATCTGTCTGAAACTCCACTTCACTTCATCCCCTTGATTATTCACCCACCACAGGGCTGGGTTTGGACCTCTCTTGCCTTCCTGGTTAGGATCATATGCTACATGTTATTTCCTGATTCAAAGGAAAGGGGCACTAATGTGGCCAATCCACTACCACAGTCACATTCCCCTGTGAGTGTAGCTCAAGGTCTGAGATCCCATTTTAAAGCATTTATAGCGCCAAGAGAAGTTGGGGGGAGGTGTGATCCAGCCAACGTCTTCTGGTCTACTGTAACCCCCTCGTCTTAAGTCATGTAAAACCATGAAGAGCCTTCATGTTACTTACTGAAGAGTTACAATTTTATTCCCCATGTGTCTGTCTTAGTTCCACATGGACAGTAGGTTACTCTCTGTGCCTCAGTTTTCTCACCTATGAAAAGGGTATAATAATACTACCTAGACTGTAGTAAAGTTCAAATTAATTATTTTAAAAGGTCAAGTGTGTATAACAGTGCCTGGAATATAGTAGGTGCTCAATAAAATTACTGCTGTTATTGTTATTACAACAAAATAAAAGAGGATAATTTAATTCCTGAATATTTGAGGAAATATTTTTTAAATTAAGGTACCTCTAGAGGTGCAAGAAGTCCGTCTTGGAAGCTCCAGGGCCTTTTTCCCTCACAAAAACATCAAGTAAACAACAATAGACTAAGATGGCTTTGTAGGAATTTAGAAAAGAGTCACAAATCCACAGCAACCAACAAATGCCCAAACAATAAAAAGTCATAACCAAAATGGTAAGAAATTTTGTGGTGTTTTTGCTTATTCTTGCACCACCCACTCTCTGATGTGGTACAGTGTAGTCAGAGGAAGCCACCCAATTCCCAGCCCCTCCCCTGGGATAGATGAAAAAGACTGAAACTTGTGTGCAACGTTCTAGCTTGTCTGGAGGCGGCCTTAGGCACTGGTTTCTGTCTTGACTGACCTGGAGCTCAGATGGGTATGATGGCATATTGGAGGTATCTGAAAACAGTAGGAAATGTCACAGTGTGGGGAAACTGCAGACCTGTAGTTACCTAGGGATTAGAGACTACAGACAAAGAAAGAATAGAACATTTAAGTCCCCCAGAAGAAACAGACTTTTAAGAAAGTTAAAATGTTAAAGGGCAGCGAAAACTAGAAAAAAAAAAAAACACACACACATGGACAGGACCAGGAAAGACACATGCCAGAGAAGACCTTAAGTTTTCATACTGAGCAGATTACTGAAGGTCTTTCCCTGCTTGGATCCAGGCTGCAAAGACTGAGAGAGGAAGCTATTTCTTTTAAATATGCAATTTTTAACAACAGATCACAAGGTCTACAAAGAAAAAGAGAAGAAGCCTATTCAAAGTAACAACATGAATCTCCAGAAACTGACCCTAAAGAGACATAGGCTGCAGTTACTAGACAAAGGTTTTTAAATGACTGTCTTAAATACACTGAAAAAGCTAAAGGAAAACACAAAGAACTAAAGCAAATCAGGAAAATAATATATGCACAAAATGAGAATATCAACAAAGAGATACAAATTATAAAAAGAACCAAACAGAAATTTTGGAGCTGAGAAATATAATAACTGAACTGAAAACTTCACAAAGGGACTCAACAGCAGACTTCAGTAGGCAGAAGAAAGAATCAGTACACTTGAAGACAAGTCATCTAAAATTAATGAGTCAGAAGAACAAAAAGAAAAATACAAGAAGAAAAATGAACAGAGCCTAAGAAACTTATGGGCCACAATCAAATAGACCAATATACACATTATGGGACTATCAGAAGGAGAAAAAAGAGAGAAAATGGAGCATAGAACTTATCTGAAGTAATAATGGCTAAAAACTTCTCAAATTTGAGGAAAGGCATGGAGAGACAAATACAAGAGGCTCAATGAACTCCAAGTAGGAAAACCCAGACACCCACAGAGAGACATTACAATCAAACTACAGGTGACAAAGACAAAGAGAGCATCTTAAAAGCAGCAAGAGAAAAGTGACTCATCAGGTGAAATTCTTAATAAGATTACCAGTGGATTGAAGACCAGAAGGCAGTGAGATTATATATTTAAAGTGATAAAGAAAAAAAACTGTCAACCAAAAATTCTATATCTAGCAAAATTGTCCGTCAAAAATGAGGGAGAATATGTATGGCTGAGTTGCTTCACTGTGCATATGAAACTATCACAACATTGTTAATCAGCTATACTCCAATATAAATTAAATAGTTTTTTAAAAATGAGGGAGAAATTAGGACATTCTCAGATTAAAAAAAACAACAACACTGAGGGAGTTCTTTATCCTTAGACTTTCCCTACAAGAAATGCTAAAAGGAGTTAAGTTGAAATGAAAGGACATTAGAGAGTAACTTAAATATAAAAGTATAAAGTTCTTTAATAAAGATAGATACAAAGACAAATATAAAAACAGTATTTTTATAATTTTGGTTCATAACTTCACTTTTTATTCTTTCACTGTATGGAAACCACAAAAGCATAAAAAATAATTATAAATCTATGTTAATGGGTAGACAATATGTAAAGATATAGTTTGCGAAATCAATAACATAATATAGGAAGGTGCAAGGGAACCGGAAAACAGTAGGGTTTTGTATGTGAATGAAGTTAAGTTGTTATTAGTTTAAAATGAAGTGTTATAATTTGGAATGTTATATGTAATCCCCACGGTAATCACAAAGAAATTATCTACAGAATATTCCCAAAAGGAAACGAAAAGAAAATCAAAACATATCACTACAAAAAATCAACTAAATACAGAGGAAGGCAGTAAGGGATGAACTGAGGGACACAAAAGCTGTGACATCAAGGAATCAATTAACAATATGACAATAGTAAGTCATCCTTATCAGTAATTACTTTTTTTTTTTTTTTTTTTGCCGTACGCGGGCCTCTCACTGTTGTGGCCTCTCCCATTGCGGAGCACAGGCTCTGGATGCACAGGCTCAGCGGCCATGGCTCACGGGCCTAACCGCTCTGTGGCATGTGGGATCTTCCCGGACCGGGGCACGAACCCGTGTCCCCTGCATCGGCAGGCGCACTCTCAACCACTGTGCCACCAGGGAAGCCCAGTAATTACTTTAAATGTAAGTGAATGAAATTCCCCAATCAAAAGAAGTAGATTGGCAAAATGGATAAAAAACTGAGAATTCAACTATATGCTGTCGACAGAATTGTTACTTCCATGTGATGGAATATGATAAAACCAATCAAAAAACTTTCAGAATATTTTTGCAATAGAAATCTTATAATACAACATCAATTTAGAAAAGGAAAACCACATTTACATTAAATCCAAACTTATATAATAGTATCCATTCATTCATTCAATATATATTTGCCAAGTTCTCATTATTTCTTAGGTACTGTTCTTAGACCAAAAGGATACAATGGTGAACAAGACATATATATACACATGTATGTAAACAGTTTTAAATGTTTATGGACAATTTTCATTTTCTTGTTTAAATCAAGTCTTTTATTTTCCCCAAGTAAAACAATTTTTTAAAGTTTTTTTAATTCCCCAAACAAAGCATGTTCAGAGTAAAAGTTCACGCAAGGCACAATCTTACTAACAGAAAAATTTCTTCTGAACAGAAAAATTTCTTCAAATTTCTCAACACATTGTCACTTCCTGAAGGTCAACACTGATAACTGTTTAGTGTATAATCTTCCAGAAATTATTTCCCACATATGTGCAAACATGATCGTACCATCTTTGCCTCATATGATTGGAACAAAAGAGTGTGTCTCACCTGAGATAAGACTTATATACATATATACATACATACACACACACAGATATATGTATATACATATAGTCATATCTATGGAAAAATCAGTGCTATGAAAAAAATTATTCTCCAACAGATTAAGGAATGTTAGCAAGTATAAATGACTAGTTGTGCACTGTCTATATAAGGGGAACAGACTATATAATATTTGTGTATGAGTTTACAAAATGATAGAAAGTTTGGCGTATCAAGGTGAAAATAATTGTTTTAATTCAGATAAAAGTTTATAGAGTCTTAACTCTTGCAACTTGAAGAAGACATTGCTTAAGGATTTACTGTTTGGGGGGCTCAGAATTAATCTGATAATGTGATATTAAGATTAGCATGTTTTCAAGAAGATAAAACACAACCTTTAAACTGGATATGAGATTTACAGTTTTATGCAGTGAAGTTTGAAGCCAATGGAAATTGAGAAATAGATCTAAAAAATAAAACACTAAGTCAGCAATAAAAAGGAATGAAGAAATAATACACAAGACAGTATGAATGAATCTCAAAAACATGCTGAGTAAAAGAAACCAGACACAAAAGACTGCATCTTATATTATTCCATTTCTATGAAACCCTAGGAAAGAGAAATATAATGGCTAGTGACAGCAAATTAGTGTCTACCTGGGGCTCAGGGTGGGGATGGGTGGGTATTGACTAGGAAAGGACAAAAGGAAATTTTTGAGGTGGTAGAAATGTTCTAAAACTTATTAAACTTTCACATAAAATGTGTGAATTGTATTCTAGGTAAATTATAGATCAAAACAGTTGATTTAAATAAACAAAAACCTACATAGCTACTCCTTGTTAATCTCTAACTAAAATATACTTCAAAGAAGGAAAATGGGAAAGTAGATCAATTAATCATGTGATTGATGAATGAGATGATTCTTTTTGAATGTTAAAACACATAAGAATTTATTGCCTATAGAAAGGGCTTGCTTCATTTTTAATTAAAATGAAATACAAGTTCTATAATTTCTGTAAATTAATGATAGAATATGATAGATTTCATAGAATTTAAATCCTAATTGACATAGATAAAACACTTTCCCCAACAATGATATAACTCACATTCTCTTCCATTGCATTTGGAATGTTTACTAACCTCCAGAAATTTCAAAAGTCAGAGTATACTTTTTGACCACAATAAATTAAGCTAGGAATCATTAACAAGAAGACAATGAGAAACCCACCTCAACTATCAGGAAACTCACCGGTACATTTCTATGTAATCTATGGGCCAGAGAAGAATCAAAAGGCAAATAAAAAATATTTTGAACTTAATGATAATAAAATATGACATATCAAAATTTGTATAATGTACCTAAGAGGAGTGCTTAGTGGGAAATTTATACTTTTAATACAGATATTGGAAAAGAAGGAAGGCTTAAAAGTAAGGACATAAACTTCCATCTCAAGAAGCTGAAAAAAGAATAGCAAATTAAGTCAAAGGAATGTACAAGGAAAGAAATAATAAAGATAACAGTAGGCATCAATGGAATGGAGAGCAAATACACAAGAGAGAATATCAGTAAAACCAAAACTGGTTTTGAAAAGATTTATAAAATTGGTTAACTCTTAGGAAGACTTATCAAGTAAAAAAAGAGAATAAACATATTAAAAATATCAAGAATACAAAAGTGTACATTGTTATAAATCTTACAGACATTAAAATAGAAATAATGGAAATATTAATACCTTTATGTCAAAAAATAACTTTATGACATTTGGAATGAAATAAACAAATTGCTAAAAAATGTTAACTTTCCAAAGTTGATAAATAGAAATCTTAAAAACCCCCTATCTATTAAAAAAAAAGTTAAATCCACTACCAAAAGCTTTTCTGCAATGAAAACCCCAGATTTTATGTCTAAATATTTCAATATGAATGCTAGTGTGTTAAGGGTTTGACCTGAAAAACTGCTGGGTTTTGTTTTTTTTAGTAAAACAGCGATAATTATATTTCAATTATATCTCCATAAAACAACAAAAAATTAGTGATAACTTTTAAATTCTTTATCAAAGCATTTAGAATAGTACCTGGTACATAGTAAATGTTTGTTAAATATGTACTGAATGAATAAATTAAAAAACAACAACTCTAAATCTAAAGAAGGAATAATAAGGAATTTCAGGGTTAAATTAAATCTAAAGATGACCCCAATCACGGTGGGCCAACCCCAGCTCCAGGTGCCCCAGTCCCCATGGCCAGCTATCCCGGGATCCAGCTTCACCCATCAGTGAGCCAAGATCAGCCCTGGAACATCCCAGGCCACATGGCCAGCCACATCAGGAACCATACCTGGCTACAGGCTGGCAACCACTACGTGAGACAGGAAATGTCAGCCAACCAGTCTGGGGGCCAGCCTTGACTACCAGTGCACCCACGGTAGTTGGCCATGCCACAACAGAAGGGCCCACATAGCCCACAGAGGGGGGGACCCTAGAGCATATAACCCTAGAGCATATAACACTGGTGACCAGAGGGGAGTGTGCTGCTGGGCCCATAGGACATCTCCTACATTAGGCCACTTCTCCAAGATCAGGAACCACTTATGTAAGAATGTTAAAAGGCAAAGAAATAAAATCATCTATACCCACAATAAGTAGTTAATGGATATGCAAAAGAAAAATATGTAAAATATGTCATCAAAAACAACAAACATGGGGAGGAACAGTAAAAATGTAGGGTGGTTAGAATGCATTTGACCTTAGGAGATCATCAACTTAAAAAAAAAAACTATATATATATATATATATATATATATATATATATATATATGTCATAACAACCACATACCAAAACCCTATAATAGGTACACACACAGAAGAGTGAAAGAAATTCAAGCATAATACTAAACATGGTCATCAAATCACAAGGGACGAGAGGAAAAAAAGAAGAAAAGAACAAAACAGGAACTACCAAAACAACCAGAAAACAGCAAAATGGCAATAAGTACATACCTAGCAATAATTACTTAAATATAAATGGATTAATATTCCAATCAAAAGACATAGAGTAGCTGAATTGATAAAAAAAAAAGACCCATTATATCCTGTGAAGTGGCTCACTTCGGATCTAAAGTCATACACAGACTGAAAAAGTGAGGGGATGGAAAAAGTATTCCATATAAATGGAAGTGAAAAAAAAAAAAAGAAGCTGGTGTGCCAATACACATATCAGACAAAATAGACTTTAAAACAAAGAGCGGGGCTTCCCTGGTGGCACAGTGGTTAAGAATCCACCTGCCAATGCAGGGGACATGGGTTCAAGCCCTGGTCCTAGAAGATCCCGCACGCTGCAGAGCAACTAAGCCTGGGCACCACAACTACTGAGCCTGCACTCTGCAGCCCACAAGCCACACCTACTGAAGTCTGTGCTCTTAGAGCCCATGCTCCACAACAAGAGAGGACACTGCAATGAGAAGCTCGCATACCACAACGAAGAGTAACCCCCATTCGCCACAACTAGGGAAAGCCTGCGTGCAGCAAAAAAGACCAAACACAGCCAAAAATAATAAATAAAATAAATTAAAAAAAATAGAAATAAAATAATAAAAGAGCATAACGGGAGACAAAGAAGGACATTTCATAATAATAAAGGAATCAATCCAACAAGATATAACAATTGTAAATATATAGGCAGCCAACATAAGAGCACCTAATGCATAAAGCAAATACAGTTGACCCTTGAACAACACAGGTTTGAACTGTGTGGGTTCTGTTGCATTTCTATACACAAACAATTAACTATCACAAAGAAAAATTAAGAAAACAATCCCATTTACAATTGCATCAAAAAGAATAAAAGACCTAGGAATAATTCTAACCGAAGAGGTAAAAAACTTGTATCCTGAAAACACATGTAAGGTACTCATTAAATCCTAACTGAATGAATGAATGCAGTATCAAAGAGACAGAATGAATGATTTTGGACATGAACGTGACCTCTCATGAATAGATTTGGGAGGCTGCTCCATGAATCAGTTGGAGTGTAGTATCCTTGGAGCCTAGAGTAATATAGGGTTTAATTCCCAAGGATAGTCAGGGGTTGTAAATTGGTGGCCTGAATGAGTGACTATATTCCACCCCTGGACGTATGTTGCCTGGATTATGCTAAAAAAAAAAGTTACATTAAAATGTTGGATTTCTAACTTAACATTTTTAAAAAGTAAAATGTGTTGAAAATTGAGTCAAAATCAATTCTGTTTGTCATGGTTTGGGTTGTGTTGTTGATTAGGCTACGGATCAGTTTCTGAATGATGTTTGTTAAGTTGTAAGGGGAGGCCCAGAAAGCCAGAGTGGACTATGGTGGCATGCCCTCTAGAAGGTCTTCCATGGGAGCAACATCAATCCATACAGTGCTCATACGGCAAGTTTCAAAATTAATGTATCCCACAAAGGTGTACTGAGGGATTGCTAGGTGTCAGACACCATACGTCACTAGAGAGACACGGATCACGATCAAGGCAATTGGAAAAGTAGAAACAGACAGATCAGAACTGTTGTGAGAATGAATGTAAATGGGGTGGAGATGCTGGGGGTAGGAGAAGTTTGGAGATATGGAGGAACTGACAATGACCCAACAAAGATGCGGCATTCCCTGAGCAAATATTTACATGGTGATAATCTCCAGGGGCTGATGTGTGAACTAATAAGGACTTTATGAAGACAAATACAGAAAAAAAATGATGGCCTCTCCAGCCATTTCTCATGATTCAAAAGGTCTAACCAGAGTTTTGGTCTGGGCAGTGATGAAAGTCAGTTTGTAGTCTGAAGGCAGAGATGTTTGGACGTCATCAGATTGTGAGACCAGGTTAAACAGTGGATTATAGAATCAGACAGACTGGACCCAAATCCTCTCCTTCACTTAATAGGTTTGTGAGTTCTGCAGGTTATTTGATCCCTTGGAATCTCAGTTTCCTCAACTGGAAAATGGGGATAATTAAAGTGTCCATCTAATCAGAATATTAAGTGCAAAGTGCTTGACATGGCACATAAAAAAAAAGGCTCTCCATAACTAAGGGCTCTATTTTCCCTGGAGTTATTATGGAAATTCAGAAAAAGGAAAAAGATGGAGGTAGGAAAAAAGTCCCTATGAAAGGCATGTAAGCTTTGAATACTAACATATGAATGTATGTTCATGGGAAATTAAAAATACATCAACTCTCTGACTCCATCTCAGGTGAATTCTTTCTTCTGTACAAAGACAGTGTTCAGTGGGTTTTCACAATGTGGACATTACCAGCTGGGACTTAGTAGCTGGAACACCACCCACTGTCTACCCCAACTCCTAGTGTCACCACTGCTCCCCTCTTGGTCTGTCTCTTGGTGAAAAACAAACCAAGAACGTGCATTTTTCTGCGGAGACCACAGGGACAGGATTCTCTGGACACACCCTAAAGCCACACGCTCAAGTAGGTAGTTGATAGGAAGACTCCAGATGTACTTGCCATCCTCATAGGAAAATAGATGACATGATTTTGTTACATGGTCAGATGTTCATGTGCACAGTCAGGTTGCCTGTACCCTCCCTCTCGGTGTAGGCTGAAGTCAAGCCCAAGTGTGATGAGATGAATTCTAGTTAGACTCACAGTTCCAGTAGTTGAAGGTGAGAATCCAGACCAACAACAACTTGCTGACCTGTGATTAGAACTTGACACTTGGTCACAGTTACCTGACTGTGTACCAGATACTTTCACCTGCTGTCTTGTTTCTTAAATGAGATTATCCCCATTTCACGGATAAAACCACTGGGGCTCAGAAAATTGAGGAAGTGTCAAGGCTGAGAATTGAAGCCCAAAACATAAGCTTTTCATGATACTTGTAGGCTTAGCCAGAAGCCATTCTTAGTTCTGTGCCCCTCAACCTACTAGGAGCAAGAGGTCGATCCTGTTCTCACCCCCCAGCATGAGTGCCTCCTTACCTTCTCCATTTGAGTCCAGTAGTCCAGTACATCACTTGCAAAGTTAAATTCCTCAGGTGTATCACAGTCATTCCATCTTGGGGCTCCAGCTCCCGACAAAGACTGGCAGCGCAGGTACTGAGGGGCAGGGTAGAAGCCACAGCGGGATCTGTGGATGTCCCAGAGGACCCGGAACTTCATCAGCCATCGCATGGTGGAGCAGTCCTCAGGAAGCAGGCACGGAATTCTCAGGCCACCACCTGCCTTGAGAAGAGACGGCTAATACGTCGGTCATTAGAGCAGGAACTTCTTCCACAAAATGAAGGCACATTCCTGGTTAACTGCTAGAGTGATAACTTTGTTTCAGCTCACTGGAATTTGGAAGGCACAACTTACTGATTTAGGTGGGGATTTCTCTTCCCAGATGAGGCCAAAAATGATGGGGAGGGGCTATAGCTACCAGGTAAGGTTGGCACATATTTCTGAGGATCTCCTTCTCTTTTTGTACCCCCTGGTATGGCAGCCATGTGGTCATCCCCTTTTCGATAGAAACTCATCATTTTGAAAGTCCTGTACCTCATGTTATCCTTGCTCTGGAGACCTCTCTTCCCACCGAGCCCAAATGTATGGTTCTCATGGAAACTGACATATTTTTAGATGATTCCTCCCCCTGTTCAAAGTTGACTGGTCCAGAGCTGAGCAGTCATTTCCTATGATTTTTTAATCCAAACTGGGCTAATCATAATCCCTCTCCAAAATCTGTGTGTGTGCTTGTTACCAAAGGGTACATAAGGCAGTCTCTCCTTGGTGGAAGCCATGAAACGCACACTTTGGAAACTGTCGGTGGCTATAATTCCTGTCATGTGGAGATAACTGCTCTGCATGAGTGAAGAAAACATGGAAGATTTCAGAGACATGGAAATAAGGGGCAGAGAGTATCTCAGAGGCATGCAAGTCTCTGGTTCAGAACTATTGTTCCTGAGGCCCGTCTGCATCTCTACCCCTGTCTAGGTAATATCCTGTCCTGAATTCTATGAGCCAACAGTTTTCCCTGCCTGAGATTGGGTTTCTGTCACTTGAGACTCTAAGAATATTGACAAATATGCACCAGCACACTCAGGACAGAGGAGGCTAATATCACAGCACCTTCCTTACTGGACTGGGATCTGGCCTCGGGGTTTTCCCCAGGACAGCATCCAGGTAGCTATTACCAATCCATCACTTGACCTGTGAAATAGAGTTTCTTTGCCACTCCAGATCCCAACAAATGCTTCTAACATGGGAGCAGAACGCTCATTTATTAGGATGCTTCTTGAAGTTTGATTGTGAAAATTGGCTTAAGCTAGAACTTCTGTTCTGTGAGAAGAAAGCCACTTCACAGAAGCTCTGAGGTTCAAGCACTTCATCACTGCAAACAATTAAGCCTCCTCCCCGTTTCAGCAATAAGATAATACCGTTTGACAATAGACCCATAAAAGAGATCGATAAAACTTGACTCAATTTATTTTCAACCTGTTTAGACGCAACAACCAAACCCCAATTAATTCTGATGCTGCCCTCGGAACCCTGCTACTGTCTGCAGAAAAGAGGACAGATATGGGAAAGCTTCATCCCTTAGAGTTTCCTTGTCTGTGTGGATCCTTAGACCACATGAACTGAAGTATGTCCCCTTCCTTCTTAGTGCCTGTCAATAAACAGTACTGTCTTTTGTTCAGAGCACTTAAGGGAAGAAAGACCCTAAGATAACCAGCTGGCTCAGACGTTTGACCCTCATCCTTTGGAGGAAAAAATTTGAATTGCCAATATTTAAAATTTGGGAGATTTCATTTAAAATGTGCATTGAAGATTTTTCTTGAAAACTCAGAAGGCCTGGCAACACTGGGCCTTTATTTCAACCTGGCACCAACTGGTTGGAGCTGAAAATTAAATGGAATGTTGTCCAATTCAACAGGGTTTCCACTACTCCCTATGTTGTTACAGCTACTTGCTACTGCACTTACTGTACCTATCCAGCTCTTGTCGACATTTGAGCTTAAAACCCCCATTCTAGGCCAATATCCCAAGAGGGACAGGGATTTCCCCAAGGTTTCAAGGCAAGTTTAGTAGCAGAGCTAGTTTTAAACCTGCTTTTCCTGCTATTTTTTCTAACACATACCTCTCTACACAGGCATGAGCTCATTGAGAGCAAGAAACCAGACTCAGTTGCTATTTTTATACACAGGTGTTTACATCACTGCAGGAGCCTCCTTAAAATACTCAAGGACAGTGCAAACAACCCCTTAATAAGTGGCTAAAAACCAAAACAACACCAAGAGAAATAATGAGGAAATTAATTAATCCTTTATTATGGGCTGAATTGTGTCCCCTCAAAATTCATATGTTGAAGTCCTAACCCTCAGTACCTCAGAATGTGACTGTATTTGGACATAGAATCTTTAAAGAGGTAATTAAGTTAAAACAAGGTCATTATATGGACCCTAATCCCATATGACTGGTACACAGTGCCTTGAAGAGTTCTTGCAACAGAGCTTTGATTTCACAAGCATTTGGACTGAAAAGCTGTTTATTTTATGAGGCACCATCCTTAGCGTGTTATAGGGGATCCTAGAGCTACAGAGCCAGGTTGGGCTCCACTGGGTACCAGCTGAGTGATCTTGACCACCATTCATGTCTCCAAACTTGAGGGCATCGTAGTAACACCCACTATCTGGCTTCCACAAGGATTAGCAAGATAGTCAATATAAATCACTTTGCCAGTACTGAGTCTGATACAGAATAAGGGCTCAGTAAATGTTGAGGTGCCTTCTAACTCCCAGCAAATTCTGAGGCCAGCCTCTTCCATGTTAAATATTAAAAAGATATACTTTTTTTTTTTTTTTTTTTTTGCGGTACGTGGGCCTCTCACTGCTGTGGCCTCTCCCGTTGCGGAGCACAGGCTCCGGATGCACAGGCTCAGAGGCCATGGCTCACGGGCCCAGCCGCTCCACGGCATGTGGGATCTTCCCGGACCGGGGCATGAACCTGTGTCCCCTGCATCGGCAGGCGGACTCTCAACCACTGCGCCACCAGGGAAGCCCTAAAAAGATATTTTTTAATAAAAGGCATTCACCTTATATACTGTGAACAAACTTCTGCATAATGGAGTTTTCTTTCCAGTGTCTAACTTCTGGGTCTTTTTTACCCCTCTCGGTACCCTCCTCCCACAGCCCACCACATTCAGAGCTGTCTAACATTAAATCAATCACCCATGTGCCGGCCACGGTGCTAGGCATATCACATGTATATTCCCATTGAGCCCTCTCTCTCGATATCACCATCCTCATTTTGCAGTAAAGGAAAAGAAGTGTCAGAGAAGTTACAAGATATGCTCAAGGGCTGTAAGTGGCACTGCCAGAATTTGAAATTGGGTCTTCAGATTTTAAGTTCAGTATATACTTTACTGCCCTGTGGCAGATAAACACACACATATAAACACCCCCCCACCCAAAGAAGCTGTCATTCACCTCCATCTTACCTGGTACTGTCTAGGAAACACTGGGGTTAGGTCTTGGATGGGGACTTTGCGGGTTCAGTTCTCTCTGATCAGAAGTTCAGTTCTCTCTGTGCACACAACAGAACCTGGTTCCTGGCCACAGCTGGGGTGGAGAACTTGGCAGGAATTGAATGATTCAGAAGGGGGAGGAGATGCTCACGTATAACAGGTCAGAAAGCAATCACAAGCCCTCATGGAGAGAAAATCGGTTAGAAAAACTATATAACGTAATCTCCAGTTATGGTAGGGAGGCCTTGCAGTGTGAATGAACAGATACAGCCAAATGGAGCACTTTCACAAGTTCTCTGTAGCTAACCTGCTCCCCTCTCCCAGTCCCAGGTCTCCAATGTTCTCGTTTCAATGACAGTCAGGTGGCAGCATTGCCTAGTAGTTAAAGCCTGTGATCCGAGGCAGAGAGATCTGGGTTTAAGCGTTAGGTCTGCCGCTTACGCTCTCTTTGACTTTCGTGGACCTCCTTTTTCTACACTTCAGTTTCCTTTTCTATGAGATGGGAGTGCTAATAGTGACACCTATTTCCTATGGTTGCTCTTTGTTGTTGTCATTGTTAGTATTAGATGAAATAATTCATGAAACGTACATAACACAGTGCTTGGCGTAATCAATGTTGGCTGTTTGTACTAACGTGGAATTCTAAGAGGAACAGTGTGGTGTACTGGCAAGATGCAGGGTCTTTGGAATCCCAAAGTCTCGAGCTTAAGTCCTGGCACAGACACTTATAAGATGGCCCATGGCAAGCCATTTACCTCTTCTAACTTTTGTCTTCTCATCTGAAAAGTGGAGGAGTGGGTGGCTGTTAATAAGATTTGTCCCAGGGGATCTTTGAAAGGTTTGCACAATGTAAAGTCTGCAGCGTGCCTGGCCCAGGCACGTAGACACTGGGTTGACATTGATGTTGCATTGGATAAGTCCAGATCGTCACAAGTAGTGGCTTGTACTGTTCGTTTTCTTCTAGAGCCATTTTGGGGAGTTGTAAGGGGAAGGGGGATGTCTAGTATCCTGGTGCAACTTTCCCAGCACCTTTTGCCTCCCAACCTCCATTGAACCAGGGAGAAAAATACCTCTGCGCAAAGCCACCACCAAAGACTGCTAGAGACAGCTAGAACACCCCTGCTAGGGCTGAGGGGCAAGCCGGGCTTCTGAGGGGTGGGTCTTGCTCTTTCTGGCTGATGCATTCATGGTGAATCCTTGCTCAGGACAGACTCTTATTTTATGGAGAGGAGCAAGTAAGAAGGCAGGGCTGACTGACTGGCCATAGTGAGCTAAAGATTATGGAGTACAAAACACCCTGTTACTCAAGCAGAGGAGGCAGTCACTTTTGAGAAGAGAAAGGGAACAGGAGGAAAGTGCACAAGGTGCCCTCTGGATCTCAGTAGATCTCCCGTGTGGAACTGTAATACCAGCGTTGTGGTCAAGAAGACAGGCTCTGGGGCCAGGCAGCCTGGGTTTCAGTCTAGCTTTTATCCGTTACCAGCTCTGGGACACTGAGCGAGTTTATTATCCCTTCATCCCTCAGAGACAGTAGAATTCTCTAAAGATTCCATGTGCACGTCTCTCTCATGTCCAAGCTTCTTCTATAGTGAGGGTGAGGCTATTGAATTCCACTTTTGGACAATGAACTGCAGGTGGAAGTGACACAAGTCACTCCTGGTCTAGGTCATTTAAGAGCTGGTATGAGTTCTCTATAATCTTCTCCTGACTCAATTGTCCTGGTAGCTGTGTGGGGAGATAGTAGCATCAAAATATGGCAGAGATCCTATCAGCCTAGTTCTGATAGACCCTAGTAGGGCCCTTTCTGCATTACTTGTTTCAGATATCACATTCTGTCATACCTTCTGCGGGGCTTGCTGGGACATCTGGACCTCCCAAACCCACTGTGGGACAGGCTCTATATCCAGCTCACAGCCCCACGGGTCTCTGTTTCTCTTCTCCCAGGACCCTCTTCTTTTCAGAGTACCTGGGGCCTGGAGGGACGTGGACGATAGAATGGTGCCCATGGGTGGGTAGAGAAGAATGACTGAAAAAAGTCATGACTCCATCAAAAAGCTGGATCTTAGAGTCTGAAAATATACCTGCTCTTCTGAGCAAATGCCCCTGCCCTGCTCACTCCTCCCCTCTCTCTCTCCTTTTGTAGGCAGACTGGCTCTTTTGGTGGACTGAAGTTTTAATTAAGGGTAGCTAAAATTAAACAGCAATGTTAATCAGCCCTTTCACTGCTCTCTTCTACCTTTCTGTTATCACATCCTGCCTTTTCTCAGTCTTCTTTCTCAATATTGATTATAGGATTCTCTTCCTCTTTATTAAAGTATTGTTGTTCTCCAAGGACTCATGCACACCCAACAGTTTCTCTCATTCCATTTATTCCCTCTCTCTCTCTCTCAATAATTTCCTAACCACATTAAAATCTTTACTTCCCCCAGAGTTCAAATTTAAATATGCAGCTGATTACTAAATATACACTAACCTCAGTATTTCATAGACAGCATAGATAAATTATCATGACCACAATTGAATTCTGTGTTCCTGCCTCCAAACTTATTCCTCTCAGAGTCTTACAACCACCTCTCCCAGTTTACTTAGTTAAACACCTAGACATCACATTTCTGTGTCTCCTTGCCCTTAACCCTATCTGCCTTACTTAGTCACTAAGTTACCAGGTTCCAAGAAGGAGGAATTCTTCTTCTAAGCATTTCTCAAATTCTCCTTTAATACATTTACCACTCGGTTACCAAGCTAATCATTTAGAAATAAATTGTTGACTGAGTTCATTACTGTCCAGATAAAGTACAAACTTTTTATCATGTGATATAATGACCACCCCTTCTGATATTTCGCAACTTGAACCTGATGTTGAAATAATATTGAATGCAAGTGAGGTGACTATCCTTTTTCAGGGTAAGTTCCTCCTTCTATCTACAGATAATTGCAGCAATCCGGGGGCAACTTATGCCATCAACACATACACAAGTTAGTTAGTCTGTGAATTCTCTAGAGCTAATGATTATCCAGGGAAGTTATGCACAATATTTACTGGGTCACAGGGACTTGACAATCATTACTTCTTGGTTCTGAAGGTTACTGGGGCATCTTAAAGGCTTTAACTAGACAAAGACAGGAAGAATGAGGTAGTCTATTTTTATCTCATCTTGAAAAAAACAGGAGTCCGTGATTTCCTTGTGCGGGCACATCTTGGAGACATTGCAGGTTCAGTTCCAGACCACAGCAATAAAGCAAATATCGCAATACAGTCACACAGATTTTTCTCAGTTTCCCAGTGCATATAAAAGTTATGTTTACACTATACTGTAATCTATTGTGTGCAGTAGCAATACATCTTTCAAATAGTACATACCTTAATTTAAAAATGCTTTATTGCTAAAAAATGCTAACCATCATCTAACAACGCAGGGTTGCCCAAACCCCTCAATTTGTAAAAACCACAATATCTGTGAAGCTCAATAAAGTGAAACAATAAAATGAGTATGCCTGTAGTTATAGTAAGCCAGTCTGAAACGTACTGGCTTAATATTGTGATTTCTATATACAAGCCAAATGGAGAAGGAGATGGAGTGAAGAGAAGAGAAGCAGATTCTGTACTTTGGGTGTCATAGGTTTTCCCTAAAAGTATGGGTTCCCAACATCACTCATTCCGGAGCCTGGAGAAGGTAAAGAGATCATAGGATGGGCATTGAGTAAGGAGATGTGATCAAAATCATTCTCACTATAGGAGAAAGATAAAGTGTCAGAATGATCAATCTGCTAGATTGAGAATTTTGGGGAGGGTGGGAGGGAGGCTCAAGACGGAGGGGATATGGGGATATATGTATACATATAGCTGATTCACTTTGTTGTACAGCAGAAACTAACACAACATTGCAAAGCAATTATACTCCAATAAAGATGTAAATAAATAAATAAATAATCTTCAAATACAAAAAAAAAATTTGGAATGTGTCAGTTAAAAATGATATTCCCCCCCCCAAAAAAATGATATTCCCTTCAACAGTGATAAATCCAGATTGTGAAAAAGTTTTGCTATTTGATTAGCAGATTATGTTTCTCGACTAGGAAAAACATAAAACTCTGGTGAATTTTAGTGGACTCCAGGAGATGAGTATATCACAGTATATTCACATTCTGGTGGATATTTTATTTTATTTTATTATTGATTTGTAATTAACATACAATATTATATTAGGTTCAGGTGTACCACAGTGAACTGATATTTTTATACATTATTAAAAAATCAGGATTTCCCTGGTGGTGCAGTGGTTAAGAATCCACCTGCCAGTGCAGGGGACACAGGTTCGAACCCTGGTCCGGGAAGATCCCACATGCCGTGGAGCAACTAAGCCCATGGGCCACAACTATTGAGCCTGTGCTCTAGAGCCTGCGAGTCACAACTACTGAGCCCACGTGCCTAGAGCCCGTGCTCTGCAACAAGAGAAGCCACCGCGATGAGAAGTCCACGCACCGCAACAAAGAGTAGCGCCCACTCGCCCCAACTAGAGAAAGCCCGCGCGCAGCAACGAAGACCCAACGCAGCCAAATAAATAATTATTAATTTTAAAAAATAAGATAAAAAAAAGATAAAATGATCAACATAATAAGACCAGTTAACATCATCACCATACAAAGTTGTTACAATATTTTGACTACATTTCCTATCTGTATATTACATCCCTGTGACTTAGTTTATATCTGGAAGTTTGTACCTATAATTCTGTTCACCTGTTTTTTTCATCCCTCACCAACCCTCATCCCCTCTGGCAACCACCAGTTTGTTCTCTGTATCTATCAGTCTGTTTCTGTTTTGTTTGTGTGTTCATTTGTTTTGTTTTCAAGTTATTATATATTATTCTCAAGTTAATAAAGTCATTCAGCAGTGAAGTGATTCCCTGAGATAGTGGTATCCTGATTGAATACGTACACCCCTCAGTAAAATATTTTTTAACACACTCCCCAATACACGTTTATTTATTTATAAATTATGCATATGTATTTATGTGCATCATACAAATATCAAAAATAATTTTAAAGAATGAATAAAAAGTACAGATAATTTGAAGTTCTCCTATTTTCTTTCCCATCCCAGTTGCCCTTCTCACCCTCACTTCTAAGCCTCCTGTCCTTAAAAACTCAGCAACAACAACAACAAAAAGAAAACTCTGCAACGTTCTACAGAGTTCCCAAGAAACTGTAAAGATGCCACAAAATTGACAAGAGACAGAGACTTTGAACTCATGTGATTTTCAAATTGAAATTTACACATTTGGGGTGACTTTTTCAAGATAAAGGGAATCCTCAATTTAAACAAACAATTTTTGAGGGTCATAACTCCAAAAATGCCATGGATTATTTCTCTAAAAGCTAAGTAAGTAGCTTGTAAGAAACATCTACATAAATATATGGTTCAGTCAAATCTTTAATGCAGAACTGGGGAAGATACATCCTTACCTGGTTTGAAAGCTAAGATTTTGAGCTTCAAAGCCATCTTGGAAACACTGGTGTTCTGGGCCTAACATTCACTGTATGCATGAAACTCTGAGTAAAAAAGGCTTTCCAGAAAAACCATACAATTATTTTTAAGCAGCTTATCACAAACAACTATTTATCTAATGTAGAAACAAAACTTTCCCTCTAACCAGAAAAGAAGGTACAGATTTTCCCTGCTGAAAAGTGAGGCTTTTTCAGGTCAATGGAGACTTAGAAAACCTAGTGCTACAACTCTGTTATAGAATTCACTACATGCATGACTCAGTGAAGATAATTTTCTTTCACTGGAAAAAAAATGTGCATCAAATTTCTCTCATGGAGCTAGTTAGAAAGATCTAAGTAAATGTAAGGTGAAATCAAGTCTTTAAAGTAGAATTTGGGGAAGATACAAAGTTACCTCATTTGAAAGCTAAGACTTTTGCCCCTTGAAAGCTGCCCAAGAAATACTATTTGTGGGTCTACCATTCACTGTATGCATGACTTACTGAGTCAAACTTATTTTTACTGTGAAATTTACCTCAAATTTTCTATTAATACACTGTATTTTAGACCTGCCCTGAATGACAAGACTCTTTGTAGACACTTAAGCATGAAGAAATGGAGAACAAAGGAACTAGGCATCTTTCACTATGTTCTCAGTGAGTGTACTGTTGTATCATATATATTCAAGCTTCTTTCGCCATAAAACTGCAGGTTCCATAAGAATGAAGGGCATATAAGAAATTATATGGACAAGACGAGATACCTGGGAAATCCTAAATATCTGTCTCCTTGAACTGAAAGCTCAGGGCAAGGCTTGACCAAGCCCCACCTTTCGGCTTTATACTGCAAATGTAATTTGGTTCATTTTTCAAATTAAACTTTTATTTATTTTTTTTATTGGAGTATAGTTGCTTTACACTGCTGTGTAAGTTTCTGCTGCACAGCAAAGTAAATCAGCCATACATATACATATATCCCCTCTCTTCTGGATTTCCTTCCCATTTAGGTCACCACAGACCACTGAGTAAAGTTCCCTGTGCTATACTACAGGTTCTTATTAGTTATCTGTTTTATAAATAGTAGTGTATGTATGTGAATCCCAATCTCCCAATTCATCCCAGGCCCCCCATTTCCTCCTTGGTATCCATACGTTTGTTCTCTACATCTGTCTCTATTTCTGCTTTGCAAATAAGATCATCTATACCATTTTTCTAGATTCCACATATATGTGTTAATATACAATATTTGTTTTTCTCTTTCTGACTTACTTCATTTTGTATGACAGTCTCTAGGTCCATCCACATCTCTGCAAATGACACAATTTCATTACTTTTTATGGCTGAGTAATATTCCATTGTATATATGTACCACATCTTCTTTATCCATTCCTCTGTCGATGGACATTTAGGTTGCTTCCATGTCCTGGCTATTGTAAATAGTACTGCAATGAATATTGGGGTGCATGTATCTTTTTGAATAATGGTTTTCTCTGAGTGTATGCCCAGCAGTGGGATTGCTGGGTCATATGGTAGTTCTATTTGTAGTTTTTTAAGGAACTACCATACTGTTCTCCATAGTGGCTGTATCAGTTTAAATTCCCACCAACAGTGTAAGAGGGTTCCCTTGTCTCCACACCCTCTTATATGGAAAAGGCTAGGATCAGCCATACGGTAATAGGTTACAGGTGGAGTCATCTGTATGAATTCATGTTTGCCATCATATGCATTCAACTTGTTCCATACAGATAGTGGTTGTTACATGTATATACACAGATTAGTATATAGACACACTCTTCTTTGCACTGTCTGCTGAGATGGCGAAGAATCAAGAACACCTTAGTAGTGATGAGCAGACTGAACTCCCTGATTTAGGTTTTAAATACCATTCTCCAAAAGGAGAAACAAGGGCACTTTGAAGAACTGGCTGATACTAAGACTGAAGCAGGATATGCAAAGTGAGTGCACCGCAACTTTCCTTAGTGCCAGGAAATAAGGTAGTTCTCAAAAACCAACAAACAAAACAACAAAAAACAAAGACAGGGTGCACAAGCAGGACACTGGAGCTACCTGAAAGAGAACCCAATGGCTAAAGCTGGAACTATTTGAGCAAGAAAACATATAAAGAAGTACTGCACTATTCTAGAAAACATAAAAGAAATTTCAAGGAGTCCATATGGAGAGAAATAAACATTTTCCATAGAGAAAAAATCTGCACGATTACCTAAATACTCAGTCCTCAAAGACAAGAAACATAACTTCCCACTCCTTACGATGTGCACATAGTGATTTAATCAAAGAGAAGGTACTCTGTGGACAGAGGAGAAACCAGACCAACACTGCCTCAGCCAGGTGATTAAAGGCAACATCAACAAGTCATCTCGAAAGTAAACACCCTAGAGATGAAGTGATAAGAATGACATTTTGCCTCGTGATCTTCACCCCTCCTTGCTCCAGAAAATAACCCCAGTCTAAACATCTGAAATATCATAAGATATATACCAACTAGGACTGTTATACAAAATACATGAACAATACTCCTCAAAACTTTCCAGATTATGAAAAATATGCCAAGTCTGAGAAACTGTCACAGCCAAGTGGAGCGTAAGGAGACATGATGACTAAATACAATGTGCCGGCTGGGCTGGGTCCTGGAACAGAAGAAGTTAAAACCCACCCAAGCAAATCTAAGTAAAATGTGGACTTTAGTTAATAATATTGTATCAATTTTGGATATTAATTGTGACAAGGTACCAAGTGTTATGACATTCACAATTAGGGCGAACTGAGTCTTAGGCATGTGGAAACTCTCAATACTGTCTTCACAATTTTTTTTTTTTTCTCGCAAATCTAAACCTATTATAGGGAATTCCCTGACAGTCCAGTGGTTAGGACTCCACGCTTCCACTGCAGGGGGCACAGGTTTGATCCCTGATCAGGGAACTAAGATCCCACATGCCATGCAATGCGGCCAAAAAGAAAAATTTAATTTAATTTAAATTCAAAAAATAAATCTATTATAAAATTAAGTTTTTAATAATCATTGTTTTATCTTTTTACATGTGATTGCCTGTTTACTCCTACTATTAGTTAGTAACTAGTAATTGACACAACTACTCTCATTGTACCCGTTTTATTTAAATACTAGCATTTATGCTGCCATTATGTATACATTAGATCAAGTACTACACAATAATATATAATTCACAGAAACATCCATTTTACCTATTTTATGTTAAAATAATACATATATGCATATAACATTATATTGTGTATTATACAATTATGTGGTTTTCTGGTTTTGAAGTGTCTCTGTAAAGTTGGTCACCATGGATGGTAGACAATATTGAGATTTTAGAGAGTGTATTTCACACCATGGCTGAACATTTTCAAAAAAGGAACAAATAGCCAAGTGATTCATTGTGACTGGCTCAGTTCTGAATAATCCTTGTTTTTATTTTGTCCCCATGAATACCTTTCAGCAGTAACAAACAGAATCAAATATTTCCAATTCAAAGAGATATTCAAAGATTGGCAGAATGTACAGTGAGTTTGAGGGGTTTCAGGCTGAAGGAGAAAGAAGTGACCATGAGGTGGCAGTAACATGCAACAAGCTTCATGTGGGCAACTCTGACAAGGTTTGCATGAAGAGAAGTCCACCACAGCAGGAGACCTTCCCATGGCTACTACCCAGAAGCAGAAGGCGGCCAGGCACCTCTCTGGGAAGAGGGGAACTGGAAAGGAAGCTGACGTGCCTAAATTAGGTCCCTGCGCAGCCAGGCTGGGAGTCTCAGAGCACTCAGAAGGGCAGCAGTAGCTTGGGGTCTTGCAGAGCTACAGGGTTGAACTTACCTACAATTAGCAGATGTTGGGCACAGTTTCACGGGATATGAAAATCAGGAACAACGTAAATGACTAAAACTCTCTTACTGAGGCTATGTTTTAAAAAACTCAGTGTATAAAAATTTGAGTTTAGCACCAGGAGGCTTTTGAGCTAACAGGGGATACCAGCCCGCCAATACACCAGAGCCATCTTTGGCTCACTGACAGAACATAAGTAGAATTGGTTACCCCAAAGATACAGTTTCACACCATGGTCTTTTCTAAAACAGAAGGGTTTAAAAGAATTATTCAAATTCATAATTTACTAGATGATGTTTTCCAGCAAGTGATAAAATCAATTTAAAGAATAAAAGAATATTTTATCTAAGTGACTTAGATTTTGATAAGTTTAATGCAATAACTAATTTACTTCTTAGGAGATCATAAGAGTATACTGAAAGCTCAGAATGTTTCTGAGTTAAGAGGAATTATAGGTTATTATACTGCTGATACACAACCATATAGCTAATGATGGATGGAGATATGGCCCTTATTTATGTAATAAAATTCAAAAGGAATTTTAAATGTTACTAGGAAGTTAGGTTAGACCCGGAAAATATTGAGAATATAAGAAGAAAAAATACCTCTCCTTTTTCAAATTCGATGAACTGGTGGGATAGTCTCATGTCTAATATACATATATTCAATAAGTACCTACACATAAATATCAAATGAAGAAATACACTATGATGAAATCAAATCATCCTGATGCAATGAGATTAGATTATATATATTATAGATAATAACTTGTCATTACAGGATGATATTTTCAACTCAGTTGAAAGTTAATAAAGATATATAAAAACCAATTCTGATATTAAATAAAGCCACATGCTCAGTACAAGGCCTATCTCCTTTCTTACAGCAAATGAAACAAGCCTTGAATGTATGGGTGATGAATGTAAAATGTAGGAAGACATATGAATATAACATCTGAATTAGAAAATACGCAAAAAAGAGGGACTTCCCCGGTGGCACAGTGGTTAAGAATCCGCCTGCCAATGCAGGGAACACGGGTTCGAGCCCTGGTCCAGGAAGATCCCACATACTGCGGAGCAACTAAGCCCGTGCGCCACAACTACTGAGCCTGCGCTCTGAGCCACAACTACTGAGCCCACGTGCTGCAACTACTGAAGCCCACGTGCCTAGATCCCATGCTTCACAACAAGAGAAGCCACTGCAATGAGAGGCCCGCACACTGCAACGAAGACCCAACGCAGCCAAAAATAAATAAAAATTAATTTAACCAAAAAAAAGAAAATACGCGAAAAAGAAAAATATAGAAATTGGAAATGTATGAAGGTAAGCATCAATGTTCACATATTTAAAAACACCATCATGCTGCTGCTTCTAAAACTCATGCACAGATTTTGCTTAGTGCCATATTAACCAATTGTAATGTGGTCTTGATCATTTAATTAACAATAAGTAACAGTGGGGTCCTGTGTATGAGGTTTTAGTAAGCTGAAATCATTCAAAATTATTTAAGATCGTCATAGCATGAAAATTATAAAGCACAGCAAAGTCTCTCAACTGAAAAGGAGACAAGCTAACAAGTATATTCTTAAAACATTAGTGACCTTGCTTTTAATAAAGACAGTAAAGTAAAATTATAATAAATTCTGCTTGGGTATATATGAAATATTTAAGTTTAAAATAACGTAAGTTTTATTACACTTACTTGTCAGGTTCTCCATAGTTTTCAGCTACTTCAACGCTGTTGGAAAACTTGAGCCATTAAAAATTAGTGAAAGCATGTATGCACTGGAGTGCGTTTCCGCCTTTTACCTGGAGTTCTGGTTCCAACATGACTGGGAAAGCGGGTCCTCAGCTCATTCTCCTCGAAGGTCCCGATATTGAGTATTGAGTGTGTTCACGTCCCACTCAACGGAATCTCCCCTTCCTCTGAGCTCGTGCTGGGATTTCTCCCCGGAAACATCCTGGAATCTGTACAGAAACAAGGAAACAAGCCACTGCAGCTCCGATTTAGAGTCGTCAAGCCCTCAACCAACGGATACTTCAGTCAATAAGCCTTGTTCAGGGCTTCCCTGGTGGCGCAGTGGTTGAGAGTCCGCCTGCCGATGCAGGGGACATGGGTTCGTGCCCCGGTCCGGGAAGATCCCACATGCCGCGGAGCGGCTGGGCACGTGAGCCATGGCCGCTGAGCCTGCGCGTCTGGAGCCTGTGCTCCGCAACGCGAGAGGCCACAGCAGTGAGAGGCCTGCGTACCGCAAAAAAAAAAAAAAAAAGTAAAAAAATAAGCCTTGTTCAAACATTCTTAAAGAAAGTAAAGTAAAGAATAAAACACCAGGAAGAGCGCGGAAAATGCAAGGGTCCCGGGGAAGCCGCACAAACCTCTCCGCTCAGCGCTCAGCCAGCTGAGGAAGGTTTCTACGCACGGCGGTTGGTCCAGGGCCTCCGCAGTCGCTCCTTCAGACACGGAACCTTTGGAAAAGCAGCTGCGGTTCTCACTGCAGAAGCACCGCCAGAGGCCGTGGGGCGGGAACCGGGCCCGCCCTGCCCTGAGGCGCCTTTGGTCTGCGAAGACGCGTGCGCCCGTCCCCTGCCGGCTTTCGCTGCGCACTACAGGAAGGGAAACCGCCCCGTGCCCGTTACCCGTGACCGCGCGCCCCCTCCTGGCCGTTCTGGGAACGTCCTGGGAAATTCTCAGCGAGGTGGTCACTCAGCTGGTGCACCGCTCCAACAAAGACTTTCCACTACCAGGCCGTGTCTTACCCAGGGACTGGAAAACAAAGAAATCTTTGGGGTTTTTTTTGTTTTGTTTTGTTTTGTTTTGCGGTACGCGGGCCTCTCACCGCTGTGGCCTCTCTCGTCGCGGAGTACAGGTTCCGGACGCGCAGGCTCAGCGGCCATGGCTCACGGGCCCAGCCACTCCACAGCATGTGGGATTCTCCCGGACCGGGGCACGAACCCATGTCCCCTGCATCAGCAGGCGGACTCTCAACCACTGCGCCACCAGGGAAGCCCAGTCTTTGGGTTTTTTGAGTGTTGAATGAAGCGTAGAATTTATGCATGTATTTGCATAATTTGTACTGCTGTAAGCACTGGCCGCATAAATACAGACTACTACTTACACATGCTAAACGGCAGATGATTGTGTTTAACCATGAAAATATTTCGGTGAAACCAAATTTTCACATTCTTTACACTAGTTTTCCATTTCTCTTTCATCTTCTTCATTTAAAAAAAAGCATTTCTGGTCATTTTTAAATATGTGAAATTCAGTTTATACCAGACAATTTCTCTAGCATCACCATCTTGATTGTGAGAGCTTATTTTAAAAGTTGGCATTTGGTGACATACACATGACAGGGTCAGAATGCAAACCTAGAGGAAGCTACATACCTGTTGTTAACTTACTGCGTGTATCCTTGGCTGCTGTTTTCCATGAAAAGTGCTTTAGAGATGGCAGATGGATGAATTAACTTCCATCAGTCCCACAAGTAACCAATTTTATTACCTTCAAATAATAACTTCCATCACTTCACAACCAGAGGAAGACTTGGTAAAGCAAGAATTTGCTGCTTTGATGTAAGAGAAGGCTGTGGTGTTTCAAACTGACCACCTACCATCCCCAGAATGGCGGTGGGCATGAGGATAGCAACCCAATACCCTGGTGCATGTTGCTGGTGTCAGAGAGAGCAGTATGGACCTTATTCTAAAATAATTTTGGTTGTGGGTCTCAACCAGTCTGTAGGCTCCCTCAAGGAGCAGTGGAAAGGCTTCCTTTGTTTTGCAGGGTTAAAAGTATTCTGTGGGCTGAGTCGACTTCACACACACCTTTTCCCAAAAGCATTTAAAGGCATGCATATGTTCTGGCCGAAGAAGCCTGGACAATTTAAGGCTAATGGGTTGAGGTGCAATTTTTCATAAGGAAAATAGAGCATTTGATGCTGTCTGCAGCATGGTCACGTGTGTTTATGTCCACACTACTCTCAAGGAAAATGTGACCCACAATTGTTCAGGAATCACTGGTACAAATGTTTCACTGAGAGTAACAAAATGAAGACACGTCCCTGTGTTCACTCATTCATGCATTCGCTCATTGACCAAATATGTTCCAGACCTTATTTTGGTTCTGGGAAGTAAATGGTAATTGACAAAATGTCCCTACCCAAAGAGCTCCTTTCTAGTGAAGAGGGACGTGAAAAAAACAAGGAAAAGCCAAGGAAACAATCAAACAAAATAAAAGAAATTGTGGGAGAGTGTCGGAGAAGCTATCCCCTTCCATCCAAGGCCCGCAGACCCCGCGGGAGCCGCCGCCGCTGTGGATGATTGGGAGGTGCACCATGTGAAGCTAGCCGAGCAGGCTGGGTGACACAACACAATGGTGGAATCAATGAAGAAAGCAGCAGGGATGGATGTGGAGTTGACAACTGAAGAAAGAAACCTCCTATCTGTTGCATATAAAAATGTGATTGGACCTAGGAGAGCTTCCTGGGGAATAATCAGCAGCATTGAACAGAAAGAAAAAAAAAAGGGAGGAGAAGACAAACTAAAATGATGGGAGAATATTGGCAAATGGTTGAGACTGAGCTAAAGTTAATCTGTTTTCTGGACATTCTGGGCAAGGTTTTCTAATTATAAAATCAAAGAGGACTACCGCAGGTATCTGGCTGAATTTGCCACAGGAGACGACAGGAAGGAGGCTGCAGAGAACAGCCTAGTGGCTTACAAAGCTGCTAGTGATATTGCAATGGCAGAACTTCCAACACATCCCATTCACTTAGGTCTTGCTCTCAATTTTTCTGTATTCTATTATGAAATTCTTAATTCCCCTGACCATGCCTGCGGGTTGGCAAAAGCAGCTTTTGATGCTGCAGCTGCAGAACTGGATACACTGATTGAAGAAAGCTATAAGGACTCTACACGTATCATGCAATCGTTATGTGATAATCTGACACTATGGACTTCAGACATGAAGGGTGATGGTGAAGAGCAGGATAAAGAAGTGCTGCAGGATGTGGAAGATGAAAAATCAGTGAGACACAGAAGCCAACAAGAGAAACCACCTCTGACCACCCTGCACCATTTCACCCCTCTTGGAAATTCCCCCATTGTCACTGAGAACCACCAAATCTGACTTTTACCTTTGGTCTCAGAATTTAGGTTCCTGCCCTGCTGTTTTTTGTTTTTTAACAGTTTTCAAAAGTTCTTAAAGGCAAGAGTGAATTTCTGTGGATATTACTAGTCCTCTTGACCCCCAACCTATCCATTGAATACATTCACGTCACAAATCCACCAAGAGTACTAATAATTTCTGAACCACTAAGAACAAGCGGTTTGCAAAATAAATAATCTTATATTTTTATATTGAGTGAATGATAAGAGATGTTTTCTTGATTAACTTCCTTATCATCACATATTTATTCATTTTCTCAAGAGGGGATGACATGTAAGAGTTTTTAAAATATATGCAGTAGGGCTTCCCTGGTGGCGCACTGGTTGAGAGTCTGCCTGCCGATGCAGGGGACACGGGTTCATGTCCCGGTCCGGGAAGATCCCACATGCCGTGGAGCGGCTGGGCCTGTGAGCCATGGCCGCTTAGCCTGTGTGTCCGGAGCCTGTGCTCCGCAACGGGAGAGGCCACAACAGTGAAAGGCCCGTGTACCGCAAAATAAATAAATAAATAAAATAAAATATATGCAGTAATTAAAGTTTCCTTCCTAGGAATTCAATTCCACATCTCCCTATTTAGCTGACTTTAGGAAACTCACCAAGAAATAAAGAGTCTGGTATATGACACAGGTCTTTGGAGTCTGGGAAGTGTATCTTTGAATCTTGGTTCTGCCACTTACTCACTTTGCAACCCTTGGGCTGGTTGTCGTCTATACACTGGGATTAATTTTAAGTGAGACAGCAGGCACTTATCAAGTACTCAATAAATGGTAGTGGCGGTTTGTAATGCTTTACATACATTCCACTTTCTTTCCATTGATTTGCTTTAGAAAGTGCAAACCGTCTTCCCTCTGTTTTTCATCTAATTCTGCCATATATGTTCTTCTCATAAGGAACTAGTACTTTAAAATCAGGCCCATCTCAGGCCAGTGTTTAGAATGAAGTGAGAAGGTGGGATAAATTAAGCATTGCCAAAGTAGTGTAGGCGAACTTTGATGATGCCAGACCACTGGGGAGACCCAGGTTTGAGGGCTGACTCTGCCACTTGCCAGCTATGACCCAATCTCATATTCCATCAAATGGCAACAACTACATGGACCTACATGGTTGCTTAGAACAGTGGTCTCCAAGCTTTTAGGGTTACGCAGTCTATCAATAAAAATATTTGGGACACATATACTCCCATCTGGATATAGTTATTTAAGTTGTTCTACTCTGCTAATATAGTATGTATATTATAAAATACATACGAAAATGAGATAAAGCCATAAACAGAATTCTAATATCTCAAATAATTTTTTT
This sequence comes from Lagenorhynchus albirostris, assembly GCF_949774975.1. Classification (NCBI taxonomy): domain Eukaryota; kingdom Metazoa; phylum Chordata; class Mammalia; order Artiodactyla; family Delphinidae; genus Lagenorhynchus; species Lagenorhynchus albirostris. The sequence goes on from NC_083109.1 coordinate 65,757,730, forward strand.
TTAATTCTTATTTCTTCTCTCATCCCCAGTGGATTATCTTGCCAAACTCACTGTGGAGACCACTGGTTCAGAGGATTGAATGAGATGATGTTCATGAAGTGTGATATAACCTGTAAAATGCTATTTAAGTGTTACATAATAATGACTCAAATGTTCCACAAAAATGATACATAATAATAGGCCACCATTATAATGCCTACTTTATACCAGACACTATTATTTTCCCCATTTTACAGAGAAGGAAAGGAACACACAGAAAGATCAAGTAAGATGCTCAAGGTCACAAAACTAGTAAGTGGCAAGGACAGGATCAGATCCAGGGACTGTCAGACTCTGAAGCCAGTGCTCTAAGGATCTCCCAGGGATCAGGGTCCTCTGGGATGTCCCTGGGGACCAAGGCAAGGGTAGCTGAAGGCTAGATTTCGTAGCTCCTTGCCACCCAGGCACGAAGTCCAAGTTTCCACAGTCCACAGTTGACTCAGGGCCCTCCCTCTTTCCCGGGGCTTGTCTTCACGCCAGGAACAACCCAGCTGACAGCAAAAGACATCCTCCATTGGCTGCAAGCATCCAAAGCCAGGTGCACTGTAGCCAGTGAGGAGGTGATCCCAGCAGTGGAGTCCATTGTTTCAGAGTGTCCCGGCTTGAAGACCAAATTCCTGTTGTCTCCACACAGCCAGAATCAGTGGCTCAGCTTCCAAGAGTTATTTCAGTGAGTATTTTCCCTGCCTCATCTGCAGTGCCAGGAATAACACCAGTCACAACTACATCTCAGAGTCTCCTTGATTCCAAGGACTCAGCATACTATGGGTTGATCTAGGCTTCTTCCCAGGAAAGAATCACCTAATAAAAGGTGTTTAAGGGACTTCCCTTGTGGCGCAGTGGTTAAGAATCCGCCTCCCAATGCAGGGGACATGGGTTCAAGCCCTGTTCCGGGAAGATCCCACATGCCGCAGAGCAACTAAGTCCGTGCACCACAACTCCTGAGCCTGTGCTCTAGAGCCCACGAGCCACAACTACTGAGCGACATGCTACAACTACTGAAGCCCCCATGCCTAGCGCCCGTGCTCCGCAACAAGAGAAGCCACCGCAGTGAGAAGCCCATGCACTGCAACGAAGGGTAGCCCCTGCTCACTGCAAGTAGAGAAAGCCCGCACGCAGCAACAAAGACCCAACACAGCCAAAAATAAATAAATAATTTTTTTTTTTTTTAAGTGTTTAAGGACAGAAGGAAGGGATGTAGCTCTGCTTCCATTTCTATGCTTCCTACCAGGGCCTGAGATGAGTATCCTGCCTGGCTTGGCTCTTGCCTAACTCCCAACACTCTCACTGCCTTGCCTCCCTCTGGCCACCATTTTATTCCTGGAACATGGCCCATCTCAGGGCCTTTGCACCTGCTGTTTCTTCCATCTGGAATGCTCTTCCTTAGTCCTTTTCACAGTTGACGCCTTCCTGTCAGATTTCAGCTCTAACGTTTTATCCTCAGTGAGGGTGTCCATGACCAACCTGTCTAGAGTAGAGTTCCAAGCCACTCTATCACATCCTGTTGTTTTCTTCATGGTACTCATCACTATCCAAATATCATATCCATTCATTTGTTCCTTTATTTACTGTCTATTTTTCTCCTCTACAGTAGGGGTTGACAAATTAGGGCCCATGAGCCAATTCTGGCTTGGTACTCACTTTTATAAATAAAGTTTTATTGGAACACAGCCACACCCATTTGAGTACACATTGTCTATGGCTGCTCTCATCTTACAAGAGCAGAGTTGAGTAGCTACAGCAGAGACTCTATGACCCTCAAAGCCTAAGATATTTACTGTCTAGATCTTTACAGAAAAAAATTTGCCAACCCCTGTCCTAAATTGTAACCTCCCAGAAGGCAAAGGCACTGTTTGTCTGTTTGATTGATCACTCTATCCCCAGTTCCTACATTTAGTTGGTGCTTAAGAAATACTTACTAAGGAATGAATGAACAAACAGATCACTTAACCTCAGGTTTCCTCATATGTAGAATGGAGATAATTATACTGCACATATATCATGTTGTTTTGAGGATAAAATAAGCTAATATGTGAGAAAGTCCTTCCTAAACTGTAAAAAAAGGGAGTAAAATGTTAATTAATAGTATTATCCTTCAAAGAGCTGTTAAGTAGCTTACATTTAAAAAAAAATTCTTCCAGAGAAGCTTATAAAAGGAAGCCATCTAAACTCTGTTGAAGGAAGGCAGTTTCCTTTGTTGGAATAAAATTTTATCCTACCAGTTAATGTAAACCAAATCCTATTGGTCAATCCCAAAATTCTCTCCCAAGGCCTTGCCAGAGAATGCTGCTTGTGTCTTTCATAAACTGAGTACCTTTGGATAAGTCAAGTAACATCTCTAAAATTCTGTAACTTATCCGTAAAATAGGGATAGCATAGTATCTACACAACTGAGTTGTAGAAGAATCAAATGTGATGAAGCATGTGACGTTTTTAGCATAATGCCTGGCACAGAGTAATCACTCTGTAAGAATTATAGTAATTATGATTACTAGTATGATTATTCTCAAGTTAATAGTCATTCAGCAGTGTAGTAATTCCCTAAGGTAGTATTATTCAGATTGAATATGCACATCCCTCAGTAAAATATTTTTTACCACACTCCCCTAATACATGTTTATTTATTTATAAATTATATTCGTGTACTTTTGTGCATCACACAAATATCAAAAATAAACATTTTAAAGAATGAATTCTAAAATACATATAATTTGAAGTTCTCCTATTTTCTTCTCCATGCCAGTTGTCTTGCACATCCCCTGGGTAGCAAGTTCCCCCACTTCTAAGACCCCTATCCTAAACAACTCTGCAACATTCAGCTGAGTCCCCAAGAAACCTTAAAGATGCCACAAAATTCACAGAAGACAGAGGACTTTGAACTCACATGAATTTCACATTGAAATTTACACATTTGGGGAGTATTTTTCAAGATAAAGGGAATCCCCACTTCAAACCAACAACTTTGGAGTGTCATAACTCCAAAAATACCATAGAAGAAATATCAGAGCTAGACTGGTCTGCCATGTTCAGCCACCATCTTGGGGCCCATACTTTGCAGAACCACCTCTGCAGAGCACAGCTGTGTGGAGACAGGAATTCAAGAACCAATGGCCATTTATTTCGCCAGTGGGACCACAGGCTCTCCCAAGATGGTCCAGCACTCTCAGAGCATCCTCAGAATTGGGTACACCCTCTGTGGAAGGTAGGCAGGAAAACTGTTTTTTTTAATTCTCCCCTGAACTACCAACATGTGTATCCAATTGCCTAGTTGGCACCTCTACTTAGATATCTCCAGTGAAACATCTACAAAATAGAACTCTTAATGTCTTAGCTCAGTAAATGATACCATCTAACCAACTGATCAAGCAAGAACTTAGGAACTGACCTTGATTCAATCCCCACAGCAGCATGTCTGGCTCCTTCTCCTTTTTGCCAAGTAAATTTACCCACCCAGAAAGGCCTAAAACTATCACATTACTGTATTTTCTTTCTTACTGAATGACCATGAGATGAGCACATGTTAATGGACGAGAATAAGAGGTTGTAGACATCACCTCCAGTCATGACCTTTAATTAACCACGGCTGACATCTGTGTCTTTCTCCATCATCCAGCCGCTTACCACTTATCCCATCACGACCCTGTGCAGCGCTCCCACTGTGTACTGGATGCTTGTGCTAGAAGACCTTAAGAGGTATTTGGGCAGAAATCTCCACTTGAACCACAAACAAAAGTTATAATCCAGCATCACGGATCTCCCCTTTTCGGCACAGGATAGCCCAGAGTTTCTCAGTCTCGCCACTACTGACATTTTGAACCAAATAATTCTGTGTCATGGAGTGCTGTCCTGTGCTTTGTAGCATGTTGAGCAGCATTCTACCTGGCCTCTACCTACTATATACCAGTAGCACTTCCCTCTCCACCAGTGATGATGACCAAAAATGTCTCCAGACATTGCCTAGAGTCTCCTGGGGGGCAACCCACCCCCCGCATCCCCAGTTTAAGAATCACTGGGAAAGCCTCTAAGGGCAACTGAACATTTTTCCAGAGACAACCAGAGCTCTACAATCCCAGCACTCCCATCACCCCCACCCTAAAAGAACCCACAACTACATTTATACTGTCTTGAAGTTAATAAAGTCTTATGACTTGAAGCTTATATTCAACTTAGCCAAATCACCTGAACATTAGGTGAAGTTATGAAGTATATTTATTTAACTAATATGAATTCAATACATAAGAGAAAGGAAGAGAGAAACAATTTAAGTCATCACAGTCACCCCTTTCTCCCCTAAACGTGGATGCTTCAAAGCCAAAACAAAACAAACAGAAAAAGGACATCCTTTGTTTCCCCGAGGTGTAGACATCTAGGAGGGAGAATTCTATGAGAAACAGAATAAAGCAGATAGGAATCTTCTCTTTTCCTGATCAACTCCTTGTGGCCCTCAGAATGTGAACATCTTGCTCACACTTCAAGATTAATTCAAGGGCTACTCTATTTGGAATAGACACAATTCATGTCCTACCAAACCCTACTACCCATTTTGGGGCTCACTGTATCGGCCGGGCTGTTCCAAGCTTTCTCACCTGAGTCCTGTCGGGCAGCTGAGTAGTAAGACACTGGTTAAAAGCTCAACCTCCAAAGTCAAACAGGCAGGGCTCTGCTACTTTCTAACAGTGGACCTTGCTAAGCCTGCCTTACCTCCATCCATAAGAGATAGTTAAGAGCTACCTCACGAGGTTCTGGTAAGAATTCAATGTCGGCAGCATGCGTGGTGAGTGAGATACTTGACAAGTGATAAGTGCAGAGTACAGATTATTCAACTCTGTCCTTTATTATTTGGGAGGCCTTGGAAGAGTTCTTTAACTTTTTTCAGCCTCAATGTCTTCATTTAAAAAATAGGGTTTGTGAAGATTATGAGTGCTCCAAAAGCCCTTGTAACATAAAAAATGTTCAATTAATATTAGCTGCCATGTTTCTTGGCTCATAATAAGTGCTTAATATCCTTATTAGCATTTTCTCCAACCTTTTCCTCTCTTGAATAACCTGCTAAAGTGTAAACTCCACCAGGAATCTTTGTTTTAATCATAACATGCCCCACGTGCCTAGAACAATGTCTGGCTAGAGAGTAGGTGCTCAACAAATATTCACTGAATGAACTTTCCTAAGACTTGCCTCTCCTAGCTCTTTGCTTGTTGCTAATGTCCTAGTTATCTGGCAATGAAAGCCACTCATACTTCTCTCCCCAAAGACCCCATGCAACTCTCTCTTCAGATGTAAATTCAAGAAGCTTCCGCATTGCCTGATGGGAGGGGAGCCACTCAATCCAGAGGTGCTGGAACAGTGGAAAGTGCAAACTGGGCTAATGCTGTACGAGGGCTACGGACAGACAGGTGGTATGTTTAATGGACAAAGCTTAAGTTTAACCCTTCAACCCCAGGACTGCCAGCTGAGCCCCTGAAGTGCTCCCACCATGCTCTAAATTGTGATGGTGTTTCCCAAAACTTCTAAATTGCCCAATTCCGTTTGACTGAAGGGGAATTATTATTACTCGGTGTTCCTGCCTCCTCCTCACACAGGATAAGTCTCAGAGGTGTTAGGGGTTGAAGAGGTTCAGAATTGAGTAGCTCGTCTTTCCAGTGCACTGGGAAGGACCCCAGAGAGCCCCAGTGGGGAGTTACAAGGTGCACTTAATGGCACTCTTAGTCAAAAGGAATGATTTTCAAAGTGTGGTCCTCAAACCAGCAGCATCAGTAGCACGCAGGAATTTGGCAGAAATACAAATTCTAATACCCCTGCCCCTTCCCTGACCTACAAATGAGAAACTGGGATGGGGCCCAGCAATCTGTGTTTTAACAATGCTCCAGGTGACTCTGATGCACTCGAGTTTGAGAACCACTAGTCTCAGGTAATATATTTCAGAAGATGAGACTGAATACTGGGAAAACCAGTCAAAGATGGGTCTTGGATTTCATTGTCATGATATAGCTACAGAAAATGAAATTTTACATAGTTATATAAAACATGTCCTCTTAATAAGGAATAATTTGTGCCAATCAGAAGGGGCAAGAAATTAAACCAGGCTCAGTGGGGAAAGGGTACTACCCTATGATGTCCAGGTGGGTAATATCTAACTGGTTCAATAAAGAACCAGTTAGTGTTCAGCATTGGTCCAAATTCTTGATGTGTCTGAAAAGCAAATCTATCCATATAAATTGATTTTTTTTCCTGCAGGTAGTGAAAGCTTTTGTTGTCTTATCTGCACCCTTTAAATCATCCAACCCAGAGAAATTAACTCTCGAACTTCAGGATCATGTAAAAAAATCAACTGCACCTTACAAATATCCAAGAAAGGCAAGTATTGTGCGCAAAAGTTAAGTGTGTGTTACCAAATAAGGATCTAAACTAGTAAGTATATAGATTTTATTAGCTTTTGACTTTATAGTAAAGTAGAAGACAACTGTTTCAACTTTAGCCCTAAGAATTTTGCTTTAAAATATTTTATATTAGGACACTACAAATGTTTGAAGAACTAGAATCTTTGGTCAACTCTGCAATAATACTAAGGATCCTTATCAGACTAATCAGTCCCATTCCATATGAGGAAAAAAATTGTTTTTTTAAGACAGCAAACTGTTTTTAAAGACAGCACCTAACTTATCTATCACAGTACTCTTGGGCCATTACACACTCATAGATTCAAAGCACGTGCCTTTAAGTATCAAGTGACCAAATTTAAGGCTCAGGATGAAGATATTATCCAAAGAAACTGTGGAATCTTTCCTGAAACCTTCTTCTTCAAAGGAGGGATTTAAGCATAATTTTGTATGAAGACACACAGATGGCACTGCAATTTCCTTCTAGTCCTAGAATCCTATTAGCTGATACTGACTGATCCTCTACATGAGAATTCCATTTCCACTGGCATCATTTCAGCTAAAATGTAGTTAATTTCAACCTAAGAACTAGTTACATTTCCTCCATTCAATTCACTAAATTAGTGACTAGTTGCTTTTCAGAAATGTTTGAGGACATTTTAAAATACAGTAGTCATATCCTGAGGGAGAACAAAAGTAGTTTACTGTCAAGTCAGGGCATAAGGAGAAAATTGTATAAACTCAAAATCATCTCTAAAAATCTCCTTGGTAACCTCCAGGACCCAGCTCTTAAAAGGTCAAAAGCCAAGAATTAACTTGATGTTTCTCTTTGCATTTAGTTGTGGCCTCCATTTCACTGGGGCAGTAGAGACCCAGGTCTGGTTCGAACTGGAGGAAAGCAATAGAATAAAGGGATTGTTCTTCTGTCAAAGCATACAGGTGAATTTGCACTAAAGACCCTGAAACTCAATGCCAGAGTTTCATGAAAGCTCTCCCCTATTATACTGACAGTTGGGAGAGTAAAAACGGAATCAAGTGTCTCATAATATGTTTTTCCGTTGATTAGGTGGAATTTGTTAAAGAACTCCCAAAGATGATCACTGGGAAAATCAAACGCAACGTTTTAAGAGACCATGAATGGGGTTGAACATAGCCTAACAAGAACACTGTGGTATTAAGTAGTTAACAGGGCTGCTTTCTTTTAGTCCTTGTTTCCTGATAATTCAGTGACTACTCTCTTAAAATGCTTAAGATTTTTCCTGGTTGAAAAATTCAACTGAATTTTTGTTTTGTACTTTGCCAAAAAATCTAAAAATATTTGGGAAGAAAATTGTTACGCTGACCAAACAACAACTTGTAGTGTTTAAAATAGCAGGGCTCAAATGATTAATTAGAAAAGCACAATAGACAATGAATTTATCTACTACCTGATTAATTCAAAATAAAGATTAGAACTATTCTAACAGAAATGCTCAAGACAGAATTTCTTCTGCTTAAAATCTTTATATGCTACTAATTCTTTAAGGTGAATTAAAATATTAATGTTAAAGTGAGGAATGTAAAGAATTCAAAAGCCAATTAAATGAACTTAATTAAGTACTGTACTATACATTTTGAAGCAAACTCACTGTAAAATATCTAATGCTTGAATAAGATACAAAACGCTTAAGAGTTTTTAGTTATTCAAGAGCAATTAATAAATTTTTGAAAAAATAAATAAATAAATTTTTGTATCTTTACTTTTTGGACAATGTACATGACTTTTGATACATAATTGGACATAAAAACATCTTTTATGATACATCTACTTTATGACAATAAAGCAAGAGATTTACTAAGAGGCAGAAAGAAAAAGGAGAGATAGAGAACACCAGTCTTTAGGGAACAAATTTATTTTAATTTTTCTGAAAACATCAGAAACTGAAAAACAAGCTGAATATCTGGCCATACCAAAAGCAAAATACAAGTAAAAATAACATTTAGAAACCATGTTTAACTAAAGGGAAACATGTTTTAAAATATCAAATTTAACACTCTTTCCTCCACAGAGCAAAACAAGTTTTACTAAACCACAACACTGGAGTTTAACTGACATAATTTTTTTTTTTTTGGCGGTACGCGGGCCTCTCACTGTTGTGGCCTCTCCCGTTGCGGAGCACAGGCTCCGGACGCGCAGGCTCAGCGGCCATGGCTCACGGGCCCAGCCGCTCCACGGCATGTGGGATCTTCCCGGACCGGGGCACGAACCCGTGTCCCCTGCATCGGCAGGCGGACTCTCAACCACTGTGCCACCAGGTGAAGCCCTGACATAATTTTTTTAAATAAAAATTAAAAGGACAAAAAGCACTCAATTCCCACCCTGGAATCTTGTCATTTATAGAATAACATGCTCAGATGTCAGTGAAAATAAACAGTTGGTAAACCTGAAAACAAATTTTTCAATGACTGAATTCAGATTCCAACAGAACACCGTACTACCTTACATTTGGGGAAGAATAGCTTTTGTCACACTAAGGTCTTACCAAATATTGATAAAAATAAATACAAAAGAGGATTAAAAACAAACTACTAAATCAAAATCTTTCTGTAGAGTAGCAGCTTTCACAAAATAAAAGGAACCCAGTTCCACAGGGTTGTACGTTCTATAAGCATACAGCCAATTTTATTCCCAGAGTCTTGTACTATCAAAATAAAAGTATCTTTGTCTTGGAAAAAGTCTGATGAAGGCACCAAAATCCTATCATCCGTGTTCCCCCAATGATAGTTACAATGCTCCTATCATCCTTTCAAGATAACCTCAACTTATTAAGAGTTAACATTCTAAATATCTAAAGATATATAAGGAAGTTCCAGCCTCATCTGCATCAGCAAGGCCCTTTCTATTCTCTTTGCTCCTCCCAAATCCTTCGTTTTACCAGCAGGACCACTAGCTAGGAGGATAAAAATATATTTCCATGTTCACTAGCCAATAAACAAACATAGCCATTGGTGCAGGAAGACTTAACATTTACAATACTTCCGAACTTGTTAAAACTTAATAAAATCCAACTCCAAAAGCTAATTTCACGACCCCTTAGTATTCTCAATCCGGACATTTAATTTTGCAGCCCTCTTTAGTGTCTGTCTCTTCCATCTTTTTTCAGTTTTACCCTGGAGGAACCCTTCAAAAAACCTTCAAATTAAGGGGATCCTCAATGTATATGAGTGTGAGCACTAAGTTGAAAGATACTCTTGTTTCACAGAAATCCAGAAGTGTCAGAAGAGGACTCTGAGTTCTTCCTCTTCTCTCAGTGAAGAAATCCCAGGCTGAGATTTTGGGAAAGGGTTCCTCACCCAGTCACAAACCAGTGTTGGGAAAAGGAGGGGAAATGTTATTTAATTTGGTTTTGCAATTCTGCAAGAGGAGTTTAAATAAGACCTGAGACTTGTTGCTTTCTTCATTCTCAAATCCAAGTGGCTGTGGAAACATTTCAAGAGTGCCTTATGCAACATAATTATTCCAAAGAGTCAGTTTCTTTTAATCTAAGACTCCTGTCACTTTTAAGAAGAAACATTTTTTTCCAGGCCCTTGCAGAAAACTGTTCATTTGTTCTTGCAATGAAAAAAATGTCTTCTAAATAGACTAGTTTCTGTAGCCATTCTTCGTCTTCAAAGCATTTAGCAAAATCTGGCCTAGTATTTTATTGTACTTATAATTTACTGGTAATTCACCTTTCAACTCACATATCCTGTAGAGAACTCTTCCCCTGGTAAGTACTGGATTTCTGTATGTAGGAGATTTATGTGCTCTTTGTTCAGGTTTTAGTTTGTTTTTCTTTTTAAATATTCTTGCATAAAATGGATCTTTAATTAAGTTAACCATTTTTGCAACATTATTTAAAACTTTCTTCATTTCATCTCCAAGTTTTTAATATCAGCACTTCTCTGTGAAGAAAGCAGTGTGCTGTAACATCAACGTCAGGATTTTCTTTTACTAAAATGAGGCAAAACTTGTCATGGAGCCAGCCACTGATGGGGCACCAGGAGTACAGATGGCAGACTGTTGTTTTTCAGATATGAAGACCTATTAAATTTATACTGACCATTGTTTTGGGAGGCTCCTAGCAGGCGAAAGTTTCCTTGAATTTCCTCATAATTTACAAATCTTGCTAGAGCATGACAAATATTCATGAAATCTGTTGATTCATCAGCAACTGCTGCTGCTTTTAAACAAAACCTCTTTAGTATCATGCGACATAAGTCAATTTATTACATTGAGAGAAAAGTCTTTTCAATATCTTGTACTGCTTCTTGACCTAGCATTTTAATGTTGGTACTGTTAGATTCTTAGCAACTCTGTGAATTTTTCTTTCCTGGAAAAAGTTCTGCTACTACATAATTTGCTTCCTAAACCTTTTCACTGAACATGATTTTTTGAACAAAAGCTTTACTGTCTTGATATTCCAAAGCCATTAAAATAATTGTCTTTATTTGTCAGGGAGCTATGATTTATAGTTACAACTGCTGAAGCAAATGTTCCGTTTGTAAGTTGCATTTCACAAAGGATATGGAATGGAACAGCTTGAATAAGTCCATTTACATTGTAAAGTAGCTTACATTGTAAAGAATTTGCGTGCCTTGCTGCACTAGTATACTGTAATAACTCAGAAGACTAATTCTTCTTAACTAACCTCATCAGAAATATCTGTAATTTTATGCCTAGAATGAACACTTCTATCTCACACCTTGCCTCCAAAAATTGCAGCAATGCACCATCAGATTTGGTGCATTTCAAACATTTGTTTCAAGCATTTCAAACAAATGTTATGAAAACATAAAAATGGGCATAGCTTCCATTGCAGGGAGCGCGGGTTCGATCCCTGGTTGTCGAACTAAGATCCCACATGCCTCGCGGAGCAGCCAAAGAAAAAGGCGGGCGGGGCATAAAAACTAAAGAAAATCACAAAAGGTACAAAAACTTCACAAAACAATACACTTCTAACCTATATGGCCCATGTTTTTGCAATGTTTACAACAAAGTGGCAGGGGACAGCTGAGCTGCAAAATGCAAAAATTCCTTCCTTAGAATGAAAATTTCCCTCTGAGTTTCGATTCACAGAGCTTCCTCACTCCCATAAGTCAGCTGGCAGTGCAGAAGCGGGGGAGTGGGGAAGGTAATCAAGAGGGAGAGGCCAACATCATCCTCCCGCCACCCTCCGCTCTGTGCAGTAGTGTTCACCAATTTATCCATAGCCTCTTCTAGCTCAACCAAATGCACACTGCCATATAGGGCTGAAAGATCTCTAACAAAGCTATTAACGGGGCTGCTCAATTATTGTGAGTACAGCATTATGCAGCACACAAACTCAAAAACAATATTTTTAGTAACAATTTTATATAGAATCCCAGCAACATCTCACAGGACCGCAGTTGAGAAATCCACCTCCAACACCAAATGATTTCTTTTCCTATGAAAGGTCATTTCCATGTGACTCAGATCCTTCTGTGACTTGACTTGCAAGTTCAGGTTTAGCGGCCCCCTCACTCACCACATGTGTCTCAGATACTGGTTCTGTCTGACCCAGCTCCTCACTATCCCCTGGTACCACCTGCTGGTTATTTTTTCCTTCTGCTGCGTCCTTTTGATTTGATTTGTCACCAGATTCCAATTTAGCTTCTTTCCCATTTCCTGTTAGCGCTGCCTGCTTTGCATTAAGCTGTGACGAGTCCTTGGCACTCTTCACCACCTCCTGGAGATTGTATTTTCTGAACAACGTGTAATCTTTCACAACACTCAGGCAACAGACAGCTTTAATGATTTCTACTACCACTGTGTACTGTGGATTGGTAAGATCTACTTTATTTTCCGAATTGAGGCTGCCTACTATTCCTGTAACAAAAATAACAGGAAAACAGGCTAAGAAGGATACCTTTAAGCTTGGCGGATACAAAAACAATCTTTCATCTCCTCCTATTTAGAATTTGTTAAAACAATTGTATATACTAGTCCACTCATCAAATTCCACTCTTCTACATGGACTTCTATCAAATTCCCTGAATGCTTTCAATAAATAAATACAAATAAAATCCTGAGACATTTAACAACAGCACTTTTTTCCCCAAAGAAAATTCAATCTTGATTTGGAAAAGACTTTAGTATCTAACTACCAAAAAAAATCTCATACCCAACATATTGAAAAGTTAGGTTTGATATTATTTAAGAGCATTTTAATATACTTGTTCTACACTCAAAAATGTAAGCCTTAAATCTCAAAAAAAAAAAATCTTATAAACAAGTATTTACCGTGGCACACCTATGTAAAATCACTAAGAGAAACATACCTGCCAATTCTTTGATAACTTCTTCTCTATTCATGTGACTGTTATTTCGAGATTTATATACAATCTGAAATGTCCCTTTGTTTGGAGCTTTAAACCAGGGTTCCAAAAATGTTTCTGCATATTTTTTCATATCTTCTAAGAAAGCCTTGCATGTGCCTGAGATGGGTAACATTCGTAGAATAACCCGAGTCTTCTTTTTCTTGGTTTTGTATATATCTTGGAGAATATGATGCACCAATTTCTCAGGTTCTAAAATAAAAAGAAAAAATCAGCACAGAACAAACAGGTAAGTTTAAGAGTTCTCATTTTAAACTCTTCAAACTCTCTAAAATGAATTTTCATTGGCAGTGACATAAATTGACAGTAGAGTAGAAAAAATCATTATAATGAATTTTAAACAAGTTGAACCAACCATTTTTCCCAATTAATATTTCTTTGGTGCCTACTCTGTATTAATACTGTATCTCATATTTTAACTCTGCTTTTATCAAAAACAATTGTTCTTGAAGACACTGGAATTAACTTATTTGTGATGTCTAATTTATCTGATGGCAACACCATGCTGTTGTTTTCCTGTATCAGCAGCAACTATCGAAGTAATAAACATTAAATAGTACATGCTTTTTTACAAAAACAAAACAAAAATCTGCAAGTCACTTAAAAAGATTTAATCAATCTATTAGCTAAGTTTGTACAGAAGTCTAGATTTCAGACCTCAGAGGAGCCCCAGAGCCATGAATGCACAAGATCATAATGTAGTACTCAGGAGGCATCCTGACTATATATGAGTCTGTTTTGGGCTGCTCAGTGTTTTCAATATTTTTAAAGTAGTTAGCTACATTTAAAAACCTAGAAACTTCTCCAGATTTCCAACTTCTTTTGAAAAATCAGAAGATCTGGCTCCCCTAAGACTACATTCCCAAATGACTGGAGCCATTCCAAACTGCCTGGGGTTGAGTAGCAGCTGCTCCTTTTAGACAGAACCGTGTATTCTTGTTTTGCCTCAAGTTACATACAGATAAAGTGGCAAAGCCAGGTTTCTACTCCTAAGCCCTATGTCCACCACCCCATTTTACCTCTCCATATGCCTAGTGCTAACACAGTGTAGAGAGGATGCAATCAAATGATTAACTGAGCCATGCCCATCAAGCCATTTTGTAGGCAGTGTTCTCGGAGACAGGTGTCCAGATATTACAGGATCAATCATCTTAAAATGTATTAGTCAGACACACCTATCCCAAGTGTCCTGATGAAGACTACATTATTTGCTCCACTCTCCACTGACTGGAATCTTCTCAGCCTCATCTCTGTAGACGCCTTAATGTCACCAACTTCTTTCTTCAAGGCGGCCTCCACATCATCATCTTCTGCCTCACTTCCAGAGGGTTGCTGATCCTTGTCTGCAAACTGTTTGCATAAAATTATTGAGCAGAAATGCCACAACAGCTTACGTTAAAAGCTCTTAATTAACTACTCATGTGAAACCCCCAGTGGCAGATGATTCAATATTGACAATAAAGCTTTTTATTCAGACACCATTCCCTCCAAAATGTGGAGGAAGAAGGAAGTTCACTCAGACTGTGGTACATATCATTTGAAAATGTTTTCTAAAGCATCTTGACAGTCTGGGGCAGAGGGAAATGTGCTCATCAGATGAATCATTTCAGGGTGGACCTTAATCCTATCAATAGATGTGACTGTACCTGATATAACACTCTCCTTTCATGAGACTGAACCCAATAGTTATGAAGTTAAAAATCCTTACTCCTGTTCTACTGAAATAGTTCAAGAACTTGCTCAAGCTGTCGGTGTAGACAAGACATGCACTTGTTGCCCACTCGGCTCCACTAATGGGATTGCCAATCAGGCACTAATGGTAATTTTACACATTTATGGAGATTTTATTGTATACCAGGATGTTATTTTATGTACATATGAAAGTTTTTTTTTTTTTTTTTGGCGGTACGCGGGCCTCTCACTGCTGTGGCCTCTCCCGTTACAGAGCACAAGCTCCGGACGCGCAGGCTCAGCGGCCATGACTCACGGGCCCAGCCGCTCCGCGGCACGTGGGGTCTTCCCAGACCGGGGCACGAACCCGTGTCCCCTGCATCGGCAGGCGGACTCTCAACCACTGCGCCACCTGGGAAGCCCCATATGCAATTATTTTAGCCAACCTTCTTAAGTCCTATCATTATTCTCTTTTTTTACCTAGCTCAGCAGAATCAATAACATGCCTATCCCCTGAGTTAGTAAATGACAGTACGTGAATTTAAATGCTCTCTGTACTATGCTCCTCCACTTAATTCCTTGGGGTGTGCATGTGTGTACTGGTCCAAATCCTAAGCCAATAATATAATTATTTCCAAAATGGGACAATGAGACTTTATACGGTATTGTTTCAAAAAGTTCTTACTTTTTGAAATGTATTTTTATATGCATTTGAGAAGTAACTAGCACTAGTAAGTATTAAAAACACTATTTTAGAGATGTTATTGCTTAGGACAAACACATTACTACAGCCATAATGTTCAAATGGTGGTAAGGTATGGCAAAAACCTTAAGGACGAATGAAGTGTGCCCTTGTGAACTTGGACCATTAGTACCTACCCAACCTACTTCAACCTCAGTGTCCCGGTGAGCAACACTTTACAAAGCTACGATGAGAAGTAAATGCTTCTGAAAGAGCTTCAGAAACAAGGCCTGAACCGCAGGAAGCAATCTCTACATGGGAGCAACCGTAATTAATGATGGGGAAAAAAAGCCCAAAGCGCAAACATTTAAGCACAAGACCGGGTAGGGGTCGGGAGCCGAGACCTTGCGGGGGGGCGGAGAGGACACAGAGGCGAGGACACGCCCCTTCACCGCCACTCAAGCTGCCAACCTCGCGCATGCGTATACAGGGAGCCGGCCTGCCACCCTTCCCTCCTCCCTCAAGCCCGCCCTCCCCGGGGCTGGTACCTTTTCTGGACCATACATATCGTCTCCGTATTCGTTGAGCAGGCTGTAGGCCTCCTCCACGCACTTGCGCTCGTTCATGTTACAGGTGATGAGAATGCCCTGTAGCCCGGGCTCCAGCTGCCGGGGCCCGCCGCCATCGCAGCGCCGAGCCCGTTTGGCCTGCACGTACTGAGCCTTGCCTTTGCGCTTCCCGCCGCCAGGCTGAGGAGACTGCTGGACGGGGGACGCCATGGTACGTGAGAGCTGAGGCAAGCAAGAAACGTGCTTTTCCGCGGCCCTCGCGCCCTCACTTTTGCTGGCGCGGGCTGATTACGTCAGGTGTGCGCGATGACCTCACCTAGTCCCGCCTCCAAGCCTCATTTCCGGCTCCGCCGGGTCCTAAAGCCGGTGGGCGGCAGGCTGCCGAGAGGTGGCGTGAGGCCCGACCCTCGCCAGGATTGACAGGCGCTCGCTTTCACCTCACCGCCGGAAAAAGGTGTTTCCCTAGGGAAGTGGCCTGCCTGCCGCAGGTGGAGGCGGCTTTGCAGCCATTCCAAAAGTGGCGGTAGTGGCACTTTCCAGAACGTTGATGCCGGTTCAAGCCTCCTAGATTCCGCAACCATCCTTGGCACCTGTTCCCCCAACCTACCCTATAATTCTTTCAGCTTCCCAAAAGTTCCCAATAAATTCCTTTTCAGCCTAAACTTGCCAGAATATGTTTCTATGTGACTTACAACCAAGAATGGTGGTTTGTCCCACTGCTTTCTCTGGGGGTTTATCCCTAGTCTCAGCAACTATCATGTTAATATATTATCTTTCAAATATCGTTGAAAAGATGCCACTCTTGAAGAATGTGTTCAGGAGGAGTAAGTGGTCCCCACACTTAGCCCCAACTACTCCTCAGGTACAAAGTTGTTGCCAGATTCCAGTTAACTACAAATCCTAGAGGAGGTAATCTGCAAAAGGGGCACTGACCTGAGAGTCAATAATCTTTGATTCTAACCCCAGATTTACCATTATTTCCAAAAATCTTATCACCATCTCATTTTTTCTTTCATCTTTGCTTCTGCCTTTACTTTTCAGAGTGTCATCTGTGGAGATTGCATAGCATATATTTCTGGAGGTCCTGAGTTGCTTGTGAAAGGCAGTCTCGTTACACTGGCCTTGCTGTGGTGTCAGGAGGCATAGAGAGAGCTGGCTGGAAAACTTTTTTCTTTTCCTCCTCAGTGCCTAGCATAGTGCCTTGCCCATAGTAGGTACTCGAAAATGTTTTTGAATTGAATTCCACCCAAAAAATGTTCAATAAACAAAAAAGGTTAAGACTCATGCTGTTGAAAGGGAACGTATGCCCCAGTCCTGATCCCATTAAACCATGTGATAGAAGCTGGAAAACAGCATTGGTCTCCCCCAGAACCTCTCTTTCACTAGGTGAATTTCAGTTGCCCATACACTACCCTCTGTCGTTAGGATCTTAGAAGTTAGCATACAGATAAAAGTTAAGATACGTAGTTTGACCCCTAAGCATATTTGAGTCCTTCATGCTGGAGGTGCAAATCAGGAGGCAAACTTGAAAACCAAACTCTGTTGTATTTCACGTTTGCTATGTTGGGAGAAACCCTATTAGGTGAGAAAAATATGCAAACTTCCAACCCCCAGTCTAGATATAAGAATTATATAAATTTCCCCCTCATCCAGTGGCAACTTCACATTGACACTTCCACTTTCTCCTGAACTAGGCCCTTAATCCAGCTCTAAATAACTCAGCCTGTGTTTATTCTTGATTTTCCTTTATTCTTTTTCATTTTTTTCTTCATGACTATGACTTCATTATTTCATTTAGAGAGAGATTTCCTTGGCAATGCTGGAAACACAATTGTACACAGTTTCTGCTTATGTGAACTTTCACCTCCTTAGGGCACCAATCATGGTCAGTGGACTAGTATCTATCACTGGACACTAAGGGCTCTATGATGTGGCTTGTAAACCCCTCTTCTGGCTCCTGTATCTGTGTTTTTTAAAGAAGAAATGTTGACATTATAGAAAGTGGCACTTGACATCTTGTGGAGTGTATAATGGTGCTCTGAGGAATTTGCCTTTTATTCTAACTAACCTATTTGCTTCACATATTCAGGAGGGCTTACAGTCCAACAAGTGAGGGGTTGGTGTAAGACATTCTAAATTTCCTTTTGCTTTATCTTCCTAACCTTCAAAGTTACTACCATTTAACTTATACTTGTATGTTCAGTACAGAATCCGTTCTGGCCCTGAGCACCACGCTCTTAGATACCCTTCATGTTCTACCTCGCTATCCATCCAGGGTTTCCTGCCTTATTCTCTTGATACCCAGCATCTTCAGATAATAGATGTTCTGATACTGAACCCCAGTATCCTCCTGACTTGATTGCTCAACACCTGCCACCTTCAGAGTCGGTATCATGTAAGATTTAAGAGCCCAAATTCTAAAGTCAAATCAAGTTCAAATCCCAGTTCTGCCATGCCCAGGCTGTGGAAGTCCGAGCAAGTTACCTAAGTCAAGTTTCTTCATTGACTTTAATGGAAAAACACTTTAATGGAAATGATAATACCCACATCATGGGCTACTGGGAAAATTCATTAAGGTCAGGCATGACAAGTGCTAAGCTCATAGTTACTGTTCAACCAATGTGGACTTGAAAACAGTTGTGGCTCATCAAAGCCTAGATTTTTTTTTTTTTTGGCACTAGAATCCATTCCCCAATCCAGTCTCCTAAATTCATTATTTATCTCTTAATTTCTTATTTCAATGTTTCTTTTGTATGTGTAACGTATTGAAAGTTAAATTTAATCCTTTTAGGAAAGAAGCTAGAAGGGAAATAAATCAAAAAATAAAATAGTGCAAAGTAAAATAAGATAAAATACATAACATCTGCATGCCCTTACCTCTGCCAATTGGCTCCTGCCAATATTTGATTGAATGACACCCCAGGTGTTTCACTGGATTTGTCTCCCTAGCTGACAGCGCTTGTGTCATACTTGCACTTTCATTACACCTGCAAGCTACTTAAGAAAGATGTCCAACAGCCTCATCCCATAGGCTGGAACCTAAATTTGAACGCATGTGAACTTGGGTCTATCCCTGGAGAACCACATTTGGCCTGGCTCTTTGCTCCTATGTGCCTCTTCACTCAGCCCTACTGGGTGTTCAAAACTCCTGATCCTGGCCTCCCCCAGTTTGCTTCATCCCACCATTGCTGGAGTCTCAATTTTGACAGGTATGCTTCTCTAAGGCAAATTTTGCATTTTGTGGACCTAGGTTCTTAAAGGCAAAAGTGAATGAATCTTTTTTTCCTCCAATTTTCTTCTCCAATTTTATACCCTATACATGTATGAATCTTTCTTAAAACTTTTCCTGACGTTTCATGGGTACTTTCTCCCTACTCATTTGAGATTTTGTATAATAATCTACATTTAAATTTAGTTGTTTTATTATTTAGTTCTACTTCTTTGAGTATTTCTAGATCCCCCTCCTGCTTCTTACTTCCACTTTATTATTTAATTTATTTTTATTTTTGGCTGCGTTGAGTCTTCGTTGCTGCACACGGGCTCTCTCTAGTTGCAGCGAGTGGGGACTACTCCTGGCTGTGGTACATGGTGCTTCTCATTGTGGTGGCCTCTCCTGTTGTGGAGTACAGGCTCAGTAGTTGTGGCACGTGGGCTCAGTAGTTGTGGCTCACAGGTTCTAGAGCGCAGGCTCAGTAGTTGTGGCGCACGGGCTTAGTTGCTCCATGGTATGTGGGATCTTCCCGGACCAGGGCTTGAACCCGTGTCCCCTGCATTGGCAGGCGGATTCTTTTTCTTTTTTTTTTTACATCTTTATTGGAGTATAATTGCTTTACAATGGTGTGTTAGTTTCTGCTTTATAACAAAGTGAATCAGTTATACATATACATATGTTCCCATATCTCTTGCATCTCCCTCCCTCCCACCCTCCCTATCCCACCCCCCTAGGTAGTCACAAAGCACTGAGCTGATCTCCCTGTGTCATGCGGCTGTTTCCCACTAGCTATCTATTTCACGTTTGGTAGTGTATATATGTCCATGCCACTCTCTCACTTTGTCCCAGCTTACCCTTCCCCCTCCCCATATCCTCAAGTCCATTCTCTAGTAGGTCTGTGTCTTTATTCCCGTCTTGCCCCTAGGTTCTTCATGACCCTTTTTTTTTTTCTTAGATTCCATATATATGTGTTAGCATACAGTACTTGTTTTTCTCTTTCTGACTTACTTCACTCTGTATGACAGACTCTAGGTCTATCCACCTCATTACAAATAGCTCAATTTCGTTTCTTTTTATGGCTGAGTAATATTCCATTGTATATATGTGCCACATCTTCTTTATCCATTCATCTGTTGATGGACACTTAGGTTGCTTCCATGTCCTGGCTATTGTAAATGGAGCTGACAGGCAGATTCTTAACCACTGCACCACCAGGGAAGCCCCTTACTTCCACTTTAATCAATACTCCTAAGAATGAATCCCTAATGGTAGAATCTCAGGCAGTTTTATACCTTAGAAATGTTTCCATTTGCAATTCCAATCATACTATGAACTGCACATTCCACCAATACCTAACACTAGTCTTGAATAATACACTAATGCAAGAAGTATAAATTCAGAGTAGGTATAGTATGTATTGGGTTGGCCAAAGTAAAATGTTACAGAAAACCCTGAACGAGCTTTTTGGCCAGCCCAATATTTAGGAGCCCAGGGTAACTCAGGTATAGAGGATCTTTTAGCACAGATGAGGCCAAATAAGAATGATCTACATGAGTACTCAGTTTGAATAATTTGTATTTAAATTAAAAATTGGAGGGAAGTTGGAACTTCCTTGGTGGTCCAGCAGTTGACTCCATGCTCCCAATGCAGGGGGCCTGGGTTCAATCCCTGGTCAGGGAATTAGATCCTGCATGCTGCAACTAAAGATCCCACGTGCTGCAACTAAAGATCCTGCATGCCACAACGAAGATCCCACATGCCACAACTAAGAACTGGCAAAGCCAAATAAATAAATAAATATTTTTTTTAATTGAAGGGAAGTCAATTAGAATACAGCATTCAGTGTACAGATGAACAGAGAGACAAACTGATTGGGAACACACTTTGAAAGTCCAACAGTCTTGGGTTTAAATACTAACTCCACTACTTTGCTAGCCTTATGACCTTGGGAAAGTTAACTGCTCTGAACTTCGTGTTCCTCATCTGTAAAATGGGAATAGCTATAATATACACCTTATAGGTCATTGTGAGTATTGACTAATTCATGCCAGTCTCAGATAAAAATATTCAATAAATGTTAGCTGCTGCTGTTTCGTTGTAGCTGTTGCTAATTGGAAGGTTTGATGAGGGTAATTTTTATCAAACCAGAATTGAGTTTAAGGCCCAGGCTTTTTGTGTTGGTCAGTTGGCCCTGAAGTATCTCCAGTCACCACTTACTGATTCCCAGGACCTGAGAGATACCTTATTATATCTCAGTGTGTTAATATGGAAAGATTTATAAGATACATTGGAAACTGGGGATAAAAGTCAAAGTGAGGTATGTGTAGTATGAACCAATTCATGTTTTAAAAGGAAATATATATGTGCATATAAGATGAATGGATAAAGAAGATGTGGCACATATATACAGTAGAATATTACTCAGCCATAAAAAGAAACGAAATTGAGTTATTTGTAGTGAGGTGGATGGACCTAGAGTCTGTCACACAGAGTGAAGTAAGTCAGAAAGAGAAAGACAAATACCGTACGCTAACACATATATATGGAATTTAAGGGAAAAAAATGTCATGAAGAACCTAGGGGTAAGACAGGAATAAAGACAGACCTACTAGAGAATGGACTTGAGGATATGGGGAGGGGGAAGGGTAAGCTGTGACAAAGTGAGAGAGTGGCATGGACATATATACACTACCAAACGTAAAATAGATAGCTAGTGGGAAGCAGCCGCATAGCACAGGGAGATCAGCTCGGTGCTTTGTGATCACCTAGAGGGGTGGGATAGGGAGGGTGGGAGGGAGGGAGACGCAAGAGGGAAGAGATATGGGAACATATGTATATGTATAACTGATTCACTTTGTTATAAAGCAGAAACTAACACACCATTGTAAAGCAATTATACTCCAATAAAGATGTAAAAAATAAACAAATATATATATGTGTGTGTGTGTGTGTGTGTGTGTGTGTGTGTGTGTGTGTGTGTAAATGGAATACTACTCAGGCATAAAAAGGAATGAAATCCTGCAATTTGTGACAACATGGATTGACCTTGAGGGTATTATGCTAAGTAAAATAAGGCAGACAGAGAAAGACAAATACCACGTGATTTCACTCATATGTGGAATATAAAACAAACAAACAAATAAAATAAATGAAAAGAAACTCATAGATGCAGAGAACCAAATAGTGGTTACCAGAGGGTAAGGGGGTTTAGGGTGGGTGAAATGCAAAAGGAGTCAACTGTGTGCTGATGGATGGTAACTAGTCTTATGGTAGTGATCACTCTGTAGTGTACACAGATGTTGAACTATAATACTGTACACCTGAAAATTATATCATTAAAAAAATATCGGGGCCCCAGAGACCTGTGAGACTATCACCAAAAAAAAAAAGAAAAAAAATATAACATTTGTATCATCAGAATCCCAGAAGTTGAGAAAGCTAGGGCAGGGCTGCAAAATTACTCCAAGAAAGAATGGTTAAAAAGTTCTAAACTTTGGCAAGAAAAATAACCTATAGAATTTAGCAATATATAAAAATAATTATACACCAGGACCAAGTGGGGTTTATTCCAAGGAAGCAAGGCTGTTCAATATTTGAAAATCAATCAATGTAATCTACCTTATTAACAGGCTAAAGAAGAAAAATCACATGATGGTATTAATTGGTGCAGAATAGGCATTTGCCAAAATTTAAGACTTACTCATGATAAAAACTCTCTGGAAAATAGGAATGGTGTAGGAGAACTTCCTACACTTGATCAAGTTTTTTGTACATGCTCTTTATCAAGTTGAACATGAAAGACTGAATGTTTTCCCACTAATATCAGGAACAAGGCAGGGATGTCTGCTCTCAACACACTTAATCAACATAGTGCTGGAAATTCTAGGCAGTCTAGTAAGGCAAGAAAAGGAAGTAAAAGGCATATAGATCTAAAAGGAAGAAGTAAGCCTGTCCCTATTTGCAGATGATATAATTATCTACATGGACAATCCCAAGGAATCAACAACAAAAAAAACTCCTAGAACTAAAAAGGGGCCAATAAATTCCTCATTTTGTTTAAGTGAATTTGACTTGGGTTTTTGTCATTTGTAACTCAGTCATTTATTTATTTATTTACCCATCAAATATTTACTGAATGCCTAAAATTTGCCAACAACTGTTCTAGGCAATAGTGATACGTCCGCAAACAAAACAAACGCTTACGCATAAGGGTGGTAGTAAGAGATGTAAAAAGTTAAAACAGGTTAAAGAGACAAACATGAGGGATGCTATTTTAGAAAATGTGATAGGGAAGACCTCTTTGATAGGACATCTCATTCAATGAGGGATTTGGTAAAGGGGATATCCCAGGGAAGAGTGTTCTAGGCAGTGGGAACTGTAAGTTCAGAGATCCCAAGGCCGGGACATGTGTATGTTGCAGGAAAAGAAAGGGGGCTGCTGTGGCTGCAGCAGAGTAAGGGAGAAGAGGGGAGGGCAGTGGGTCAGAGGTGACATTGTGCCAGATCATGCAGTTTCTTGTAAGGACCTGAGTTTTTACCCGGAGTAAACGAGGACGTGCTGAAGGATGTGAGCAGAAGAGCAACCTGATAGCATGTCTGCTTTGTCCTGACCAGTTCAACAGGCCAAAAGATAAATACAGCAACTGGTTCACTGAGACCTAAAGCAACCTACACCTTACTTTCTTTCCTTTCCATTCAAAACAGCTTTATGTCTTCTTCCACCCCTTTTTCTTTCCTTCTTCTGAGAGAAAACTTCCTCAATCCCTTTACCGGACTAACCTCTCCAGCAACTTCACGGACACTTTTCCTCCTGTAAATACATTACTTTCCCAGCCCCCCAGAAGCTTATGGTGTATGTAAATCATTAACTATAAAAGGGATAACCTTGGGGGATTGTGTAAACTTCCAGCAGAAATTTAGCCCAGAACTTCTGCTCCTCCCTCCAGAATGTCTCCACCAATCCAGGCAAGGCACTCTGGGTATATCTTACTTCTTCCAACTGTCAGACTACTTTTCCCTCTTCTTTTGCTTACTACCAGGACCAAAGCAGATGTGAGAGTTCAAGTTTCGGGGATGCTCTCCTAGGAAGCAGATCTGCCATCATCTCCAGCTGTGTCGGAATCTGTCACTTTAGCGAGTATCACCTTATTTGTCTCCTATGTAAGGTTTTCTGGGCTAGCACATGTACTTTTGAGCAAAGATAACAAACAAGCAAACAAAACCAACAAATCGAACGCGCTCACTGAAATCTTGGGCGGCTGGGGTGTTGCTATCAGAATTTCTCAGTTGTTGTATAATACTATCTAGTAAGTAACCAGGAGTATGTACACATAAAAGGCTATAAACAGAGCAGCTGAGTTTTTTCATTTTAAGCTTTTTGTGCTATTTAATTGTTTAAAAACTATGTCCATATGTTAACTTGTTAAAATGTTTTAGAGGGGCTTCCCTGGTGGCGCAGTGGTTGAGAGTCCGCCTGCCGATGCAGGGGACACAGGTTCGTGCCCCAGTCCGGGAAGAGCCCACATGCCACGGAGCAGCTGGGCCCGTGAGCCATGGCCGCTGAGCCTGCGCGTCTGGAGCCTGTGCTCCGCAATGGGAGAGGCCACAGCAGTGAGAGGCCCGTGTACCGCAAAAAAAAAAAAAAGTTTTAGGAAAAAATTCATTTGAGTCCAAGTAGCAACTGAGTTTTTCACTGTACTGTCTACTTAACTCCCTACCCTGCTCAGTGGCAAATAGGAATTCATCTTCTGCATCATCCAGAAAGTATGCAAACTACCTCTAGGAAACTTTGAGAAACATATGCATGCAAACTCAGGGAAATAACCTGGGGGCAGCCACTTTTCTCCATTAGGTGGTCAAGCGTAGATCTAAAAACTCTGTATAGAAGTTTACATCAGGGTCTTGTTAGGTTGGGGAGAATAGCAGGGGCTTTGTCTTGCTTTGAGGCCATATATGCCAAGCCACTGTTATTACCTGGATTACTTGATGGGGAAAGTATTTATGGAAATGTGGGGAGGTGAACACCCCCTTGGCACTGCTGTTTAGATGGATGTAGAGGTTGCATTTCAGGTGAGACCTTAAATACATTCAAAAGCCCGTCTGACCAGTAGTGGTACTGTTTCTATTAGAAGAGTTTTCTATGACTCAGTATAAAAATCTGGACTTACACTGGGAAACTTGTCTCAGCTCTTTCACCTACAAAGAATATTAGAAGCCTGGAAAATGTATGTTATGAAATGCTAAAATCACTGAAAAGACAGGAAAAGAACTTTGTTGGGAAAAAGGCAGTCTTAACAGTTTTGATGACAAGGATGTTGAGATTTTCTTTTCGGTGGAACAGAATGGTTAGGCTCGTTTTAAGCTCCAAATGACTGGTCAGTTTTCTTTTCAACGTATGTTTGAAGGATTCTGAATGCAGTGGAGAAAATAGTTTGAAATTTTCACTTTAATTGCAAAATAATGGAAATAATTCAAATGGTGATTGATAGGGGACTGGCTTAAGATATTATGGTACAGCTGTTCAATGGAATGCCATGCAGCTGTTTAAAAAACAAAACAAAAAAGCAAAATGAGGAAGATCTCTGTGTACTGACATGGAAAGCCATCCAAAGTTTTATTCTTAGAAAAAAAAATTTAATGGACGAAGCAGTGTATATTTTAGGCTACATGTTTTATAAAAGTGGTGGAGAAAAAAGAAACTAACAGTCATTTACTTGAATACACATAAAGAAACCCTGAAACGATACATAGAAATAATAGTAGTTTTCTGAGGAAGTGAGGGTGGGATGAAACTGACCAGCTGTGAGACTGGGGGTGGGAGGCAGATTTTTCACTGTGTACCTTGTATGATTTTTGAAGCATTTGAAGATATTATGCCCCAAAATTAAAAACAAAGTTACAACACTAAAATCTTAGTGGTGACTACTTAACTTCTTCTTTCCCACTGACGTAAGTTGTTAATTCTGTTAAGAAGGGAGAGACCTGCCGAATGTGCAGGATGTAACTTGCCATCAAAGAGCAGAGAAGGGTGGTCTCTCTTACTCAACCCCCACTGCCAAAAAGAATGATGCTTGAAGATTCAGGGGCTTATTTCTGTTCTAAAGAGCAGCCTCTTCTAGAGCCTGAGAGAACTGCCAAGGGATCTCTGGTTAACACTTTTGTTCCCACGGCCCTCAGATAAGAGAACAGTGACGCGTAATACTTTACTAAACCTGAACTTTTAGAAAAATCTTATCTTGGGAATGCTTCCTCTCAATTTTCCTGCATATTAATGTTTCATATCACTCCAGTTCTGAGCTGTTATCAATATAGATTAGCACTATCCACAAGAATTTTCTGCAATGATAGAAACGTTTTGTGACTGCACTGACCTGTATATGGTAGCCACTGGCCACATGTGGCTATTAAGCCACATGTGAAATGTAGCTGGTGTGGCTGAAGAACTGATTTTTAAATAGTATTCAAATTAATCTAAATTAGCCACATATGAACAGTGCAAGTAGTCATACATTTCTGGTTAAAGCAGGAGAGGCACTTCTCAGGTCTGCTATAATTCTGAGTTATTGGAAAAAAAACCCAAAAACTGTGTGCAAAAGTTCTGCCTTCTGAAAAAGTCATTTACTGATTCAGCAAATATTTATTAAGCACTTACTATGGGTCAAATGCTATTATAATTCCCATGAACGTAACAAACAACGCCCATACCCTCAAAGACTTTACATTCTAGTGCAAAGATTAGCAAACTATGGCCCGTGGGCTAAATCCAGTCCTCCCCTTGCTTTTGTACAACCAGTGAAACAAGAATGATTTTTGCATTTTTAAATATTTGGAAAAAATCAAAAGAGGAATAACAATCCATGACACATGAAAATTACCTGAAATTCAAGTTTCAGTAGCCATAATTAGTTTTTTTAGTAACACAGTTACGCTTACTTATTTATGTGTTGTCAGTGGCTATCTCAACCAGAATGGAGCTGAGCTGTTGCAACAGAGATCAAAGAGCCCACAAAGCCTAAAATATTTATTATCTGGCCCTGTACAGAAAAAGTTTGCTGACTCCTGTTCTAAGGGATAGTAATATGTTAGGCACCATGATAAGCACTTTGCATGCATTATCTCATTTAATCTTTGGGATGACTCTCTGAGGGAGGTTCTATTAGTCTCTACGTTGGTAAAATGTAAAATTGGGGCCTGAAAATGGGTATTTCTAACAAGTTTCCAGGTGACGCTGTTGCTGCTTGTTCACGGATCGTAACCTATAGATCAGTGATTCTCTGCCTTGGTTGCACATTAGAATCCTCTGAGGAAATTTTTTAAAATGTGATTCCCAGGCCCTAACCCCAGAGATTCTGATTTAATTGTTTCATGTCCCAAGCATCAGTACATTTATAAAGCTTTCCTCATGACTCAAATATATAACCAGGGCTGAGAATCATTACTCTAATGAAATCCTACTGAACTATAGTAAAGAGAAAATTCAAAGACCAACGGTCTAGTTCTAACTCTCATATCACATTAAAGCAAGTTGCTTCCCCTCTCTGGGGCCGTGATTTCTTTGCAGGTGAAAAATGAGTAGGCTCAAATCAGATGCTCTCAGAGGGCTCAATCTCACTGCCTTGTCAGGTCCTCACACAAATAGGTTGGAGAGTCAGAAGAAGTACCCAGGTCTCCCCATGCATTGGGTGCAACAGAATGCTGCCCAAATGCCAGGTCCATTTAGGGTAAACTTTATGGCTGGCGTCATTAATTATTGTTTGGCAATTTATCAATACAGAAATGCTTCCACATAGATACTCTGCCTTACATACCATACAGTTAGAATTGCAGTTAAAAATGATGATTTAATGATTGTGAGAGTAGTGTTTCATTGTAGGAAATTCAGAAGATTACAGAAAGTATAAAAGAGAAAACCCTATAATCCCTAGAACAGTGTTTTTAAACAGCCTCATTTATGAGACCTCAGCCAACTAAATGCCATTGTGATCAAATGATTTCCCACAGAAGCCGGGAAGGCTGGGTGGCCCAGAGAGGCCTCCCCGACAAAAGTCCTGAAGGCTAAAGCCCTATTACTATATCTCTGGTAAAGAGACTCCAAGCCTGGACTCAAAGATAGCGTGGGCTCCTATTTGGAGTATGGGAACCGTACCCTATAAACTAGAGGATCTTTGACAGTGCTTTCATGCATAGTTGGTACTGAGCTACCTCAGTTTCTTCATCTATGGACTATCCACTGTGAAAAATTCTCCTAAACATTTCTGCACTCCTTTTGAAATCTGTAGGTGAAAGATATTAGATTAAAAGCTTAACCCTTTGCTTTCACTGAGAGTAACTGGGTAACCCAGATCTTTACTTCTTTAGAAATGTATATGGGAGGCAATAGCCTTAGTAGTCAGAAGAATGGGCTGGGACCAGACAGTTCTGGGTTCAAAGCCAACCAATGCCTCTGTTACAGACAGAATGCTTGTACCCCACTCCAAACCAGTTCTTATGTTGAAGCCTTAACCTCCAATGTGATGGTATTTGGGGATAGAGCCTTTGGAAGGTATTAGGTTTAGATGAGGTCATGACAGTGAGACCCCTGATGGGATTAGTATCTTTCAAGAAGAAGAAGAGAGACCAGAGCTCGCTCTCTCTCTACCATGTGAGGACACAGAGAGAAGGCAACAATCTGCAAGCCAGGAACAGAGCCCTCACCAGATAACTGAATCAGCCAGCAGCTTGATCTAGGACTTCCCAGCCTCCAGAACTGTGAGAAATAGATGTCTGTTGTTTAAACCACACAATCTATGTTATTTTGTTATGGCAGCCAGAGGTGACTGAGACAACCTCTTACTCATCATTTTCTCTATCTGCAAACAGACGATAATCATATCCACTTCACAGGGTTACGCTGAAGATTTCATGATAAATTGTATGTAAGTAAGACACTGAGCAAAGTGTTTGGAACATAGTGAGTTCTCAGAAAATGGTACTTTTATGATGATTAACAATAATAAAACTTAGCTGTTTGGAGACATGGCTACCTTCAAGCCAGAAACAAATGCATGTCTTTCTGCTTGTCTTTCAGATGAGTTGGTCTCTGTAGAAATCCTGAGTGCTAAAACATTCAGCAGGACTGAGGTTAGCTCTTGTCACCATGCAGATATTACTTCGTGCCAAGTATTTTCAGTGCCTAGCAATTCCTTTTTCTTTGAGAGCATTGCATAAAGATTATAGAACAGTAATCCCTCAGGATTTCTCCAACTATGAATCCATGAAGCAGGACTTTAAACTAGAGATTCCAGAGTATTTCAACTTTGCTAAAGATGTCCTAGACCAATGGACCAATATGGAAAAGGTTGGAGCAAGGGCCAGTCAGACTGCAGTTTCTTAACTGTGAGTGATTTTACCCCAAGGGACAGTTGACAATGTCTGGAGACAATTTTGTTGCCATGACTTGGGGGAGGGTGTGTGCTAATGGGTAGAGGCCAGGGGTACTGCTAAATATCCTGTAATGCACAGGACATCTGGTTCAACATGTTAAGAGTTCCATGGTCGAAAAAGCTTGGGTTACAAAAATGTCTGATTATAGGTTAATTTTTTAAAAAACGAAAAGGAGTAGAGTGAAAAGTGAATCCAAGAGTAATAAATGGTAGGAAATGAGGCATAGAAAGTGCATTGAGAGAAATACAGAGGGATACAAGAATTCTAACTTTATGGAAAGAAAAAGGCTAAATGAGAAATGATGTATGCTGGAAGAAGTGACATGGCTCCCAACATCTAGAAATAAGGACTCCAGAGTTATTCCCAAATACTACAAGTATGTCCTAACTAATGACCTGTGAATTTTCTTCAGAGAAAATATACCACTAAGGCAGCTGAAACAGAATTTAGCTGCACAACCACCTTTAAATCTATGACTGATTTGTCTTTCCGCAGGCTGGAAAGAGACCTTCCAATCTAGCCTTCTGGTAGATAAATGGAAATGGAGAAGAAGTGAGATGGGGTTTGTAGAATGGGATCTTTTTCAAGGAAATTTGCAAATATACTTACAGAAGCCTGTGCCCTGCAAAGGGGAGATCGAGTAATTGTGATTCTGCCCAGGATCCCCGAATGGTAGCTTGCATATGTAGCCTGTCTGCAAACAGGCTAGTAGTGTTTGCGATCTGATCATATTTAAACTATGGTGGATGAGAGATTTTCCAAAACGTGTAAGTAATCACGAGACATTTATTTTGGCAAATTATTTGAGGAACTATACAAAATACAGTATTATTCTCACGAACCTTGGAAATGTGTTGGAAACATGCCATATCTTTTAACCTAAACTATGAGTTGGGTTTTTCATAATGAAACAAGTTTAAGTGAATGCCAATCAACAACTGAACACCTTTATACCTACTGCTTTTCTCCTCCTATAGGACCCATGGTCATCTGTAACTCAATCAGTCCCAAACTCAAGGAACCCACCCTAGTTTTTGTTTCAAACCTTTATTTGTCTCCTGGTTAATTACCATTAATCTGGTGCCCTAAGCCAGGCATCTGCTACTCCTCCTTCCTAATCAGTTCTTACATCTTGTAAATTTGACTTCCTACATGCCTCCTCTTCTCCAACTTCATTGCCATTGCCTTACTTCATATCTTTACCGTCTCCTGAGTGGATTTTCCCAAAAGAATCCCTAATTCTGGTCTTGTGTGTGTCCACACCCCACCTCAATCCAATTCATAGCCAGCGTTCTTTCTAGAGCACATATTTTATCCTTTTATTTTGCTGCTTGATATTATTTAATAACTCCCTGTTGCCCACCAGATAAAATCCGAACTTCCTTAGATGTGTCATGGAAGGCTCTAGCTATCTTCCCTTTATTTTTCTCATTTCCCCACCCTCATACTCTTTGCTCCAACCACGTCAAATGGTTTCCTATAAAGTTTGTCATCTTTCTCATCTCCTTGATTTTGTGCACACTATTTCCTATGCTTAGAAAGCCTTTCATTCACACCTAACCACCTGGACAACTTCTATTAGACTTTAAAGTCTCAGCTCTAATGTCACCTTCTCAGCAGCCCCACCCTGATGTCCCAGTCTAGATGCTTTCTTTTTTGGGATTCCCCCAAAGAAATACATATGTGTTTCTATTTTAACCTATACAGTATTGTCTGGCGATACTATTTGTTTATAAATCTGTCATTCTCATAGGACTATGAAAGCTCCTAAAACGCAATGACTGATATATTCATCTCTATGTATCCAAAGACTGGCATACAGTAAGTCTCAGTGAAATATGTGTTGAATTAACATCCTTATTATCATAATAAATCATTATGTTAAGTAACCATTCTTAATTTATTATAATCATTGGCATTTGAGGAGAGCTATATGCTCTAATCTCATGTGTACATATAAATTATACACTGGAGTTGCACAGTCCTCTTTTGCACGGTTTTTTAACAAAATGACTGCTTTCATGAATGCTGCTTAAGCTCACTGTCTTAGTAACAGACTATTTGATTGCCAGGACCAGAAATCCATTCATATTAATTCAATAATGAAGGAAAATTATCGAACATCTACTGGAGAATCCTACAGGGGAAAAAAGTGCAGAAAGAAAAACTGGCCTCTACAAGAGAATAGGCTATTCGTCAGGCAGCTTCTATCTGTCTCTTTCGCTCTGAAGCCACAGGGCCTCTTGCCTTGCCTCTGCCTTTCTCAAGCACCTGCTCCAAAAAAAAAAACAATCACCTGCTCCTTTGACCTCTTCTTTCTTGCTAACACATTGTTTCTCTTCATTTTGGTTGGTGCATGGCTTTGATTTTCCAGGCTAATGTCTCAGGCCTTAACACTGTAGGTCGTTTCCACTAATCCACTCAGTCTCTTAAAATTTAAGGCAGAATCTGATTGGCACAGCTTGGCTTAGGCCAATCAGAAGTTATCAGAGGCAGCTTCAACTGATAAAGCTTGGTTACTGGGGCTGTGGGCAGAAGGAAGGCAGATTCTCTTAGAAGAGAGAATGAGAGGGAGGCAATAAATGGTAAATGTAATATACTAATAGTGCTAGTCTTCAGGGCAGAATAAGAAATGAGCTCATGGGCTTCCCTGGTGGCGCAGTGGTTGACAGTCCGCCTGCCGATGCAGGGGACTCGGGTTTGGGCCCTGGTCCGGGAGAATTCCACATGCCACAGAGCGGCTGGGCCCGTGAGCCATGGCCACTGAGCCTGCGCATCCAGAGCCTGTGCTCCGCGACAGGAGAGGCCACAACAGTGAGAGGCCCGTGTACCGCAAAAACAAAAACAAAACAAAACAAAAAAAGAAATGAGCTCATAGTTGGAATTTCCTAATAATTTTTCCCTTTTAATAAACCTTAGCTAATTTAAATATTTGCAAGTTGTTTATGTATTACATAGGGCTATATACATATGTGATAAAATGATAAAGAAAGGCAAAGGAGTGGTTAACACAATATTCTGGATCATGGCTACCTGATAATTTGGGGTAGAGCACACAGAGGGCATCAAACATATTGTTAAATTCTCTTTTTTAAGCTAGATGGTGGATAATTCTTATTTTCATATTTTTTAAAGGAAATTGTAGATATACACTACATGAATTCTGTTGCACAGTTGGTATTTTTTGCAATAAAAAAAGAAAAATGTATAATTGAACAGTGTCTTAGGAGGAGTCTTAAAATGTTTGGAAATGCATTACTAAAGGGGAGAGTAGTGAGATAACTGTTACTGTGCTTTCAAAAACGAAAAAGTACATAGTACTGAAAAGGGATAATATTAAAATATAGCATTTGAAATCAGAATTACTGGGAACTTGGAGAAATGTAAGTTCTTCAGCTCTGCCCAAGATTTACTGGATCTAAAACTAGGGTAGAGATATACAAAACCCAGAAATCTATGTTTTAATAAGCCCTCCAGGTGATTCTGATACATGTTCAAGTTTGAGAACCACCGAGCTAGAGGAAGTGAGCCTCTATCTTACTGGGGGCCCGGAGAATGACGAGACCTTGGTAAACGGAGGAGATCTGGCCACTGGTCACTAACTGGCTTATGTTAGTGTGTGGAGAGTGGAGCTCTGCATCTTGAGGGAGGCCTCTCATTACCATGTTTATGATACAAGGTATATAAAATGATATTACCAACTTATTAATTTGCCTGAAGGGCCAAAAGACTGGCATGAGTAGCCCCCTCTCTCCCTGTTAACAGACCTACATGAGAAGAAAAAATTTAGCCAGAAGTTTGTTTAGTGGACAAAACAAGTAACTTTCATAATTCAATTTATTGGCACTGAGGTTTGAAAGCCCAGTTCATCCACCCATCTCTTTATACCCACAATCCTTTCAAGCAATAAGTGTTTACTGGGCACCTGCTATGTTTTAGGAGCTGCGGGGTTTAGGGTCCAGTGGGAAAGAGTCATGAGTCACGTAAACACATAGTGTGACAAGTGCTATAAAGGAAATAACACAGGAGCCATCAGAATGTATAAGAGCAGTATCACTATAGACTGAGAGAAGGTCAGGGGGATATTTAAGCTGAAACCTGAGGGATGAGTCAGCCAGTGGGAGAAGGCATGGGTAATGGGAGCATTCTAGGCAAATGGAAAAGTTTCTACAAAGGTCCTAAGGCAAGAGAGAATTTGTAGATTTGAGAAAACCAAAACCGTCCAGTGTGAATGTAGGTACTGGCTAGGGGCCACCTCATTCCAGGGACGATAATAAGTGAAATCCCCTAACAGAGACTTCTCCTCTAGACAGGCTTGGATGAGTACTGTCGGGATTTGCCCTAGTAAGTCTCCTTTTTCTATGTTCTGTGGCTGCAATATCCCTTTCTGAGACCAATTCTATATTAATATATCATATATCAGGGTATGGTTTAATCTTGCTTCTCTGTGAATCATTATGTCTGTTTACACTGACTATGAATATCTCTGTTCTGATCTATTTTATGTTGAGTTTAAAGTTTAGCTCCTGGAAGTCAATCTATTTCTGTTATTTCCAAATTCTCAGAGAGATATGCTCTATAGTCAGTCCCCAGTGCCAACAACAAACTCATATCACATTTTAGTTTTCAAACTCTTTTGTATGTATTGTAGGCCAAATCCCTTTACAACAGAACCCTCAGTATATAATTATTAAAAAATATTAATTGCCAAGAATTTGTTCCTTTAAGTAATATTTACCACAAAAAGCTAGTATAACACCCAATCTCAGCCTACAGGTCTTGAAGAAGTTTCTATAATGTACGTGGTCCCTCTGGAATTATAATAAACGTTCACTCATTTGTTCATTTTATCTTCACAAGAGCTTTATGATTAGGAAGGGGAAGTCTCATTTTATAAACAGGGAAGGCAAAGCTTTCATAGATGGGGGAAAAGGAACATTGTCATTTGCCCAAAGGCATTCAGAAAGTCAGTGTAGAGCCCAGTGCACTCTCTAGAACTTTCTAGAAGTTTTACAAAATTTTGAAATAGGAACAGTTCTTAAAAATCAACTATACTCCAATAAAAAATTTTTAAAAGTCATTTAGGTGGGGGAAGTCAGCATCATGGCAATGTGAGATGTTTCCTTTGTTTCTCCCCTTCAATTTACAACCAGTAAAACATATATAACTCTACAAATGTTCCTCTGCTCAGTACACCGGGACACCAGAGAGATCCACACTTCTGTACATCTGAAGGTGGGTGGAATGGCACATAGGAGGTGGAATCGAGGGAACAGTGGAGGGGGTGCCGTAACCCTGGCCCTCCGGCCCATCAGTGGATGAAGAACCCAGTGGTAGCAGGGGAGGTGGTGCACACAACTCCAGCTTCCCAGCTGAAGCAGCACACGCAGCCAAAGGGAACCAGGCAGCAGCAGCAGCAGGGCCTGCGACCCTGGCCCCACCAGCCACAGTGGTGCCCAAGACTCCAGCTGCCCTGCCCAAGGCCGTAGTGCCCGCAAACCTGACAAGCCCAACAACCCCAGATGTGGCCGAGGTGCCTGCCATCCTGGTGCCCCAGGGGTGACCTGAGCAACAGCAGCAACACTGGCAGCAGCAAGGCACCAAGGACCCCAAAGGCACAAGCAGAGACAATGAGGGCTCCAGTGACACCTCTGGCAGGGGTGGTGAAGGGTGGAAAATACTGATTCGACAATACAGTCATGGGCAGGTCAGGTTAGGGAAACCAAAGACTTGTGCTATAGTGCCACCTACTGGAAAATAAAAGAAAGTCCTCTAATTCCCAACCTGTTGAATCGTTAGAATCAAAGTAAACAAATCTTACCTAATAAGAAAGGTGTTCACGTCTTCAAATGGGTGGGCAGAGGAACAAGTCATCAGGCACTGTGAAAAAGCACAGTGGCAAGGTATCAGGAAAGAAAGTGACAGTTCTCTAGAAACCAAACTTAAACTCACGGAAGATTGCAATCTGATAGAGAACTAAAAATAGCTGTCATACAGAGTGAAGTAAGTCAGAAAGAGAAAAACAAATACCATATGCTAACACATATATATGGAATCTAAAAAAAGAAAAATTGTCATGAAGAACCTAGGGGCAAGACGTTAATAAAGACGCAGACCTACTAGAGAATGGACTTGAGGACACAGGGAGGGGGAAGGGTAAGATGGGACAAAGTGAGAGAGTGACATGGACATCTATACACTACCAAACGTAAAATAGATAGCTAGTGGGAAGCAGCCGCATAGCACAGGGAGATCAGCTCGGTGCTTTGTGACCACCTAGAGGGGTGGGATAGGGAGGGTGGGAGGGAGGGAGATGCAAGAGGGAAGAGATATGGGGACATATGTATACGTATAACTGATTCACTTTGTTATAAAGCAGAAACTAACACACCATTGTAAAGCAATTATACTCCAATAAAGATGTTTTTAAAAAAAATGATCTATAAGAAAACTCAGAAAGTCATTTCAATGAGTTCAGGAGTAAAATTAATGAGCAGGAGGAATATTTTACGAAAAGACTGAACCTCTAAAAAGGAAACAAATAGAAATTCTGGAGGCAAAGAACTCAATAAATGATATAAAGAATGCAATAGAATGCATTGAAAATAGAGCAGACCATATGGAAGAAAGAATCAGCAAGCATGAGTACAGAAATCTAGAAATGACCCAGGATGGAGAAGAGAGAAAATTAAGGGTTTTTTTGTTGTTGTTTGTTTCTTTAATGAATAATTTCTAAGAGAACCATCTCATTCCATTAGGAAAGGCAACATAAGGAGATGAGAGCGAGAAGCGAACAGAGTTTATTTAAAGAAATAATAGCTAGAACTTCCCAAACCTGGGGAAGGAACTGTATTACAAGTCCAGGAAGCTAATTACCTTAATTACGTACAAGTCCAGGAAGTTAATTACCAGGAAGCTACTTACCTCAATGCAAAAAAAAAAACTTATCCAAAACACATTATAGAAAACTGTCAAAAGTTAATGATAAAGAATTTTAAAGGCATCTAGGGAAAAAAGACAGTAACCTAAAAGGAACCCCCACTAGACTATCAGCAGATTTCTCAGCAGAAACTCTACAGGCCAGAGGAAAGTGAAATGACATACTCAAAATATTTAAAGATACAAACTGTCAGCCAAGAATACTCTGTCCAGCAAAGTTTTCCTTCAGATATAAAGGAGAAATAAAGGCTTTCCCAGGCAAACTAAAGCTGAGGGAACTCACCACTACACCTGCCTTAGAAGAAATGTTGAGAACTTCTTGAAGATGGTGGAGTAAGTGTACCCGGCACTAATCTCCCACCTGAACACATCAAAAATACATCTACATGTGGAACAATTCTCACTGAAAACTAATTGGAAACTGACAGAAGGACTCCTGTACAACTAAGGCTGTAAGAAAGACACACACACGATTGGGTAGGATGGGAAAAAAAGGGATTGGGTTGGGACCTGTGCCCCTGGGAGGGAACTTAGAGGAAAAGGGAGATTCCTTGGGTGGACACCTGCCCTAGGGAGTGAGTAGGTCAAGCCACAGACTGGGCACCTCAGCCCTGGGGACCTGTGGAGGAGACAAGACCCACTGGCTGCTTGGAGAGCCACTGGGACAGACAGAAAGCCTGGAGAAGCTTGGATTCCACTTGTGAGGAGCACACAGGGGCTGGTTTGCCCACAGGCAGGGCAGAGAGAGGTCTACCCTGGTGGCTATCAGGTTTTGGGAGACCACCTCACCGTGCACCCCAGCCCAAGCTGACCAACTCCCCCTCACTCCACACCACAGCATGGCACTACATCTAGGGCAACCATAACAGGGAAAAGACACAGTGATGGGCTGCATCTGAATGAAGCCACAGACACCTACTTATATTAATGCATATATGTGGAATCTAGAAAAAATGGTATAGATGACCTTATTTGCAAAGCAGAAATAGAGACACAGACATAGAGAACAAATGTATGGATACCAAGGGAGAAAGGGGTGGGGTGGGAGGAATGGGGAGATTGGGACTGACACACATACACTATTGATAACTATGTATAAAAGAGCCAGCTGAGGGGAACATACGGTATAGCACAGGGAACTCTACTTAATGCACTGAGGTGTCCTAAATGGGAGGGAAATCCAAAAGGCAGAGGATATATGTATATGTATGGCTGATTCATTTTGCTGTGCAGTAGAAGCTAACACAACATTGTTAAGCAGCTATACTCCAATAAAATCTAATTTAAAAAATCAAAACAACAGTAAGACATCACTGTACACCTATTAGAATGACTATTATCAACAAGACAAGGAATAACAAATGTTGGAGAGGATGTGGAGAAAAAGGAACTCTCATACACTGTTGGTGGTACTGTAAATTGGTGCAGTTACTATGGAAAACAGTATGGAGATTCCTTCAAAAAATTTAGAACTACCATATGACCCAACTATTCCACTTCTGGGTATTTACCTGAAGAACATAAAAACACTAATTTGAAAAGATATATGATGTCTATACATTTATACAAAATAACAACTGTGAAGCAGAAACGGGCATTTCATTTCTGGAAGTTTTGAACTTTTTTTTTTTACATGAAACTTAAATATTAGTAGGTATCCTCCTCAGAGAGGCCATCCCCAGCCAACCTATCTAGAAGAGCTCCTCCCCTTACCTTCACCCAAAGTGCTCATTCTTTATTTTTTTAAACAAATTTATTATCATCTGATATTGTATATGTTTCCAGTCTGTCTAGAATGAGGGTAGGCACCTCTGTCCATTTTGTTTTCTACAGTATCCTTAGCACTTAGAAAAGTGTCCACCACATAGTAGGCTTCAATATATTTTTTTAATGAATAAAGGTATCCACTGTATTTATAATTGTTACTGAGTCCAAGCTCGCTCTGCTCACTGCAGGACAGGCCAATAAATCAGGAGACGAGGTGTTGAGGCAACTAATAGAGACTTTTTTTGGAAAGCTGGCAGATGGAGAATATGGCGGACTATGGTCCCCAAAACACCATCTTATTGGGGTCTGGATGCCAGTTTCTTTTAAAGAACAGGGAGGGGGATGAGGTGAGGAAGTAAAGTAAAAAGGCCATTTATCTTGCAAAACATCTCCTCGAATGGCCTGCATTGGGGAGGGGATGTGTTAATTTCTTCTTTTCTGCAGCCATTCACAGGTGGCCAGGGTCAGAGTGTCTCTCTGTGCGCTGAACAAAGGCACTTTAGTTTAACAGTCAGGCAGGGGGGCAGGGTTCCCTGTGGCAGGCCATTATGTGTGCTTACAGCTATAGACAGTGATTGTAATAACAAAAGCAACGAAAAGCAAAAGTTAAAGAAACAGATCCAACAAGGAGTCAGAATTGGCTCTTCCCTGTTACATAATCATCTAGGACATCACTCCAGAGCAATACCAGAAGATTGTTTTATATTTAAAGTAAACAGTGTAATGCTTCCCAAATGATAATTTGGATAGGAAGATGTTTAATAGGTAAGACTGATCACTGTTAATAGATTCCTTTAAAGATATTTTAGGAATTATGTATTGGCAGAACTTAATTATCTAAGGGTAATGTGTTTAAATAAAGTACTTCTCCTTGGTCATGAAATGTCAACAGTGGGTTTGTTGTAAGTGCCTTTAAATTATGGAAAAGTGTTGGCCATGGCAGGCTTACTACTTATCTCTAGGTGCAACATCTCTAAGGAATAACCTTGGAGTTAAAGCCTCATAAAAATTGCTGCACTGCTTTGATTAGAAAGGGAA
This sequence comes from Lagenorhynchus albirostris, assembly GCF_949774975.1. Classification (NCBI taxonomy): domain Eukaryota; kingdom Metazoa; phylum Chordata; class Mammalia; order Artiodactyla; family Delphinidae; genus Lagenorhynchus; species Lagenorhynchus albirostris. Next base: position 65,796,822 of record NC_083109.1, read on the forward strand.
GATATTCTAAAGAACCTTATGTTTTGGTCCTAGTTGTCTGTTTCTTGAAGGACTCCATGGGAGGGACTTGTCCTTTCCAAAATGGAAAGATGAGCCAGTGTCAAGAGTCCAAGAATGGGACTTCCCTAGTGGCTCAGTGGTTAAGAATCCTCCTGCCAGTGCAGGGGACACGAGTTTGATCCCTGGTCCGGGAAGATCCCACATGCCACAGAGTAACTAAGCCCGTGCACCACAACTACCGAGCCTGCGCTCGACAGCCCGCAAGCCACAACTACTGAGTCTGTGTACCACAACTACTGAAGCCCAAGGTGCCTAGAGCCTGTGCTCTGCAACAAGAGAAGCCACCGCAATGAGAAGCCCACGCACTGCAACGAAGAGTAGCCCCCGCTCACCGCAACTAGCGAAAGCCCGCACGCAGCAATGGAGACCCAACACAGCCAAAAATTTAAAAATAAATAAAAAGTTTTAAATAAATAAAGAGTCCAGGAATGACCAGATATATGTTCTTCAAAATTCCTTGCCTGCTGCGTCACTAGGAAGAGGAAAAACCATTATAAACTAAATGCCTTCCACCCCTACTTGAAGGTCTGGAATTTGAGTGGTGGAATCTGGAACACAGATAGAGACAGAGATAGAAATATGATACAGATACAGATATATTCTTGAAAGTCCATTAATCCTTAGAGAAAATAATAGCTAAATTTTATTCAGTACTGTTCTAAGCTCTACATGCATTTTAACTCATTTAGTCCTTAATAATCCTATAAAGAAGGTAGTGTTATTATAATCCCATTCTACAGATGCAGAACCTGAAAATCCCAGAGGTGAAGTAGTCTTGCTCAAGGCCAAGCACTAAGAGTGTCTGGCTCCAGGACACACTCTTAACCATTACAATACACCTTACAGTGTAATTTACAGCAGGTGGGGAGCAGAAGCACAGAAGAGATAAATGCCTCAATCTTTCTCTTTGGAAAGAAACCATAAAATATTCATGTATGTTTTAAGAGGCACTGAACCGAAGTGGTTAAATGTACAGCTCTGAAGTCAGGCTGCAGGGTTCAGTCCATGCACTGCCACTTGCTACTTCAGTGATCTTGGGCATATTATTTATAGGGTGGAGTAAGAATGCCACCTGCTATATCAGCAAACAAAGGATGTTCTGGCCATCAAGCCATCAGCCACTGTAGCTGCCCCTGATGGTAATGCCCTGAGGGAACTCAGGATGGGAAAGAAGAGGATCTTGGCCCTAGACAGTTGAGGTGCCTATCAAAGGAATGATTTCAGTAAGCCCAGACTCTTGCATCTTCCCATACACAGAAAAGCACTAAATTCATTAACTTGAGATGTCAGGTTTTCTTTAATTAACAGTAATCTTTTGATGTTCCAACTACCTGGTTTTTGTTGTAAAAACCACCCCTATATATCCTGGCTTCTCCCTTCACTCTTCGGAGCAGTCCCTCAGAGCTATCTGAGACGCTGCTCCCAGGCTTACATCCTGAGAAAGTCCTCCCAATAAAACATAATTCTCGACTTTCATGTTGTGTATTTTCTTTTTAGTTGACAACAGCTTTTGAGTTTTGTGGGTTTTGGTAGGGATTAAATGTTAAAACATGCAAAACACTTAAATAGCACCTGGCACTCAAAGTACTAAATAAATGTTGGGTAATATTACTTTTCAATCAAAACCCTCTTCAAGCTGAATGTTATGAATGGTCTCCAGATAGAAGATAATTATCCAGGATTTAATACCCTTTCATGTTAGGTCAAAAGGGTCATAGACTTTGAGATCCCTTGAAAGGCAAAAGCATAATAATGAAAGGAAGACAGATACCTTGCCTAGAAAACCAACTAACTCACTCTGAGAAATACAGAATGTACATGAGTTATCTACACTACCCTAACATGGTGAAGGAAATCCTTTCTAAACATTTTCTTTTCTTCTCCTTTAGGGACAGTTTTAATCCAGGAACCACTCAGATGACCCAGAAAGACATCCTCTACCGACTACCATCTTCAAAATCAAAGTGCATTATTACCAATGATGTTTTAGCTCCAGCAGTAGATGGTGTTGCATCTAAATGTGAAAATCTGCACTCCAAGATAATTGTGTCTCAGAGCCCCAGAGAGGGATGGGAGAACCTCAAGGAGATGATGAAGTGAGTAGCCATAATTGTTGTAGAACAGCTTCCCAAGAAGAAACGCAACATTGATAAGACAGTCAATCCATGACTGACCAGAAAAATGAAAATTAAAACGATAGGCAAAAATTTAATTAAATTCTTGGACTTTTGACAAAGGGAACAACTGGTGATTATTCCTGCACTTATAGTGCAAAGCTCTGAGGCAACAAGGAGCTGGCAGTGTTTTTCATAGGTTGGGATCTCAAGAAGCACACCCTAAGACAGAGATTAGTTGTGTAAGAAGTTTGCTGAGGAGTTATCTTGCATTAAACACCTGTGAAAGAAAGGGAAAGATGTGGGATTGTACTTCCAAAAAAGCCCTCAGCCAGCCTACTGAGATCTGTGGAGTTTGGATAGCCCTTCAAAGCTCTGCCCAGCTAAAGCAAGAGGTCCTATGCTGATCAGTAACTGGGTATGGGCTGTCCTTAGGAGGCATGACCTTGAGCAAGGCAGCTGTCTTCAGTCAAGGTAGTAGCTAAAGAAGGATCCTAGCACCTGGAGGGAGTATGTATCTTCCAGGAAAATTGATCACAGTCAATCCTTCTTTGTAGGCTGCATCATTCCCTTGATGACAGTAACATTTCTATCAAGTTATAGTATGAAGAATATTTAATGGATGCAATTATAAAACTGAATTATACTGACGTTCAAGCCCTGATCTGGGGTGCTTCCTGGGGTCACTTGGAAATCTCGCCAAGTATTGGTTATATTTTAGCTTTAGGGTGGCAGCAAATTCCCTTTCTGGAATGAGCTTCCTACCTTTACTCAATGATTTTGGAGCATGCTGGCAACTATGGACTTGTTCCTACCTCTTCTAAAATAGTTAACATTTATTGAGTTATCAAAGGCCAAATTCTGTTCTAATAAAAATGTTATAATTGCACAATAGCTAACATTTATATGGCACTGATTATGTGCCAAAAACTAATCCAAGCACTTCAGATATATTAACTCATTTAAATATCACAACAACCTAGGGAGTAGGAACTATAATTATACAAATGGAACTATAATTATACAAATGCTAGGATCTTGCAGAACTGGGTTTCAAACTTAGGCAGTCTGGTTTCTGAGCCCACATACCTAACTGCTATGTATAATGCTTCTGAGAGACTGGTACACTAAACCTGCCTTAGGTTTCAAGAGTAACCATATCTATGATAGAAGTGATAGGTACACAGCTATAGTACTTTTTTTAAAGAAAAAATTATGGAATTATAGCCTAAACATTTGGTTTATCTTTGTTAGGATTTAAAAATAGCTTTTCTATATTTCTCATGGCTGGATATTTCTGATTCATTCATTCTCAGCTCAATATTCCCAAATAAAATTCTGTATGCTTCTTAGACACTCAAATGTGCAGAGTTTACCTCCCCTCAGCTGCCCTGATGTATGACATGTATCAAAGCCCAATTATCCTTTGGAACCAAATTTTTTTTTCTCTTTAACTGAGGCCCTTCCTTCCCTAGGTGGATACTTAGATCCTCTTCAGTCTTATTGTTTACTATATTCAGAACTATGTAGACTCTTTTTTGAGACACAGAAAAAACATCCTTTTGAGGGGTCAGCAAATGTTTTTTATAAAAGGGATGGATAGTAAATATATAGGCTTTGCAGGCCATGCAGTCTCTTATCATACCTACTCACCCTTACGGCCATAGTGTAGAAAGCAGTCACAGACAATATGGTTGTGTTCCAATAAAACTTTGGTTTTTGGTTCCAATTTGGTTCCAATAAAACATGGTTGTGTTCCAATAAAACTTTATCTGCAAAAACAGAAGGCAGGCCATATTTGGCCTGTGGGCTATAGCTTGATTATCCCTGCCTTATACCATTAGCCATGACTTCTATTAACATACCCATTTTTTTTAAAATCACATTTTTCTTCACATATCCATGATTATAAGATTATAGAATCCTCTTTCTGTTGGAGGTATGATAAAATTCTTGAGTTTTTAAACTGCTTCAACTCTTCCTTATACAGTACAAAACTATGAAGTCAACTTGTTATAAATGGGCTATTGACAACAAAGTTTAGTTTGCTTCTGGAAAGCAACTTAAAAGATGCAGAGAGAGATGGCTTTTTTTTTTTTTTTTAATATTTATTTACTTGGTCGTGCCGGGTCTTAGTTGCAGTGTGCTCCTTAGTTGTGGCATGTGAACTCTTAGTTGCAGCATGTATGCGGCATCTAGTTCCCTGACCAGGGATGAACCTGGGCCTCCTGCACTGGGAGCACAGGGTCTTAACCACTGTGCCACCAGGGAGGTCCTGAGAGAGATGGCTTTTACCTTGGAATTCACCCTAAGTCACTGGGGCCTGATCAATGAGATGAAGAGGTCTGAGTAAATCCTTCTCTGTGGTAACAGTCTGTGACGCTGTGTTTGGGACCTCCCTGGTGGTCCAGTGGTTAAGACTCTGCACTTCCACTGCAGGGGGCATGGGTTCGATCCCTGGTCGGGGAACCAAGATCCCTCATGCTGTGTGGTGCAGCCAAGAAAAAATCAAAACTAAAACAAAAAATATGATGCTGTGTTTAATGTGCAGAATCATTGTAATTCTTTCTTCATAGACATGCCAGTGACAACACCTGTGTGAAGACAAAACACAATGAGACGATGGCCATTTTCTTCACCAGCGGAACAAGCGGATCTCCTAAAATGACCGGACACACCCACAGCAGTTTTGGTTTAGGATTATCTATAAACGGAAGGTACTCTCACAGAACTGTAGCTTGAAGTGTCAGTGCTACAAAGGTGATGATTCCTTTATTGGTATTTTAAATTTCTTTTCATATATATATATATATATATAAAGTCTATTCTTTGTTTACCCAGGTTCTGGCTGGATTTGACCCCTTCGGATGTCATGTGGAATACCTCAGACACAGGCTGGGCAAAATCTGCATGGAGTAGTGTTTATTCTCCACGGATCCAGGGAGCATGTGTACTTGCACATTATTTGCCACGGTTTGAGCCAACTTCCATCTTACAAGTAAGGCAGAGCAAAAGAGGCCAACATTTAGAAATGCATTAGTACTGTCACTGACAGGACTGGTGAATAAAGTAACTTGCGGAAATCAGAGTAGACAACATGATTTAAAGTATTTCATGTCTGTAAAATCAATAAGCCTGAAAGGATATACAAAGCAAAGGTGTGAGCGAGTTTATGTTAGAATAAACAATGTTTTAAGTTGTGCTGTATCTACCACAGACATTTAGACACTTACTAAAAATTGTGGTAAGACCACTTCTTCTAAATTGCAGACACTTCGCAAGTTTCCCATCACAGTCTTCTGTTCAGCACCAATTGCAGATAGAATACTTGTGCAGAATGATAAGACCAGATAAGAAAGGTTGGTGAATGGGCACTTAGTGGGAGGAGGGGAGAGGAAGAAGAAGAAATATAAGAAATATTATAAAATATTTTTATTTTATAAAATAAAAGATCTCTCTGCCTAAAAACATAGCTCCAGGCCAGTAGGTATGGGGTTTAGCAATCTCTTCTCCCCTTCCTTCTTGCTTACATTCTGTAAATGATAATTACTATATCCAGGGTGGTTTCCCTCAAGCAAGGAGAGGAAAGGGAGGGTTCAGCCAAGTGTATAGCTCTGAGCCCAGTGGTTATGGATAAGAAGGTGTTTATCCTTTGTATGATGACTGCTACCTGAGCTGAGAAAATATATGTCACCCCTATTTAAAACCCTATCCCAGCAAACAGGAAAGATGAATGTCCTTTATTACTGATTCCATTTGAAAGTGTGGATTGATCACTACTTTTAATTGACTTTATTTGATTTTTGAACAGGAAACAATTCACATGACATAAAATTCAATAGGTATATAAGAATATATTAGTGAAAGTCTTCCTCCATACCTTGTCCTCAGTCTCAGTTCTCCCTCTCCCTGAGATCTATGCATGCACAAGCCAATATGCATATGTTCTCCCCCTCTCTTTTATAATGGGAACATGATATGCACACAATTCTGACCTTCCTTTCTTCACCTACAATACATCCTGGGACTGTGCTGTCCAATTTGGTAACCACTAGCCACATGTAGGTATTTAAATTTTAATTAAATTAAAAATTCAGTTCCAGACTATAGCTAATAATACTGTACAGTAAGTCCCCCACATAAACGAATGAATTCCGTTCCGAGAGCACGTTCGTAAGTCCAATTTGTTTGTAAGTCCAATGAAGTTAGCCTAGGCACCCAACTAACACAATTGGCTATATAGCACTGTACTGTAATATGTTTATAATACTTTTCACACAAATAATATATAAAAAACAAACACAAAAAATACAGAAAACATTTTAAATCTTACAGTACAGTACCTTGAAAAGTACAGTAGTACCAGCTACATCACCACTGCTTTTACGCTTGCTTCCAGACATCCTGAGCTTGAAATAAAGATACTGTACTACTGTCCTCTATACAGTACCGCACAGTAAAGTACACAAAAGCACAACCACTTGTAGAGGATGAGCGCATGTGACAATGTATGCCAGACACATGAGCTAACTTATGTGATTGGACATGCCAACACACGTTCACATCTTTGAAAGTTTGCAGTTTGAAAGTTCGTATGCAGGGGACTTACTGTGTTGCATATTTGAAGTTGCTAAGGGAGTAGATATTAAAAGTTCTCATCACAAGAAAAAATAGTCTTGTAAATACGTAGAGTAAGAGATGTTAACTAGACTTGTGCTGATCAGTTAGTTCACTATATACAAACATCAAATCATTAACGTTGTAAACCTAAAACTAATACAACATTATAAGTCAATTATACCTCAATGAAAAAAACTCAGGGCCTCAGTTGCACTAGTCATGCTTCAAGTGCTCAACAGCCACACAGGGCTAGAGGATACAATAGTGGACAGCTCAGCATAGAAATTTCTATCATAACAAAAAGTGCTATTGAACAGTACAGTCCAGGAGGTTCTTCTTTTTTCTTAACAACTGTAGAGTGTTCTATTGTATAAATATTCCACAATTTAAGCAGACAATTGGTAAACCTTTCATCACTGATTTAACATATTATGTGGTACCTTCCCTAGGGATGGCATGGCTTTTCTCTGCAACAAATCACGCCCCCGCCCCCACCCCACCCCCGCCCCAAATAAAAGGGAGAAAAAGAAAAAAAATAAAAACTGGTGTTTCGGGAGTCAATTTATGGTAGAATGTTTTGTTTATTTTGTATTGGAGAAGGGAGTTGGGGGAAAAACGAAAACACTTTGTATGAAATTTCACTAGAAATAACCCTAATTTCCATTTTTTCTCCATTTTCCTCCTAAATTTAACTCGTTATCTGTCTTCTGAGAAACTATAAGTTCAAAAGCTTAAAGCACTGTGTAAGTGCTGGGGAGTCAGTCAACTCTGAAGCGACTGAACAATGGAGAAACAGGACAGGTCTGGATATCCACGAAGGATATGGACAGACTGAAACGGTATACAGACTTCACTGAAAAGACAGGGCTGGACTCAATTCAGTCAGATGAATAAAAACCAAAGTGTTTATTATACCTTTGTGGTTGAGGGATAGGGAGGGAGTGGCGTGATTAGAAGAACAGTTAAGAAAAAAAAAACTTGAGGGAAGATAGGTGCAAAAAAGCTCTGTAACAGATACAGTTTAAATAGCCATTCATTGAGGAAAGCCACTATATAATTGATCAGGACCAGGGCATTAAAAATTTTTTTAATTAAAAAATACTAGATCTACAAAAAGATCTCCCATTATGTAATGAGGAAATTTCTTAGGGCTACTTTAAAAATAGAAAATGCTGAGCTCCTTGTTACTTGAAATATTAAGTTTGCTGGAAAACTCCTTGATAAGCACACTCTAAAAAGGTTTATCTAAAGAGCTCGTAGAAATAAGAAGAAATTCTAGAGGAAATGAATGACATAATAACAAAAGTGGTTATTATGTAGGAAAGGGAGGGATAAAATGGAGCAGATAAGGGAAAGGCTGAAAGAAATTTTTCAGTGTGTCTTTTTATAATGCTTCAATTTATGAACCATGAGAAAGTAGTACCTGGTCAAAAATTAGAATACCAAAAATAAAATAAAAACAAAAATTGACGTATTAAATAGAAACAGCATAACAAGTATCATGCGAATATGAGTACAAATGTTTTCATAAATATGGATATTTTAGCAATTATAAATTTACTTAGTGTTATAACTTTATTATATTTGTTTAGTGTCTATCTCTATACTTCATGAGAGCATAGAATTTGTTTTATTTTGAGCCTGATTCACAGTAAGTTCTGAATAAATATTTGTTGAATGAATGCATGGTGGATGAATGAATAAATTTAAGTTATTTGCCATGTTACTTTACTCTTTCTTCTTCTTAACTAGGTACTAATCTGTGGACATTTTAAGGGAATGAAAATTAAGCCTGGCTCAATGGGAAGCCTTCTCCTGCTTTTGATGTTAAGGTTTGTACATCCCTTCCCAGGAAAATATTTAACAACCCAATCTGTTTACCACCTACCCCGCTTCTACTCCCTTACATTCCTAGTTTTGGTGATGATTATGTTACTTCTATGATATCTTAACTTCCATATAAAGATGGAAATGGGTTAGAAATGTTAGTTTGTCTCTTTTTTCTCTCAAAAGCAGTTCTTATGCCAAATAGTTCTAAGCATTTTATAAATATTATTTTCCAGAAGGAACCTATGAGAGACATGGCAATATTAGAACCATTTTACAGATGATGCCCAGAGATGTTAAAAGACTCACCGAAGGTCACATAGCTAGTAGCTGCTAGTGCTGAGATTCAATCCCAAGGAATCTGGTTCCAGTATCCATACTCTTAACTGTGACACCACACTGCCCCTTCTGGTTAGGGAGCTCCAGACCTCCTAAAAGGGTCAAGTAGGTCAAAAGAGGCTACAGTTTACAATGGTTGCAGCATTCTCTCTCTCTTCCTAAGCCTGCCTGGCCAGTTCCTGGCTGTCATGTAACCACTGCCATTTTCATCACTTGATCCCTAGGGGGCATCTTATTATCCCATCAGCACATTTTGTACAGGGTTAGACTTGTTCTCGGATCAACCCAGCCAAAGCTAAGTATAGCCAAAGGAACTTACACTAATACCTAAAAGAAAACAGTAGCAACAAAAACACAAAATGGATGAGTTTACAGAGACCTCAGAATCAATCTTAACTGAGGGTTAGTCATAGATGAGACCAATGTTTCCCAAGTTTATCTGATCATAAAGAATCACATGGGTACTTGTCAAAAATACAAATTCTCAGGCTCCTTCTCTAGAGAGCCTGATTCAATAAATTTAGGGTGGGATGCTGAAATCTGTGTTTTAATAACACCTCAGGTAATTCTTATAATCAGGTAAGTTTGAGAAAGTTTAGATGAGATTGGTTGCTGATGTCACTATTTATGGAATAAACCAGATGCTGGTTCCTTTCCCTCACTTTCACTTTGCTATGGAACCTTGTCTAAAGGTAGGATTGCCTGATGGTTTTGGTGTGGCTCTGCTATTTACTAGTATCTTTGGTTAAGCTGTTAAAGTCTGTTTCCTTATTTGTAAAACAGGGACCAGGGTGAACAACTTGTCCCAGTTTGCCTGGGACTTATTTAGTTTTAGCCCTGAAAGTAGCACATCCTGAGGATACACCCCCTGCCTTAGTCACGGGCAAATCAAGATGGTTGGTAACCCTAATAATAACAGAACTGATTTCATAGGTTTCTAGTGAGGATTAATGAGGTAATATTTCTAAAGAGCATAGCAAAGTGCTTGGCACATAATAAAGGTCCAAAAGATAGGCACTGTTATTATTCACCTCTCCCTGGAATTCCTTTCCTTTGAAAAACTTTTCTAAGAAGAGATGGTAGAGCAGCATTGGTTACATTCTGTAAAAAGACGTAACAATAGTTCATTAGTTAATAGGCTGCCTTAGGTCAGAGAAAGAAATACTGATAATTAAGCATTATCATATATGCATTACGAGTAATCAAAAATTGGCATTTCACATAGATGTTTTCTCTTGATGACAATTCCCAACATGCATGGATATCAGAGTCTCACAGGCATAGCTATACTCACAGCCATCCCAACTGCAGTGTACCACCAGTTCCCCACTCATTTAAGCCCAGTGATTTATTGGAGTAACTATCTTTGAATGCAAAAATCATGTGGCCAAGAGGATTGGCCCCATGAGCCATGCATGGCCCCATGCATCCCCCATGAGCATCTCCACTTTCACTTATTTATCCAAATTTCTTTTTATTGTGGTAAAAGACAGATAACTTAAAGTTTACCATTTATAAGTACACAATTCAGTGGTATTAAATAATACCACATTAAATAATGTTGTGCAGGTGTCACCACTATCCATCTCCATAATTCTTTTCATATTGTAAAACTGAAACTCTATATCCATTGAACAATGACTCCTTAATTCCTCTTCCCACCTGTCCCTCACAATCACCATTCTACTTTCTGCCTCTATGATTTTGACTACTCTTTAAGTACTATGTATAAGTGGAATCATACAGTATTTGTCTTTTTGTAACTGGCTTATTACATTTAGCATAATGTCCACAAAGTTCATCAATGTTGTAGCATGTGTCAGAATTTCCTTTCTTTTAAGGCTGAATATTCCATTGTGTGTGTATATATATATATATATATATATATATATATATACACACACACACCATATTTTGCTTGTTCATTCATCTGTTGATGAGTGCTTGGGTTGCTTCCATATTTTAGCTATTGTGAATAATGCTGTGATGAACATGAACATACAAATATCTCTTTGAGACCCTGCTTTTGATTCTTTTGAGTATATACCCAGAAGTGGAGCTGCTGGATTATATGGTAATTTTATTTTATTTTATTTTTTATTTTTATTGGAGTACAGTTGATTTACGACATCATGTTACTTTCAGGTGTACAGCAAAGTGAATCATTTATACATATAGTAGTTTTAAGTTTCTGAGAAACTGCCATACTGTTTTCCACATTTTACATTCCCACCAATAGTGCACAAGGGTTCTAATTCCTCCACATCTTTGCCAACACTTGTTATTTTGGTTTTTTGATAGTAGCCATACTAATAGGTGTGAGATGGCATCTCACTGTAGTTTTGCTTTGCATTTCCCTCATGCAGCCACCTTCATTTTTAACTCTTTCCCATGGGCTTTTATTATTGGGCCCCTCCCTACCTAGCTAAGAGCATCTTTAGTGACATTCGGACATTCGGGGATGTACTCTAACCAGCTGGATATCAGATTTTTGCAACTTCAAAGATCAAAGCTCATAATTTTCATGTTTAAACATTCTAGGACTCCCTTGAACAATGAGGAATTAGATTCTCCCCAGAGATAGAATATTTTATCTATTTTCCCATCTATTAAATAGTAATCTGTGTTAAGTAATTGGAACTCTTAACATATCTCTTCTTGATACCTGAAACCAAATAATTCTTTAGATGACTGGGTGGGAATTTATACTTTTTATTTGCAAGAATTTAAAAATAAGTTCTTAACATTTAGAATGCCTTTCAAGTTTCTCATTAGGGACATATAAGCGCTTTTCCTTCTGGAAAGGGCCAGATAAATATCATACCCTTATTTTCCAACAAGCTACATCTCAGGTTTGAAGGGTGTGTATAAAAGCAGACTAGAGTTTTCATATTTAGAAACAGCTAAAAGTAAGAGCAAAATCTGGTATATGAGATGAGCAATCAATCTGAGAAATGCTTATTTGGATTTTTAGAAAATGGATTGAACTCCCTGGAGAGATTCCACAGAGAAGTATAATGATGAAAAGTATAGGATCTAGAGTGTGATTGCTGAGATTTGAATTCCAGCTCAATCATGCACTGTGGCGCTACGTAAACTCTCTGCGCTGCAGTTTCCTCATATACAAAATGAGCATAATAATACTCCTAACCAGATATGGCTGTTGTAAGGACAAAAGAAGATAGTACATATAAAGTAGTTAGAGCATTAGCATTTATTATTTAGGATGCTAGCTACTATTAGGTACCAGAGAACGAGAGGATAAGAGAGCAAGGCTTCGGATTACCCACCACTGTCTCAGCCAGAGAACATTCCTCTTTTCCTACTTACTCATATTGGGCTTCTGAAGTAAGATTTTGTTTGTTTCACAAAGTTTGAAAACCAGTAATGAAATATTTATTTGAAAGGAAAAGACAATTAAGATATATTGCTAAATGATAAAAGCAGGTTGCAAAACACTAATATTATAAAGTGATCCTATTTTTTTCTATGTCTATATCATCTCAAAGGATATTACCAAAATGTGATTATTGCTGGATGATAGAATGAAAGAAAAATTTTATTTTTCTTTCACATTTTGCTAACCTGCATTTTATAATATATTTTGCAGTAAGAATTTAAATAAATACATTTCTCTTAGGAATTTAAAGTATACTTAAAAATTTTCTGAAGTCTGCATTCTTAAATGGCAAAAACCAAAACAAAACAAAACGTGCAAAGATTTCAGATGTGGCATTAAATAAAAATTCCCTTAAATAAATTATTGTTTCATTCTAGATTTTAGATGTAAATGGCCCACCTAGACAAGGAGATATTGGCATTTGAGTTCTACCTAACTGACCATTTCGCCTTTTTACACATTATGTGGTAAGAGACTTATTAAATAACATCTCATTTTCTATTTATTTCTCAAAAGTGCTTGGTAACGATCTCTATTTGCCACAAAATACACCTAGGATAGGTATTCGGCCTTTTCTTGAGAGATTCATTGTCCTGAACAGTAATCCCTCAGACAGGGAACTGAAGAAATACTCAAATGCTTATTAGAGAAGGGCACGCTGGTCCCCCCAGGCTAGATCACTGCTCCAAGCCCGTGAAGGTAAGAGGAAGGGGGCCCTAGAAAGAAGACAGCCCTCTTAATATCATTAATCCTCTCTGTTGTAAATCAGCACCCAATAATTTTCCTGAAATCTGATTAGTGGTTTCCCTTCATGCAAGGAGTGAGAGAGACAGAATGGTGCAGTGAGCTTAAGTAATTTTCTTTCTCCCAAGCTCCTTACTGTTTGCAAACAACTTTCATCTCTAATTACAGTATACAAATTAGAGAAAAGTTTACATCAGTATAATCAAAGGCCCAGGTTCTAATTGTCAGTGGATTTTACATAATGTAAAAATACTTCCTTTTTCTTCCTGCTAAACTTACAGAATCAATTCTCTACTTTTGCGTAAAACGAAACCAAATACAAAACAAACACAAAAAAAACCCCTCTCTGTTGACTCATTTGGTACCTTCTTTTAACTCTGAGTATTGACTTCTCTTTTTTCCTGCAAGTGTTTAGATATTAACCAATTAGCAAAAGACTTATTTAGCCTTCTCCTCTGAGCACCTGCAATATTTACTATGTGACCAATCTAAGAAAATTCTCAGGATGGCAGCATGCCTAGTCTCTGTAATTACAGTTTACCTCTCTGATTACTGGGCTGGCTCAATGCTAGACTTTCATCCCTATTTCCCATGCTTGCTCCTCTTCATTCTAAGGATTCTCAAAAACACCAAACTTTTCTTTCTCCTTAAATATTTAAAAATCCAACTGAACAGAAGAGTCACATTCAAAATAATATTATTAGTTTTATAGGATAATCCTACAGAAACAGCTTCAAGTCTATGAGGCAATTTCTATATCACTGGGGACGGGGCTATATTGATGAGGATGGACATTTCTGGTTTGTTGCAAGAGTGGATGATATCATATTATCCTCTGGGTAATTTTCATCTGTGGATATGTTTGTGTTAACAGACTGTAGGCATTCTGGAGTTAACCTTTTGCTCACCTTTACAAATTCCTGCCATATGTTTTGTTTCCCAGTTACTGAATTGGACCGTTTGAGATAGAAAGTGCCCTGACTGAGCATTCTGCACTTGCAGAGTTAGCTGCCGTCAGCAGCCCAGACCCCATCAGAGAGGTAAGAGAACTGATTCGTCTCTATCTTATAGTTTGTTGGCAGTCTAACATACTTCTAAAACAGTAGTTCATTGAAACAGAATTATCCAAATGATTCATTCACTATGTTACTAAATATGCAAGTCAGATAGAAATATGCTAATCAGAGAGAACTGCTACAGAATGAGACGGAAAATATATACTATAAAGAATTTGAATCCTTTCCATGGAGTGCTGGGGCAAAGATGGTGTGAATGCCAGCAACCCAGGCTCACACCAGGATAGGGTGCCGGAAGTCAGCTAGAAGGCTCAAGTTTTTACCCAGAAGGTCTGGAAACCAACATGGACTTTGGTGTAGCTGAGGAGGATAGGCTGGCATCAGATATCAGGAGTGGGAACGAGGTCTGAGACAGGAACTAAGTAACCAGAAGTAGTCTGGCTCGGTCAGTAAGTACAGAGTTCAGGAAATAAACTATGAATAAGACAGGAGTCCTCAAAGCTCACCTCTGTTGGGCTGATCACGTGGTAGTTTGAGTTTAAAGGTTCCATGCCACTCTTCGGGCCCCCTTTGCCAGGCAGGGCCTCCAATATTCCAGGTAATGAGAGTAGGGAACAGATTCAATGATTATTGAAGTTTGTCCCTTTTCTCTGAACTCCACCAGTAGGGTTTCATGAGTCTATATATATATATATATATATATATATATATATATATATATATATATATATGAATCACTTTGCTGTACACCTGAAACTAACACAACATTGTAAATCAACTACACTTCAATAAAAAAATTTTAAAAAAGAAAGAGAGAAGGATTCAAAGCTGTAATGTATAGCATGGTTCCATTTTTAAGTATAAATGTATTGGGAAAAAACAGGAATAATTTATACCACTTTGCTGGTTTTCTCTGGAGAATAGAATTAAAAATGATTTTTAATTTCTTAAAATGAAAGCTTGTGAGGATTAAATAAGTTGACATAGGTATAGGCCTTATAACAACATCTGGAACATATTAAGTCATTAAAAATATTAGGTATTAGTTTCAGTAGTAGAAGTACAAGATTTTTTTTTAACCTAAAATCCATAAGTGCGCTTCAAAGTTTTTCTGAAATTCTGTGCAAAAGAAATTACTACAACTAATACCTAATATTTTTAATGACTTAGTATGTTCCAGGTATTGTTATAAGCCCTATACATATGTTAACTTATTTAATCCTCACAAATTCCTTTTACAGAGAAGGAAACTGAGGCAGAGAGAGGTGTTCTAACTTGCCTGAGATTACACACAAAGTGTGACTTGAACCCAGGTTGTCTGACTTCAGAGTTCATGCTCTTAACCATGTTAGATTGTTCCTTAATAATTTATCATTTTCTGTAATGGTTTATAAAGACTTTTATAAAGATAAATTAGACTTTACCCAAGGTGTGCAAGTCATCAATATGCAAACCAGTATTTAGACACTAGTTCTTAAAATAATTTGCCTTTGAACAATTCACTTATAGCAAGGATATTTTATTCATAAAAATGTTGATAAGAAATAGAGCAGGCATAAATACAAATAAATTCTATGAAATGTCAAAAAATGGATAGGATAAAATTATATACATGCATACACACACAACTGCTCCATGGCACATGTAATTTAGAAATTTTCAAGGTGTTTTGGTAAAGACAGAAACAACTGCTCATAAAATGTTGTAAAACTGCACACTGGTAAGCAATGACCAAAATGTGAAAATTTTATAACTGCAAGTCTTCACTTCTCACTAACTAGTTGTCCTGAGTGACTTAGTCTCTCAAATAATCCATTTTTGATCAACTATTTACTTCCAGACCAAGGTAGATAGGTAATGTTGCCAACTTATCTTCAAGCTATATACATGAATCTGTGAATTCAAAAAGATTTAAGCCTCTTAAGTGCTAAATATTTAATCATAAAATTTACAGGTGACTCTCCTGAACTATGCCCACAAGGCAGCATCATTCCATGGCAAACCCTAGGCTGGTATTCTGGATTTGGTGGTGCATACTAATTGACTCACCTAGAGTTCTGCCTCTAGGGAAGGCAGTAAATCGCAGTGCTGGCAGTGCCCCAGGAGGGAACATTTAGAATTCCAATACACTCTTGAAGGGGACTACACATGAGGAACGGCCTCTGTCTTCTCCAGTAAAGGTCCAAAATTTCTGGGCAGGATTTTCTAAAACATTTCAGGGAAGGGTGAACTTTGGGGAACAGGATTTGTGAGCACGAAGTGATGAATTCTTCCCTGTCTTCTGCCAATTATAAAGCAAGGACCATCACCACTTTTACCCTTATCACTGAAGGCCAGGTAAATGGGTCAGAGCAATAGCAAAGTGACTGCTGGAATCTTCATAGCCTCGCATCAACAGAAATGTCTATGGAATAAAGAGTGGACGGTCTCACTCAGTGAACTATTCCCTTCAATAAGGATATGGCAAACCCATGAGAATACTGTTTATTAGGGCCACACTGAGGGTGGTGACCTATGAGCTAGACTATATCAGCCTGGGTTGTTATATAAAAGACTGTGCTTAGTGCATTACCAAGTTTCCAAAAGAAAACTTTTTTGAAGGAGATAAAAGATGAGGCACGAAGTCAAGAGCAGAGATGATCAGAAACAGGTCAGAAAGTAGAGTTTAAGATGTAGTTAGATGAGGTTCACGTATAGATCATAATCAAAGCAGGGGTTCCAGAAGCTCTCGTATTAGATACAAAATCTAGGTGTGGGAGCCAACTGGCTGGCTTAAGGGCATAGAGCTGGGATCAGACCCTAATAAACCCTGTGGCCCACTGCATCAGGTATTTAGATTAGATTCCCAAGTTAAGAGAAAGAAAAGACACACTAAAACATAAGAATATACAACTCATCTTCCTGGTGTTCAAATATTTATTTTAGGTAGTAAAGGCTTTTATTGTTCTGAACCCTGATTAGAAGTCAAACGATCAAGAACAACTGAAGAAGGAGATTCAGGAGCATGTAAAAAGAGGTACAGCACCTTACAAACATCCCAGGAAGGTAGGTATTCTGATTATGAACAATATTTGCTTAGTATTCTGGAAATTTTCAGCTGTTTATTTTTTCCATTTTAATGAACATTCTCCTCAAACATGCTATACCAAATATTCCAAACTAAACTAATGACACGGATAAGAATCAGAATCTTTGAGATTAAAATGAAACCCTTAAACTAATTTGCTGGGTCATTTGGCTTACCTGACTTATAGTAAATACAGTAAGTCCCCTATATTCGAACAAGTTCTGTTTGGAGAGCATGTTCATTAAGTCTAGTTTTTTCGTTAAGTCTAACAAAGTTAGCCTAGGTACCCAACTAACACAATTGGCTATATAGTACTGTACTGTAATAGGTTTATAATACTTTTCACACAAATAATACATAAAAAACAAATAAAAAAATAAAGAAAACATTTTTAATCTTAAGTACAGTACCTTGAAAAGTACAGTAGTACAGTACAACAGCTGGCATACAGGGGCTGGCATCGAGTGAACAGGCAAAAAGAGTTACTGACTGGAGGAGGGAGAAGAGGTGGGAGATGGTAGAGCTGAAGGATCGTCAGCAATAGGAGATGGAGGGCGAGCTGCAATGTCACTCACGCCTGATGCTGATGGCACAGGTTCGGGTTCCTTGCTGGAACCAAATGCATGTTCGCATCTTTGAAAGTTCACAAATTGAAGGTTCGTGTGTAGGGGACTTACTGTACTAAATATCAAGAAAAATATCAACAATACCCCTCTCCCTTTTTTGGTTGTTACCAAAAACTCACCCCAATGGGTGTCCTGATTCTTTCACCTAGAGTTCATAATAGAACTTTTATATAATTGACTTTGTCTAAAGATGAAAACTTCTGGGCTAATTTTCTTCCCTTGATATCTACAGGTAGAATTTATTCAAGAGCTGCCAAAGACTATTAGTGGGAAGATAAGAAATGAACTGAGGAAGAAAGAATGGGAAACAATTTAAATTCATTACTTATCATGGTATCTATAAAATAAGGCTCTGTAAAACCACAAGATTATGAAAAGGTGATTTCAAAATGTGACAGTATGCTTATAAACTAATTGATTTAAAATATCTTGTGGTTATAACATCATAGGCTGAATTCTGAACTAAAATATTCAGTAAATTCCTCTGCATTAGTGTCAATGTTCTTATAATTTGGCAATATAAACAGAATACCATCAGCTGCCATGGAACTTTTAAACATACAGTACAGAAGCGTTTCTGAACCGAATCTCTGACCTGTTGGATTTCAAACCTTAGTTGAATAATTCTTCTGATATGTTGACATACAAATCAGAACCAATTTTCAAGGGTTGAAATAAAACTAAATAAGTTATAAAAGTTTTTAGAAAAACTTAAAATATTAGATTATCATAATTCTCAAAGTACAAAAGCATCTACCTGAAAACAGTCTAGTGATTTTTATTGGTCACATTTTTATTCAAATAATTAAAAATAGTTTAAAATTTGTTTCAAGGTCTAACTGCAAAAGAAGGGTATCATATGTTGTACACCTGAAACCAATATAATATTGCATGGCAATTATAATTCAATAAAAAGAAACAAGAATATCATATACTCGTATTGCTGCTTATTACATTTAATCTAATAAATACAGTTTACCAAGTATTTCATTTGTGGCTCTTCAAAAAAGTATGATAAATTTGGCATGGGTTAATATATGAAATATAAATAAAATAGTATAAGACATTATCAGAATACTCATAATGTGTGGGAATTCAAGGGGCAATCAGGATTCATACATGAACAGAAGACAAATTAGATAAATGGTGAATGAAATTAGAAGCCTGTGAAATTCTTTTTTCTATTTTCAGTGTGTGTATGTGTGAGAATGTGTTGAATAGCCCCAGTGTAGCTTACAGAGCTCAGATACACTGTGTCCTCACAACTGGTAGCCCTATACAAATTTTTTTCTCTTTACTGTAGTAAGAGTCACATTGAGGTAAAAACATAGTTTACATGTAAAAAAAAGTCAATTCCTCATTGAAGGTCTGAGTCTCAATGAATTTTTAGTAGAAAAATCTACATTTCTGTCACAAACATGGCTTGTTTCTGGAGAGTTAAAAGTGTGTCCCCCTGGGGAATGAGACAGAACTATGCTGTTGGCTGTTTCCTTTTGAAGTGTTTGTTCCCATTTGAAATAACCACAACATTTTCTCTTTTCTTGGTACTTCCCAATAGGACAACAATAGAAGACTTTTCCATGGTTCGGTCCATTATTAGAAGCAACAAGTCTCTTAGATCTTCGGCCACACTTGCATAAAGGAGGTGTTATTTTCCCACCCTTCCAAGGATCTTGTACATTAACTGTAGAAGTTAAGATAGAAGGGAGAACCTTCCTGGAAGAACTTCCCCCTGGGGAGCCATTAGATGATGTAGGCTTTTCTTCATGAATAGTGAAGGTCTGTTTTTTTGCTGGTGGGAAAGGTAGGGGACTGGATGGATTCCTCTTAGCACCACCTAAATGAAGAGGAAGTTTCCCCAAAACTAAAGGATGAGACATATTGGCATTAACACTGTTGAAGCTACTTGATTTACATTCAGGTAACTTAAAGTCAAAAGCATCTGAACCTGGATCTTTGGCTTCTTTTATATTATAAATAGTAGTATGTGGACTCTTATATACAATAGATTTAGACGTATCAGATTTTTGAGGAGTTTCTTCTGTGCCTCCAAAATTTTCTTGACTTAACATTTCAGATTTTTCTAAAACCATTAATCTTTCTCCAGAATTAAATGAAGTGTCTAAGTTTGAGTCACTAATAGGAGGCATACAATATATATTCTGCTCAGGTTGAGATGATGGCAGTAAAGCTACATCCTCCCAATCAGCCAACATAGGTAAACTGTCAAGAGCAGAACTCATTTCCATATCAGAGACATTATTAACAGATGAAATGGTAGTTGAAACAAGTATCAATTCTGAACCAACTGTTGAAGACTCAGAATTGGTATTAAATGCAAGATGTTGGTTTATTTGCTTCTGCATAGGTGTATTCAAACTGGAAGACTGTAACTGCCCCAGAGAGGTCCTGGACTCAGTATTAAAAAGAGATAAACAGCTTTTGACATTCTGACAGCCTGCTTTTACATTGCCCTTTAGTTGTAAATGATCTTGCTGTACTTTTATAGGAAAATTCACATCAACTGACTTCATTTGCACTTTCTCGTAGGATTTTATTGTATTTTTAGGTTCCGTACCATATATGCTGGGATCATGAATGCTACTGTTGCAGGCTGATATTTCTTCAACTTGATCCATATTCAAATTTCTGGTGAAAATGTTAGGATTCCTCTTAGTGGGAACCTATGATTTCACAGACAAATCCAACAGCTTTAGACATTCTGCATTCATAATTTCTTTAGTACGCATTGTATCACAAAAAAGAAAAACGTCATCATTGATTGATTTATAAATGATAGCATACATGACATCTACATTTCAACTTGCCCATGATTACTTCTGGAGTTTGAAATAACAGAATAAAGAGGTAAGACACTACTAACCTTGTTCAAGGACCTTGTAATTTTCATTAAGCAACCATCCCTGATCATTTTCCAAGCAAGAAGGGCAGTATTCCTAGAATCATCCAACCCTGAGAAAAGAGATATCAAACACTGAATTTAGTGGTACCAGTGTAAAGAAATATAGCAAAAAATACCACCACTTAAACAGAAATTGGAACATACTGTTGGTTTTCTGATCATCTACTAATTTCATTGGTAAGGCTACTGGCAGCCTTACCAATGAAAGATTTCCCACATTTACAGGGGAGGAGGTGAAATTTTGTTAGACAGTTCAAAAATATATGACCGAGTCCTGCACACGCCATCCTGGGAGTGCACGGAGAGCGGTTGCCCATAGGAGACCTACAAGCAGATGCCAGGCCCAGCCCCTTTTGTCCCAGGAGCGAGCGGATAGCCCTCACCCCTAGGAAATCCACAAGAAGCCACCAAACCTGCCCATGCTGTCCCGGGAATGCATGGAGACCACCTGCCCATACAAGATCCGAGAGCAGGCACCAAGCCCTGCCCCCACTGTCTTGGGAGTGTGTGAAGAGCAGTCGCCCATAGGAGACCCACGAGCAGGTATTCACCACTGGTACTGGCCTGTAATTTTCTTTTTTTGTGGTATCTTTGTCTGGTTTTGGTATCAGGGTGATGGTGGCCTCACAGAATGAGTTTGGGAGTTTTCCTTCCTCTGCAATTTTTTGGAACAGTTTCAGAAGGATAGGTGTTAGCTCTTCTCTAAATGGTTTTTTTTTTTTTTTTTTTTTTTTTTTGCGGTACGCGGGCCCCTCACTGCTGTGGCTTCTCCCGTTGCAGAGCACAGGCTCCGGACGTGCAGGCTCAGTGGCTATGGCTCAAGGGCCCAGCCGCTCCGCGGCAGGTGGGATCCTCCCGGACCGGGGCACGAACCCGTGTCCCCTGCATCGGCAGGCAGACTCTCAACCACTGCGCCACCAGGGAAGCCCTTCTCTAAATGTTTGATAGAATTTACCTGTGAAGCCATCTAGTCCTGGACTTTTGTTTGTTGGGACTTTTTTAATCACCGTTTCAATTTCATTACTTGTGATTGGTCTGTTCATATCTTCTATTTCTTCCTGGTTCAGTCTTGAGAAGTTGTACCTTCCTAAGAATTTGGCCATTTCTTACAGGTTGTCCGTTTTATCAGCATACAGTTGCTAGTCTCTTATGATCCTTTGTATTTCTGTGGTGTCAGTTGTTAAGTTCTCCTTTTTCATTTCTAATTTTATTGATTTGAGTCCTCTCCCTTCTTTTCTTGATGAATCTGGCTAAACATTTATCAATTTTGTCTATCTTCTCAGAGAACTAGCTTTTAGTTTCACTGATCTTTGCTATTGTTTTCTTCATCTCTATTTCACTTATTTCTGCTCTGATCTTTCTGATTTCTTTCCTTCTACTAAGTTTAGGTTTTGTTTGTTCTTCTTTCTCTAGTTGCTTTAGGTTCCTGAGGTAAGATTGTATTGCTATAAACTTCCCTCTTAGAACTGCTTTTGCTGCATTCTGTAGGTTTTGGATCGTTGTGCTTTTGTTTTCATTTGTCTCTAGTATCATTCTTTAACACCATACACAAAAATAAACTCAAAATAGATTAAAGACCTAAATGTGAGACTGGACACTATCAAACTGTTAGAGGAAAACATAGGCAGAACGCTCTTTGACATAAATTACAGCAATATCTTTTTTGATCTGTCTCCCAGAATGATGGAAATAAAAACAAAAATAAACAAATGCGACCTAATTAAGCTCAAAAGCTTTTTCACAGCAAAGGAAACCATAAACAAAACGAAAAGACAACCCACAGATTAGGAGAAAATATTTGCCAACAATGTGACTGAGAAGGGATTAGTCTCCAAAATTTACAAACAGCTCATGTGGCTTAATATCAGCAAAACAAACAACCCAATCAAAAAAGGGGCAGAAGACCTAAACAGACATTTCCCCAAAGAAAACATACACATGGCTAAAAGGCACATGAAAAGATGTTCAACATCATTAATTATTAGAGAAATGCAAGTCAAAACTACGATGAGGGCTTCCCTGGTGGTGCAGTGGTTGAGAGTCTGCCTGCTGATGCGGGGGACAAGGGTTCGTGCCCTGGTCCGGGAGGATCCCGCATGCCACGCAGCGGCTGGGCCCGTGAGCCATGGCCACTGGGCCTGCGCGTCCAGAGCCTGTGCTCCGCAACGGGAGAGGCCGCAACAGTGAGAGGCCCGCGTACCGCAAAAAAAAAAAAAAAACTACGATGAGATATCACCTCACACCAGTTAGCATGGCTATCATCAAAAAATCCACAAACAATAAATGCTGGAGAGGGTGTGGAGAGAAGGGAAACCTCCTACACTGTTGGTGGGAATGTAAATTGGTGCAGCCACTGTGGAAAACAGTATGGAGGTTCCTTAAAAACCTAAAAATAGAGCTACCATATGATCGTGAAATCCCACTCCTGGCAGGTATCTGGAGAAAAACATGGTCTGAAAGGATACATGCACCCCAATGTTCAGCGTTGTTTCCAAAACATGGAAGCAGCCTAAATGTCCATCGACAGAAGAATAGATAAAGAAGATGTGGTACATATATACAATGGAATATTACTCTGCCATTAAAAAGAATGAAATAATGCCATTTGCAGCAACATAGATGGACCTAGAGATGGTCATACTGAGTGAAGTAAGTCAGAGAAAGATGAATATCAAATATCACTTATATGTGGAATCTAAAAAAATGATACAAATGAACTTATTTACAAAACAGAAACAGACTCACAGACTTAGAGAACAAACGTATGATTGGCAGGGGTGAGTGGGGAGAGGGATAGTAAGGGAGTTTGGAATTGACATGTACACACTGCTACATTTAAAAAGGATAACCAACAAGGACCTACTGCATAGCACCGGGAACTCTGCTCAATATTATGTAACAACCTAAATGGGAAAAGGATATGAAAGAGAATAGACACATGTATATGTATAACTGAATCACTTTGCTGTACACCTGAAACTAACACAACATTGTTAATCAACTATACTCCAATATAAAATAAAAAGTTAAAAAAAAACCCTATAGGATCATCTCAATAGATGCAGAAAAAGCTTTTGACAATATTTAACATCCATTTATAATAAAAGCTCTCCAGAAAGTGGGAACAGAGGGAACTTACCTCAACATAATAAAGGCCATATATGACAAACTCACAGCTAACATCATTCTCAATGGTGAAAAGCTGAAAGCATTCCCTCTAAGAGCAGGAACAAGGCAAGGCTCTCGCCACTTCTATTCAACACAGTTTTGGAAGTCCTAGCCATGGCAATCAGAGAAGAAAAAGAAATAAAAGGAATCCAAATTGGAAAAGAAGAAGTAAAACTGACACTGTTTGCAGATGATGTGATACTATGCATAGAAAATTCTAAAGTTGCTACCAGAAAACTACTAGAGCTCATCGATGAATCTGGTAAAGATGCAGGATACAAAATTAATGCACAGAAATCTCTTGCATTCCTATACACTAACAACGAAAGATCAGAAAGAGAAATTAAGGGAACAATCCCATTTACCATTGCATCAAAAAGAATAAAATACCTAGGAATAAAGCTACTCAAGGAGACAAAAGACCTGTACTCAGAAAACTATAAGATACTGATGAAGGAAACCAAAGACGACACAAACAGATGGAAAGATATACTGTGTTCTTGGATTGGAAGAATCAATATTGTCAAAATGACTATATTACCCAAAGCAAGATACAGTTTCAATGCAATTCCTACCAAATTATCAATGGCATTTTTCACAAAATTAGAACAAAAATTTTAATTTGCATGGAAACACAAAAGACCCTGAATAGCCAAAGCAATCTTGAGAAAGAAAAAGGGAGCTGGAGGAATCAAGCTCCCTGACTTCAGACTATACTACAAAGCTACACTAATCAAAACAGTATCACACCGGCACAAAAGCAGATACATAGATCAATGGAACAGGATAGAAAGCCCAGAAATAAATTCACGCATCTATGGTCAATTAATCTATGACAAAGGAGGCAAGAATATACAATGGAGAAAAGACAGTCTCTTCAATAAGTGCTGCTGGGAAAACTGGACAGCTACATGTAAAAGAATGAAATTAGGACATTCTCTAACACCGTATACAAAAATAAACTCAAAATGGATCAAAGGTCTAAATGCAAGGCTGGATACTATAAAACAGAGGAAAACCTAGGCAGAACACTCTTTGACATAAATTGCAGCAATATTTTTTTTGATCTGCCTCCTAGAGTAATGAAAATAAAAACAAACAATTGGGACCTAATTAAACTCAAAAGCTTTTGCACAGCAAAGGAAACCATAAACAAAAAAAAAAAGACAACCCACAGAATTGGAGAAAATATTTGCAAACAAAGCGACCTACAAGGGATTAATCTCTAAAATACACGAACAGCTCAAGCAGCTCTATGTCAAAAAAACCCCAAACAACCCAAATGAAAAATAGGCAGAAGACCAAAATAGACATTTCTCCAAAGAAGACATACAGATGGCCAAAAAGCACATGAAAAAATGTTCAACATCACTAATTATCAGAGAAATGCAAGTCAAAACTACAGTGAGGTATCATCTCACACCGGTAAGAATGGCCATCATCAAACAGTCTACAAACAATAAATGCTGGAGAAGGTGTGGAGAAGAGGGAACCCTCCTACACTGTTGGTGGGAATGTAAATTGGTAAAACCACTATGGAGAACAGTATGGAGGTTCCTTAAAAAACTAAAAATAGAACTACCATATGATCCAGCAATCCCACTCCTGGGCATATATCCAGAGAAAACCATAATCTGAAAAGATACATGCACCCCAATGTTCAGTGCAGCACTATTTACAATAGCCAAGACATGGAAGCAACCTAAATGTCCATGAACAGAGGAATACATAAAGAAGACGTGGTACATATATACAGTGGAACATTACTCAGTCATAAAAAAGAATGAAATAATGCCATTTGAAACAACATGGATGGACCTAGAGATTATCATACTAAGTGCAGTATGTCAGACAGAAAAATACAAAGTATCATATGATACTGGTCATATGTGGAATCTAATTTTTAAAAAAAGATACAAATGAACTTATTTACAAAATAGAAACAGTCTTACAGATATCGAAAAAACCTTATGGTTACCAAAGGGGAAACGTTGGGGGGAGGTATAAATCAGGAGCTTGGGATGAACATACACACACTACTATATATAAGATAGATAACCAACAAAGACCCACTGTATAGCACAGGGAACTCTACTCAATATTCTGTGATAACCTATATGAGAAAAGTATCTAAAAAAGAATGAATATATGTATATATGAATCACTTTGTTGTACACCTGAAACTAACACAACATTGTAAATCAACTATATTCCAATAAAATTAAAATTAAAAAATAATATATGACCAACATTCTGTAGGGACCATGTTTTATGAGTAATCTAATAGTCTTGCTCAGTTCTTTCCCTAGTCCACTGTATTATTTGGGCATTTGTTTATAATCTCCATTTGATTTGGCTAATTCTTTTCATTCTTTTTAGCAAGTAGAAAGCCACTACATGACAGTCTTTATCTTACAATATTTTATGAAAGTGGTAATTTGAAAATCTTGGAAACAATTTGAATTGCATAGATTAGGGCTTTTTTCAGGCTGAAGCATATTCCTTGTTAATGATATCATCAAAAAATGAGGTTCAAATGAAAGACTGTATAAAATTAGAATGACTTACATAATAAAATTTTAAATTATACTAACCGAAATGTTCTCGTCCCAAGAATTCTATTCCCACTTCCTGCAGGGCACCACTTAGTCCTTTTGGTTTTCTCCTGTAGAAAATCTAGTCAAATAAAAGACAATATGTCTTAAAAAATGATTACTATTTGAAAGGCTATGTATTTTTTTAAAACAGTTTTTTTTTTTTTTTAATATTTATCTGGCTGCACAGGGTCTTAGTTGTGGGATCTTTGTTGCAGCACGTGAGATCTTTAGTTGTGGCATGTGGGATCTAGCTCCCTGACCAGGGATCGAACCTGGGCCCCCTGCATTGGGAGTGTGGAGTCTTAACCACTGGACCACCAGGGAGGTCCCTTAGGGGCTAGGTATTAACCATTTACTTCTCATAATTTTTATTCTATTAGATTTGGAATGTGCTTATTTTTGTGTTGTTCTATATACTTTAAGAAAAGTATTTATGTGAATGTTTCAAAACAAAATATTTTGTTTGTAGAAACTCATACCCATGCATGGGATAAAGTTTAATCATTTTTTAATAGAAAGAAAGTGAACATGCCCCCATCTTTGACCCTTACCTTGTAAGTTACTCTGAGATCAATCCAAGAATTAAGGAACACAGGTTTTAACAACTGTTTTCTTTTACACTCATACTCCAGGCAAACTCCCAAGTCCCAGTCTGCATTAAGTATATTAAAATAGAACAAAGTCAATGATGCCAGCAGTTTTTACTTACGCTATCATTTACAAATAAAATGGTGAAAGATGACATAAAACAGAATAGCAGGACTTAGAATAATATATGAAAGCATATATTATAATAATATACTATATTTTAAATATAATATATAGTATATATGGTATATATAACATACTATATAATATATAAAAGAAGAGTAAGATTTAATTGCCCTGGTAATATCTAACAATTATTCAAAACTTACTATTAAGAAATTAGGTTGGTAATTAAGTTTCAAAATGATTTCTTAAAAACACACTAAAACACAGATACTTCAGAAGAAGAGTAAGGTGTCACATTACAAGGTCTAGATGGAAAAGATTATCTGCTTTCAACATTCTAGAAAATATTAATGTAATGGAGAAACCAAACATCTTACAGGGACCCTTTTGGGCTATACCCCACAGGCCTGCAAGCCCTGTACTTGCCCAACCTCAAGACAGAATAAAGAGCCTGAATCGGTGACACAGACATCAAGGATTTAATGAACAGGGGGATCATACATGTCTGAAGCAAGGTCTTGGAGCGACACTCCACCACGCGAAGCAGATGGCAGCAGTCTTCTGCTAAGTGTTACCGGGGGAATTGACATCAGGTTGGCTCATGAGTTCCCAGGGAAACCAGCTGAGGAACAAGCCCTTATGCCCCTTTGATAAGCTATCATGGTGGAGATATTCTGATCTAAAGATTAGAACAATCACTAGCTGGGGCCAGGGGCAAGTATGTATTAAGAGGGGAGGTCAGTCATATGAGTAGGGTGTTAAGTAAAGCAGGGACTGGTCAATCAGGGGATGTACAGAGAACAAGAGAACAGCCATCTTGAGTGGCCTGATCATACAGACCCAAGACTATCAGTGCTATGCTATCAATGGCACAGCACTGCTATCAATGACTATTAACGGGAATGCTCTAACATGGGCATAGAAAAGGTCTACTTTAAATGGCCCATTTTTTCCTTGATGTCTACATTAGAAGTGTGAAAGTATAAAAGCAAAGGTTGTGAGTTGAATAAGGACTCTTTTTTTTCAAAGTTATAGAAAATAGCATGCTAAGAGTTTTCACCAGTCTTTGCCTGGATTCAGGAGAACAGAGAGGAGCAGTCTAGAAAGATTCTTTAAAGTTAGGGCTTAAATTTTTAAGGTATTTAAAAAATTTTAAATATGAATAAATTTACTTTTCTTGGTTAACATCTGCTAGACACTTAGATTTCTTTTCGTGGCCCAAGAAGCTAACAAGTATAATTCCTACCAGAGATAAAGAATTATACGGTGGCAACACTACTCATTTATGATTGATAGATACAACTTTTTTTTTTTTACCTGACCAAGTAACAAATGCACATAATTTTACTTCAGAAGTAGAAATATCTGAAACCCTAGTAGCAAAAGTAATTTTCTTCTGTTGCTGAATCTTCTGAATCCATTTACAGAACTGAGATAAGCAAATCTTCAGAGGGACTCCTTCATCAACTTGAGCCTGAATAGAGTCATAAAATCTGAATTCAACAACTGAATTCCATAATTATTGAGCACATAAGTAGGCGGTGTGTGGGGGATATACAACAAAGAAGAAGAAATTCTAACTGGCAAAGAGTTCATCTAGTGAAAAGATGTTAAAACACATGGGAGAGAAATAATATAATGGTTAGAATTCTGCAAGGTAAGAAAAATTCGGTTGATCAATCTAAATCACACAGAAATACAATAAATATATCTCGATCAACAGAAATTTGATGTCACTTAATTTCCATAAAGTATGGAAATTGATATACATCTTTATAACACTATTCTTTCTTTCTTTCTTTTTTTTTTTTTTGTCACACCACGTGGGATCTTAGTTCCCTGACCAGGGATCGAACCTGTGCCCTTGAAGTACAGCGTCTTAACCACGGGAAAGTCCAATTCTTTCTAATTTTTAAAGATTCCAAGATTCTGGAGGGGACATTATATCTCCTAACAGTGAATAAATCTAATTCCAAATGGCATATAGCTTTTATTTTCTTTTTGAAACTGATTTCTGAATTTTAATGTATGCATCTCGCCTGCTTTTTTTTTGTTGGGGTGGGAGGATGAGAAGAGAAATGAGGAAAAGAGAAGGGCATACCTGCTTTATGCCTGTTAGTTCCATGCAAAATTCAGAAAGAATTGGATGTTCCTGAGGATGAACATAAGCATGGAACTCAGATTCAATCTCTCCAGTTGATGTGTTTAGCAATATAGCTGGAAATTCAACTACATGAAAGAATCATCAATTGACACTTGAATATACAATTGTTAAATTAATGCTGCAATCACTCTAAATTAAATATATATTACCATCATATAGCATTCATTATTAAACAATCATTGTTTTAGTAAAAGCATATTAAAATGACCAAAGCAGTGTAATGTAATGGTTAAAGTTATGCCAAAGAATAAGTCAAACTATTCAAGTTACAGGTATATCTACTTAAAACTCTTGAATATATTTCCATAATTAAATATGAAGACCATATGAAAATTGAAACATACTTCTTTTTGCAAAGGCATTATGTTCTTTTCAGCTTCTATGCAATTGAGATTTTGTATATAATCCTAAAACAATTATTTTATATGATGACACAATTAGGTATTAGGTTTTTGGGTTTTTTTGTCAAGTCAGATTTTATAGTAAATTACCAATTCATAGATCATTTTGTTTTCTTTAACTGTTAACTGTTTTATATCTATAAACTTTAAAGTAACTTATCTAGTGTTACCTTTGGCCATTTGCAGTCAAGTTCAGACTTACTTATTTCCTGGCTACGGTGGCGTTTCCCATCATTCCAACAAGTCGACTCAAAATCAATGACAATTAAGTAGTCAAACAACTGCTCTGCAAAAGATCAGAGTGTCCTTATGTTTTACCAGTGTTAAAAATGCAAGGCTACAGAAAATAAAGAAATGAAGCACACTACTTACTAGATTTGCTTCTTCCTAGATTTCCATTTGGCGGTGCAATTGACTTTCTTCTAATTAATCCAAGCTGCCTAAAAATGTAAAATAATCCAGGTATGCTCAACAAATTCATTCATACTCCTGCCTATATGAGCTAACAAACTGATGGTATAACCCTCATTATTAATGGTTTGATGTATTGTGATTGAGAGGAAATTGAACTAGACTGGTTCTTTGCACTCTTTTGACTTTAGTAGTCATTCTACCTGCATGGGCCTCAAAGTGCATATTTGCAAACTTAGACCAATTCTTTGTGCTCCCCTTATTTTACAGTAATACTGAGGAACTCAAGTGATTTTAAAGATGCATTGAAAAGCTAAGTTATTTTTTCTTTTGCATTTTTCAAGCCCTTGCTATGTGTACAGCACAGCTGAGAGGAGACAGGGCAGGTCCAGTCTTCTCGGAGCTTAAAATATCTGGGTAAAGAAACTAGATATCCATAGCAAACTACTGAAAGGTAATATATGATAAAGGATCTTTAAGGGCAACATGCTGAGTCCACAGAAAGGGAAGAGCTTGTTACCTGAAAACTGTGCTCCCCTCTTGGTGGCTGTCAAGCCAAAAGACACAACCAAGGCAAAGAGTGGGAGAAGGGGGTCTTCCCTGGTGGCTCAGTGGTTAAGAATCCGCCTGCCAGCGCAGGGGACACAGGTTCGAACCCTGCTGCGGGAAGATCCCACATGCCACGGAGCAACTAAGCCCATGTGCCACAACTACTGTGCCTGTGCTCTAGAGCCGGTGAGCCGCAACTACTGGGCCCACGTGCCATAACTACTGAAGCCCACACGCCTAAAGCCTGTGCTCCGCAACAAAGGCAAGCCACAGCAATGAGAAGCCCGCGCACCGCAATGAAGAGTAGTAATCACTCTCTGGAACTAGAGAAAGCCCTCGTGCAGCAACGAAGACCCAACGCAGCCAAAGATAAATAATAAAATAAAATAAATTAATTTAAAAAAAGAGCAGGAGAGGGAAGGATTTATTACTTGCAGCAAGTAAGTAGAACAGCGGGGATCCTTTCCAAAGCAGTGTTTCTCCCAACTGCAAAATTGGGGACGTTTTCAGCTAAGGGTACATGCATATTCATGAAAGATTCCAAGCTTTAGCTGATATAAGAGGGTCAAAAAAGGTCAACATCATCATCCCTTGGGTTCCAGCTGATCTGGTGGTTGAGCACCTCAGGCTAATCTTTACCACTGAAACAGAACTAGGAGTCTTTTTTTTTTTTTTTTTTGGCCGCACCACGTGTCTTGCAGGATCTTAGTTACTCAACCAGGGATCGGACCCGTGCCGGCTGCAGTGGAAGTGTGAAGCCCTAACCGCTGGACCACCAGGGAATTCCCAGAACCATTGGTCTTTACAACTAATATATTATCTTTGCCACTGTTGCTTCTCTTGCCTAACAGTCGTTCGTTTCTGCATTCTTTTGTTCCTTTAAGATCATTACTTACTGAGACCTCTTCAAGGACAAGCATTGTGTCCAGGCTTAGATTACAAAATGGCTTCGGCCAAAAATGGCTTCTCTTATGTTAAGAAAGCCATGCCTGGTTCTCTTTCTCCAGGGAACCCCTACCCTAACAGCTTACATGCTTACTGAGGTCCTAAGTGCCCTGAGACAAAACTGTGCTAAGTAGAGTTTAACTAGGTAGACACCTCCTGTTCTAGTTTTTTGTTTGACCTGTGATGGGGAGTTGAGAATAATGGGTAACACCTACTGACTGCTCACTACATAGTAGGCACTGAACTAAGATGGTGATCTCCTTTCATCCTCAACAACTGTACAAAGTAGTCACTTTTGCTACCTATATTTAATGGATGAGAAAACGAACTCAGCAATTTGCCAGAAAACACATATTTAGTCTGTGAACCAAGGATCATCCAACTGTGAAACCCATACTATTCACTAATGCATTATACTGCTTCTATTAATCACAAACGTGAACAGCGTGTCCAAGAATCAGGAAAAAGGCCACAATGATTCACATTGTGAATTAAAGGGATCACGAGTAAGTCGTGGGGTGAACGGCTTGCTGAGTGCGGTCGGGGCTCCCTGCGACCTCCGAACGGCCCTCCAGGGTCGTTCTTAATAGTTTCCCGAGGCCTGGTATAGGCAGACTGTGGCTCAAGGGCACAGAGTCGAGAGCCTTGGTCCTTCCACGCTCGCGCAGAGGGCTGCCAGAGGCTCGAGACTGAGGTCCAGGCAGAGACCTTTCAGCCTGGGCTGGCCAGTACAGGTTGGGACGCCCGAGCTCAGAGAACGGAGGCTGACACTGCGGACGCCAGCGCCGGACCAGGACCGACCCCCCCCCCCCCACCGCCCGGAGCCCCCTACCGTACCGTGCAAGCCTCTTGGTTGCCATTCCCGACGCTCCTTTCTCTTCACAGCCCAACTGCCGGAAGTCGCTGTACTTCCTCTTCCGGCCCATTCAAAAGCTGCGCGCCGCTGCGGAGGTCGTTACAGCGGCGGCGTTTGTCGGTGTTCTCCGCCCTGCTTCTCTTCGGCGTCTTCGGGGAATCTGGGGCGTGGGGAGTGGTTTTGGCAGGGAAGACAGCGCCCCCCCTTCCCTCTTTTCCAACAGGCGGAGGCGCGTTTGCGGTTGGGGAAGCGTATCGAATCCGGCCTCCGGCGTCAACTGTAAAACCGTTTGGGTTGGTGCGGCGTGGTTTTCTTTGCCGCGTTAACGGGGAAGACCGTTGGCACCCTCCCTTTCCGAGGGGGGCGGGGAGCACTTCGTAAACTGAATTAAGGAGAGGATCTGAGGAGGGTTGTAGGCTGTCGAAACCCTTGTGCTCCCCACTCAGGAGATGGCCCGGGCCATCTGGGCGTCGTGGTTTTCTCATCTCTAACCGATCTTTCTCCACAGGTTCATGGAGCCAGAGAAGGAAAGGACCGAGAGGACCCCCAAGAAGGGCAGGAAGAGGAGGCGGGTCCCGAATAAGCTGGTCGGGGCGTCAGAGGTGATGAGAGACCGTTGGGATCTTGAGGAGAGGCAGCAGCCCGAGGCCAAGGTGAGCAACGGGGGATCCCGAATGGGCGGCCCGAGGCAGTTTGGAGCTCCCAAATGATAATACAATACCACATACCTTAGGGCTGATATTGGCGGTTTAAAACAGGTATTGTGCCTGGCACACGAGAAGAATGTTCGTTCAACAGATATTTATTGAAGTCTTCTGTATGCCAGGAATTGCTCTAGCTTCTGGAAGTATCCCAGTGCATAAAAGCACAAAATCCCCTGCACTCGTGCAGTTTACATTCCCATAGGGGAATAAGATTGATGACCATCTCTGTCATTTATTGAGAGCTAAATAATGCCTTTCATCCCTTTAGTCATCAGATTTCTATTGTCTTCCTAGGCACTTGGGGTACATCAGTGAATAAACAGAGATCACTACTACCTTTACTAGTGGAGAGAAAAAGAAGATAAACAATAGATAATGATAAATCAGTTATATAGAAGGGAATTAGTGCTATGAAAAGTTTTTTAAATGGGATTCCTTTTTCTTTTTTTTGGCCTATCCGATTGGCAAAGCAATTTTTTAAAGGTTAACGTGGTAGAAAGTCAAAAGAAGTTGACAGTCTCATCACTTTATTTTGAAACAAACTTAAAGAAAATTTGCAAGGACAGTATCAAAAACTACCCCCCAGCCAACATTTGAAAGTACTGTAGTTGCTAACAGAATGCCTCCCCCCACCCATATTTTAGTGTTTACATATTTCCTATAAACAATCTACATAACTAAAATGCAACCATCAAAATCAGGAAATAACATGGATATATTGCTACCATCTAATACTCAGACCCCATTCAAGTTTCTCCAGTTGTTCTAATAATGTCCTTTTTAGCATTAAGATCAAGTCTAGAATCACGTGTTACAGTTAGTTGTCATGTCTCCTTCAGTTCAAACAACTGTTCGGTCTTTTCTTTGACATTTGTGACATTACTACCTTTGAAGAATCCTGGACCAGTTATTTTGTAGAAGTTAGGTTTGTTTGTTTCCTCATTAATTAGATTCAGATTATACATCTTTGGCAGGAATATCACAGAAGTGATATTCTGTTCTCTTGTATTTTATCAGGTTGTACACAAGTTTGATTTGTCCCATTACTGGTGATGTTAACCTTGATAACTTGATTAAGAACGTGTGTGCTAAACTTCTCTAAAGTTACTCTTCTTCTCTGTTGTTTTGTGGGAAGATGCTTCCTCATTAAACTTGCAGTTTATTCATTTTTTTATTAGTATGAATTTGTGGATACCTATTTTATTCATTGAGTTATAATCCATTACTGTATTTTGCTGCTCAAAATATCCCAGATTTGGCCATTAAGCTAGCTTCTGTGTCCCTTTAACATGACCCCATCATGCTTGAGCATTTCCTTGTTTTTCTGGCACAAAAAAATGTTCCAGACTCTTCTGTGCTTTCCCTGCCCCAGCCCTGGAATCGGCTACTTCTGCCAGGAGACTTAGTTCTTTTTAGTGGAGAGTGACATTTAGAAATCAAGATCTGGGTGTTAGATGTGTTTATTGCTATTGGTATGTCACTACTCCCAAAAAGAGAGCTAGGTAATATGTGTGCATATGTTTATACACACATACGTATGTTTACATTTAAATATTTTTCTGTATACATATTGAAAAACTGAATTCATATCAGTATCTTTACTTCCAATCCAATTCCACAGGGTTCATTCTAGTTTTCTCCCTTTTCATATTTATAACTTCCTTATATAACAGTGAGAAACCTGACTCCCATTATCTTCAATATATTTGATCAGTCCCCCATTGCTGCCATTGCCCCACACCCTCACACTTTCCTTACCCTGCTTGGGCCCTTGTCATTCTGCGTCTTATACCAGGTCACTCTCCTATCTGAATGCCTTCATTGCTGCTGTGACAAGCTACTACCCTCATCCTTCTCACATGGACACCCGCACCCTTTTCAGGCTTTGAATTCGGTGACAGCCCTCTTTTTCCTTCAGCATTGATGCCCTCCTTACCGTAAACAATTTCTGACATCTGATGCCAGCCTAACTGCTCTCCAGTTGCCACTGCATGGATGCCCTCCTCATACCGCTCAGGCTTTGACACTTCACATTGGGCCACTGTCCTGCATATATATCCTGGGTTCCTACCCCTAGTCCTGGGCTTTCTCCCCTATAGGATGCCCTCCTCACCCTGCTCAGCCTCTGACATCGCGTGTTTGGCAACCATGATTACTCACTGCCATATAGATTCCTTACTCATACATTATCAATATCATACAGTTTTGTTTGGTAAATATAAATTGGTATATTCTTTCAGGAGTTAGCAATATTATCAGAATATAAGATATACATGCTTATTTTGACCAGGAATTTATCCTGAGAAAATAGGTGTACAAGGATGCTTATCATAATACTGTTCATAATTTTTTAGAACAACAACAGTGTCATCAATAGGGAATTTTTTTCAAATAAATTATGTTTTAAGTAAATTGAAAGAGTGGACTATTATTAAAATTGACTTTTGTTATGTTTAACAGATATGGAAAGATATTTACAGATTATTTTTTTTTTTGGCCATGCTACGCAGCTTGCGGGATCTCTGTTCCCTGACTAGGGATTGAACCTGGGCCATGGCAGTGAAAGCGCCTAGTCCTAACCACTGGACTGCTAGGGAACGCCCCAGTTTTTTTTTTTTTCTCGGTGGCAGGAGTTGGTTACAAAACAATGTAATGTATAATCCCTTGGGAAACGTATAAAGTAGAGATGAAAAGAGTTTGGGCTTTGCAGCCTGCATTCTAGTCTTGGTTCTGCCATTTATCTGTTCCTCCATTTCTTTTTTCTAATTTTATTTTTTATTTTATTTATTTTTGGCTGCGTTGGGTCTTCATTGCTGCGCACGGGCTTTCTCTAGTTGCATCGAGCGGGGGCTACTCTTTGTTATGGTGCGCGGGCTTCTCATTGCGGTGGCTTCTCTTGTTGCAGAGCATGGGCTCTAGGTGCACGGGCTCAGTAGTTGTGGTTCGCAGGCTCGGTAGTTGTGGTGCACGGGCTTAGTTGCTCCGCGGCACGTGGGATCTTCCCGGACCAGGGCTCAAACCCGTGTCCCCTGCATTGGCAGGCGGATTCTTAACCACTGTGCCACCAGGGAAGCCCCTGTTCCTCCATTTCTTTATCTGTAGCTTGCATTCTGGTCTTGGTTCTGCCACTTATCTGTTCCTCCATTTCTTTATCTGTAAAATGGGGATAACAATAGTGCCCATTTGAGAAGACTTATTAAATGATTTAATAGATATAAAGTGCTCAGAACTGTAAATGACTAATAATAAGTGTTCAACATTAGCTTTAAACGGTCACAGGGGAAAATAGCAATAATAATAATAATACCTGGTGTTTAAGTACTTATCTTAGCGTATGTCAGACACTGGCCTCAGTACATTGCACTTACAGTGTACCTCATTGGTCTTCCCAGTAATCTCATGAGGTAGAATTGTAGTTATTCTATAAATGAAAAGACCTTAGTCTTAGAGAGGTCAAGGCATTTGCCCCTAAGCTCTTAACACCTTAAGGCACTTAAGATGGTAGAGCTTTGGGGGACTTCCCTGGTGGTCCAGTGGTTAAGAATCCGCCTTCAAGTGCAGGGACGTGGGTTTGATACCTGGTCCAGGAACTAAGATCCCACATGCTGCAGGTCAACTAAGCCCACGCACTGCAGCTACTGAGCCTGCGCACTCTAGAGCCTGCCCGCCACTAGAGAGCCTGTGTGCCGCAACTACTGAGCCTGTGCGCCAAAATGAAAGATCCCACATGCTGCAACGAAGATCCTGCATGTTGCAGCTAAGACCCGATGCAGCCAAATAATTAAAAAAAAAATGGTAGAGCTTGGTATTTGAACTCAGGTAGCGTGACTCCAGGGCTTGAGCTCCTAACCACTATTACTCTGCTGCCTCCCAGACCAAAATGAAAGTGGTATTACTTGAATTGTACAAATACAGGTGACTTATTTTCAGTTATTTGTTGTGTTTTATCTGTTTTACCCTTCTCTATTATCTTTTTTAACAAGCATGAATTACTTTAATAACTATATCTAAGTACAAAGCTATTTTAAGGAGAGGCTTAAAGTCTGACTCCTTAGGTTAGACCACATTGATCATCTATGAACTGGCTCCCACTTCTCTCTTCTCTCATATCTCTATTGCTCTGCAACATGCAGTCTTGACTCCAGCCAAACCAAACTAAGTGTTTAGACACAGTGTTTCCTCCTACCTGGCTGACTCATTATTTTCAAGTTTCAACTCCATTATTTTCATCTCAGTGATGCTGTCTCCAAAACTCTCCAATCCCCAAGGCAGTTAGTTAGCCTCTTTTGCTCCCTTACCTTTATAGTAGCACCCACATTATATTGGAATTACCTGTTTCTGCATTTTTCCCCCTAGTAGAATGGACTTCTTGAGAGCATGAGTCATGTTTTATTCATCCTGCTATCCCTAGCACATAACCAAGTGTCTATAATTAAGGTTCTGTATCGGTGTTTATTAAATATCCTATTAATAATGTCATATCACAGGTTGTTGTTTTAGACCTTCATTTCTAATTAGTAAGAACCCTCCTTATGTTTAGAGTATGCTAAAATAATAGAAACTAGAATATTTAAAAATTTGCCGTGTTTTTTTGATGTTCTTTATAATCATAATTTGTTATACTCTGATTTATCTTTGCAGAAAGCCTGCTTATCTACCATTTTACTTTCTGATACCCGTGAAATAACTCATGGCCAGCTATGTGAATTGCTGAAGTATGCAGTTCTGGGCAAATCCAGTGTTCCTAAACCTAGGTATGAGAAGAACATAAATGGTGGGTATAGACCTGAGGTTTCATATTGGTATCTAGAGGACCATGTCTACCTGATGTTTTTTATTTGCCACACGGAATGTCCTCAATTTTTTTTTTTACAAAGTTGCCAACAATTTAAATTGGGAATCCCTTTATATCCATATTTTTTACTTCGAAAAACTCTGGCAGCTGTCCCTATGGCAACAATTTGTTGAAGCTGAATAGTGGCCTCCTATTATAGATGTACACTTCAGTGTCCCACCTGGCCTGCTTCCCTTATTTACAGTATCTGTCTGGCTGCTATAGGTATTTTGTTTATAACCTCCAGTGGAGACCTGATTGAAATAACATGATCATGTATTAAGAATCCCAATCTTTTTTCTTCTTTTACAAATCAAGGGCAAAGAGAATTTTACTGTTCTGATATCCTCAATGCCATTATTAAATGTCTAATGAAAATTGCATTTCTGTATGTACCAATACACAGTAGAGAGATTTTCATGTCTACACTTCCATCTGGGGGTGGAGTGGCTACAAACCTCAAAAGCCCGCTTCTGCCTTAACAGATACTATCATTGCTCTGTCACTTTATCTGAACTGGCTTTCTGGAAGCCGGTCACGTTACTGGCTTAGGAAGGACTGTAGAGCAGATTTGGATCTTGAAGATATGCCTTTGTAAACTGAGCTTAATTAGTTCCAATTTAAAGCAATAGGATTTTGGATTTGAATGCATTGTGTTTCACTTGGTATTATACTTGATTTGAATGGAATAAATAATAATCTCAAGAGATCTTTATTTGAATTCTGTGCAGTAATAGCTGTTCTCCGTTTCCAGGCAGTCAGTGAGTGATGATAAACTCCAATATCTGTTGCTCAGTGCTTTTTTCATACTTCCCTTCTGTATGTCTGTAACTGACTTGATGGTATCAGTCTTAGCTTTGTTGGTTCTATTTTTCAACAGCTGGTGCCAACTTTTTCACCAAAACCACCTGAACAACGTGGTGGTTGTTATACTGCAGGGAATGAGTCAGCTACACTTTTACAGGTTCTATTTGGAGTTTGGGCTTCTCCGAAAGGCATTCAGACACGTAAGTTAAGAAAACTTTGTATTCGGACCTGAGTCAGGTCCTCACACTCAGAGATTAGTGCACATGTCTCAAATTGTGCTCCTTGGCAACCTGATTGAACAAGCAATAGAAGTTGTAGAAAGCTAAAAAGATTACGCTTGATACCTGAGATTAGATTGTTGAAATTAGATTTCTCTCTCATTTTTTTCTTTGGTAATCTAGGCAAAACCCTTAATCCCAGATTGCAGTCTAGGTCCCAGATTGTAGTTGATATTGTCACATTTTATTTGGGCTTTGGTGTTTTCAAAAATTGTAAAATTTACATAAAACCTATATATTTTGGCTTCTCTTGACAACATCACAAGATTAGTTTCCCTTGAAACAGTATCTGGAGCTGAATAGCAGCTGTCTTTAGAAAGGCATGTGCTCTCCATTTTACCATAGCCTCTTCCATTCTTTATCAGACTGTTTCATCCATTTACCCCGAGAGCATTTGAATTGGTGAGTCCTAACCTAACCCCCTTGGGTCTCCATTTTCTTTTTTTGCTTTCATTTATTGAACACTACCTATGTGCTAGGCCCTATATTAATCATACTGTATGCATCATCTTTAATTCTTACAATAGTCCTATAAGAGATACTTTTTTTTTTTTTTTTTTTTGCGGTACGCGGGCCTCTCACTTTTGTGGCCTCTCCCGTTGCGGAGCACAGGCTCTGGACGCGCAGGCTCAGTGGCCATGGCTCATGGGCCCAGCCGCTCCGCAGCATGTGGGATCTTCCCGGACCAGGACACGAACCCGTGTCCCCTGCATCGGCAGGCGGACTCTCAACCACTGCACCAGGGAAGCCCCAAGAGACACTTTTTTATTCCCATTTTATACATAAGGAAACTGAGTAATGCACCCAAGTTACAGCTAGTAAATGGAATTTACAGCTGGAATTGAAGCCCAGGTGAGCCTGAGACTTGAACCCTCAATCTCTTTGCTTTTCTGTGTCATCTACCTGGCATGTTATCCACTAAAGTAATACATATGAAAGTGCTTTGAAAAATATAAGGAACTTTGCTTTTCTAAGTTATACATTTTTGTAATGTTTGTTTCTTTTGTATAGTGTGTAATTAGAGAAGCAAAGAAAACTGTGGTAGGATAAATATGGCTTCACTTATTTAGTCACTTTTACAACTTAAGGAAACAGTCCTCATTTTACAATGGAAACAATTAAGGTCCAGATCTTTCATAGCACTGAGCTGACAATAAAAGGCTAGGTGACAGTATTTTAACTGTTTTCAAGCATTTTTGTAAAAACCTATTATGTATTTTCAGAAGTTCTGCTTGCCTCCCCCATCATCTGATTTCCTAGCTGATATCACTGGGCTGCAAAAGAAACAAATAATTGGGGATCTGCCTAAAGGAATGGAAGGTATGACTATAAGTAACTTAAGCAGAAAAGCAATTTTGTGTGTGTGTGTGTGTGTGTGTGTGTTTTAAGGAAAAAATGGGTAAGTACCAAGGCGGATTAGATAGCAGGAAACATAACCAGGGTTCATGCCTCAGAAGTCATTTGGTTAGGTTAGATAGCTAAGTCTGCTCCCTGGATATCACTGACACTGGACTCAAACTGTCACTGGGTCTTTGTACCCACAAGTGTACACATAGGAAGGAAGATCTTGCCTTTGACTAATGTAGGGGATACTCACTAATACTACTCACAGTGGCAGATTAGGATGCTGGCCAGCTAAAGTATAAATATCCATGATAGCAGTGTTTTTCAAACTGGGTTGTGTCCTGTTAGCAAGTTATAGCTGACCTTCTCTTTTGGGGGGAGAGGAGGTGAGTGATGGAATAGACCTTAACAGTTCATTGCACATAGTAAGGTAAGTATTGTTCAATAATGCTTTTTGTATGTTTGTTCAGAAATAATTAAATTATTGAATAGTTGCACTGAGGGGACATGAAAAAGTGGTGAGGAATAACTAGTGATTCCTTTCCATATCCTCCATGACTGTGTTTCCTGTTATCTTCTGTCTCAAAAGCTTCTAACTTCCTACCTTTCCATTGTTCCCCTTTCCTTCTAATAGATGTCTATATCGGACCTGCAGCTTTGTTTAATTTGACATCCACTGTATTTTAAACATCTTTGAGTGAATCACAGAGTAGTCATTATGAGATTCAAAACTCAGGTAAAGACATTGAGCTGTAAAAGAAAGGATGTAATCAGAAAAAAGAAATTGATGTGACTGAAGAATATAGATTGTTGAGGATGATTAGGGGGTGGAGATGGAATAAGGGGGCGGGTAGTGCTGAGAGATGAGGCTTAGAGGTAGGTTAAAGCTTTGTCTTGCAGGCTGTAAATGCCATGCTAAGGACTTTGGATTTTATCCTGTAAGCATTGAGGAGCTAGAGGGTTATAGCTACTTCTCTGTCCTCCTAAGGATTTTGCTTTATTTTCCCAACCTAAATAAATATCGAAGTCCCCAAGATATAGTCCATACACTTTGATCTTTCTTCAGTTCTCTTTTGAAATATTCATCTGTTCTTCCCCAGTTTATCCATCACTCTTCTGTGGATAACTCCTCTGTCTTTAGGTTTGATATCTCAAACTCCAGGCCTGCATTTTCAACTGCCTGCTGGATGTTGCTACCTGGATACTCCACTGTACCCTCAATCATAGCATATATAAAAGCATTTTTCTCATCCCTAAATAACAGACTCCCAACTTCAAATCCCCTTTTCTGTTGGTACTGTTTTTCTCTAAGCCACCAGTATTGAATTTTAGAATTACTTTTCTTTTGGCTCCCCATACCCAATCTTCATGGCTCATTCCCTTTGCTATTAAGAACCTATTCAAATGTTACTTTATCAGAGAGACCTTCCCTGGTTATAAAATATATGACATTAACCCTTTTCCTGCCCCAGCACTCCCTTTCCTCCTTTTTCTCCTTTACTTTTCTCCATAGTCCTTATCCTCACCTGCTATATTATGTATTTGTTTGTTTATTGTCCATCTTCCCAACTAGAATTTAAGATCACCTAGAATTTAAGAGAATTTTGTTGATTTTGTTCATTGGGGAATCTACTGGCTAGAGCAATACCAGGCATATAATAAGTACTCAGTAAATATTTTGTTGACTGAACTGAATTACTATGTCACTATGCTCTACCAGTTTTTCCTTTTTTTAAAAAAAATATTTATTTGTGTGCGCTGGGTCTTAGTTGCGGTTTGTGGGCTCCTTAGTTGTGGCAGGTGGGCTCCTTTAGTTGTGGCTTGGGAGCTCCTTAGTTGTGGCATGAGAACTCTTAGTTGAGGCATGCATGTGGGATCTAGTTCCCTGACCAGGGATCGAACCCAGGCCCCCTACATTGGGAGTGCAGTCTTAACCCGCGCCCCCTGCATTGGGAGCCAACAGGGAAGTCCCTCTACCAGTTTTTCTTGTGTAATGTTTCTTTCTTATAACCTTTTTCCTCCCTCCATCATCTTAATCCAGACTCTTTTTTTTTTGCCAGAATTATTGCAAAGTCATTTCTCATTTCTCTCTCTACTTCATTTTCCACATATCTTTGAGGTTGATCTTTCTTAAAGTACTGTTTGGTTATGCCACTTCCCTTCTCAAGAACTTTCTGTTGCTCCACCTTATATATGAAATGATGGACTAAAATTCAAACTCTTGAGCCTGGCATTCGCAGTGGTCTACAATTCACTTTTATCCTCCTCTTTCAACCTTGTTTCTTATACTGCTCTTCTACAAAGACCTTTTTTTCTCCCCGACTGGTCTGGTCACTACCATACCAAGTTTGCTTTGTACATTTCTATCTTACCTGGCATGCCCTCTTTCCTTACTTCTGATTCTTTGGCATTTTTGTTTGCAAGGACCAGGCACTCACTGAGGCCACCTTAAGTGAGAGGGTATTATCTGAAGGACATGTGGACTAGAAAGTCATCAAGAATCTAAATGCCTCTGGTGAAGAGCTGTTCTCCATCCCTTTCATGGCATCTTAGCTTCTTTGTTTTCTGTTCTAACTGGTGTGTTCTCTTTATTTCCTAGTTCAGTTCTGGAAGCAAGCAATCTGATCAGCTTAGCTAATTACCCTTGTCCCTTCTGAGCATGTCTTGACAAAGAATATCAAGTCACTGGTCAGTTTATAGATAGCTCCCTCTTTAGCCAAGTCCCCACTCTTTTTTTTTTTTTTTTTTTCAAGTCCCCACTCTTAATCCAATCAGTAACGAGCCCTACTTAAAGAACCAGCACCCCTGCTGGTGCTTGAGCCAGGTGGTTAGGGGTGCAGTAGATTTAGCTAGAATGGGCTATTAGGAGTGGCAGACACTGTAATGGAC
The DNA here is from genome assembly GCF_949774975.1 of Lagenorhynchus albirostris. Taxonomy (NCBI): domain Eukaryota; kingdom Metazoa; phylum Chordata; class Mammalia; order Artiodactyla; family Delphinidae; genus Lagenorhynchus; species Lagenorhynchus albirostris. The sequence goes on from NC_083109.1 coordinate 65,840,219, forward strand.
TGGTCTAATACACCAAATATCTGAATTCTGCCTTTTCTTTAAGACTCAGCTAATCTTTTCTTCTCTTGAACCATCTCTAACCATCTCAGCCAGTATATTCTCCCTTTCCCTTTTATAGCTTTTATTATTATAACCCATTTGAGACTTATTTTCTCTTTGTGTTCTTTATAAGTGTATGAGAGTGCAAGCTCCTTTAAAGTTGGGGCTGGGTCTTAAAAATCTTTTGATCTTCATCATGCTTACCCTATACAACATTAAAAGGACATGTCCTCTGAGGACTGTTAAACACAGATTCTAACATATGTATGATTGTCCTTGTTTCAGGGTCTTTACCTTCTTCCAGCTCAGAAGTCAGCATCAACCTGCAGAATGACCCCATCGTTAAAAAGTATGGCTCTAAGAAAGTAAGCTTGACCAGATGCCTTCTCACAAAGGAGGAAATGAAAACATATCATTTTCCGTTACAAGGTTGGTTTAGATTTAACCTGATGTTGGTAACAATGGAAGAATATCTATCAGTTTATTTAAAAATATTACTGTTGAAAGTTCATTTTTATGGGCTGCTTTCCAAGTGATTTATTCCATCTTCTACTAAAGAGGAAATACTTTCAGTGCAATGTTTCCTAAAGTGTAGGATGTGTACCATTATTGATTTTAGGTAGTACATGAACATGACCTTAAATATTGTGGGAAAATTATTCCTTTTTCATTTTTCTTTCATTCCTTAGTATATTGAAAAGAAGTCAATATGTCTTTAAAACTTTAACACTTCTCTGGTACTTCTAATCCTCCTCCCACCCATCCCACCCCCATTTTCTTTAATAAATAGGACAAGTCTAGGCTCAGAGCCTTGGTCTGTTATGTAGCAAGAATTTAATAAAAATCCTTTGATTTATTACCTCTTAATCACAGCAGTCATGTTAAAATTCCTTAAAAAAAAAAAAAGCCCTATTGAGTTATGATTAACCTACCATTCAGTTCATCCATTTAAAGTATACAATTTCAGTAGTTTCTAGTATGTTTACAGAGTTTTTCAACCATCACTACAATCAATTTAGAACATGTTCATCACCCCAAAAGAAACCCTGTACTATCGTTTCCCCCCAGTGCCCTTTAGCCCTAGGCAACTACTAATTACTTTCTGTTAATAGATTTACCTATTGTGAATATAAATGGAATCATACAATATGTGGTCTTTTGTAACTGGCTTCTTTCACTTAGCATCAAATTTTCAAGGGTCATCCGTGTTGTAGCATGTATCATTACTTCATTTATTTTCATTCTAATGATATTCCATGTATGGTTATACATTTTATTTATCCAGTCATCAGTTGATGACATTTGGGTTGTTTCCACCTCGGGGATGTTATGAATAATGCTACTTTGAATATTCAGATACAAGTTTTTGTGTGGACATATGTTTTCATTTTTCTTGAGTATATACCTAGGAGTAGAACTGCTAGATCCTATAGTAACTCTATGTTTAACCTTTAAGGAACTATCAGACTGTTTTACAAAGCAGGTGCACCATTTTACATTCCCCCCAGCAATGTATAAGGGTTCCAATTTCTGTACATCCTTACCAACACTTGCTATGCTTTGCCTTTTTGATTATACCCATCCTAGTGTGTGTGAAGTAGTATCTCATTGTGATTTTCGTTTGCATTTCTCTGATGGCTGATGATATTGAGCATCTTTTTATATGCTTATTGGCCATTTGTATATTTTTTCAGATCCTTTGTCTGTTTCTTAATTGGGCTGTCTTTGGGGAGTTAATAGTTCATATATCATAGTATTGCCATGAGGATTAATTGAGTTAATGTACAAAACGAGCTTAGCCTGGGGCACATAGTGCTTTAAAAAGTTATTCTTTGTTATTATTGGTACTAATAATATAGATAAGGAGGGCAGCAAGTATAATGTCTCCAGGATTTGGGGGTACTCCTTTCTGGTCTAGACTGTATTTTGGTTCTTTTAATTGTAATCAGTTGGAAATTTCAGGGTACTGTGACATAGAAACTGGTCAAAGCTTTTCATACTCCCCTTAGTTTCTTGTCAAATAAGATCTAGGTATTACCTTTACTGTTTCAGCCTCTGTCTGAAGGTAGGAATCTTCAATGATTCAGACACTTTTGGGCCTCTGAACTGAATGTGCCTGGTTACTGACTTAGGGTATACAATGGAAGGAATACCTTAAGCCTATATCTGAGCCTCTGTAGGGAATTTTCAGGCTATGATTCCAGAAAATGAGGCACGTTTCTAAAGAGAGATCTTGGAGAAATTTTAAGGGTAGAGTACAAGAGTGCATATGGTGAATGTTAAACATTCTGCCTATCATGAAATCCTTTTAGATCTCTGCTATGGTGGAATCTCATTCCTACTTTTTCTTGTTTTATTTAGGAAAGAAAGATGCCACATGCAGTCATTTGCATACTTTATTCATCCTTCCTTAGTGCCTACATGGGAAAGGTCCAGTGACTTTGGATTTAGCCACAATTTAATTATAATTTCTAATAAGGAGGAAAAAATTGTTACTTAGTAACTGCAAGGAAGTCTAGGCCCTAGTATCTCCACTAACAGCAGCCTACATTATTCTCCCAAAATGTAAAAATGAGTAGATGGAGAAAAAATTAAGGAGAGAAATTGTCTTATTTAATTTTATATTTCAAGTGTCTAACATAGAGAAGGTCCCCACAAATGTGGTATCTCAGTTTCCCCTGGATAAATACAGGAGTAATTTTTACCATTTCTAGTTCTAAAGGCAAATATTTTATTCCTTTTCCTCCTAGGTTTTCCTGACTGTGAAAACTTTGTGCCTATAAAATGTTGTGGTTCTATAACCAACAACAGTCCTCTCTTTGGGCTTGACTGTGAAATGGTAAGTACTACTTTTGATTTTTCAGCTGGAGTGTTGCAAGCTAGGGTCTAGTTTTCTTGAGTGCGTTCAGTTCTAGTATTCAGTTTAAATAACTGAATGTAGACCCATTTAATTACATTTTAGAAAAATTGGATCTTTACTCCAGGATGAGAAATAAATATCACATAAGTTTTCTAACTAGTTGATATATTTAATCTAATTTTTGAATATTACTAGAAGTTGATTGCTTCTGTCTTTTGAACAAGTGTTTTGTTGTTATTGCCTTGAAGACTTTGCCTGAATTACCATTGGTTTGGCTTAGTTTTACGCGTTTAAGATCAAAAGTAGGATTTTCCTGCTTAAGCTCCCCTTGTGTTTTACTTTGTCTAATTAGTAAGTCTCCTTTCAGAGGCAGTGTATCCCCTCTCACTTAGTACTCAAGTAACAGTTTCTCGACACTGAACAGAGTGGCTAAGAGCTAAGGATTTGGAGTCTGTCGTATCAGGGTGTGTATCCTGGCCTTGCCTGTCACCTTGGATGAATTCCCTAATTCTCCCTCTGTGAAGCAGGGATAATATTAGGGGCTACTTCATGGGGTTATTATGAGGTGGTATATAAAATGCTTAGTATTGCCTTAGATAATAGAGTGTGCTAATAAAAATTATTTTTTTGGTACTTAGCATAATACTGTGTTGTAGTACACAGTAAATAGTACAATTATAATTGATGTTATTATTTCTGTCCCTCTCGGGCACATCCTTCCCAGAGAAATTGTACTGTGTTGGTTACTTTAAGTGTAATGTTCAGCAGCCTGCTTAGCTTTAATTTCATTCATATTGGATTCTCTAGTCAGCAAAAGGCTGTGCCATTGTCGCAGAGTAGATTAGAGTAGGTGGCAGTTGATGTAGTCTTGAATAATGAGAGGAAGCAAGAGTTTCCACAGGTTAGCAGCCTATCTACATCCTGGTCTTTCAGTGCCTGACATCCAAGGGGCGAGAACTAACACGCATCTCACTGGTTGCTGAAGGAGGCTGCTGTGTTATGGATGAACTTGTTAAACCTGACAACAAGATTGTGGACTGCCTCACCAGGTATTTTTCACCCTGCCTCCAGCTCGCTAGAGTGGAATGAGACTTAACAGGAATAGCCTGTAGCTTCTGTTTATTTAGGTATTATCTACTTATTTATTATCAAAGAAAAGGCTGGGGTGCCACAACTAGAAATTTTAATACTGAAATTACACAATATCGGTGTATAATGCTCTTACCTTTCTTGCTCTCTAATCTTCCTGTGACCTAGGTCACCAGAATATTATCTTCCTTGTCATAGAATCTGACAGTTGTAATCGTTACCTAGTAACTGCCAAACAGCTTTGCTGTCTGATGAGACACCATCTGAAAAATCTGTAAATCATCTTCTGGCAGTCAGATGATTTTAGAGCTTAATCTGCCTTGACCTCAGAAACCAAAACAAAACTAAGTGTTTCCACAACAGAAATTTGAAGCTCAAAAAATTTTCTCTGTCTTTCCGAAGATTAGCAAGTAATTTCAGAATGTACACACTACAGTGATTAGGCAAAGAAAAGCCAGTGAAACATTACCGTTGCTGCCCATTGTAGTTGCACCTATCAATTCATGCTTACTTAGGCACGGAGAGGCCATGATGGTAATAAAGACTGCTGTTGGCCGACATGACAATTAGACAGTATTTTTAAGGAACTAGTCGTATGTGACAAAGATGTATGTATAAGGGTATTTGTCATACTGTTGCAGAAACATGGGAATATGAATGAAAGTAGGGGGTTGGTTAGAATGTTATATTCATCTAATGGAGTACTAACCATTTAAAAGGATGTGCTGAAATAGATTTATTGATGTGAAAACTTGTTCATGATATATAGCACATGTTATGATCATATTATAAAGTAGCATAGGCATTATGATTCCTTTTTTTTGGGCCATACCATGTGGCTTGCGGGATCTTAGTTTCCTGACCAGGGATTGAACCCAGGCCCATAGCAGTGAAAGCATGGAGTCCTAACCACTGGACTGCCAGGGAATACCCATGATTATAAAAATGAAACATATACATGAATACATATGTATCAAAAAATATGATACAATATTTACTAAAGTGTAAAAAATGATCTCTGGGTGGTGGGATTATGGGCAGGTTATTTATTTTTATTTTTATTTATTTTTTTGCGGTATGTGGGCCTCTCACTGTTGTGGCCTCTCACGTTGCGGAGCACAGGCTACGGACGCGCAGGCTCAACGGCCATGGCTCACGGGCCCAGCCGCTCCACGGCATGTGGGATCTTCCCGGACCGGGGCATGAACCCGTGTCCCCTGCATCGGCGGGCGGACTCTCAACCACTGTGCCACCAGGGAAGCCTGGCAGTTTTTAATTTCTTCTTTGTTATTTGATTTTCAACCTTGTTACACTGAGCATTTATTAATTTTTTATTTTTTAAAATATTCTTTTTGAAAAGACTTTCGGGGGAGGAAAGCTTATTAATATCCTGGTCTGTCCATTTCTCTTTTTTTATTGAAAGTTTCTCAGGAATCACAAAGAAGATTCTTAACCCAGTGACAACCAAACTCAAAGATGTACAGAGACAGTTAAAAGCACTGCTTCCTCCCAACGCTGTGTTAGTGGGCCACTCCTTAGACTTAGATCTCAGAGCACTGAAAGTGAGTATCTGATTTAGGACTTAGTTTATCTAGCATATGTGCCTGTTTCATTAATCTCAGATCTAAAGCCTTCTGTCCCCCAACCCACCTGTTTTTTCCTTCAGCATAGGATGCTACTCATTCTATTCTCTTTCCTTCTCAGATGATACATCCATATGTTATTGATACATCATTGCTTTATGTCAGAGAGCAGGGCAGAAGATTTAAGCTCAAGTTCTTAGCCAAAGTTATTTTGGGGTAGGTTTGTTTGCATATTATAATATTGTCCTGATAGACTGGACATAAGTTAGAATATTGTATCTTATTTAATGCATATTGCAACGTTCAGCCTCTCTCCTTTCCTTCTTAGTTTATAAACATTATTATGAATTCTGAGATCCTAACTTCAGAGAGAATTATGACTCAGAAATGAAAAAACTGTGGGAATACAAAAAGGAGTTGCATTCATAGCTGAAGGTTGATGGATAGAACTAGACAGAGAAGAGGCAGAAAAGTTACCCAAAATTTCAAAACAGCGTTCCTATATTGAATGTATCATGTACAAACACATATTGTACAAAGATATTCATTATAGTATGATTTAAAATAGCCCAAAAGAATTCAGATATTCTACAGGACTAGTTAAATAAATTATGGTTATCTGCGTGACTAATACTTTGCTAGATCTTTATGTGCTAATAAGGGGACCTCTAAGATGCTACTGAGAACAAAATGGAGATGCAGAACAAGATGCGTAGATACTGAGATATTGATTGATGTAGATTAGATTTAGATATATCTATAGACATAAACATATGTATTTTTTAAGATTTTAGAAAACAAAGGATTTTTAAATATATAATAGACACTTGTATATAATAGAAAATTTCTGGAAGGTAACTTTAAAACAACAGCTACGTCTAAAAAGTGAGACAAGGGGTTGGTTGGGGAGTGGACCAGAGACTTTTTATTGAGTAGCCTTTGATGATATGCTTGCTGTAAACAAAGCCATTCCTGATCATTCTGTACCCTCAGTACCTCTCAGGTCCTGGCACTAAGTAATAAAGGAATCTTGATTGTGACTCAAATCTAATTACTAGAATGCTGAAATTCTACATGTAGCCAGAATATTTGGTATGAAAGACTCTATCATTAAAAATGCTCCCAGTTATGTCAATTTTACCTTGACTTTCCAGGAAGGATATACAGTGTCCAGATAGGTTTGGTCATGATGCCACAGAAGATGCTAGAACAACCCTTGAATTGGCTCGGTATTTCCTCAAATATGGCCCAAAGAAGGTTAGTACCTTTGCTTTCCTTAAAATTATGAGACTAGAACAGAGTCACAGACCACCATATCCTGCTGTTACCTTTCTTTACAAAAATGGCAGTGTAATTCAAGGTGAACATGTATTTGAAATTAAGACCTGTATCACTAGCATCATGTAGTGGTTAAATATGTAGTCTCTGAAGTTGGACTTCCTTGTTTTTAAATAGGTCTGGCTATATGCTATCTAGGGCAATTTCTCTGAGCAACTTTAGTTTCCAGATCTGTAACATGGTAGCACACTTCTCTGGGATATTGGTGAGGGTAAATGAGATATTATGTAGTATAAAGCTCTTAGCACAGTGCCATGAATATATTAAGCACCATAATGTGGTGTTAATCATTGTAGCTGAGGGACTTCCCTGGTGGTCCAGTGGTGAAGACTCTGTACTTCCACTGCAGGGCGCACGGGTTTGATCCCTGGTTGAGGAACTAAAGATCCCGCATGCCACTTTTAATTCATTGTAGCTGATGCTAATAATTGTGATAATTATAAAAATCTAGATAGATTTTTGCTCTCTTGGGGTGTGAGTAGCATTGTTTCAAAAGCAGTTCAGTGGGCCTGGATTAAAACAGCACATAAAGGAGGCATTGAAGAGGATGTAGTTTCTGACAGACTGTGTTATAACACATTCTAACCTATTAGATTGTCCCATTGTGTGATATTTTCTAGCATGACCCCATTATGAAATAAATGGTAGTCCATATAGAATAATAAAAAGCCAGAATAGTATTTTGTGTCATGGTGATAGAAAGACATTGTAAAATATCTCATGCGGCTTGTGAGTAATGGCCAACATTCACTGAGATCTTACGAAGTGTACTATTCTAAAATGCTTTATATACATTATCTTATCCTTATAACAACTCTATAAGTTAACTATTGATATTATTATATATATGATCGTTCAGAGGTTTTGAAAGGTTAATAACTTATTGAGGGTCCTACAATTAGAGGCAGAACCAGGATTCAAACCAGGGTCTGTCAGATTCTAAAGCCTGTCTTTGCTTTACATGAGGAATTAGCAAACCTTTTCTGTAAAGGCCAAACAGTAAATATTTTAGGCTCTACGGACCATACTGTCTCTATCACAGCTACTCAACTTGCTGTTGGTAGTGCAAAAGCAGCTGTAACAGTATGTCAGTAAAAGGACACAGCTGTGTGCCAGTAAAACTTTATTTACAAAAAACTGACATTGGGCTGGACTTGATCCAATGACTGTAATATGCCAACCCCTGCTCTAAACCACTGCACTGAGGTTCTAAAAACTTGGTCTCAGGACCCATTTATCCTCAAAGAGCTTTTGTTTTTGTGGGTCATATCTATCAATATTTACCATATTAGAAATTACATATGAGAAAAATTATATTTACTAATTTGTTGAAAATATTTTTAAAAATCATTACGTTAACATAAAAAATGTACTTTTATGGAAAAAAGCATTTTCAAAAAAATTAATGGGAAGAGTGTCATTGTTTTACATATTTTGCAAATCTCTTTAATGTCTAGCTACTAAGCTCCTGTTAAGGAGACTAGTGACTCTCTCATATCTGCTTTTACGTCCAATCTGTTGTGTTATATAGTTGGAGAAGACAGGACCTTGTAAACTTCCCCCTGAAAGGGTCTCTGGAACCCCTAGGAGTTTTCAAGCCACACTTTGAGAACAGTTGCATTTTGTTGTGCTGCCACTTGATTTCCAGGAAAAATTGCATCTCACTTGAGTAAAATCTCAGGAAATCTGAATTAAGGATGGACTTTAGTTAATAATAAGATACCAGAAAAGAATCTAAAAAAGAGTGGATATATGTATATGTATAACTGATTCGCTTTGCTCTACAGCAGAAACTAACACAACATTGTAAATCAACTATACTCCAATAAAAAATTTTAAAAAGAAAAAAAATAACATATCAATAGTGGTTCATTAATTGTGTCAAATACACCATACTAATTAAGATAGTAATAATAGTTGAAAATGGCAGTTGGATATATGTGGGAACTCTGTACTGTCTTTGTAGTTTTTCTGCAAATCTAAAATGATTCTAAGTAAAAAAAATATCTGTATCTCTACACATCAGAACTCCCAAATGGGCTCCCACTTTATGGAAAGAGAATAAACTAGAATACTTTTCATGATTTTGTGTTAGTCCAATAAAGTCTTTTTTTCATATTGCCATGAAAGCCATTCTTTTATAATTTCCAAAAGTTGCATGTTTGCAGAGAAGTAAGTTTTAAGTGACTTTGGAATGAATCATGAGCCAAAATTGCCATTGCTTTTCACTTAGCCCTACTTGGCCCTTTCCCATATTCATGTCACAACATCAGCAGCTGGTAACAGATTGCCATTCTTGGCTAAGCAGCCAGAAACCATCTGGTAACTATTGAACCCAGCCTGGGACTGTGGCAACAGCAAAGTCACTGTCTACAGACACAGAGCACACCACTTGAGTGGGTTTTTCTTGGATTTTTGGGGGGTTTGGGTGTTTTTTTGTTTGGTTGGTTTCTTTTTTTTTTTAGCCTCAAATACTTTGCAAGATATTAAATGATTTTACCACTTTATTTTCCTTCAGATTGCAGAACTAAATCTGGAGGCACTAGCTAGTCACCAAGAACTAGAAGCAGCAGGCCTAGAGCCGAGAAATACAGCAGAAGTAGTGCAGCAGCTAAACACAAGGTAATATTTTTCAGTTCTAAATGGTCGCAAAGACAAATGGAGTATCTGGTTTCTTATTTAACAACAAAACCTGGAATATTTTTTTCCTCTTTTGAGTCTATTGAGAAATATTTACCAATAATATGAGTAACATTCTTCCATTAGAAAAACCATGGATGGAAAAATACCACGTACTGCCCTAAATAGCATCTGTTTTTCTAATTTTCTGAATCTATTGATTGGTCTTAAAATAACTCACTTTACAAAAAAAGTAAGACATTGAAATACATTGAACTAAGTGGCATTAGGGGAGATGATAGACTAGTGAGTATTTTGATTAGAAGAGTCGGCTATAGCCTTGATGTATTGCCCAAATTGGGAAAAAGACAAACAAAAAACAGACTCAGAAGAGGTTTGTCTCTATACCATAGTAAATGTTTCAGATCCTTAGAATCTAGCCTAAATTTTGGTAAAGAGTTTTGAGTATATTTTGTGTTTATCCTTCCTCTCCCTAAATGTAGAACAACAATGTTCAATATGATTTCTGTAATGGTGGAAATGTTCTGTATCTTTGCTGTCCAAAAAGGTCCATACATGTAGACCTTATAGTACATGTGACTAGTGCAATTAAGGAACTGAATTTTTATTTTATTTTATTTTAATTTAAATAACCACACGTTGCTAATGGCTACCAGGTTAGACAGTGCAAGTATAGAGAAGTAATTCTTGGGTTAGGGAAAACTGTTGTTCCTACCTTGATCTCTTCTCCTTCTGTACAGTGTTTTAGAATGCTTGGACTCAGTGGGCCAGAAGCTGCTTTTCTTGACTCGGGAGGCAGATGCTACTGAACTTTCTTCTTCCAAAAACTGTCAAACTATTAAGTGCTTGTCAAATAAAGAGGTGAGTGATCCAGTATCTCTTTGAAGGTTGCATTCAGAGTAGAGGGTAATGTAACCCTTTGCAACCCATGCAAGTATCAAGCTTTTTTTATCAGCAACTTTAGCTACCATTAGCCAGTCTGGCTTCTATCTCAAATTTTGTGTGGAGCACTTTTAGTCTCAATTACCCCAAAGGAGCAGAACTGTCAGCTGCCAGTGTCTGTTTCCAGATTCCAGCAGGCCTGTGGCTTTGGCCTTGCACACCACTTTGAATTTCTATTCTTTTTTCTGGTTCATGGAGATGTTTATCTTGGTTTTTAGCCTGACTATATCTTTTCGGTTTTCCTATATATATATATATATTTTTTATTTTTTTATTTTTTTTTTATTTTACCTATCATTGCTATATGTGTATAGCAGAAGGGATGCATCAAAGCATGGACTTATGTCATCTTGTTCAGAGGCTCTGTAATTTTTTTTAAGCATTTTATTTGGAAATAATTTCAAACTTACAGGAAACTTGCATGAATGGTAGAATATCTGTATACCTTCTATCTAGATTCATCTTCTGTTAATACTCTGCCTCATTTGCTTTATTATTTGTGTGTGTGCTGGGTTGCTCCTGCACTTTTTACACTTTCTCGCTCTCTCTTCCTGTGTCTATATGACATTTCAGTTTTTAGTTTCCTTTAGTCTGGAACCATTCCTCAATCTTTCTTTGTCTCATGACATTGGTAATTTCATTTTGGGTTTCCTCATGATTAGATTCAGGTTATGCCACAACAAGAGGCATATGTTGTCCGTCTGTCCCTCTCTTCTGTTTATTTTGATGACCTTAACAAGGTGTTGTCTAGTTTCTCCACTGTAGAGTTACTGTTTTTTCCCCTTGCTTTGAATAATATGTGAGGATACACTTTAAGAACAGCAAATATCCTGCTTTTCATCAAAATCCCCACCTCCTCTTATATTTAGCAAAAACTGATGATTCTCATCTGAACCAGTTTTTACTGTGAGCCAGTTTTTATTGTACAATGATGGTTTTCCAACTCTCTATGTTTCCTCCATATTAACTAGTTGTTACTCAGTATTCTATGAGCAAGAGTCCTCCCTTTATCTTATTTGTTCATTCATTCATTCATTCCGTGTGGACTCACGGATTCCTGTTTATTTCAGTGGTTTATAATTTATAATTGTACTAAATTGTTTTGGTTTACACATTTCTCAGATTTGGTAAGCAGTAGCCCCTTCAAGCTGGCCCCTCTGTTCTTGTGACATGCACCCATAATTTTTTTTGAGCATTTTCTTCCTACTGGCACAATAAGAAAGTCAGGTTCATCTTGGTATTAGAAATCAAGATCTGGATGCTGGGTGTGCATATTTTTACTGGGATGTCTTTGCTTCTAGACCCTCAAAGCAGGCAGTTAAGAAATATATGCATGTAGGTAGGATATGCGCACACACACACACACAAATTTGTACGTACACACAAATAAATATTTAAGAAATCAAGTGTCTATACCAGTACCTCTAATTTCAGCCCTCGCACAGGATTCTTCGTTGCTTTTCCTCATTTCATCTTTGTACCTCCCTTTATAAGTTACTTGGTTTCCTTTTTTCCTCCCCTTCAGATTAGCTCTTATGCATTTAGAATACAGTTGGGTTCATTTGTTTCAATTTGCTTTTAGTTTTAGGGTTTTTTTCTCTCTTCCATCCTTGTTGATTTATTTTTTGGATCTATAGAACATTAACATGCTTCCAAAGGCAAAACTACACAAACAAGTATACTAAAAGAAGTGTCATTCCTTCTCATATCTATTTCACCCAGTCCGCCCTCCACCTATCTCATGTAAGTAAATAACATTGTTGTTTTCTGATTTATCCTTCCTTTGTTCCATTTTTTGTAAAGAAAAGTAGATATATATATGCTTTTTTATTTCGTTTTCTTTCTTACACAGAAGCTAACATACTATATAAATAAACTCTTTTGCAGTTGGCTTTTTTCCCTTAACAAGATGTCCTGGAAATCATTACCAGGACATAAGGTTCCAACTTCCCGTTTTTGCATATGGATATCCAGTCTTCCCAGTCTCATTTTTTTGAAGAAACTATCCATTTCACATTGAATGTTCTTGGCACCCTTGTCAAAGATCTCTTGACCATATATACAGAGCTTTATTTCTGAACTTTCTTTTGTTCCATTAGTCTATTTGTCTGTCTTTATGCCAGTACCACACTGTTTTGATTACTGTAGTTTTTAATATGTTTTGAAATCAAGAAGTTTGTGTCATCTGACTTCATTCCTTTTCAGGATTATTTTGGCTATTCAGAGTCCTTTGAGATTCCTTATGAATTTTAGGATGATTTTCTTCTATTTCTGCAAAAAATGACATTAGGATTTTAATAGGGATTGAATTGAATCCATAGGTTGCTTTGTATACTGTTGACAACAATAGTGTGTTCCAGTCCCTGAACATGGAATGTTTCCTTTTATTTGTGTCTTTTAAAATTTCTTTCAGCATTGTTTTGTAGGGTTTTATTTGTTTTTTGTTTTTTGCGGTACGCGGGCCTCTCACTGTTGTGGCCTCTCCCGTTGCGGAGCACAGGCTACGGACGCGCAGGCTCAGTGGCCATGGCTCACAGGCCCAGCCACTCCGTGGCATGTGGGATCTTCCCGGACTGGGGCACGAACCCGTGTCCCCTGCATCGGCAGGTGGACTCTCAACCACTGCGCCACCAAGGAAGCCCTGTTTTGTAGTTTTTAGCATAGAAATGTTTCACCTCCTTGGTTTGGTTTATTCCTAAGTATCTTATTCTTTTTTGATGCTATTGTACATGAGATTTTTTTCTTAATTTCCTTTTTTGATTGTTCATTGTTAGTATGTAGAAACACAACTGATTTTTTGTGTGTTGATTTTGAATCTTTCAAATTTGCTGAACTCATTGTTTAGTCCTGACATTGCTTTTGTAGAATTGTTAGGGTTTTCTACATGTCCTATGTGAACAGAGAGAGCTTTTCCAATTTGGACGGCTTTTGTTTCCTTTTCTTACCTAATTACTCTGGTTAGAACTCTCAATACTGTGTTGAATAGAGTGGCAAGAGCAGACATCCTTGTTCCTGATCTTACAGAAAGTTTTCAGTCTTTCACCTTTGAGTGTGATGTTAGCTGTGGGCTTTTCATATATGGCCTTTATTATGTTGGAGTAGTTTCCTTCTATTTCTAGTTTGTTGAGTGTTTTTATCTCTAAAGAGTTTGAATCTTGTCAAATGCTTTTTCTGCATCAGTTGATTGATCATGTGGTTTTGTCTTTCATTCTGTTAATGTGGTATATTACATGGAATTGTTTTCATACATTGAACCATCCTTGCATTCCAGGAATACATCTCACTTGGTCATGGTGTATAATACTTTTAATGTGCTGTTGAATTCAGTTTGCTGACATTTTGCTATTTAAAGTAATCACTAGATTGGAAGAGCTATTTACATTTTGTTGTTTTCTGTATGTCTTACAGCTTTTTGTCCCTCCTCTCCTTTCTACTGTCTTCCTTTGAGTTTTGATTTTTTTTTTGTTGGTAGAGACGTGCTTTGATACCCTTCTCATTTCCTTTTGTGTATGTTCTATAGATTTTTTTTTGCAGTTATCATTGCAGTTACATAAAACATCTTAAAATTATAACATTCCATTTTAAACGGATAGCAGTTTAATTGCATACAAAAACTGTACTCCTATAAGATCCACCCCCTCGACTTTGTTACTGATATCATAGATTGCATCTTTATATGTTATATGCCCATTAACATAGGCATATAGTTATTTTTTTCATGTTTTTGTCATTTAAGTTCTGAATAAGAATTAAAAGTGAATTTATGCACCAAAGTTACATTAATACAGGTTATTATATGTGTCCATGTATTACCTTAACTGGAAAACTTTTTCATGTTGTTGTCTAGTATCCTTTCGTCTTGAAGGACTCCCTTTAGCATTTCTTATAAGAGCAAGCCTAGTGATAATAAACTTCCTCAACTTTTTTTTCCCCTGCATTTTTTTTTTTTCCCCTGCATTTTTGAAGCATAGTTTTGCTGGATACGGTTTTCTTGGTTGATGGTTGTTTTTTGTTTTTGTTTTCTTTTTTTTGGTTGATGGTTTTTTTGTTTTTTTGTTTTTTTGCAGTACGTGGGCCTCTCACTGTTGTGGCCTCTCCCGTTGTGGAGCACAGGCTCCGGACGTGCAGGCTCAGGGACCATGGCTCACAGGCCCAGCCGCTCCGTGGCATGTGGGATCTTCCCGGACCGGGGAACGAACCCGTGTCCCCTGCATCAGCAGGCGGACTCTCAACCACTGCACCACCAGGGAAGCCCGGTTGATGGTTTTTTATTTTATCACTTTGAATATCTCATGCCACTCTCTTCTGGCCTGCAAGGTTTCTGTTAAGAAATCCACTGATAATCTTATGAAAGCTTCCTTGTATGTGATGATTTGCTTTTCCCTTGCTGCTTCCAAGATTCTCTAATTTTGACTTTTAACAATTTGACTGTAATGTGTCTTTCTGTGCGTGTCTTTGGATTTATCTTTCTTGGAGTTCTTTCAGCTTATTGAATTTGTATGTTCATTTCTTTCCTCAGATATGGAGGGTTTTCAGCCATTATTTCTTCAAATAAGCTCTCTGCTCCTTTCTCTTTTCTTCTGGGACTCCTATAATTTGTAAATTGGTCCTAATGATGGTGTCCCAAGGGCTGTTAGACTCTGTTTCCTTTTCTTCTTCTTCTTTTTTTTTTTTTTTTTTTGCTTTAACTTAATGACTTCAAAGATCTGTTTTCAAGTTTGCCTGATCAAGTCTGATGTTGAACCCCTTTAGTGAATTTTCCAACTCACTTAATGTATTTTTCAGCAGCAGAATTTGTTTGGTTCTTTTTTCTTTTTTTTTTGAATTTTATTTTATTTTTTTATACAGCAGGTTCTTATATAAGTTACCTATTTTATACATATTACTGTATATATGTCAATCCCCAGCTCCCCCAATTCATCCCACCACCACATCCCCACCACCTGCTTTTCCCCCTTGGTGTCCATACGTTTGTTCTCTACACCTGTGCCTCTATCTGCCTTGCAAACTGCTTCATCTGTACCATATTTCTAGATTCCACATACGTGCGTTAATATATGATACTTGTTTTTCTCTTTCAGACTTACTTCACTCTGTATGACAGTCTCTAGGTCCATCTGCGTCTCTACAAATGACCCAGTTTCGTTCCTTTTTATGGCTGAGTAACATTCCATTGTATATATGTACCACATCTTCTTTATCCATTCGTCTGTTGATGGGCATTTAGGTTGCTTCCATGACCTGGCTATTGTAAAGAGTGCTGCAATGAACACTGGGTTGCATGTGTCTTTTTGAACTACGGTTTTCTCTGGGTATATGCCCAGTAGTGGGATTGCTGGGTCATATGGCAATTCTATTCATAGTTATTTAAGGAACCTCCATACTGTTCTCCATAGTGGCTGTATCAATTTACATTCCCACCAACAGTGCAAGAGGGTTCCCTTTTCTCCACACCCTCTCCAGCATTTGTTGTTTGTAGATTTTCTGATGATGCCCATTCTAACCAGTGTGAGGTGATAACCTCATTGTAGTTTTGATTTGCATTTCTCTAATAATTAGTGATGTTGAACATCTTTTCATGTGCCTCTTGGCCATCTGTATGTCTTCTTTGGAGAAGTGTCTATTTAGTTCTTCTGCCCATTTTTTGATTGAATTATTTGTTTTTTTAATATTGAGCTGCATGAGCTATTTATATATTTTGGAGATTAGTCCTTTGTCCATTGATTCGTTTGCAAATATTTTCTCCCATTCTGAGGGCTGTTTTTTCATCCTGTTTCTAGTTCCCTTTGCTGTGCAAAAGCTTTTAAGTCTCATTAGGTCCCATTTGTTTATTTTTGTTTTTATTTCCATTACTCTAGGAGGTGGATCAAAAAAGATCTTGCTGTGATTTATGTCAAAGAGTGTTCTACCTATGTTTTCCTCTAAGAGTTTTATAGTGTCTGGTCTTACATTTAGGTCTCTAATTCATTTTGAGTTTATTTTTGTGTATGGTGTTAGGGAGTTTTCCAATTTATTCTTTTACATGTAGCTGTCCAGATTTCCCAGCACCATTTATTGAAGAGACTGTCTTTTCTCCATTGTATATCCTTGCCTCCTTTGCCATAGGTTAGTTCACCATAGGTGCATGGGTTTATCTCTGGGCTTTCTATCCTGTTCCATTGACCTGTATGTCTGTTTTTGTGCCACTACCATATTGTCTCGATGACTGTAGCTTTGTAGTCTGATTCCTCCAGCTCCATTTTTTTCCCTCAAGACTACTTTGGCTATTTGGGATCTTTTGTGTCTCTGTACAAATTTTAAGATTTTTTGCTCTAGTTCCATAAAAAATGCCATTGGTATTTTGATAGGGATTGCATTGAATCTGTAGATTGCTTTGGGTAGTATAGTCATTTTCACAATATTGATTCTTCCAGTGCAAGAACATGGTATATCTCTCCATCTGTTGGTATCATCTTTAATTTCTTTCATCAGTGTCTTATAGTTTTCTGCATACAGATCTTTTGTCTCCCTAGGTAGGTTTATTCCAAGATATTTTATTCTTTTTGTTGCAGTGGTGAATGGGATTGTTTCCTTAATTTCTCTTTCTGATTTTTCGTTGTTAGTGTATAGGAATGCAAGAGATTTCTGTGCATTAATTTTGTATCCTGCAACTTTAGTAAATTCATTGATTAGCTCTAGAAGTTTTCTGGTGGCATCTTTAGGATTATCTATGTAGAGTGTCATGTCATCTGGAAACAGTGACAGTTTTACTTCTTCTTTTCCAATTTGTATTCCTTTTATTTCTTTTTCTCCTCTGATTGCTGTGGCTAGGACTTCCAAAACTATGTTGAATAATAGTGGCGAGAGTGCACATCCTTATCTTGTTTCTGATCTTAGAGGAAATGCTTTCAGTTTTTCACCATTGAGAAAGATGTTTGCTGTGGGTTTGTTGTATGTGACCTTTATTATGTTGAGGTAGGTTCCCTCTGTGCCCACTTTCTGAAGAGTTTTTATCATAAATGGTGTTGAATTTTGTCAAAAGCTTTTTCTGCATCTATTGAGATGATCATATGGTTTTCATTCTTCAATATGTTAATATGTTGTATCACATTGATTGAGTTGCATATATTGAAGAATCCTTGCATCCCTGGGATAAATCCCACTTGATCATGGTGTATGATCCTTTTAATGTGTTGTTGCATTCAGTTTGTTAGTATTTTGTTAAGGATTTTTGCATCTATATTCATCAGTGATATTGGTCTGTAATTTTCTTTTTTTGTAGTATCTTTGTCTGGTTTTGGTATCAGGGTGATGGTTGGCCTTGTAGAATGAGTTTGGGAGTGTTCCTTCCTCTGCAATTCTTTGGAAGAGTTTGAGAAGGATAGGTCTTCTCTAAATATTTGATAGAATTCACCTGTGAAGCCATCTGGTCTGGACTTTTGTTTGTTGGAAGATTTTTAATCACAGTTTCAGTTTCATTACTTGTGATTGGTCTGTTCATTTTTTCTATTTCTTCCTGGTTCAGTCTTGGAAGGCTACACGTTTCTAAGAATTTGTCCATTTCTTCCAGGTTGTCCATTTTATTGGCATAGAGTTGCTTGTAGTTGTCTCTTACGATGCTTTGTATGTCTGGGGTGTCCGTTGTAACTTCTTTTTTCCTTACTAATGTTATTGATTTGAGTCCTCTCCCTCTTTTTCTTGATGAGTCTGGCTAAAGGTTTTCAATTTTATCTTCTCAAAGAAACAGCTTTTAGTTTTATTGATCGTTGCTATTGTTTTCTTTGTTTCTCTTTCATTTATTTCTGCTCTGATCTTTACAATTTCTTTCCCTCTACTACCTTTAGGTTTTGTTTGTTCTTCTTTCTCTAGTTCCTTTAGGTGTAAGGTTAGATTGTTTATTTGAGATTTTTCTTGTTTCTTGAGGTAGGCTTGTATTGCTATAAACTTACCTCTTAGATCTGCTTTTGCTGCATTCCATAGGTTTTGGATCGTCGTGTTTTTGTTGTCATTTGTTTCTAGGTATTTTTTTGATTTCCTCTGATTTCTTCAGTGATCTCTTGGTTATTTAGTAAGGCATTGTTTAGCCTCCACATGTTTGCGTTTTTTACGTTTTTTTCCCTGTAATTTATTTCTTAATCTCATAGCGTTGTGGTCGGAAAAGATGCTTGATATGATTTCAATTTTCTTAAATTTACCAAGGCTTGATTTGTGACCCAAAATGTGATCTATCCTGGAGAATGTTCCGTGTGCACTTGAGAATAAAGTGTAATCTCCTGTTTTCGGATGGAATGTCCCATAAATATCAATTAAATCTATCTGGTTTGTTGTGTCATTTAAAGATTGTGTTTCCTTACTAATCTTTTGTCTGGATGATCTGTCCATTGGTGTAAGTGAGGTGTTAAAGTCCCTCACTGTTATTGTGTTACTGTTCATTTCCTCTTTTATAGCTGTTAGCATTTGCCTTATGTATTGAGTTGCTCCTATGTTGGGTGCATATATGTTTATAACTGTTATATCTTCTTCTTGGATTGATCCCTTGATTATTATGTAGTGTCTTTTCTTGTCTCTTATAACATTCTTTATTTTAAAGTCTATTTTGTTTGATACGAATATTGCTACTCCAGCTTTCTTTTGATTTCCATTTGCATGGAATATCTTTTTCCATCCCTTCACTTTCAGTCTGTATGTGTCCCTAGGTCTGACGTGGGTCTCTTTAGACAGCATATACATGGGTCTTGTTTTTGTATCCATTCAGTGAGCCTGTGTCTTTTGGCTGGAGCATTTAATCCATTCACATGTAAGGTAATTATCGATATGTTCCTGTTACCATTTTCTGAACTATTTTGGGTTTGTTTTTGTATGTCCTTTTCTTCTGTGCTTCCCACTTAGAGAAGTTCCTTTAGCATTTGTTGTAGCGCTGGTTTGGTGGTGCTGAATTCTTTTAGCTTTTGCTTGTCTGTAAAGCTTTTGATTTCTCCGTCAATCTGAATGAGATCCTTGCTGAGTAGAGCAATCCTGGTTGTAGGTTCTTCCCTTTCATCACTTTAAATATATTATGCCATTCCCTTCTGGCTTGTAGAGTTTCTGCTAAGAAATCCGCTGTTAACCTTATGGGGATTCTTTGTATGTTATTTGTTGGTTTTCCCTTGTTACTTTTAATAATTTTTCTCTGTCTTTAATTTTTGTCAATTTGATTACTATGTGTCTCGGTGTGTTTCTCCTTGGGTTTATCCTGCCTGGGACTCTTTGCACTTCCTGGACTTGGCTGGCTATTTCATTTCCCATGTTTGGGAAGTTTTCAACTATAATCTCTCCAAATATTTTCTTGGGTCCTTTCCCTCTCTCTTTTCCTTCTGGGTCCCCTAGAATGCTAATGTTGGTGTGTTCAATGTTGTCCCAGAGGTCTCTTAGGCTGTCTTCATTTCTTTTCATTCTTTTTTCCTTTATTCTGTTCTGCGGCAGTGAATTCCACCTTTCTATCTTCCAGGTCACTTATCTGTTCTTCTGCCTCAGTTGTTCTGCTATTGATTCCTTCTAGTGTATTTTTCATTTCAATTATTGTATTGTTCATCTCTGTTTGTTTGTTCTTTAATTCTTCTAGGTGTTTGTCCTTCAATTCTTCTAGGTCTTTGTTAAACATTTCTTGCATCTACTCTTCGCCTCCATTCTTTTTCCAAGGTTCTGAATCATCTTCACTATCATTATTCTGAATTCTTTTTTTGGAAGGTTGCCTATCTCTACTTCATTTAGTTGTTTTTCTGGGGTTTTATCTTGTTCCTTCATCTGGTAAAAAGTCCTCTGCCTTTTCATTTTGTCTGTCTTTCTGAGTGTGGTTTACATTCCACAGGCTGCAGGATTATACTTCTTCTTGCTTCTGCTGTCTGCCCCCTGGTAGATGAGGCTATCTAAGAGGCTTGTGCAAGCTTCCTGACAGGAGGGACTGGTGGTGGGTAGAGCTGACTGTTGCTCTGGTGGGCAGAGCTCAGTAAAACTTTAATCCACTTGACTGCTGATGCGTGGGGCTGGGTTCCCTCCCTGTTGGTTGCTTGGCCTGAGGGAACCCAACACTGGAGCCTACCTGGGCTCTTTGGTGGGGCTAATGACTGACTCTTGGGAGGGCTAATGCCAACGATTACTTCCCTGAACTTCTGCTGCCAGTGTCCTTGTCCCTGGGGTGAGCCACAGTCGCCCCCCGCCTCTGCAGGAGACCCTTGAACACTAGCATGTAGGTCTGTTTCACTCTCCTATGGGGTCACTGCTCCTTTCCCCGGGTCCTGATGCACATACTACTTTGTGTGTGCCCTCCAAGAGGGGAGTCTCAGTTTCCCCCAGTCCTGTCGAAATCCTGCAGTCAAATCCCGCCAGCCTTCAAAGTCTAATTCTGTGGCAATTCCTTCTCCTGTTTCCAGACCCCCAGGTTAGGAAGCATGACATGGGGCTCAGAACCTTCACTCCCATGGGTGGGCTTCTGGGGTATAATTGTTCTCCATTTTGTGAGTCACCCACCCAGCGGTTATCGGATTTGATTTTATTGTGATTGGGCCACTCCTACCATCTCATTGTGGCTTCTCCTTTGTCTTTGGATGTGGGTTATCTTTTTTGGTGAGTTCCAGTGTCTTCCTATCAATGATTGTTCAGCAGTTAGTTGTGATTCCGGTGCTCTTGCAAGAGGGATGAGCGCATGTCCTTCTACTCCACCATCTTCTCGGGAAATTTTTAGAAGACATCCATTTTACAACATATAATAGTAGCTGTTTCTTGCCTCCCCGCCACCACTCCACGAGGAGAGGGCAGGCAGGCGGATTGGTGGCACCGCACACTGGCAGCCCGTGGCCCTGCTGGCCCAGGCTCGGCTGGCTGCTCCACCCCACCGCCATTGCCTCCGCCACCGCAGTGTGTGTCTGGTTCTGTTTTATAGTTGCTGTCTCTTTAGTGAAATACTCATTTTGTTCATGCATAATTTTCCTGATTTCATTAGTTGTCTGTCTATCTTTGTTCTCTTTTAGTTCTTTTTTTTTTTTTTGTCAACTACCTCTCCAATTGTTAGTGCCTGGCATGGTGGAAGGGAAGACTTTCACTAATCAGCTCAGCCTGAGGTTTCAGGACCTCTCGAACATACTTTGAGGATGTGTCTTCTCTGAGCTTGTGCAGGTGCTTTTAGTTGTCTCATATTCCCTGAGCAGCTTGTCCCTGTTTCTCCTCAGAGCTTGCAATCTGTTGCTCCTCCTGACATCTGCTTTTGTAACTGCAGCTCTAATGTGCTGTGGTGATTGCATGTGTTTTCAGTGGCTTCCAAACAAGGCTGCCAGTCCTATCAGTGCTCTGAGTCAGGTGAGACAGAAACTAGTCCCTCAGGCAGTGCCCAGCCTAGCCATGACATTGGCTGCATGGTCCACTCTTGTTTCTGTCCAGAGGGAAGATCTCCAGTGTGGGAAACTTCCTCTGTGTTGAGCCCTGCTGGGTCAGATAGGGGAAGGGACGGATGGGTACACAAAACTACATATTTTCCTTTCCCTTTTGCTGGAATCCCTTCTGGTTGTTGTTGTTGTTTCTGGGTGCTGTAACTTCTCAACTGGTCTCTAGAGTTGTTGCAAAGGTATTCTGGTCTATATAGTGTTAACTCGGTGTCTATGGAAAACTGAGGGCTTAAAGCTGCCTTGTACTCTATCGTGCTGATGTCATGCTCTCTTTTTCTTTTTTTAAAGTGTTGGGGTTTTTTTGAGAAAGATGTGCTGGGAAAAATAAGTTTATAATGCTCTTGGGAGGGACTGGTATTTGTTTTATTTTTTTTCCCCCCGCAGGATCCTTAATTTCCCTCCTGATTTCTTTATTTCCTTCTTTTCCTTCACTGCAGTGTCTCAAGCAGGGTATTGCCTCTTCTCTATATATCTGATTCTTCCCCAGAAGCACTGCTTCTCTGAGGCTGTCAAGTCTCTTCCTTGTAGTTAAGTGCTTGAACTATCAAAGTTGTGACCTGTGTTCATTATTTTGGCATTTTGTTGTACTTTCTTTCTGGGGCTGATTTTGTTTGTTTCATCCAAGTCTTCCATGCCCCTTGATTTTTTTTTTTTCCCCGAGTCTCTTGCGTCTCTTCTCCCTCTCTTTATTCACAGGCTTGCAGAATTTAACTTGTTTCTTTACTTAGAGGTAATTTGAAGCTTGTAGTAGCCTGCTTCTTAGTAATGCTAAAGATCTGGGTCATATGTGATTCTATTTATTCTCTTTCCTGATTATATGGTTTTTCTACAAGACTGTGTGGTGTCACCATTTTCTTCTGGACCTTGAAGTCAGCCTCATTGCTTTTTAATATGGGTAAAAAGACAACCATTGTTTATATTACTGTGGCTCACCTCCATGAGCCACAGTAGACTATTAGGTTCCTGCTTCATCCAGGCTGTGCTGTTTTCTGCAGGTTCTTGAGCAGGCTAGAGTGGAAGTCCCCCTGTTTACCTTCAGCATCATGCAGTTCTCTCTTGAACCCTTTCCACCCAACCTCAGTGAGGAGATGAGCAAAAGAGTAAGTGAATGGGTTCTGCTAGATGATTTATTTGACCTATTATAATCTCTCCCCATTAAGGAAAGTAATACATACTTCATTAAGTTTACTGTATACTTCTCTAAATTTTTTCTATATGTATCAATATATTACCATTTTCATTTTTATAAAAATGGGAGTCAGACTATATATACTGTTTTGCAACTTTATTTATTCCTTTAACAGTATATCTTACACATCTGTTCATAACACTATATAATCTTATTTCCCTTGTGCTGCATAGTTTTCCATTGTATGATATACCTATTTTCAGCATTTGCACTTTATAATTTTTGCTATTCCAAATAATGATGCAATGAAATCCCTGTATACAAATCCTTGTACATTTGGCAAGTGTTTGTGTTAAGAAATTCCTTGAAAGGAATTATCCCATGTTTTGACTCATGATTTCTTTAGATTTGACTTAATTCTCTTTCCACATCCACCTCCTTACTATATTCTGTTGTTTTTCTTATAGATGAAGATCAAGTGGATGGAGATGTCAACTGTCTATGCTGGGCCGTTTAGCAAAAATTGTAACCTTAGAGCTCTGAATAGGCTGTTTGAGAGTTTTGGTCCAGTCCTGTCAGTGACTCTTACTCTTGAATCCCATCAGGTAATGAGACAAGAAAACTTAGATTTTGACCTTCTAATCTAGTGTGGGAAATTCAGATGCCTTCTAGGGTCCTTCAAGTATTAGTGATTTGAGCTTGATTGTCACCGACTGGAATGTGAGACATGCTCTGTCTCATGGGAACAGTGTTGACCCATAAGAATGTGTGCCCCATATTGCCAGATCTTCTGATTTTTTTGTTTTGAGAATCAAGAAATCTGCCAATTTTCATATTGTTGGCTCCAATTTTCTTAAATATTACGTAAGCCAGACAAAAAATATGTCTAGGGTTTAATGTAGTTTATGGGCTTCATGCTTGTGACTTCAGCTTTAAATGATAAAATGCCCTTTCAAAAACAGCAGTAGCTTCCATGTGCCGGGAAGTCTGCAGGGCTTAAATCCAAAGTAGGCTCATAGCTGGGTTAAGATACTAGAGGAGTAGGGCTTTTTTTTGTTGTTGCTGTTAGCTCTCCAATCTCTTGGAGTAAGTTTTGTTTATTAGTTTGTTATTTACATAAAAACCCTATAAAGAGTTTAATTATTTTTACTTTTTAAGAAATAATACTTGTATATGGTTTAAAAAATTCATACTTTTTAAAAGGATGTATAGATACATCCTTTTGTATAGATAGAGTAAGCCTCTATCTTCATGGTCATAGCAGGAAGTCAGATAAAGACTAAAGTTACTATATGAAGCAATAACAACATTATAAGCACTATGAGACAGGAAGCCATGAAAAGAATTGAAAATAAAAACTTAGAATATATGTAGAATGATATACAATAACTGGTAACAATGAAGGCCTCCAGGGAGAGAGGAACTAGGTGACTGGGAACAGGGGTTAGGGGAAGACTTTTCACTGTAAATTTTTTTGTACCTTTAGAATTTTGATATAGGCAACTATTAATCTGGTGCATTAAACTATTATGTGTAATAGCTAATAATACAACTAATAACTATTAGGTTTAGTAACTATTAAAGTGAAGCAAAAATTAAAGTCTCTAAAGCGATCTAACTGCAGAATCCTAGATGTTTAAAATGTGCTTTCCCCAAATCTTTTATTGTCTTTCCTACACCTAAAAACAGAAATAAAAAGATCATCCCTGGGAACATAGACTGAGGGATGGGAAAGGGTATTCAAGGAACTGTCACTCCTTCCTGTAAGTCGTCTTGTCTTTTTTTTTCTTTCTTTCTTTTTGTAAAGTATACATAAAATTTGCCTTTTAAACCATTTTTATGTATAGTTCAGTGTTATTAAGTACATTCTCTCTAGAACTTTTTCATCATCCCATACTGAAACTCTGTACCCTTTAAACAGTAACTCCCCAGTCCCCTTTCTCCCAGGCTTATTAACTACTATTGTGTTTCCTGTCTTATAAATTTGACTACTCTATGTATATCATATAAGTGGAATCCTACAATATTTGTCCTTTTGTGTCTGGCTTATTTCACTTAGCATAATGTCTTCAGGGTTCACCCATGATGTAGTATGTATCAGAATTTCATTTCTTTTCAAGGCTGAATTATATTCCATTGCATGATTATACCACATTTTGTTTATCCATTCGTCCATCGATGAACATTTGAATTGTTTCCACGTTTTAGCCATTCTGAATAATGCTACTATGAAATGAACATGGATGTACAAGTATTTGTTTGAGTCCCTGTTTTCAGTTCTTTGGGGTGATATACACAGATGTGGAATTTCTGGGTTAAATGATAATTCATTTCATTTTTTGAGGAACTGCCATACTGTTTTCTATAGCAGCTGCACGATTTTACATTCCCACCCGCAATGCCAAGGGTTCCAACTTCTCCATATTCCAGCTGACACTTGGGGGTTTTTTTTTGGTCTTTTTTGTTGTTTGTTTTTGGCTGTGCCCCATGTGGGATCTTAGTTCCCCGACCAGGGAATGAACCCGTGCCCCGTGCATTGGAAGCTAGGGGGTCCTAACCACTGGACCGCCAGGAATTCCCCTGACACTTGGTTTTTTTTTGTTTGTTTTTGGTTTGGGGGGGAGGGTTGTTTAGATAGTAGCCATCCTAATGGGTGTGAAGTATCAATAGTATCTCATGGTTTTGACTTGCAGCTCCCTAATGATTAGTGATGTTGAGCATTTCTTTGTATGCTTATTGGCCATTGGTATATCTTCTTTGGAGAAATGTCTATGCAAGTCCTTTGCCTATTTTTTAATTGGGTTGATTTTTTTGTGTTGAGTTTTAGGAGTTCTCTGTATATTTTAGATATGAATCCTTCAGTAGATATGTGATTTGCAAATATTTTCTCCCATTCGTTCTGCTGCCTTTTGACATTGTTGATGGTTGTTCTTTGATACACTTTTTAATTTTGATAAAGTTTAACTTCTCATATTTTTTTTGTTGCCTGTGCCTTTGGTGTCATATTCAGGAAATCATTGCCAAATCCAATAAAATGAAGCTTTTCTATGGGAGCACTTTAATCTCCATGATGATGCTGTGGCTCAGACCATCACATAGATTTAGATACTCTGGTGTTAATCAACTGCAAAATAAGTCAATTTGAAGATGCAAATCCAGTGGAAGAACTTAACCTCCCCATGCTTGTAGGAAAGCTGCTTGTCTAAAATTAAGCTAATAAAGCAAGTGGGAATCTCTACCTGTGACTTGCAGCGGTAACTTTAGTGATTTATAATAAATGGTATGGGGGCTTCCCTGGTGGCGCAGTGGTTGAGAGTCCGCCTGCCGATGCAGGGGACACGGGTTCGTGCCCCGGTCCGGGAAGATCCCACATGCCGTGGAGTGGCTGGGCCCGTGAGCCATGGCTGCTGAGCCTGCGTGTCCGGAGCCTGTTGCTCTGCAACGGGAGAGGCCACAACAGTGAGAGGCCCACGTACCGCAAAATAATAATAATAATAAATGGTATGAACAGCAAGTTGGGTAGTAAAGAATTTGTTAGTGCTTTCCCCATACCACCTAGGGAGAGAAGGCTTCAATTTTAAGTGACAAGATTATTTTCTGAAAACCAAGCCCTGAACCATGATGATTCCACTTAAAATTGATGGTCTGTGATCACTGTCTAGCCCAGCACAGCAAGAACATCCATTCTGGTGGCTCTGGCCACTGTAGTTTAGGTGGGCCCCATTCCTAGCCCCGTCTCTGGCAGTTTGAGCCTGGAAAGCAAAAGCAAGGAAATCTTGATTTTTCTGCAGCCACATCTCTGTATACAGTACGAAGTCCTGGAAGGTGCCCAGCTGGCCATAGAGTCCTTGGATGGCAGCCTGGTGGAGGGTACCTGCATCAAGGTAGGGTTTCCAGAGAAAGCATAAAGTAGTACACTTCACTCAATCCTGTATTTTCAGTACTTGTATTTACTCAAGCCTGTATTTACAGCACCCTAAGACATAACAGCTTAGACGAGCACCCTCAAGAGGCTTAAGACACAAGATTTTCTGTAATGGAAAGCCTTCAGCCAAGGCCAGCATTCTTATAGTGGTGACCTAAGACATGATAGCTTTTCATTTTTGTCAAAATCAGCCTGGGCTACATCTTCCATGTACTCTTTATCACTACTTAGACCCCAAATGGTTTTTCAGGGTGGTTTTTTTGTGGTTGCCCTTTAGCTTTCAGGGGAATCAAATGGTATTTTGATGTTTCTTATGCAATTAAACAGAATTTCATTGGTATAGAAGGCAGAGAACTGATGGCAGTTGGTGGGGGAGAGAAGGAAAGGGAAGAGAGTATTATTTACACAAAAATATTTACATTTTGTATTTATTTATCTATTAAGTTTCTATCATAGTCCTTTGGGGCAGTTATCATTAGGTTCCTTGTATAGATAAGGAAGCTGCAGAATTAAGCTACTTGCTAGTATGTAACAGGCCTGGGGTTTGAAGTGGTGACTTTTCTACCATTAATGCCATCTTTCCTTGGTTAGGTGCAGAGGCCTGTGACAGAGCTCACCCTTGATTGTGACATCCTTGTGAATGAGCTGGAACAAGATTCTGAGAACCGAGGTACTATATACCTGTCTGGAGTGAGTGAAACCTTCAAGGAACACCTGTTGCAACAGTCCAGCCTCTTCCTGGGCCTGGAAGCTCTGATCTTGCCTAAAGATCTTAAAAATGGAAAGCAGAAAAACTACTGTTTCTTGAGTAAGTCTATGCCATTGAATATAGCCTTGGGAAAGGAGATTAGACATGGTGGTAACATGAGGTCAGAGAAAGGAAATGTTCAACAAGTAATCCCTCCTGGGCTGGACCAGGTCAACATCTCCTGATTTTGTCCTTCTCCCTTGGCTCTGGATGGGCTCCAGCTTGGATGGTGATCAGGTTTTTTGGTTTTGGTTTTGGTTTTGGTTTTGGTCCTTAATAACAGAAGGGGGTATTCTTGTTTTCAGGATTCAAAACTTTTGGCAGTGCCCATAGGGCCCTTGGCATTCTCACAGGCAAGAACTGGAAGCTGAAAGGCAGGCATGCCCTAACCCCCAGGCACCTCCATTCATGGCTCAGGGGCTTACCTCCTGAATCAAGGCCCCCAGGGCTTCGTGTCATACCTCCTCCCTCGGAGCAGGAGGCCGTGCAGGTGAGTGATTAAATGTATCCTGGGGTTAGGGGGGAGAGGTAGCTAGCTACCTTGGTTTGCTGGCTCTGGTGGTTGGCCTTCTGATGTTTATGGAAATTAGATAGGATGGTCCTGCTCAAGTGACACTTAAGCCTTCAGTCTTTTTTTTCCTGCCCTGCCACTAGTCTTACTTCACTCTCCAGTGTCTTCCGGCCCTGGACACACCTTTCTTTCTCCAAGATCTCTCATACTTTTGCCCCCTCCAAACTTGCTAAAATCAGGTTTTCCAGGTGTCTCTCCAAGGGACTTTGAGAGGTTAATACAGGAAGTTGGAGAGCTGGACAAGTCTTTAGTGATCTAGGATTTCCTGAAGTGTAGTACATACATACACAATATGATTTTTGGTGGTCATAGATGGACCTCTTTTTTTCACTTTTATTGTTATGAACTTGTTTTTCTAACATTCATTAAAGTATGCAACCACCACACTGAACGTGTGATTTCATGGATAGTATTACTTAGACGAAGCTAAGGAAGAAATTGACTCACTTTAAAGAAAACCATTAGGGAATATGCAACAGAAGGGTGAAGATAGAAGGTGAATGGTTTAAGTTTGGGAAGCCCTGCCGTGGTCTAATGTCCCACACTTAGCAGATGAGGAATAGACACCAGAGCTGGTGAGTGACTTTGCCCAGGTCACAGAGATACTTAATGTCAGAGGCCAGACTAGAGCTCTCCTTAGTGATTTGGTTTCCCTAACTCAGGACCCTAAACTGACTTGGAGGTCTGGGGATGCTGGAGTGGACAAGGAACCCTGCAGTATAGACTCTGGCTTCAGACTGAGGATTTGTACAGAGCCTTTCCCGGGAGCCTGAGGAGGAATGTTGCAGTCCCTCCAAAGGTCAGCGGTGGGTACTCTGACTGAGTGTCAACACCTGGCTTTGATTCTAGATGCTGAACTTGGACCACCCAAAGATAGCAGCCTGGCACTGGGGCAGGAAGATAGGAAAGCTCTACCACAGCCTGTGCTCAGGCACCCTCTGCCTCATCCTGCTGCCAGGAACTGAGAGGTAAGGACTAAAGGGTTGCCCCTTCATGATTCTGACCTCTGGACTCTCTGGACTTAAGCTTTTCTTGGAGAAAAGCCTTTCGTTGACGTCCAGGCACATAAACGAAAACTGAAATGAATCATCTCTTAACTCTCACAGTTCTAAGAGAGAGGTATTGTATCCCCATGTTACTCGTATTTGCTTTTTTTTTTTTCCTTAAAATTTTTTTTTTAACATCTTTATTGGAGTATAATTGCTTTACAATGGTATGTTAGTTTCAGCTTCACAACAAAATGAATCAGTTATATATATACATATATTCCCATATCTCTTCCCGCTTGCGTCTCCCTCCCTCCCACCCTGCCTATCCCACCCCTCCAGGCGGTCACAAAGCACCGAGCTGATCTCTCTGTGCTATGCAGCTGCTTCCCACTAGCTAACTACCTTACTTTTGGTAGTGTATCGTATTTGCTTTTATAACTACACTTAGTGGTCCCTCAAGGAGACAGCTCATCCCAGTTTAAAGGCAGAGGTCTTAGGTTCTGCAGCCTCTCTGGAACAAGAGGCACTTGAGTAAAAATGGTCAAGAAGTTCTAGGGCAAGGCCCAGGCTTAGATGTGACTATAACCTACCTTTCCCACATATCAGGAGTGTGTTCCTGCCTTTGCCCCCTTTACCATTTATGTTAACTTTTAAGAGATAGGGCCTGTTTTGCTGTTTCTAAGACTGAGGAATACTGGAGCAGGACTCTGGGTCCAGTCCCAGCTGTATCACCTGTCTCTGCTGACAAGTAGTGGCCAAGCCACTTTCCCACTGTGGATCTCAATTTCCCTTTGGTAAAATGAGGGATTTGGAGTAAATCAGTCATTTTCAAATGCTTGAAACTATAAAACCCTTTCTTTAAAAGAAAAATTGATGTTAAATCTTTACTAAGGCATAAAGATGAGCAATTCTGAAATGGATGAGTAGATATATGAATGAATGTGTATGCTGGGGGAGGAGAGAAAGAGGGCAAGAGGGCTTTTTTTGAAAAAAGCACAGTTTGAAAACCACTGGATTGTATTATTTCTAAAGTCCCTTAAAATTCTGACATTCTAGGATTCTTTCACAGGCCGAAGGTCCCAGGTGGCAAAACATGAATGCCTCAGGCCTTGAAGCCTGGATCAGAAGTTAACTTCCTGTCATAAAATTCTTGTAACATGTATTAGGGCCACTAGTGAAACAGGCTACCTGCTGGGCAGCTTGAGAGAATTACTGTCTCTGAGAAACAGAAATAAGTACTAGGTTTTACAGCAAAAAAAAATCTTAGACTGATATACTTCAAACAGGCTTATGGGTAGACTTAACAGCAAGAGGTTTAAAAGTGACCAAAACTTGCCAGAGAAAGAAAAAAGAAAGCTTTTGTTTAAGAGCTTGGACCCTGAGGGGCAAACTTTCCTGGATAAAACTTCTCAGAGCCAGTGTATGGAGGTAGGGGTAAAATAGGGGTTTCCGTGTACCAAGTGGAGTACTTAGCTTGTAGTTCCCCATCGTGTGGGTAGACTAGCCAAGAGAGGGCCAAAGCTTGCTTCTCCCAGAAGTAGCTGGGGTGTTCTCAGGGGATGAGGGCTTAGAGGAGGGAGCACTGGGTCAGGGAGCAAAAAAGGCTTAGGTTCTGACTGAGGCAGAGGTCCTAAGGCATGTTTGACAAGTCAGGAGAAAACTCTGGAAATAGCAAATCCTGTAGTAACAAAACCTGCTGTTACTCCTTTGTTTTAAAAGTTGCACTCTGATTTCCATAGCCATAATGATCAAACCCAGCAGCAGGAGCATGTATTTCCCCAGACTATACGCTTGCTGTGTGACTGACTTCTCTGGGCCTCATCTGTGCAGCTGTCTCCATGACGCCAGCAGATAACACTTGGGAAAGGGTAACAGTGGCTCAGGAAGAAGGAGTAGCAAGGAGAGTAGAAGGTTTCCTCGTGCTGGGAGCCTGACTCAGCTCTTAATCCTTATACTTCTGGTGACTGCTAAAATTAATACTGAAAATATTAATAATTGCTATAATTCATCAAACCCTTAATGTGTCAAGTACTGCTAAGTGCTTTTATATGCAGTTTTGGTTAAGGTTGTTGAATCTCCATTTAACAAGATGAGAAAAAGGCTCAGATTAAGCAACTTGCCTACGGTCACCCAGCTAGTAAGTGCACAATTAATATTTGAATTCTGATGGTCTCTAGGTCCAGAGCCACTCTCCAGCACTTAGAGCTCCAGTCCTCCATAGCCAAAAGGCCTGTGGCTTGTTAGCTTAAGTTCAGACATCGGGTGGAGACAGATTCTGTGTTTGTCTTTGCTCATTTCTGCCTCCTTTGCCTTGGAGAGCACCTCAGCGCTCTAACCCAGTTCCAAGAATATTCACTACATGGTGGCAGGGAACTAATATGTACCAGATGACTCCTGAATTCTAAGCACTGTGCTAGGTGTTTTACAACATACATTATTAAAAGTTAACGTCTTGTAAAGTTTTTCAAACAGTGCCTGGCACATGATAGGTGCTACAAAAGTGTTTTAAATAAAGCAAACAAAATTCTAATAGTTTAAAAGGATTCTGATGACAGACTGCCATTATTACCTGGTTTGGTCATCTAATGCTTGTGTGACTTGAGCAAGTTATATAATGCCTATAAGCCTGTTTTTTTATTTGAAAAGTGGACATAACAATTGTATCTATATCAGTATCTATATAAGGTACACTAGCTGTTTGGAGGATTAAATGAGAACACATACAGAGTCCTAACTGCTTGACATGCAGTAAGTGCTCCACATATGTTAACATGTTAGCCATTATTGTCTGTAGTCCTCACAAAAGCCCTGTGAGATAGTAATTTTAATATTTCTTTATAGTTGAAGAAACTGAGTCTTAGTTTGAGATCATTCACCCTTAGTTGAGATGTGCCTCACATCTGTTAAGTGGCAGAGCTATGATTTGATTCTAGGCATCTGGGACTAGTCAATATTCTTTCCATTGGACCATTTTCAGCAGGCAGCTTTCCATAAGCTGTCTACCTGCCTGCCCCCTGCCCCATGGCACATACACATATCAAAAAAAACCACCTTTTTCCTCTACCTTAGTCTATAACCATTCATTCAACCCTGTCGACAAAAACTATCTTTATTCCTCGTCTGTTGCAGCACTCATGGATCGCTCTCTGGCCTAGGACTGATGGGAATAAAAGATGAAGAGGAAAGCAACATCCTAAACTAGTGTTTGTGAGTCTGCCCACCATTTTCCATGTGCCACATTTCTTAATCCCTTGTGGGCAATGGCAGAGAATTTGGTCAGGCTGCAGGCACTCCAGAGGCTGCCAGACCTCTATAGAGTAGACAGTTTGTGGCAACATTGTACCAGCTTAAGGAGTCTAGTCCATTTATATGACATGTACAAATTTTCAATAAAAGCCTAAAATTCAGACATTTCTCATCTTAAGACAAGGTGAGGGGAGGAAACCAGTTTGTACTTTCTTTGTGTCAGTGGGTTTATACACAGGTATTACAGCAGGTGCTTATTTCATGTAGCACTCCTATTAAATGGTATACTGTATATAGGTAAGGAAACCAGGAGGAGTGACTTCTCTGTGGAGAAAACCCAGGTATTATGTAGTTTGTCAAAGTGGTAACATCTGTGAAGCAAATTTCTGTAAGGCAAACTGTTTTCTATTAATGGGTTTTATAATATTGAAGGAAAAAGATAGGCAGACTGCGAATCTGGCAGGTCCACCAGAGCAAAGTTGAAGACTGACTCTTTTAGCTTTTAACCAATTCAGGAAGCCCCCCTTTCAATTTTCAGGGATGCTTCCTTCCTTTCGGAGCGAGACTGCAGTGCTACCCTTTACCAACAGGTGCCCCCATCACACCAGAGCCCCCCCTTAGAAACTCTAATTTCAGTAAAAGCCTTTGCTTTGTTTTTAATCAACTCTCAAATTGTCAACATTCTTTGTTGGAAAGGACATGGGCACAGGCACACACAGTTCCAAAACTGATAGAGATATTAGCTGCCCTCCAGAAAAGATGAATTAATCTGGCATGTAGTATGTATCATTACAAAAAATCTTGTTAAATTTCTCTCTACCCTGCAATTCCACTCCTAGAGTAATATCCTCAAAAACATGTATGGAGGAGATGTCATGGGGTTATTCAATGGAATTCTATGTAGCTATTTTTAAAAATTACGTGTGTGTAAATAAAATCTCTAGTGAAAGAGATCTACAAGAAGCAGCAGTAGACCTCTGGATCCAAACTGCTAGACTCTGAATTCCAGCTTTCCTACTTTTTAGTTAGGTGAGCTTGAATTACTGTAAATTATTTAACATCTCTGTGCTTGGTACATAATAATGGTATACATCTTATAGGACTGTTGTGAAGATGAGATAGTGCATTTATAGTATATTATAGGTTGTATAAAGCATGGAGAGTTACAGGATAATCTGTATAGTTTGAGTAGAAAAAACTATACAAAGATATGCACAGCCTTGGAACAAAACCTGGAAGGCTATATACCAAAATATGAACAGTATTTGTCCCTGGCTAGTGGGATTGGCAGATTCGATTTTACCAAATGCTCTTCTGTATATAGGCCGTTTTTTTTTTTTAAGTCAGCATATTATTGCTTTCACAGTTAGAAAAAAATAATTAAAATAACTCTCAAGGTTGTGCATTTGAGGCAGTGTTTAATCCTTTAAATGCAACTTCTATATGATCTGGAAGTTGGTAACCTGGAGCCAGAACTGAAGCTCTTGATTTTGGATGAAGTTCCCCTGTAAAGAGCGAAGTTCCCCAGGTATACTGCTGACATCAGCTGCAAGGCCTTGAGAACATCTTGAAACAATGTTGCTGGATTCTTTCCCCCTGCAGCTGAGCTCCAAAGCTGTGGGAGTTTAGCTGCTGTTTACTTCTTGAGACTCCAGTCCTGAGACACAAAATAAGTGTCTGTCTAGGTTGGCACTGCAGCTGTGCTCCTGGGCCAGTCACTTAACCTTGTTTGAGTCCATTTCTACAGCTGTATAAAATGAGGATGTATCTACTTTTAAGGATTATTATGAATATTTAAAGATTCAGTTTGTGGAAAATGACCAAAGAGTGGGATATGTATGAATTATTTGCCCTCTCTCAGCCTGTTTCCTCATTTTATTTATTTAATTTTGGCCATGCCACTCAGCTTGCCAGTTCCCCGACCAGGGATTGAACCCCGGCTACAGCAGTGAAAGCATGGAATCCTAACCACTAGACCACCAGGGAGCTCCCTTCAGTTTCCTCATTTTAAAGATGGTAACATTAGTACCTACTTCATAAGGTTGTTGTGAGAATTAAATTAGGGAAAGCCTACATTTTATTGAGGATCATCTTCCAACTGCATATTCACAGAGCAGATGAAGGTTCCCTGTGCCAAGAGCACTCCCTTTGCTCCTAGGAAGAGCCAAGGCCATTCCTTTTCCTGGATGGGTGGGGGTGGAAGTTTCCCCACGGGCCCCCAACTCTAGAACTCTACAGAGATAGGCCTGGACCGTAAGGTCTCTGGGGCCCCGGTCTGCACACACTGTTCTTTCAGCTGATGCTCCCACCTTTTGGAAGCCAAAGCTGCCAACTTGGCCTCTTGCAAAACACACATTCCATTCATAAGTGCGTTTGTGCATTTTTCCTCCCACACCCTTCTAGGCAGCCAATGCAGAGCTGCCAAGGCAGCTGCAGGAGCAGCGTCTCATGTGGGGGGAAAGGCAACTTGAAGGGTTTTCACAGAACACTTGGTTTAGGCTTTGAACACATTACTCCCCAACTTTCTGGCCTCTTCACCCATAGTGGGGTTGTTTAGTAGTACACTCAGCCATGTCATTTTCATTTCCTTTTGTCTCCCTTCTTGTAAATTCTCTTCCCTATTATAAAGGAAATCCATTAATGGAAACTTGAAAAATCTAGAAAAGTTAAAACCATATCTAATCCCACCACTCAGTCAATGACTGCCCCTGTTTTACAATCTTCTATCATACTTTTTCCATTATGCAAAAGCAGTTTTTAATAGCTGCATAATATTCCAACATGTTGATGTGTGCCATAATTTCTAAAACAGTCCCCTATGGTTGGCACTAAGTTGTTCCCAAATGATGCTGCCAATCATATCCTTGTACATACATCTTTGGCAGATAATTATTTCTTGAGGAAAAATTCCTAGAAGTGAAATTACTGGGCTTTTTTAAAAAGTATGAAAACTGAAGGATTTTTTAATTCCAGGAAAGTTTTTACCTTGTGTTTGCTAGCATCGATTTGTTTCAAATCTTTGTTAATTTGACAGATTAAAAAAGTTTTTCATTATAGGTTTAGTTTGTTTATTTGAATACCCTTTAGATTAATCTTCACTTTATTATTCCCCACACCTCTTAGATTGTCATCTGCTATTTTTTCCAGGTTTTGGCCAATTGTTTTTCCTTAGAGAGTTGTCCATATCCTTTGCTCATGTTTCTGTTGTCTTTTCCATAATGAATTTTCCATTCTGAATTTTTAAGGTCTCTTTACACATTAAGTATAGTGTCCATTTGTCAATTATTGCAAAATTTTGATGGCAGTCTCGTCCTCAAGGATGTTGCCCTCAGAAAGGGAAAGGACCTCCAAGATCTCATCTTCAGTTTCCTTTAGCTGCTTCTTGTTCTTGGCACTTTCCACAATCAACTTGTTCTTTTTCTCTTCCAGTTCTGGCTTCTTCTTGGTGGCCACGATGCCAAGGAGTTGATCTTGGAGGCCCAAGGGGGTGATCATAAAGTTGAGGAGACAGACTTTAACGGTGACTTCAGGGAGATAATGTGGGTTCCTCAAACGGGTTGTGATATATAACTTAAAATCCGTGGGATATTCAGTGATGTTTTCACCAAGCCTCATGTACTCAACCCCTTGCTTTCCTGAGCATAAACAATAACTAGACAGAAAATACAATGAAAGGAAGCTAAGATGTACCA
The DNA here is from genome assembly GCF_949774975.1 of Lagenorhynchus albirostris. Taxonomy (NCBI): domain Eukaryota; kingdom Metazoa; phylum Chordata; class Mammalia; order Artiodactyla; family Delphinidae; genus Lagenorhynchus; species Lagenorhynchus albirostris. Next base: position 65,876,406 of record NC_083109.1, read on the forward strand.
CAATTAGACTTCCAGAATGTAAGAGCCAGATGGAGCCATCAGGGATCGTGTTAGTCTAAGCCCCCCATCCTCCCAATTTGGCACAGGGGGAAGTTGAGCCCCCAAGAGGGGCAGTGACTTGTGAAGGGTTGTGTGTGACCATGCCAACCTTCTTCTCTGGATTCCCTGCATTACTCACCTAACAGCCTTTTGGAAACCTTAAACTTGTGTGTCTTAGGTGCTTTATAAATCACAGATGTTCTTCTAAATCCTAACACTGATAGAAATAAGTCTCTTGATTTTGCAGATGACTAAAAGGAAACGCAGAATTTAACTTTCCGAAGGTCACAGAGCAGTAGCACTTGACAGTTTTCAGTTTGCCTCCTTTGCCTTAATCACTGCCAACCTAATAGATGTAGGAGCCAACCATTTAGAACAGTGTTCACTTTTTGTTCTTTGAGGGAATCGACGTCAGTTGCTAAGGCAAGACTGTTTAGGTAGTGGCCCTGTGAGGACTCATTTGCTTCTTGCCTACAAGTCCTGGGACTCCAAAAGCCATTAAGCTTGGTGAGTGGGAGGTCAACGATCCATGTTTGTAGCTAGGGATCCTGTACCATCTGGATTACTTTACAAGCACAGGATTTGCCATCCAGTATGTTGGTGGAAGAGGCTCCTGGTGGGTAAAGCTCACCCCAGAATGAAGTCACTGGTTTTTTTTTGTTTGTTTGGGGGTTGGTTTTTTGTTTTTGTTTTTTGCAGAATTATCAATAGTCAAGTAAACAAATTTATTAAGTCCAACAGCAGGTTACCTTCCAAATAAAAAAGTGACAATAATGTGTGTAACAAGTTAATTAAAAAATTCAAGGAGCCATTTGGAGAGTGCAACAGTGCAGAGAATAAAAATCAAAGTATTGACTTTTGTCAACAAATTTGTACAACTTCAAGAAACAGACACATTGGTCACAAACCAAGAGGAATCCACAAAGGTGGAGGGTCACATGAGTAGTGGACTCATCACCTCAGCGGGTTAAGGCAGGGTGTCTTATTTCTGGACCAATTTATCCACGCCCCATTTGCCTATTGCTTCAAATTCCCCCTTTGAAACCTAGAATCTTATTCATTAGTGCAACAGGTAAGAGCAATTAATAACAGACTCAGGGGGCTGGGACCAGGGTCAGAGGGAAGACACTTCTCTCAGAATAAATGTGTGTTGGGAATAAAACCACAGCAGCTGCTGAATGGCTTTGGCAATATCCAAGATTTGTGTTGAACGTTTCTACTAGGGAAGGTGGGTGGTTGGAAGAGCAGGCTCAGTTTCCAAGAAGAGAAATAGGGAGGAGGATGTGATGCCCTAGTACCTGAATCAGAAGCAGAATCTGATGGTTACTCAATTTTGTCTTTCAATGAGGAAAAACACCTGCAGATCCTCACTGTAAGGCAGTGCCAGTCAAGGTGAACCTGGATATGTGCTATAATTACAGCTTAGCAAAGGAGTAAACTCTGAAGGGGAAGTGGGTGGGAACCCCTCTATATGAATCAGAAAACAGACTGCATTCAGAGGAAGATCAATGTCACGTGTTCTCAAATGAGTCCCAATTAACACTTTAATGACTTAATAGTCCTTTTAAGTCCATCTTCTTTAAACAAGATACTGCTGGAGTCCCCCAAGGAAGACCTTGTCAATTACCAAGATGTTCAGGTCATCACTAACCAAACATAAGACAGAAATAGCAAAGCGGGCTACTACAGCAAAACAGCAGCTTTCTCCCAGCCCTTATAATTGTGTAATTGGGTCTACCTTTGGGCTTCACTGCACTGAAGACTTGACTTTAAATGCGGCAAGCCAAACACAGTCCTAAATACAGATCTTCTGTTTTTTTAAACCTATACCAGGTCCTTATCCCAGTAATTTCCTACCGTTGTTTAAATTTGGCATGGTATAGTATATGAGGCCATCACGTGAACTGTGGAGTCCCACACCCTGCAGGCTCCAGCACTGAGGACTGAATTTTGCCACCAGTCCTTGGGAGATCCGTACTGTTTAAAAGACCGAAAATAATGTGTGGCTTAATCTTTCTTTCTTTCCAAAAAGGCTAGTTTGTGCCTTCCTTAGGGAGTTTAATATTGAAAACACTGTCTTGTACGTTTTCTATTGGATTTCCTCGGGGCTGAGGGCTTGGTTGAAATTTGGATCTTTACCCAGCTCTAGATTTTTTTTTCTTATCAGAAGGGTAGAAATGGGATCTTGGACCCAACTCACACATGTGAGCACATCTGGCAGGGAGAACTGCTGAGGCAACTAGCTGAAGCATAGCAAAGTGTCATTACAGGAGGCAGGGCTAAGAATGATACATTCAAATTTGGCAGGGAGAGGGGAAGAGCAATTCAATGAAGCACACTTCATCTCATACAGCTTTCTAATCAATTGCTAAAGAAATACCACAGAAGCTCACACACAAAACCACTGCCAAGGGCTTCCCTGGTGGCGCAGTGGTTGAGAGTCCGCCTGCCGATGCAGGGGACACGGGTTCGTGCCCCGGTCCGGGAAGATCCCACATGCCGCGGAGCAGCTGGGCCCGTGAGCCATGGCCACTGAGCCTGCGCGTCCGGAGCCTGTTGCTCTGCAACAGGAGAGGCCACAACAGTGAGAGGCCCACGTACCGCAAAAAAAAAAAAAAAAAAAAAAAAAAAAACCATTGCCAAAAATCAAGCAATTTCCCAACATATTCAGTTTGTTGTAGCCACTCTGATATTTGCCTATTTTCAAAATGGCATCCACATCCTGCCCCTCTCCACACCACCACACCACTCTGGTGTCATATTGTTAAAGTGAAGGGTGCACTGGCTTACTTGAGGGGCATGCATTGACCTCTTCAACTCATTGAGTGAGCAATTACAGCTCACTCATTAAGCAGCAAACCTATCTCTAGGTGAAGAGGAACAGGGACCTTTCATTTCCCACAAGTGCAACTGCAAACCCTACACACACACACTACCTTGGATCCCTTTGCAGAAAACTGCTTTTCATGAGAAAGTTAATGAGCATTGGCCCAGGCTACTGCAGAAGCTTGAATTCCTTGCATTAAAGACTCAAACCTGGAAGGAAACTCCCTCCCTGACCATTCCCTTTTCAGGCTTCTAATTTGCATTTTTGCAACAAATAGACCATTAAATATTTAACCCAAAATAATTTTTTTTAATGGTTCTTTTGTTGAGGAAGCTGAAGAGCTGAATTAAAACAAAAAACCACCCATCATAGCACACCTAATGCATGGAATCGTGCCTTCTTATAGGCTGGGGAAAGAATCCAGTTCCTCCAGAGTCCTCAGGATATTCAGCATCTACCTCTTTTGTGCCCTTCTCTCCATACACCCTTCTGATCTGAGACAGAAAAAGCCTTACCTGGCTAGGAGCAGCCTGCCTTTACCCTTATTCAACCTCTACCCAATCCAGAATTGGGAAAAACTGGGGGTTGCACACTGACTGGATGAAAAGGCAGTCTCTTGTTAACACCTCACTCTAGATGCCCTGACTACAGTTGAGACACAGAACCTGCTAGGACCTCTAGAAACTCTTCATACAAGGATCTTGTGTCTTAGGCTAGAACAAAGCCAGACATCTGGACTGGGACCCTCGTCAGCTTTCCAGCAGTACTGCCAACCTACTGTGGCTGACTTGAAAGTTTCCCATCCATCCCTCTAAGAAGGGGCAACTGTCAGGGTTAGGATTCAAAAAAGAAAATCTAACTTCAAGTATGTTCCCTATTGTCAATACCAATTTTAGAAAAACATCGACTGCAGAAACTCCTTAAATCATTTGTAAATATGGGAGCCCAGAGCCATAGGCTACTAATAAAGGAACTCAAAATAAGTGATTCCTGCCCAGGCTGAGAAACATACCGGGGAGGGAGATGGGGTAAGTTGGGGGAGAAAACTCCAAATGTTTAATAGACAAACTCTTCATTACCTCAAGAGTGTAAATATTTTTTTATTTAAAAGATTCCCTTTTCAATCTGTTCCAAAGTGTTGGAAGCTGAACAGTACAAGTTCCTGCCACCCACCCTTCCAGTACAGTTTTATGAGGACATTTTTTCTTTTTAATGGAAAAATAACAAGAGGACCCTCTACTGAAACCAGGTAGGACCAGAGTCAGCTCCTGTGTGGCAGTTTGGCCAAAGCTGGCCTTACGGAGCGAGCACGCAGAGGAGTCTGGGGAACTGGGACTCCCTCTTGTGAGGAAAAGGCTGAGAAAATTAATCTTCTCTTTAATGAAACTGGTCCAAATTCTGATTCAAAAGCCTCCATTATGATGTTCCCTGGCACTCTTCTTATACTATATATATTGAAGGCTCCCTTTTATAGCCAGTTTTAGCAGGCAAAGAAACAAAGAAATATAGATACATATATGTGTATATATATATATTTTATATAGGTAAAATATATACATATCTTATATATGTATATATACATATTTGGGGGTAGGAAAAGGAGAGGTGGGTCATGTAAACCTAAACAGTCATCACATTACCCCAAATGAGCCTGACATTAACAAAGAAGAAAATAAATAACTTCTGGGGGTTAAGTGACAACATGGGTGCAGCAAGAAGGGAAAGGGCACACGTTTTAACTATTAAATACATTTTTATATTTGTTTGGCAGAGTTCAAGCCAGTCCAGGCTTCTGCACTTGCCAGACAAGTAAGCTGATGATACTCAATTAAAAAAAAAAATTCAAGCAGAGCTCCATACCACAGTTTTCCTTCAAGTCAGTTGGCCGGCAGGCACAGTTTTCTGACCCCCAGGAACAGAAACTTTGGCTCCAAGGCAAATGAAAAAAAAAAAAAAGTATTTCCACTTACAACGTGAAAATACAGAAAGTTCATCAAAGAAAGAAAACTATCAAAGTCTACTTCCAGCAAAACTGAGGTAGCACTGCTTTCTCTGCATTCAATGCTTAAGTGGTTCTCAGTACAATGTGTTCTAAAAAAACCCGCTCACTTGACTGACAGGTGCAGCATGTTGATGGATAAACTCAACATGAAATGCAATAGGTCAAAGAAGGAATGAGCAAGAAGTGAGGAAAATAAGGGTTCCAGATAAATTAGCTTAAAAGGGGGTTGTCACCAGACTACAAATGCTCTTGGCTGGCCTTGGCTCTCCAAGAGCTTTAAATTGCCTGGGAATTAATGCAATGTGGTTAACAGTTAACACTGTTATTCAACTCTGTGTAAATCTTTAAAAATAATTATTACAACCTAAATTCAACGATGTAAACAGCACTACACACAGTACAGACCTGCCCTGAAAAACAAGAATATGCAAAACTGAGATCTGGCACTGCATCGTTTTGTAATGATAATTCAACCTAACTGTCCCATTCCCCCCTCCCTGCTCTACACCCTCCCCCACCCCCCAAAAAAATCTAATTTGTGCAAGAAGTGGCAGGCTTATTCTATCTGAAGGCTTCAAAAAAAAAAAAGATACACAACATGTAGCCAGGTTCAGATATTTTGGGGGACCCTCCCCCCAAAAAAGAAATAACCAAAATATCCAAAAAGTGAAGAAAGTGCCTAAAACATGATACAGCATTTTAGAGCCCTTTCAGATACAAGGCAGAGAAAGGTGTAAAGTAGAAAATATCCGGATCTTCAGTAATTTCCAGAAAGGTCCAATTCCTTGGTTGGCTGCAGGGCAGCGGGCAGATCCTTGCTGCTGCTCCTGAGACAGAGCCACTAAGTCTGCTCCTCGGGACATAAGCCCTCGGGCCCTGAGCTGAGTGCACCTCTCCCTTCCCCTTCTCTTTTCCTTCGCTCCATTTCCCACTCCACAAAGGTATCAAAGAGACTTGGCCAGGCCTCATCTTCACTGTAGTTGCTGAGGTCAGGGCCAATCACCTGAGTGAAGTTAAGGAACATGTTCCAAGTGTCCCTGGAGATGCCCTTGATCCCCGAGGGGTTCTCTGTTAGGAAGTTTAGCCACTGGTCCAATACTGGAGGATTGTTCTGGGTAAAGACTAGTTTCCACAGGGCAATGGCTATTTCCCGATGCAGTGACCGCTGCCCTTCTTCAGAGTCCAGGCCGAACTGAAATGTAAACCGGTAGAGATCCTTGAATTTATCCTCTTGTTTGGCTTCTGTTAAGAGGCTAGGGAACCGTGCACAGATCCCATCAATGCTGTCTGCACTTATTGCTTTGCAGCCATCAAAAAACTCCTTCCTGCAACGGGAAGGAGGGGGCACAATTAATAATTGTAAACGGTATAATTTACTGAGAGGCAATATAGTATCATAATTAAGAGGGTAGCTGTGAGGCTGTCTGGATTTGAATGCCAACTCCTCCGCTAACTGTAGTCCTATTTCTTCATCTGCCAAATGGTGAGAATACTACCTTACTTCATAGGGTTCTGGTGACGACTAAACAAGTTAATATGTCAGCTGCTTCTAATAGTGCCTGGTATATGGTAGACAGCTGATAATGGTTCATTCACTCATCTATTCATCTTTCCAAAGCTAAACTCAAAGTCTCCTGCTCCATGTTCTGCTTCCCATTCTGCAACAGTGATTAAGCTGTAGACTCTCCAAGATGGGGAGTCTCCTTCCTGTTTTCCTTTTGATTCTCTAGGGGTTGTTTGTTTTTGGAATATTTTTGGTGACTGCCAAGGGAAGTTTTTGGAGCCAAAGATTCTGGATGAATCTGGGTAACTCTGCCACCAGAGATCAAAGTTCCGTTATTAAAAAACAAAAATTGATTTTTAACATCTATATAATAACACTTTTAGCTTACAACATGGTCTCACATTGACCATCATCTCAGAGATTTCTGCAACTGCTGAAGATAGAATGTCTGAGGTCTGTCGAGTAACCTCCCCAGGGACTAAAAATCGTATTGAGGGGTTCTCAAAGTCAATTCTTACTTACTTATAACCCAGTGCTCTGGAAACCACACCTTGCAGTGACCCTGCCATGTTGTCTCCCACAAACAACCTCTATAGGGATGAACGACCATGACAATGTACACAACTACTAGTTGATAACTAGGGCCAGCTGTCCTTGTCGGCGCATAGGCTGGCTAAGGGTAATGTGCAGAGAGCTAGAAGGGGCAACTGGCTTCATGCAGTTACTGAAGCACATCCCCAGTGGCACTCACTATACTGGCACTCAATGCCTAACACATGATAGGTGTACAATAAACATCGAGTGAGGAAGTGAGTGAATTGACAAGTACAGGAGTGAAAGAAAAGATAACAGTCAAACAGCAGCGGGGCGGGGCAGCAGCGTGGCAACATGGATTATTCCTCATTTAACTTCAGGCAAGGATGGTTGGTACCCAGTTCTTCAGAGGCTGAATAGCTTTAGAGAAATTGGTCAGAAAAAAAAATAAGATTTACCCCAAACCCTATGAAGTCAACCCAGTTCTATCCTAGCTGGGCACCACTCCTCAATGGTGCTCTCTTTCCCTCCTCTGATCACCTGCTGACATGAAGTACTTGTGACTAACCTGGTGAATTTGCACATGGTAGCAGCCTGGAACTTCCAAGCCAAGAGCAGCACGCGAAATTCCGTGGGGTCCACACATAGGTCATTGCAAAAGCGCTCCATGCCTTCCTCCAAAATTGCATCCTCCCGCTCGTCCTTATAGCGCCTGAACAGTTCTTCCAACCTCTGCAAGGAAGACTCCTCGGCATTTGACTTGGGCTCCCTCCCAGCATCTCCTGAGGATGTTGGCAGCTGGCAGGTCTCAGTAGCAGCCTCTGCCTTCTTGGTCCCATTGACAAGGATATCCCCACCTGGCTTGCCACAGGCTGGCAGCTGTTCCTCACGGTGGCCTGCACCCCGCCTCCCATGTGACTTGCTGCTGGGGTCACGGTCTCCATTCTTGCTACCCAGAGTTGATGAGGGATTCTTGCACTTGGTGACACACTGGCCCATGATGCTGGTGGCCTGGCCTCTAGAGTGGCCCCCTCTGGATTGGATGCCCTTGTTGCCACTGGCCCACGTGCCTCAACATGCCATCAGCCAGAGGAGCCAGCCAACCTAGAAGGAAATTAGAGAGCAATCACTGCTGGACAGGGAGACAGAGTATGCAAGCTTCCCTCCAGGGACTGCACACTGGAACACCACTCTGTTTCAATGAGCTAACCATGAACGAGGGGAAATACCCCAGGTTCATCATCACCTCCCTCGCAAGCCCATACCTTCACCTTGGAAATGCAGTGGTTAGAGCACATATGGAGAACCAATAAGGAAAATTCCTAAAATTCTTAAAGGTAACATAGATCACAAAGAAGTTGATTCATGTGCGGAACGCATCAAGGAAGACTACGGTTTTGCCAGAAATATTCCAAAGGAAACTTGTCTTGCCAACTTGCCGTCACATAAGAAATTGATTTGGACCTGTATTAACCCAGAAGGTACAAATAAAAGGTTCATCTTCTAGTCTCTAATGTCAAAATTCTCGGATGTTCTTTTTAAGTAGGATGAGTAGGAAGAAGGGGTAGCCACATCCAAAACAACTATATAGTTTCATAATGGCCTAAAGATGAGATAAAGAATTTGCAGAGTCAAGACTAACGGCAGAGTCCTGGCCAAATAACAAAGTAAAATTTGTCTTGATTTCTTCAAATTCCTTTCTGGGACCCACCCGCACAGTAGGTGAAATGCCCTTTCTCCACCCTTCCTCTATCCACCAAGACTGTTCTCCACGCCAAGGGTCCCAATCGCTGAGCTTCTTTTCTAACCCCCACCCACCCAGCGAGGTGGTATGTAGAGGAAAGTCAAGTTCACACTAAATGTGAATGTCCTGTAGGGCCTGCAGGCTTAGTCTTCCAAGATAGCGTCTCCATTTTAAAAGAAGGGCTAATTTACCCAAATACAGTCTCTAAATGACAGAATAACTGCTAGATGAAAAAGAAAAGCCTGCACTGATACATAACAAACATCACAGTGATTTATTTATTACTTAAGTAACGAAAAAGTGGCTTTTAGAGAATTGCTAGAAATTTCTGGGCCAGGGATGAGGTGATTTCTCTGAAGACTCTATCTACTCAGACTCTTATTCTTACCTTCAACTAGTCCACTAGAAGATCCATCTAAAATTTAGTACTTATAAAAGTTTGCTACCTGCTATAATAACTGCAGCCTCTGAAATTATAATGTTAATAGAAATTTAGACCAGGAGCCAGAAGTACAGTCGGGAAAGCAGACCAAATCAATGCCAGTCCCATGGCTCTCCAGCTCTAGGGTCAGGGACCTCCACAATCCAAATTCAAAGCTCTAAGGAGACTGGCAGTGGGGCAGAAGGGTGCTTTTAATGGAAGGCTGGAGCTTTAAACTTTACCTAAAGAATTTTAGCTTCCTCCAAATAGTGCTTGGATAAATTCAGAGTTATCTTCAAAAGGAATTCTAAGGGTATGTTCTGAGTGTATAAGTTTAAAATGACGACCAGAATCATTCCTGTAGTTACCGGAATCACATTGTATCGGGGTGTGTCCCATTGTCCACCTTCAAAGAGAATACATGACAGACATGATTATACATGCCTTAAAAAAAGACTCGCAGTTTCACTTAGGTTTCAAAAACACGCTGAAACCCTTAGGAGGGTTTTGGTGTGGAAAATGACAGACCCAAGTAAGTTTTTTAAAGCCTTTTTATGCTTTTAGAATATAGCTAGTAAGCCATGAGCACAACTTGTTACAATTTTAAAAGGTAAGGGGTTAATTCTTAGAAGACCAGCATACAAGGGAAGCAACTGTTGAAGCTGAATTATCTCAAAACAAGCAGGACTATACCATGTGGAGGGTCTGGTTTCCAGATTTGTGTTTCTAAAGACTAAAATGCTGAAAGAAACAAAAGGCCCAAACTTACACAGATCCCACATGCTCACAGACTGGCAACTCTAATTCCCAGGCACGCTGACTCACCAGGCTTTGCTGCTCAGCTCCCGCTGCTGAGGGAAGCCCAGGTACCTGGCAGGATAAGAGGATTTCCTGGTTTCCTACTGACCCACCTACCCCAGGCTACTCACCCCTGCCCCATTGGACAGATGCTGCATTATATCAGCTTCGTCCAAATACTGGCGCCAAGGCCTTCACATAGGGACAGAACAGATGGGCCTCCCAAGAGGCCCTAATCCATTTACCCAACCAGCCCTCCACGTGAGAGCATCTTTGATTACCTGGCACAGCAGTACCAGCTGAAACCTGAAGGCGTTTTACATGCCCAGCAGATGAAAAAAAGGAGGGGGAGATCAATTTAGACAGATGGTCAATGAGCAGGTGCCAGGAGGCTGGACCCCTTTCCTCTACTCTGGTCCTTTTCTTTGAAGCAAGTTGTGGTCTCAAGCCAGAAAAAAGTATTTCCAGATCTGGTGGTACGTGTGGTCCCCTGATTACTCAATGGGCTCCCTTCTTTTGTGTCTCCCCTTTCTTTGGGAAAATAGTTCTGTACCCAGAGATTTCTCAGGCTCAATCATGGTGCTCAGCCGTGTGTCCCAGGGTGGCAGCACTTCAAGTGTTCTAAAGCTGAAAGTTTCCCTGGACCCAGTAGCTGCTGGCTAATAGCTAATAATAGTAGTCATCAATTACTGAGCGCTTGATACCATGCCAGGCACTATGTTAAGCCCTTTATGGACAATAACACTCATACATCCTCACCACAACCCCGTTTAAAGACAGGGAAGCTGAGGCACAAAGAAAATTACCCAAGATCACAAGCAGAACCTGGTATGTCTGGCTTGAGAAACCATGACCTTTCACCACTAGGCTGGACTGCTGAGCCCACCTACATCAGATCACCTCGGGAAAGCCCACCAATGGATGGGTGCCAAGCTCAGCAGTGTCACCACATCAATCACAGAGCAGCAAGTTTTACAATTAGCCACTGGAAAAAAAAAAAAAAAACATGGTCTGTGCCCTGTGCTAAGAAGGGCATCCTAGCCAACTGCCCTCTCCCAGGCAAGCATTAAGACCGTGACGCAGGCAGGCAAGATGCCGTTAGGCTCAGTCTCACTAGAGGCGGGGACTAGAATTAGTCCAAAGTTCTTAAACCTGTGATGTTTCAGCCCACCAGCATGGTTAAAAGCTTCAGGTCTTAAAGTCCTACTCTGCCACCGGATGTTCGACCCTGATCAAAACCTGAATTTCCTCAACCTGCAAAACGGTATCTACTTCAAAGAGCAGTTGTAAGGATTCAGTCAGGAAACGCAGATAAAGGGCATCTGGCGCACACTGTCCTCCACACAGAAAACGCTTGATATGACAGCCATTATTAACAGCCGGGTAGTATCTGATTAGCCTGATGGAAGCCCCAGCTTGTCCCATCTGAACAATGGGCTCCAGGCTTTGGCTTCCCCAGGCCCAGACAGGCCGCCTATCCTTGCCTTGAGTCATGCAGTTGGGTCTTGCTCAAAAACAGTCTCTTGAACTACAGCACTGACCCTGCTCAAATGCACCATTGGTCAGAAATACCTGGGGGAATCAGATCCTCCACAGGATAAGACTTGTGAATGACGCTGAATAAAATCAAGCTGGGTATTTGCTGTGCGCTCTGGATACTCTGAATTGCTGGTCACTCCCTGTCCCTAACGTGGGACAGCCTTCCAGCCAGCTCCAGACTCCATTCCCTTTCCACTAGGTTCCAGCTCTGTAGATCTGCAAAGCAGGATTTCCAACTTGCTACTTATTTATACGCATTTATACTTGCCAGTGGTCCTCCTGCCACCTCTCTGAAGTGGACAGCCTCAGCACAATCTGAGCACCCCAGAGCCAAATTTCACTAACAGAGTATCATTATTAATGAATACCACTTTGTACTTGTTAGTACATTGTAACAGCTACATATAAATGTAGCTCTATGAAATAATTACCCCCATTTCATAGGAAGAGAAATGGAGGTACACGGAGGTCAACGAGCTATCTAGGAAGGGAGAAACTGGAGAAGGGTCATTAAGAGGAAGAGCTCTGGGAGCAGACAAACCTGGATCTGAATCATGGTGATGGACCAACTTTGTGACCATCAGCATGTAACTTTAATGGGACAGTTGTACCTCATGGTCTGGTGGATAGAGTAAATGAGATAACCCATGTAAAATCCTCTGCCCAATATCTGGCTCATAAAAAGTATTCAGAAAGGGGGCTTCCCTGGTGGCGCAGCGGTTGAGAGTCTGCCTGCCGATGCAGGGGACGCGGGTTCATGCCCCGGTCCGGGGGGATCCCACGTGCCGCGGAGCGGCTGGGCCCGTGAGCCATGGCCGATGAGCCTGTGCGTCTGGAGCCTGTGCTCCACAACGGGAGAGGCCACAACAGTGAGAGGCCCACGTACCACCAAAAAAAAAAAAAAAAAAAAAAAAGTATTCAGTAAGTGTTAGCCTTTATTACAGTTGTTATTATCACAAAGTTGGTGACAGAATCAAGTCTCCCTTCTAGAACAGTGCTCTTGTCAGCAGCCAGGCCAGGTCTCCTGGGGCAGTTCAGGTATGCTGACGCCCCAAATGCCCACAGCAGCTTTCCTGTTCTTGCAGTAAGTGATTCTGCTCTCCTATTTCAGCTAAAGTGGCATAAATGAGTGAAATGGAGTGAGAGACAAGGAGGGGTGGGAAGAAAGGAAAGGTAGGAAGAAGAATAAAGGGGGCAAAAAAGCCACAAACCAGGAAACCTACTTCTATGCGCAGCCTTGGGGGTTTACTTGAAAGACAGTAACTGCTCAGCTTATGCTGGACTAAGACCAGCCTCCAGCTTTCCTCCTCCAGTCTCAGCTCTAACGTTGCCTCTGTCCCTCACTGCTTCCCCGCATCAGCTTCCAGCCTCCCTCCTCCCTGTGCCAGTCCCAGCTGCTGTTCCCGAGGATGGGCTTGGCTGCCCGCCTGGCCCCAGGCCTGGCGCTGGCACTGCCGGGCTGAGGGCAATCCCAGAGGTCGTGGTCCCAGTGGATGCTCTGGCTCCAGAGAGCCAGAGAAGAAGAGATCAGGAAACTGTTTCCATCTCTTAGGCAGTTCCATGAAGTGACAATCAGGCAAGTCCCTGTCTTCTAGGACTTACTATCTACCTCTGAAACAGAATCACCTCTTATGGAACAGAAGGACCAAGAAGGGCTAAACCACACAAAGACAAATGGAGACAGGAAAGGAGAGTGGAGTGTGGACCAGTGTTATGGAAAGAAAGGTGGAGGGACTGATAAAGAGAAATTGGTATTTGTGGGACATGGGGCTATATGCTTCATACACATCACCTTCAAACCTCACAACAACCTAGGTCGTCAGAGCCCTTACAGATTAGGAAACTGAGGTTTCTTAACCACTAAGCAGTGGGACTAGGAAATAAAACCAGTCTGTCAAGACTCCAAAATCAACTCAATGGGAAAGTTTCACAGAGAAGATGAGTCTTGTTCTGGGTCTTCAATGACTGGAAGCATAAAGTGGAAAGGAAGAAGGCAAAGGACCAATCTGGTTGGTCCAAGTTGAGACAGGATTTAAAAATGTTTATTAATAGCAATACCTTTTAAGTTACATGTATGTATTGAGGAGACTGACATGAATTATCACATTTAACCCACTACAACTCTGTGAGGAAGATAATATAACCTTCACTTTACAGAAGGGGAAACTGAACAGAGTTTAAGGGATTTGGCCTGAGGTGATACAGGAAAACAGATTCAAACCCAGGCAGTGTAATTCTAAACTCACCATTCTACATCACTGGCCTCACTACTTACTGTTCTTTGCTATGACGTATGCCAGGATATATCCTTCCCCTAAGGAGATGATGATGGCCCAAGAAGAAAAGATACATTATCAACACCTGATTGTACTCCAGAGGTACTGAGTCAACAGGAACAGAGTAAACTCCCAGGAAGCCTTCAGTTCCGGTCTGGGATCTCCCTAAGCAATGTGTGTCCTTGAACAACTCCCTTAACCTCTCTGAGTTTGTGTTCCCATGATTAAAATCCTTCCAAGTCTAATACTCTAGGACTACCTTCACGTCTTGGTATCCAGAAAGGCTGAAGTTCTAGATTTGCAAGCCTTCTGAGGACAGGCATTTTGCCTCCTCAGTGAACAGCTCTCATACTTCTTGCCCAAGCCTGTTAGAGCCAAGGGAAAATGAGAAGTCCAAAAAGACACAGAAAGCAGAGCTACTCCAATCTGAACAAGAGGTAAAAGATTACACTGTTTTTGCAGGCTTCCCTGTCCTAATCATCTTAGTTTGAACTCTGCAGGGTCAGGAATAGGCCCTGATGTATGGAAAACAGAGCAAGCTGGCTCACAGTTATAGCTGGCTGGGAGCTAAAAAACAGAGGGCAAAGGCTGGCACCAAAATCCAGTGTCAGCAAGGCACTTGAGATCTACTCTGATGACTTCCTTGAGAGAAGGAACTGATCCAATCCATCCCTCCCATTCTGTTCCCATCTAGAGTCTGTTCAGAAGCAAGAAGCCACTGACGAATGTTGGTGCTTCTACATATTATAGCAATAAGAAACCCATCTTTCCAACTTCCATCCAAACAGTTTGTATAGCTAGTTGGGCGCATGATTTTACTTCTTACTATATATGCCAGACATCCAGCTGCCAGGGGCTGAAGCAGCTGTACTAGCAGAAGCCATCCCCCTGGGGAGTCTCAAAGCAAGACCACAAGAGCCTCTTGATCCCAACTGGCAGCTGCAGATGCTGAATGACCTGAGAAAAAGTTGGGAAATGGGTGGTGTCCATTTATAAACTACTTCCTAGAAAGTAAACTTGCAAAAATAACAGGAGGAAAGACTGAGGGAGTACTTTAAAATGCAAACTCTTCTGCTTGCTGTCATTTGGAACTTGGGACTTACAAGAGCACCTTTGGAGACTAGGTCTTACCTAGAGCTACTTGGGAGGAAAAGCTGTTTCCCCTGCCAAAGCAAATGAGACGCATCTGCTATTTTCATGCTTTTAAAAGACTTTCTGTCCTAAAATGTACTGCAAGCAGCAAGCTAAAACAGCAGTTCCAGTTAGGGAGGGGTAGGAACACAAGACTTTCTACATCAACCAATCTCAAAAGTGCGGAAAGAGGGATGGAGGAAAAGAGGGAGGGAGGAAAGGTAAAATTTTTAAAAAAGAAAATAAACCAATTGATTATATTTCTGTAAAATAATCTTAGGTCACAGGACTAAGACCAGTCAGCATTGTACAAAAGAATTTTTCTTTTCTTTTTAAAGGGTTCTTACATTCCTTACCTTGCATACTTCAGATATACTAAGGATATATATATACAACTGAGGTCTGAGGACCGAAGTCAGTGTGGGCTCGCAAGAACAAATACTACTTGCCAAGTACAACCAAGCCAACACACACATATACTATAAAGTTTCCAAATACCAAAGAATCAAGCATTTTTGGCCTCTGGGTTCCAGAGCTGCTACATGTTTAATCCCACATGACTCAAAACAACCAAAAAAGAGCTGAATTATTCTACTGACCCACACTTGGAATATTTTTGCTGTCACTATTGATCTGGACAAGTCAGACTGTCCACTTATTTGCAAAGTACGCATCATTAACGGGCACCAGATTTCTGGGTTGGCTACTCTTTTTGTTTCTGCACCAGTTTTTTCATTAACTAACTTTCCCTGTTTAAAACCAGAGGGCTGTCTTGGATTTGTGCTCTGTGGTACCATAATAAAAATGGCATGCCTGCTATATGCTATACTCTTTATCTCTGGTTTTAGCTTGGAGCTTATCTTCAGGACACAGCCTCATTAGGCCATACTGAAGGTAAAACCACTGGTTAGGCACCACTCCCCTGCTTCCAATTAGCATATGGATACCAGCCACCCTGGAGGTCTACCAGATTGTAGATAATTAGTCCTCAAACACCCAATTACCACATCAACTGTTCACCTTTCAGTCACCTGAGGAATTCAGTAGTCAATAACTGACTGAAAAATAGTTAACTGGAGTTGAGATTTGGTCTTTGCATCTAAGTGAAAGAAAGGCAAGAAAGGAAACTATGAAATGAGTCAAAAGAAGAGAAAGGAACCCAATATAAAGATGATAAATGAGTGCACGCAGACGTCTTAGAGCGGCACCTGAATGACCACAAATGTACAGATGTGGTTTCTAGAGCCACATTTCTTCTAAATAGATCTCAGGTTCATCACATGGTAACTAATGTGATGTCTGCTAATTCTTTAAAAAAAAAAAAATCCAAATTCATTAAGGCCACATTTATCAGTTTTTTCCTAGAGGCCCATGATGGAAGCTGACTGCTAATGCATAGTAGATGGGAAGAGGAAGAGGGACAGAAAAAAGATCTGTATAATAAAAGAATATCCGTTTTCAACCACATCAGTAAGCTGGTCAGAGCACTAAGGCCACTAAGACTTTCTTACCCACTGCCAAATTCAAAAGCATTACATAGTTATTCTGTAAAGTTTAGAAAATACAGAGAAGCATAAAGAGAAAAAAGTCCCCTAGTATCCCACCACCTACAATTAATATTTTGGAGTATATCCTTTCAGTGTTTTACATAAGCACATATGGATGGCACACCTAAGTAAATACATGCATGTTCATACTACACACATGGAACTTTTAAACAAAACTGGGTTGTATTGTACATTCTATTTTGCAAATGTTTCCATTTTATACTTTTTCATATAAATCTTCTCTCATCAAATGCTTTTAAAAGAGCAGCATTCAGTGGCAGTACTGGTATCACCACTGACACACCAGCTATTTCACACAACCCATAAACTATTTATAGCCTACTACTCAATCTGTCAAAAATTTGGTGCTGCACTGCAGAGGGGTTACAGAAAGGTTGAGACTCTCTGTTAAAACAGATTTAATAGCCAGATAGGTCTTTCATTGATAATTTGTCAATTTAAAATAAACTCTCATTGTTGGACATTTAGTTTGCTTCCAATCGCTCACTATTATAAATAATACTAGGATAATAAGCAGAATAGCAGCTAAAATTCAGCACATTTGTAATTATTTCCTGAGAATAAATTCCTAGAAGTGGAACAACAGATCAAAGACTGTGCAAAAAAATATTATATATATAATATTCAATGTGAATTCAAAAAAAGTAGTGTCAACTTACACAATGGAGTGTACTGGGAGTATTTACATCATCTTGTAATATGTGTCAACTAATTCAATTTCTTAAAAAAAAAGCCAAAAAAAACCACCTTACCAAAAGCACTTTAAGACATATTTAAGAAAAAATATCAAACTGCCAAAGGAGGATGGAAAACAAGAGAGAGACCATTTGCTTCATTGTAAATCACATCAAAAGACTGACAAATCCAACAATTTTGGCTCCAAGGATTTCAAGACAGTGTTGTTAAATGATGGGGGTGGGGTATGGTGTGGGGGACAGGAAGAGATTAATCATAAGGGTATGTTTCAATTATACCTACATTTCCCCAATTTATTCTTTGAAAAGAAAATGAAACTTCCCCTATGTCACATACACACACAAAAAAGATAACGCCCATCCTAAGGTCTAATGAGGTCCTCTTATCATAGGTTTAGCGTTGGGGTAGAAGGGTCTGACCCATGGACTTGAAACTGAGTGAATCACATGCCCAGGGAGCAAGAGGCTCGTTCAAAATGGAACTGTGGCACCCTTGAGACAGTTAATAGGCTGGATTTAGACCACAGACTTATTATATGGCTTTCTAGCTTCAGACTGGACCAAAGGATATTATCGCTTACAGCACAGACTTGTCTGCTCCCCCAGCCTCCAGGTTCTTCATCAGGTGGCCACCAATTTTCACTAGAAGATTCCTCTCCCTCACTCTTGGTCATGTAAGTTGGGTGGGGCTCATAATGGACCATGTGACTCAAGCCCACCAAAGCCTCCTATGCCCTTGGCTTCAATGATTGGGCCAGGAATATGCAGGTAACCTAAGTCAGACAAAGTGAATCTTAGCACCGAAAGCAAAGGAGGTTGGAGCTGCTTCGGTCATCTTGCCAGAAAGAGCACCAGGGAAAATAATAATGCCTATCCAAGGGTCACTGTGAGAGTTAAACTGTCCCTTCTTATCAGATGGGTCTCACCTCAAATGCATGTAAGACACCAGAATAAAATCACTACCAAGAGACAAAATCAGTTTCAAAGGCATTATTTGCACCCAGAATCTAATTGTACCTAAGTCAGATCAAAGCCTGAACTTTACAGTTGTATGAGCCAATTAATTCTCCTTTTTCGTAAGCCAGAAGTCAGGTTTTCTGTCACAACAGAGAGTCCCTACCAAGACACAGCTGTCACTCAGACCTCTTCTACTCACAGAGCAAAGAAACAGAAGATCTGATACCATGGTCGAAGACCAACTTACTAGGCCACAATTTCAACCCAATGTATCAAGAGACCCCTGAGCTGAACCCTAAGACCAATGATCCCAAACTCGCGCAAACTATAAAATTCCGTTACAACTGGGTGGACCATGATAATGCTATTTAAAAGAATTTGAAAGATGGTATGACTAATGAGAAAAAGAACCTTTCCAATTGCAATTCTTACAACCTTAAGCCTCCTTCAAGCAAATATGCCACAGAGCACTTACAGCTGCTTTTTTCTATTGTGTATACTTCTGTCATCTTCATGTTCCCAAGGAGGAACCTCCTCCCAGCATTCAGACACCACGTGAAAGGCCGTAAAGCAAAAGCTCTTGGAAGTCTTTCCCTATGCAATAACATGATCAATCTTCCGACTAAAACAGGTTATTTGATCTAAACCACATCCTATGAAACTGAAAGACCAGACCTGACCAGAACTTTGCTACCCTCTTGGTTTCAATGACTATTATTGAAACAATTTCTCTTTGGTTTCAAGTACTGAAGAGCCTATTTAGAAAGCATTCAGGTTTTGAAGACGGTGACAGGAAATGCCCATGTTAGTGTGTCTTTATTGGAAATACATTCCCTGTTGGTTGAAACTCGAGGCCCCAAGGTTTGAGTCTTTTTCTTCAAGTTACTTATTTCACAAATGTGCACTCATATGGCATGAGGCCAAAGGGTACATTAACATGGGTAAAGATAAGCAGATAATCATATAAAAAATAGAGCTTTATACCTGGTGGCTGGCATCATGGTATTACAGGCTTGGCAAAGTAAGACATCTTATGATTCCAGCCCAGTTCCCACCCTCTTCCCGCCCATACTGATCTGACAAAATTGCCACCACCTAATGGCCAATTGCAATGCTGTCTATTAAAACTCTGCCCTGGGACTTCCCTGGTGGCGCAGTGGTTAAGAATCCGCCTGCCAGTGCAGGGGACATGGGCTCGAGCCCTGGTCCGGGAAGATCCCACATGCCGCGGAGCAACTAAGCCCGTGCACCATAACTACTGAGCCTGCGCTCTAGAGCCCGCGAGCCACAACTACTGAGCCCACGCTCTGCAACAAGAGAAGCTACTGCAATGAGAAGCCCGCGCACCGCAACAAAGAGTAGCCCCCACTCGCCGCAGCTAGAGAAAGCCCACGCTCAGCAACAAAGACCCAATGCAGCCATAAATAAATAACACACACACAAAAAAATAAACTCTGCCTTAGCAGGTAGGCCCTATTTTCCAAAAAAACAATATGAGAAAATCCTAAAATAAAGCAGCAATGCCACAAGCTCTTTTTGTCACCACCTTTTAAAATCGGAAGACAGCTTTGGATCCCAAAATAAGCTGTACATATGTACACACACTCATACTCAAATTTTGCACCCCATAACTGAGGGTCCATAAAATTGCAACTTTTTTGAACTGCATGAGGGTTTTACCTGCACTGCAACCACATTCATTTCCTTCACTCAAAACCAACTGCAGATACTGCAGCTCCTACAGCTACCTTTCTGGGAAGGATAGGACATGCTTTGGATGCAGAATGACTGGGTCTGTACAGCCCAGCTCTATTCACTTCCCAGCACATCTTTAGTCACCCTGCGCCTCTGTTTTCTCACCTGAAAATTGGGACAAAGGGTCACTGTGAAGAATAAATGGCTCCTTCATATCAGATGCATCTCCTTCAAATGCTGAGATGCATTCCCTGTCCAACCAATCTAAAGTGCCCTCTCCCTTTGATCCAGCACACTATTTTATTTCTTCAGCACATACCACTCTCTGAAATTCTTGTTTGTTAACTTATTTGTTGTCCGCTCCCCCTACTAGAAGGTAACTGCCACAAGAGCAGGAATTTTATTTCATTCACCACTTTGGCTGTGCACCTAAGCTTTGTCATGTAAGCAAATGTTTTGGTAAATATCTCCTGAATAAATAATAATCACTGATATTTGTTGGGCACTTCTATCCAAGGCACTAGTCTATGCACATTTTAAATGTATTAACTCATGCTTGAATAAATGATGAGTATGGCATATTCAGCATTGTCCCTAGCACATAGTTCTCAATATCATCTGACAGCTATTCATACCAATTCTAATTATATGATGACGTTATCAAATACTCAACAGTAAAGGAAGTTGAGCCCTAAGAATGTACAGTAGAACTTAATTTCACCACTCAAGAGCTGGTTCCTAAGGTCCAATTCCTCCTGAATGCCTTGCCTCTCAACACCCCACTACCTTCAAAGAGAAAGTAGAAAATTGTCTCATTGTTCCAATTACTCCCTACCTCATCAGTTACCATATAATGTGATACTAACACAGCTTCTCAGCAGTATTGGCTCCATCTCTCCTCACTCCACAAGCTAATTTTCACCTCAAACACAGCAAAAGCCAAAATCTGAGGCTGAGCTTGGGAGATGTTCATCCTATAGTGCCTCTTTTTGACCTGTACCTTAGTCCCTGGGAAAAGAGTCACATAATAATGGAAATCATTCCTGCCTCTCCCTTGAGCAAGGGTGAAAGTCCAGACAGTTTATTCAAGC
Organism: Lagenorhynchus albirostris; assembly: GCF_949774975.1. Lineage (NCBI taxonomy): Eukaryota > Metazoa > Chordata > Mammalia > Artiodactyla > Delphinidae > Lagenorhynchus > Lagenorhynchus albirostris. Next base: position 65,897,227 of record NC_083109.1, read on the forward strand.
CATAGCCATGCAGCACTCTAGGAAGTTCCAAGGATTCGCCAAGCAGGTGAAGTCAGTGCAAAACCTGCTGCTGCTGGTCTGAACTGCTTCTTCTCTACCGCAATAAACAAAGAAATCACATTTAAGGTGTCTAGAGATGCAAGGGCAAAAACCAGCAGCTTTTTCGCATCCTACGTAGTGAACAAGAAGAACTCAAAGCCAGTTTTACACTTCTTAAGCCATCTTGTTCCACTGTAGTATTTTTAAAAATTCGCTTGATGACAGATTGGCTTTTAAGTCTGAGGGATGAAGCATGTACCTTGTCAAAGACGATAAGGGATGTGGACCATCGAGGTCCTCCATCTCTTTAGAACCACTGGAGACAATACACTACGTTTCATATAACAGCAAGAAAAGGACAAGACCTAAAATCCTAATCAGGGCCTTCAAAGCCAGACGTACTTGCCAAGAAAGCAAAGGGCAGATTCCACCTCTGCTGGCTGGCAGGCCAGCCCACACATTCTGCCTAGGCATGTGAAACAGTCAGCTCTTTCTCTCCCCACCCCCAGGGCCAGTATTTGGGGGTAGCAACACCAGCAAGTTTTCTAGGAGAGTATTTTATAAAAATAGAGCTTCCAACCTTAGGCTTAAAACTGAAAGGAAAAATAGCCAGAATTAGAAGTTTGTTTTAACACAATACATTGAAAATTATAAGTTTAAGTGCTGGTAGCTGGGGACAGGGATCACACTACCACATGACTTCTCAGTGAGTCATTAAAAAATAGTACAGGCTTGTTTAAAACTAACAGTGGACGTCCACTAGTAATAGAGTTAAGAAGTCCATGTATCAGACGATGGAAAACTAAACTGACACTCCTTCTGCATTTGTTTCAGCAGTGGCAGGACTGACACAAATGAATTGCAGCAGCAATTTACAAGACAGAAACTAATGTCTTGTAAACTAAACTAAAACTAAGCTAATAAACTAAACTAAGCTAATAAACGTTTTTTGAGGCTAGTCGAAGAGGAAACGTTTGAAACCCTGAACTGACTCATTTTTCAGAAGTTAAATCAGTTTAACTGGGAAGAAAAGCCTCTAAACTATAATAAATCACTAACTGAAACATTTCCGGATTCCTAACACCCATTCTTGATTAACATACCTTTGTGTCAAAAGCAAAAGCCAAGTGCCAGCATTTAACAGCAAGTTGCTACCCTTTCAGTTATGAGAATCAGCCTGGCAGAACTAGATGAGAACAACAAAAATTAATCTCCAGGCCTAGATGGATACTGTCAGGATAGTAATAAAGACCTCCCCAAAGGGCTTCTGGGTACCATAAATTATATAACAAATCTACTTCTGCCAGGCAGCCAGTATTAACTCCTATTCACCCAGGGTACTACTCAGTGTCACCAATGGGCTTATCAAAATGAAAGCGTTAACTATCCACCACTGGTCCAAAAAAGACACAGCATGTTGCTCACTGTACATCAGTTTGCTGACATCACTACTCATTACGAGAAGTCACTTAATCTTAAATACAACTTTGATACTTGTTTCTTCCAGGCCGAAAAAAATTTAAAAAAAAGAAAGGAAAATATTTCATTAACTCCTTCCTCAGTAAGTTCTTCTGACTGAATTTTTTTTATTGTCTATGATGACATTCTAGTATAACAGACAATTATTTCTCCTATGCATTCAAGACTTGAATGCATTGTACATTATTTATTCCTATGGAACATAAACATTCATGGCTCTCAAGCAGATAGTCAGAAATGACAAGCACAGAAAAGATGTTACCGTTTTAGTGACCGCATCTTGGATTAAAGTTCCAAGAAGGCAGGAAGTGTATATGGCAGCGTGAAAAGGGCTAACTGGCATCTAATAAACACTTTCTAAATTCAAACCATGTTCTACTCTTTCTCAAAATTAGGGATAATGCTTCTCAAGCCCACTTTTTTTTTTTTTTGCATTACGCGGGCCTCTCACTGTTGTGGCCTCTCCCGTTGCGGAGCACAGGCTCCGGACGCGCAGGCTCAGTGGCCATGGCTCACGGGCCCAGCCGCTCCGCGGCATGTGGGATCTTCCCAGACCGGGGCACGAACCCGTGTCCCCTGCATCGGCAGGCGGACTCTCAACCACTGCGCCACCAGGGAAGCCCCCTCAAGCCCACTTTTGAAAAATACAGAGTTTAAACTGCCTCTTTCAAAAAAGCATACTACAGTAGAGTCATTTTTTTGTTTAGTATGCATAAGTCTTTCAGACACTGCAAAATGAGAGCTTGAACTAAACCACTGTCTTTCCAACTTGAACTGCGACCTTCAGTAAGAAACACGTTACATGCTGACCAAATGCACATGTATATACACACACATACCACTCATTAAGCAGTATTTACTCTCACTTCAATGATGAACTCTGATTTATGCTATTTCTTTTTTTTTTATTTGGTTTTTAATTGTTGGTTATAATCCACTAATTAGATATGACCCATAGTAAGAAAAGCTCAAGATCAAACCTAAAGGTTCCCTCCAATATAGTTATTGTGCCAGACACAATGCTAGGCATTTTATAGTCGTGACAGCAGTTAATCCCTACAGCTACCCTAGGAGGTTGGTACTTTTTTAAACTGAGAAATTTAAAAATATTGTATTACTTGGGCTTCCTTGGTGGTGCAGTGGTTAAGAATCCGCCTGCCGATGCAGGGGACACGGGTTCGTGCCCCAGTCTGGGAAGAGCCCACATGCCGCAGAGCAGCTGGGCCCGTGAGCCATGGCTGCTGAGCCTGCGCGTCCGCAGCCTGTGCTCCGCAATGGGAGAGGCCACAACAGTGAGAGGCCCGCGTACCGCAAAAAAAAAAAAAAAAATTGTATTACTTCATTTAAAATATCAATAATATACACACTGCTATGTTTAAAATAGATAACCAACAAGGACCTACTGTATAGCACAGGGAACTCTGTAATAACCTAAATGGGAAAAGAATTAGAAAAAGGATACATGTATATGTATAATCACTTTGCTGTACACCTGAAATTAACACAACATTGTTAATCAACTATACTCCAATATAAAATAAAAACTGGGGACTTCCCTGGCAGTCCAGTGGTTAAGACTTCACCTTCCAATGCAGGGGGTATGGGTTTGATCCCTGGTCAGGGAGCTAAGATCCCACATGCCTCTTGGCCAAAAAACCAAAACAGAAGCAATATTGTAACAAATTCAATAAAGACTTTAAAAATGGTCCACATAAAAAAAAAAAAAACTTCAAAAAATTAAATTAAAATATTAAAAAATACACACCATGTGTTACCATATGACATATGTATGCATTTTAAGCAAGGTTATCGAAGTATGTATAGTACAAAGAATAAAATATTGAAGACTTAGGAAAAGGGGAAGTCCGTATAGGAAAAAAAATAATAGCCTCTAAAAAATATAAATAAATAAAATATCAATAATAAACCATGGCATGTTAACATAAACAACATTTTTATGAAAAATAACTGTATTTCCAAAAACTTAATGAGAAGAGTGACACTGTTTTACACTTTTGCAAGTGTCCCTAAGGTCTGGCTTAAAAGAAGACAGCTCATTTCCCATATATGCTTCTCCATTCAATCTTTTGTGATATAACATGTCATGTAGCCTCTATAAAACTCATGGGAGAATGAAAGTAAAAAGGACAAATGATGTTAGTATTATTAAGAAGAGAATCTGATCTTCCAGATCCTATGAAAGTGTCTTGGGGATCCTCCTAAAAGAGCCTCTGGGACTGAGGCCGGTACTCTTGATATTCCTATTTTACAGAAGAGGAAATAAGCTCAGAAATAAAGTACCTTACTCAAGTCCCTACACTGTAGCACAGACAGAGAAGCTCAGCCAACATTCCATCAGCTCCCCCAGTTTCCCAGCCTCTTCAGTTAGATGGGGAAATGTATCTATTTCTGGCCAAACAGCTGTAGGCAGAAATGACACAGTGAGCTGTAGACAGATGTGATACTTATTTCCCAGCCCAAGCACAGAGCTGGCATATGACATCCCAGCCATCTCTTCCCTTGCCATGGTGACCAAGACAGTTCAGCATACGATACAGCACACGATAGTGGAACCCCTATCAGCTTGGGTCCCTGAGGGACTGTATGGAGCAGAGCACCCTTGAGCCTAAAACCCATGTGGGACATGCAAGCAGTAAACATTCATCAGATTATGCCAAACTTTGTAAGTTCTAACTCCCTAATTTTACAGTTCAGCCCCCTGCCACCTTTACTGCAGTATTCTCACAGTTTACCTACTTCTGGGATTGCTCCCTCCAGTGTCTTCCACACTGCCACTGGATTGATCTTTTTAACACACATATAGCCCGTGTGAATATGCCATGTCCCTACTCAAAATTATTTAATAGCTCCCCTTCATCTACAAAATAAAATCCAAATTTAATAAGGCATACAAGGCTCTTCTGAATTTGGCCTCAATTACTGTTATTCTCCCGCTCTCATTCCACATCCCTCAGGCATACTGAAACATGTGCCATTCCCCAAGATGCCATGGCCTCTCATGCCTCTGTAGTTTTACACATACTGCTACCTGTGCTTGGAATGCTTCCTCTCTCTAGTCTCGGTCTTTTGAGCCCAGGTCAGATTTTACTTCTCACAGGACTCCTCTCCTGACTCCTTCAAGTTGACCTAGACCCTCTTTGTCCCTTCACACCTTCATTTATAGCACTAACATTTTGGGCACAGGTTTCACAACATTTTCTATTTGTTGTTCTATCTGTTTTCATACCATAAGGTCCTTAAGAACAAGGTCCACAAAAGGCACTCAAATTTACTGGAATTAAAAACTGGCAACATATAAACATATTTATTTTTCCTGAAGCACCATGCATCCAATCCTAGAGTTCGCCCTTAAGAAAAATTCAGATTACACATACTTCACTTTGAAGTCAGTGATGAGAGAATCAAGTTTGGAGGCCAAGATCTAGAAGACAAGTTTTGAGTTTCAGAAGTTCTCTGTGAATGATCCACATTCCATCTGGAAAAGCTGGTTCCTTGCTCATATGTCTAACTTGAAAACTACATAGTCTGGTTCTTCTTAGAAAATAGTTTGTATCTGTTTGGAAACCTTGAGTACCATTAAAGTGTGTTTTTAAAGGTTTTGTCCTGTTAAGCCTCTATTGTAAGCCTCTATTAAGCCTCTTTTGCTTAAGCAGCCTGAGTCAAAAGTACTAAATACTTGAGATGTTCAGAACTTGGTGTTGAGTGAGTCAATTTAAGCATTGTATGCAAACAGTAAAGCTTCAAATCAGAAAAAGGAGGAGCTTAGGCCAAGCTGCTTCAGAGGGAAGGAAAAACTGCTTCCAAATGGGGAAAAGGCTACAGGAAAAGATTTTTACCTGTTGCTTAACTTTTTATTATCTCTTTCTGCTACGCCACAGAATGGTTGTGAGCTGGAAACTTAGAAAAGCAAATGTTCTGATAAATTAAGCAATTCCGGTTCTTTGACAGGGAGGTTTAAAGTCAAGAGTTAATAAAGAAAGTGTTCGAGTACACCTTTTTTTTTGACTTGAAGGTAACCATGAAAGTTCAAGTTTCCAGCATCCTAAAAAGGCTTTACTTTAGAAGTGAAAAGACTCCAGATGAATTAAAAGGTTAGTCTACCATAAGAAAACCAAAGTGGTGCTGGAAACATGTAAGAATGGTCTGAACTCTACCACTATGTTTGCACATCTTTCATTCTGACTCAAAATTATATTTATCTTTTTAAATGTATGGTCTTGAATGCTTATACTTATACTTATACTTGAATGCTTATACCATAATCTATGGGGATTATACTACCACGGAGATAATTATTTGTATGATTGGGAAAGAACAGTTCTTTATGTGGCTTTCATCTTTAAAAGCCCAACTATTCAGCTGCCCTCAAGAAATCTTAACCAAGACTCATTGATCCAATGGCAATTTCCCAAGAAGAGAAGGTATTAAACAACCTCACTCTAGGTTTGCAAATCCTAGTCTGTAGACCAAAGGTAAATGTCACAACCCCTGCATATCCCCTTTCAGAATATCTCCACACTCATCAGCAATTATCTATAAATAATGACTAGCCTCTGCACCAAGGGAAATGGACTCTGTCAGAAACCTGACATCTACCTTTAAGTAAGGTGGGTCTTGTGAATTTGTGCAAAGGATGAATGTCATGCATGTCATGAAACAGATTTTAGTAAGAAAAGAGATTTTTAGTCCTGCAAAATATAGCCCTGAGTACAGGCTTTTTCCCTTTTCCAATGTGCCAAATAACACAGGTCACTACTTCTCAGGAGAGAAGATAGTATGAATGACAAAACCAAAATTTACAAAGTCTGAGAGTTTCTGGCTTGGAACATTAGATTCCACCTCAATCGGGAAACATCTTAGAGTTTCTCATCATGAAATCATGTCGAAATTTTGTATTAAATAAATGAAGGAAAAAAATGAAGGAGAAAAAAAATCTTGGGTTACATCACTGTCACCATTTTGTTCTTTTTTAACCTAATCTTGACTAGATAACACAGAAAGATAACAGACTTGGAACCATCTTTATAGCAATTTTTAAAAACTACAATTTGAAACATTCAACAGTTTATGACAAGGAGCTATACCAGATGCATGGCCCTTTACGTTGAGGTAACTATAGAACAAAATCACTTGCAGAACAGAGGCTAACAACCAAATGTAGATAATGAAAGATGACAGCGTTAATATACACAGAAAGTGTCAAGGGAACACAGGTAATTAAGGCTTAAAAAAAAAAAGAAAAGAAAAACTCAAGGAACCATAGACTACATCTGAAAGCAGCTTTCTTGCTCCTATTATGCAATAAAGATTTCATTCTTATTCTGGGTTTTTGCTTAAAAAGAAAGTACCTCCCACAAGTTTATTTCATTTCTACCACTGCTCATTTTACTTCTCAAGACCCCCAGTACACTGAGTTATGACCAATACAACAAAAAGTGAAATGAAATTTTAAATAAACCTTGCCTCAGAGTTTATCTTCATTTTAGGGCACACATCACACTGCACCTTTAAAGTAGCTAACAGCAAGAAGTAACGTATAGATCATTAGAATGCGACAGAGTCTCGGCCTTCCAGAACCTAGAACACATGCACAGGCATGTGTTCAAGAGACAGGGATGGCCTTTTCTCCCTCCCCAACGAACAAATGGAACCCCTAACTCCTACAATGGTGAGTTCCAACAGCAAAGAGTGAAAGGAACTAAAGATCAATCCAGATTTCAAGGAAATTCCTAAAAGTGAAAGAGGAAGCAACATTATTCATTTTTTATTATTTAAGAAAAGCCACCCCCACTAATGTCTACGATAATTTAAACTCTACACAACCAACTTATAGGCATTTTCACCATGAATGCACAAATATAAATCTGTCAATTTGCTTGAGTTAGGCAAGTTTTTAAAGTCACTCATATTTGGACCTGTCCTATTGTGTCCATCACCACAAAGTCTTCATGAAGGTGCCACATCACTGCACTAGAATTAGAGTCTCAGAACTTATAAACTTCAGCCATTCCTACACAACCTTTATGATCTTACATATCCATTTACCATCCCAACTACTGCTCCCCTAAGATTTTTCTTAAAAGCTTAAAAAAAATCACATCCACTTTAAATATCACCCTAAGCGACATGATCCATGAAGTCATAGGTCTAATATGCTAGTTATGTTTTCATTAATACACATTAAAATATAGAATAAGCGAAAAGTATTCATCCAGCAAAAATCATCTCACGTACCATCAATAGTATAAAAAACACACCCTTGCATGCTCATTTCAGCAGCACATATACTAAGAATGTAACCAAAGCCACACTTCGGGAAAGTGATTTAGTCCCAAATCCTTTGTCGCAGCTAAGGAAACACTTAAAGAGGGGCTATAGCTTGCCCAAGGACACACAGAACTGGTGGCAGAGTCTAGACTAGAATCTAGTACTTAGTCCAATGGTGGTCCACTAGAATAGAATCTCCAGATGGGTAAGCTACAAGGAGAATTAGACCTGGCCTTCGGGGACTTCCCCAAAAAGTGAACCTCAAGCAGTTGGTAAGCCCTTTGCCAGTGGATCCGGGTTTTTCATTTTCTCCGAGAAGCAACTATAACATGATACTTGCCAGCTGACTCTCAAAGATTGTCTGGACCGACTGAAATAAATCTGTTGTTTCCTTCCCAAAGTCTCATGCGGTTTTGCCCAACTCATTGAACCTCAAGGCATACTGCCAATGATAAAAATGTCTCCTGGATCAGTTTCCCATTTTCTTTTTTTTTTTGCGGTACACGGGCCTCTCACTGTTGTGGCCTCTCCCGTTGCGGAGCACAGGCTCCGGACGCGCAGGCTCAGCGGCCATGGCTCACGGGCCCAGCCGCTCTGCTCCACAGCACGTGGGATCCTCCCGGACCGGGGCACGAACCCGCGTCCCCTGCATCGGCAGGCGGACTCTCAACCACTGCGCCACCAGGGAAGCCCAGTTTCCCATTTTTTGATCCAACAATATTCTAGCCACTGAGCCCCTGTCCCCGTTGCTAGATTCATGCATGCTCTATATGGTTTCAGGAGGAAGATTTTCCATCTCTGGGTTTTAGGCCAGCTTTGGAAACAGGCTGGAAGTTTCCATTACAGAGTTACTCCTGTATTTCCCAGATACCCAGAGCAGGTTTTATTTTCGAGTGATAGATAACTTGTGTCTACTGTGTGCCTAGCAATGTTTTATACACTGTCTCATACTTCCCATATAAGAGAAGGTAAAATGATATAGTTCCTGGCCCTTTGGGAGCTGCCAATCCCTGTCAGCTTAGCTATATATGCATGTAGCTAATAATAACTAATGTTATTAAATGTTTATCTATATGCCAGGCAATGTGCCATGTCCTGCAAATGTACTGTCTTACTGACTCCTCACAACTACTTACTGTTATTATCCTCTCTTAATACATGAAAGAAACAAGGCTTAGAGATGTTAAGTGGCTCATCCAAGGTCAAGTGGCAAGCCGATGGTAAAGTTCAAATGCAAACCCAGACTCCAGGCTGAAGCTCTTAACCAGCGCACTATGAACACCTGAATCTTTGAAGTCACACTGAAAGGAAACGTGATTTCTGTATATCTGATTTCCTATAAGTGAGCTCCTTTCTTGCATTAGGGAGCTGTAGAGGTAGTGCACCTGTTAAATTCAATATATAACACATTCTAGGAGTGCCATTTCATACTGATTGAGGGAAGAGTTTGCTCCTTGTAATCTGAAGCTATGCAATTTGCACTCTCTTGACACACCCCCCAAAAAAACCTCCATCAAATTAACAGTAAATGCATAGTTACTTATCATCTAAATCAACTTTAGGTAACCTTATTCCTACTTATGGGATGCAAAACTGGAGTATTAATGTGATGTAATACAAAATATATTTGGTCTTTGTCCCCAGTTCCTACCAGAGCTCCTAAAACCCTTGAAATTTCCTTACTGATAGGCTCCTTTGTTTTTCATAAGGAGCAGGGTTTGGACCACATCTGAGTTTATGCTAAGAGGTGACTCAGGGTGGGCCCTTTTGATAGTTTTAAGAGAGATGCTGGCCACACTAGAAAGACCAGGCACATGACTGGAACTTTCAGGCCCACCTCCAGCCCATAAGGAAGGGAAGGGTAGTTGAAGTTTCATCACCAAAGGCCAATGCTTTTATCAATTTTGCCTACACAAAGGAACCTCAACTGAAATTGAAACAAGGCTAGGGGAGCTTCAGGGTTGGTGAACACATTGATGTGCTGGGAGGCTGGCATGCTCAGAGGGGACACGGAAGCTCTGTGCCCCCAATTCAAATCTTGCCCTATACATCTCTTCCATTTGGCTGTTCCTGAGTTATAACCTTTATAATGTAACTGTATTCATAAATATCATGTTTTATCAGCTCTATGAGTCATATGTTCTAGCAAATTATCGAACCTGGGGGAGGGTGGTCGTGGGAAATTTGTACTCTGCCAGGCAGAAGTGCAGGTAGGTAACTTGAGACCTGATACTTGGGGCTGGCACCTGAAGTGGGGCAATCTTGTGAGACTCAGTCATTAGCCTATGGGGTCTGCACAAACTCCAGGCAGTTTGTGTCAGAAGTGAATTGTTGGACACTCAGTGATGTCAGAGAATTGTTGCAGGAATGTCATAATTAACCTCAGAAAAAGAGGTCCACATTACAACCAACTTAACTGATGCTTACAAGGCACCTCCGTACTTGATCTAATCATTAAATCTATAGCTGTCACCAATTCAGAGTAGTGCTTGCTGTTTTCAGCACTAGAAGGAAATTTGGGCTTCTGTCAGATCCACAAGTACCTGGTAGAATAAAATTTCTTATACATGACTAAAGAATTAATTTGACCTGCTAAAGAGCCCAGGGAATGTTGTAGAAATATGGAGTCAAAATGTATTTTCTTTAATTAATCATTTTAGTTGTGATTTATTTCCCATTTATTATAGTCCCTATAAAAGAATCATGAATTACCTCAATAGTTTATATGTAACTGTTCCCTTTGGATAACAGACATTGTTAAATGACAATCACCACCACCTAGTATTATGTACTTTAACTCAAACTCTAACAGACCCAGGGACATTACGTTCTCTCTTGTTTACCAACTTCTTATTTGTCAAAAGCAAAAGTCAAAAGAGCGATCTCAAAAAAGTTAGGCCAGTACTCCATAAGCAGTCAATCATGACCAACTAGTCAATCTTGAAGATCAATCTGGTCAAACCGGATACTGCATCCCTGCACTCAACCCTCCCCATCAGGAATACACTTTCCAGTCAGGGGAGAGAGTACTGTGGTCAGGGTCCCGGTCAGGGCCAATGAATTACTCAACTCCATAGGTCCCCCTCCCCCTCCCTGTGAATGGCGTTCCCTGGCACTGGGCAATCTTGTGGGCCTGCTCCTTCCTGACCCACTCTTCCCCCATCAAGTGCCATTGTCAGCAATTTCCACCCTTCCCCAGCTGGACCATCAATGGGCATTTCTCTTCACCCCGTACACACAGCCCACAATATCACCACCACCACCCTGCCCCGCAAAGGCCGGCTCCCTTACATGTTCTCCTCCCCACAATGGAACCCACCTATCTAAATGTCTCTAGAAAGGTCTTTAGACTTTTCTCTTTCATAAAATGTTAGTAAACCCCCAAGCAAAATTCTCCTACCATAGACATCAGCTATAACCAACTGTTTTGAGTAAATGACTAGACAAGTGACAAGTTATTTCAAAGATAAACTAATTTACTAGGAGAAAAAGAACCACAGAAACATTCTTTAAAATGAACACAGAACATTCACTACACATCACTCCTCACTTTTGAATTACACTCACTTAGAATAAAGAAAATCACTACAACTGGGGAAAATGCCTCCTTTGAGGACCTGGAACTTCTAGCATGTCCACAATCCTGCCACCTAGAACCCATGCTGCCAGGGTCCCAGCACCCTCACTGCAGTGGTATTCCTCGCCTTCCCTTCCTATTTAAAGAGGAGCCACTAGGTAGTCATCAAGTAGATATAAAGTAAATGCTTAACTGAAAACAAATTTGCTTCACAGATTTTTTAGAAAAAAGAATATGGTGATTGTAGTTATTCCCACAGAGACATTCTAAAGCTTTTCTGTCAGTGGGTATACCTGGATTTTCCTTTTCAGATTCCAGGGCAGGTCACTGGAAATGGGAATATTCAGGTCAGCATTTTTTTTTTTTTTTTTTTTTTTTTTGGCGGTACGCAGGCCTCTCACTGTTGTGGCCTCTCCCGGTGCGGAGCACAGGCTCCGGACGCGCAGGCTCAGCAGCCATGGCTCACAGGCCCAGCTGCTCCGCGGCATGTGGGATCCTCCCGGATCGGGGCACGAACCCGTGTCCCCTGCATCTGCAGGCAGACTCTCAACCACTGCGCCACCAGGGAAGCCCGAGGTCAGCATTTTGCACAGGCATTCTGGACAGCATGCCACTAGCTTATCTTAAGAACTTAGAGTGATAAAGCCTCCACTTCTGTTTGAAAGTACTATCATCACTTTCAGAAATATTCTGAGGAGGAAAGGCCAGCTACTTACTAGTACTATTACCATCAATAACTTCACATATGTTTCAAAACTGGTTATAAGGATTTTTCTCTGAAAGAACAGTAGTGGGTGACAAACTGTTTGAGTAAAGAGCCAGTAATATAAAAGACCAAACACCAAGGATTCAATTAAACTCAAACTCCATTGAGTGCCTACAATGTCATATTTGAGGCAATGTAGTAAATGAGAAAACAAAATTAGTGCAGAGAAAGTCCTATTCTAGTCCTGTAGCTGCCAGTACCTTGCTCTGTAACTTTAAGCAAGTTTACTAACCTTTCTAGATTTCCATTTACCTACTGCTTTTTGATCTGTTTTCAGCCTCAAAACATTTTGACTGAAATCTTACGGGGAAACCCAATAGAACAGAATATCAAGGTACCTTCTGCAGAGTGAAGCATGGTGGGGGGGGCGGGGCAGTGAAGTAGAAGGAAGACAGTGAGATGAGGGGGCATACGCCAGAAATGATCCCTGAGAGGGCTCCACATAGCCCAGTTTGAAAGACTATCATGCCAGATATTCTAAGGTTCTTTGAGGATCTTCTTCCTGCTTCTTCCTTAACTGGAGAAAGAATTAAATGCATTCAATATAGTAAATGCTATGACTTGAGTCTTATTCAGAATCAAAATTACAGGTCACACACCAACCCACTTTAGGCAAACACTGCAGAATCCAAACCCTTCATCAACCAACAAGAGCTAAAAGCTATAACCAAACCCTGCGGTCTTGATATGGTGGAAGCAATCTACTACTAAAATAAGGAAAGCAAGTTTTTCCAACACACTGTGTCCTAGACTGACCAGCAGAGATTAGGGCAAAAATGAGAAGTCCTACACTATGCAGTGATGCTATCCAAGATCCTTGATCAGTCATCATATATCTGGTCTGGATCTCCAGGCCTCAGTGACAGAATTATTTCCAGTCCCCAGGTCCTGAGGCTGAGCCCTCCAGCAGAGCAGGGAGAACAGGAACATGGATTATGCTTCCCAGCACTATGCAACCTAAGCTTCCACGATGCAATTCAGCCTGAAACCCACCAACACAGCACGAGTCAAAGGACACTCCTGAGCAAGGACAAGCCATCGGGAAGTCAGGAGTCGTCAACATGATGCCTACTTTTTCGTGTAATCAGGTTGGTATCAGGGCACTGGCCATAGATGGCTTACTTTGCTACAAGGGCTAATCACCACCTCAAGATTCCTTGACTGAGCTTCCCTACTCTGATGTCTGGTATTTAAATAGTTTCATTTGCACACATCTTAAAGAAGAGGATTTGGCATTTCCCTCCTCCCATTTTCTCCTTTCTACATATCACAACTTCAAAGAATTAGAGTTTGAGCCACTTCCACTAAATTAATATGTTAAGTTCTTATTTGTAATCATTCACTAATCATTCACCTAGAAAAACAGATACAAGAACTAGTAAAACTAGATTTTAATTGAAAGACACTAACTCAATAAAACACCCTGGTCCATTGTGCAGAGAGCTTCAGAACACTGTTCCAACATTTAGGGAGAATTGATCCTGGTTCACTGGTATCAACATCTGTAAATAGACACAAAGAGGTAACTGTAAGTTATCAAGAACTGGGGAAATAGGAGTCACCACATAATTACCATTGTTTCAATCTGAGTTACCACATCTTCATCTTAAAACAACTGGCAGCCAGTGTACAATTAACTGTCCTTACTGTAAAGATATCAAAACAGTAGAAAATCAGATTAATTTTAAGTCATCTAATGCAATGCATAACACCCACAACTCCAAAAGTAAGTGGAATCAACTCTTCTTTAAGAAGAGTTTGTCCAAAAGCCCTGGGAGTTTGAGAAACAAATCCACTAGTACCCTAGATTAAAAGGCCAGTTCAGGGGACTTCCCTGGTGGCGCAGTGGTTAAGATGCCGTGCTCCCAATGCAGGGGGCCCGGGTTCAATTCCCTGATTAGGGAACTAGATCTCACATGTGTGTGACAACTAAGAGCTCGCATGCTGCAACGAAGGAGCCCGCGTGCCATAACAAAGGAGCCCACCTGGCGCAACCAAATAAATAGATGAATATTTTTAAATAAATAAATAAAAGGCCAGTTCAGTTCTGAGAATCTAAATTCATTTAGATTTGTGGATTCTTTCCCCAAACACAATTAGTGGCCAACGTAGGAGTTGATGGCTTCTCCCTGTATTCAAGTCCCCTCCTGCCCATCCGCCCCTTTCACAAATTAGAAAAGAGCCACCAGTCTCCAAACTGGCTGATGAAATTTCAGCCTACAGGATACTTTCATATTTGAGTTATAATAACTATTAAAATGAAGATGAACAGTGGACAGCTTAATAACAGCATTTAAAATCCAGCATTAGGATACAGAGGCCAAAATTCTTCAACCTAGGTCAAAACCATATACATATTATATATTTTTTTTTTCAATTCTCAGTTTCTTAGAGTTACTCTGCAGTATAAAGGGTGGAGTCTATTGTTTGCCTGGTCCTAGCTGTTCACTTGCTTGCTAACTAAAAGACTTCCTATTTGCACTCAAGTTGGGATTCAGTAAGTCAGTACAGGCTCAACTCCATCCCCTTCATTACCCCAGGACTGCCCAGGAAACTATTCAAGTTATTTTTGATAATCTATCTACCCATGCTAGTAAATTACTAGAACCTAAAATAGGTGACAAGTCCAAAATTTCTGATTCATTTTTCCCAAACACTAAAAGGTTTTACTTAGCATTTCTGATACTAACTTTACTACAAATAGCCTCAGCAATATTTTAAGTCTCTCAACTGCCTGGCTCAAAGGGCCAATTCACTCAAAGAACACACTAGTCACTGTTGTGGTGTTCAAAAGAAGAAAACAGCATATTCTTTCTGTTGGCCCACTGTGTCATGGCTCAAGAGGGCCAAATCAAAAAGGAGTCCTGATTGGGCCTCTCAAGTGGACAATCTGGTCAAGGTGAGGCTGAAAAGCAGCTGACTGCTGGAGATGAATGGCCCCGACAGAAGGCAAAAGTAGGTTACATCACTTGGTTACATGCCAGCCCAAAGATGTCCACAGAGTGGGATTATGCCCACAATGGTCATTTATCTAATGTAATCCGCTGAGTGTGGATTACATTGGATAAATGTAAACTTTTAGCACCAACCTACACCTCAGCTGAGTGTTATTAGTCATCAGGTGGATCAGACAAGAGTGGAAATATTGCAACATAAAACCCGCCTCCCTACAAAAAATAACTTCAAACTTAGATCCTAATGGTCATCTTTGTAGACCAACAGGGGCATATTATTATCACTTGCCCAACCTTCAGCCCCAAATTCACAGCTGGAAGCAAAGGAGGATTCATATACTAGAACACATTTGAGGTACTCATTATGCAATTTTTAAAAGTGTATAAGGCAAAATCCTGTAAGGAAAAAGGCAATCTCTCAGTTGAACATCCTGCTGAATTCTTAACACATGGCTTGAGATTCATCTGCCAGAAAAGACCCAGACGACCATTGCCTCCTCCTCTCCCACTCTCAGCGGGGTGACTTTTTTTTTCCTATGACAGTCCAAGAGTACCCTCAAAGTAGCGTGTGGTGAGACTCTAGGAAAGGCAACAGAATTAAAAAGGAACATGATTTTCTATTTCCTTCTCCTTCTTCCTCTTATTTTGCCTACCTATTCTGAGCCTGGCCTCCACCTCTCTGACCTAGACTCTTCTCACTCTCCTCTTTGCTCACTAGACTCTGCTATTACTGCCTCCCTACTCCCCAGCCTCCTCCACCTCCCCTTTCTCCCTACTCCCTGGAACTTGCCAAACTCACTCTAGCCCAGTTTCTGCACTAGCTAGTCCCTAAACCTGGAAGGCTCCTCCCATACCTTTGCATGGCTGGCTCCTTTTTATTTAAAGCTCAGCTTATGTGTCACCTCCTCAGAAAGGTCTAGACCGAATCCCAGTCAGACACTTTCTATCACAACACTCTTATTTTCTTCAGCACTTATCAAAGTCCGATTTGCTTATTTATCTGTCCTCACCCCACAGTCCGAGGTAAGCTCCATGAGAGCGTGGACCTTACTGCTATGTTCACCTTTGTATGCCCACTGCCCGAAATACTGGCTAGCAATTAGTAGCCGGTCAATAAATGTTTGTTGAATGAATGAATGAATTTTGGACTTTTTATTCAATGATTCCCAATCAGCTAAGGTGAGAACAGTAGTCATTTTTTTCTTTTGTTGCATTTCTGTGAAACATCTAAACATGCTGTTACTTGTACAATCAAAGCATTAAATATTCTGTTTTATCAGGCTTGAAAGCCCTGATGAGTAGGATGGAACCTGTTGTGATAATTCTTCTAGCAATATGCACATAAACTCAGTTACGGAGGAACAGGATTTACGGACACTTTCTATTCAAAGGATCCCTAAAATTTGGGCACCATCTCTTAAAGTTCTTTAGAAAACACAGTGCCAGACTCAACAGAGGATTTCCAAAGAAAATATCAACACCAAACTAGGAATCATTACACTTCACTCTGAAATCTCTACAACAGGCTAAAGTAGCACTACTTTTTTTTTTTTTCCTTAAACCAACAGAACATCAACAAAGAGACCTTCTTTTCCGAGCATTCTTTGCTTTCTTCAAATAATTTTTTCATAGCCGTTACTGGTTTTTATTCTTCCTTAAAACAAAACTAAGCAAATCACATTGTCTCGTTTAAGACCACCTATACACAAAGAATAAGCTAAATAAATAAGATGGGAATCAGCACAAGCCAAATGTGTTCACTGAAGACTTGTGTGCCAGACACGCAAATGGAGAAGATAAAAGAGCTATTGTCCAATTGGAGAAACAAAAAAGTAATATGGGGTTTTCTGTTCTCCAAAGTGCATCATGAAGTGTGGGTGGAGAGAAACACAGAAATCCAGAATTAGCCTAACATCAAATCACTTTGGAAAGAGTTGACAACATTTAAATTCCTCACACACAAAGTATTTAGAGCAAGAGACCTTGATTCCTAGGCTATGATGCCATTTAGGAATCCTTGCAAGGGCTTTGGAATTCCAGTATTCATAGAAGAAAACGCTCATCTTAATCGGGAGCGACCAGGCATTGAGAGGTACTCCCAAAGACACACAGCTTGTAACTGAAGTATCACAAAGCTTGCAGTTAAGATCTGGGATGGAGGTGGAACACCAAATTCAAAAGAGGTAACCAAGATACCAAGTGCAATAAAGAAAAAAAAAAACAAACAACAGCAAAACCCACCACGATTACCACCTAGCCACGGAGAACTAAAGTGGAAAGGAGGGGTATGCAAGGGAGAGGATGGGGGGTGAGGGGGTAACGGAAAAACACAATACATTTGTCACCCTGTCCCACTTCCTATACAGGATACAGGCAAAGCTTCCAGCCCCATTACCTCAGGCACAGATGGTTATCGTTTATAGCAAAGGTGCATAGGAAGGCCTCCAGGTCTGAGCCCCTTAATTCCAGGGCTGTTAATGATTAAAGAGAAAGATGGGGGTGGGGAGGGAAATGAGGGCGGAGGGAGCTGGAGATTCACCCACCACCTCTCGCTTGGGCTCCTACCTCACGGCGCTTACAAGGGGCAGAGGACCAGAGTCTGCACTCCCTTCAGGGCAGCTCCGGCCCCCAGAACCCCAGGCCCTGGATTGAGGGGTGCTGGCGGTAGGGAGGAGGGACAGTAGGTAAGTTTTCTGAGCCCTGCGGCTGACACGCCACAGGCTCCCCTCACAGCCTCCTCTCTTCCAGCGGGACCAGTCCAGACAAGGCGCCGATTTCCACTCCTCCCCTTCTACCCCCCCCTTTCTCGAAGGTACCCAACCCCCGCCCCTTCATCTCCCAATGCCTCCCCTTTTCCTCAACCCCCCCGCCTCAAACTCACAGCTGCTCCAGAGGTTCCTCCAGTCAAACCCTTTCTGGAAACGACGGCGGCCCGGCGGGTCCAAAACACCTACCATCCCCGCTCGCGTTTCCAGGCTCCCTACCCCCGCCGCCGCCGCCGCCCCCGCCGCCGCCGCCTCTTCTTCCACCACTGCCGCCGCCTCCTCTTCATCTGCGGCCCACCGGCGGGGGCCGCCCCGAAGCCCCGCCCTCTCCATCGCCTCCTGCATCATCACTTCCGGTAACCCCGCAAGCCGCCCGCTCCAGGACGCGGAATAGGAGGAGGGCGGGTAGGGAAAGAGTGGCAGTTTGCGTCACGACGTACGCAAAGACGTACGAAGCCGTCGCCAAGTAAGGGCAAAGACCTAGCGACGCGGAGGGAGAGCTAGGAGGAGATGGACTGGACCAATTTTTGGCTGGGATGGGGGGAGAGAGGAGAACTAAAGGGAGAAAAGGAAAATAAGGAAAGGATGAACTTGGATATATTGTGGCTGTACGGCGGAGCGTGGTCTAGAGTTTGAAGTTTAAGGAAGGCTCGAGCCTACCCTCGACCTGGGATGATGCTCCCACAGAGGTCCGTCCGGTGGTTTGGTACGGCCTGGCCCACCGGACCTGCCAGAGCTCAGTCGGCCGCAGCTCAGCTGGGCTCCCGGCGCCGCCTCCTCCCAGCCTGCGGTAGGCTGCCGGGCTTCTGTGGGTGGGGGAAGGCTGGACTGATGCAGCGTGAGTGTAGAGAATGGAGACGCTGACTCCTGGCGCGGGAGACTGGGGGAAGGGGTTGGCTCCCCAGGGGCAGGGATGGGGTGGGGTGGGCGGGGTGCGACGTTGCTAGGAGACGAGCCTGTGTGACCCCCCCCCCCGCCCCACCAGCCTCGCGAGGGCGGCTCGGTGTCACCGCCGCTGGCCTCGGCAACTTGCTAAGGGAAGCGGCTCGAGGACCAGGAAGGGGAGCCCTGGTTTAGGAACGCTGAAATGCTGGTTTGGGGCCCATCTGCGACTTCTCAATCCTTTGGATTCCCGAATGTAAATGGGAGATTAGTAGGGGCAAATCCGGGGGCGAGAGGCGTCCAGCTGAGGAAGGTTGACACAGACGAGTCCCCTACACGATAGTGAGATTTTCTAAGATAATGAGAACCAGCTTCTTAAATCCCTCGGTCCGCCAAAGGCGTTGCTCCGTGACTGTTTATTCGAGTCCGGGAGAAAGTTAAAAAGTAAATCAGTAAGATATCAGCAAGTGAGAAATGCCCCAAAGGTAGTAGTATCAGGTGAAGTGGTAGAAGATGGGGGGAGGGCCACTCTAAATCGGATAAGTCTGTTCAGAGGAGGCCGGGTTTACAGAAATCCGAGAAAAGAGGGAAGCTAGGGAATGAGCTTTTAGGTGGAGAAATGAACCAACGGGAAGGGATCTGAGGAAGGAAATGGCGAGAAGGCCATGTGCTTGCAGTAGAAAGGAAAGAGCCAGAGCCAGAGTGGTCTGTGATGGAGAAGTGGCAGGGCCTGATCAAGCATAGCCTTTTAGCTCAAGGTGAGGGTTTAGCTGTTTTTTAAATGGAGGGTTTTAAGAAGGAGTGACCAGATCTGATTTACATTTTTAGAAAATCATTCTTGGCTACTGGGTAGAGAAGGGTAGACGTAGTCAGACCTGCTAGGAGGCTGTTGCAGTAGGGCCAAGGGGGAGGTGACAGTAGTGTTGTATTCACGGTGGAAATGGAGAGAATTAAATTTGGAATGTACTCTGAAAGTCGAGCTTGCAGGACTTGCTGCCAAATTGGATGTGAAGTGTATGGGAAAGGAAGGAACCAAGGATGACTCCGCAGAGAAAATAGTTTGGAAGGCACTACTATTATTTTGAACATACTAGTTTTGATAAGTCTATTAATGGTCCAAGTAAAGATGTTGAGAAGTTAAATATACAAGTCAAGGGAAAACTGAGAGAGAATAGATGTAGCAGTTTATTCCTGGATCACCTAAGAAGAGGGTGCAGATAAAGAGGAAGACCTCTAAACCCCTTGGGGCTCTTTACATGTAGAGATGATCCAGAGAAGGAAAAGCCAGCAGAGGAGACTCTTCACACACACAAAGCCTCCAAGCTAGAAGGAGGCCCCGTAATATCCTTGAATAATGGGACCCACCATCGTAATCATCAAGACTCATCCTCAGAGGCCTGGCTCAGATCTCTTTTCTCCTTTCCTCTGCCAGCTGTCAGTGCTTTTGGACTCCTGCTTAGGTGATTTGTGTTCATTATAGCAAACCTTACTTTGCTTATTAATTGTTTATAGGTCTGACTACCCTGTGAACTATTTCTTCTTTGTGCCCTGCTGACTCCTATTTCAGAGCCTTGCCCATGAACCCAACATATAGGAACACTGTGTCCATAATGTATCAACCATGGACTTCAACAGCTTCTGACAAAGGGGCATTTGTCCCTGCTGTTGCTGCCACCTCCACCACTAGATATGGTTGATTTCATAAACTCTAGAAAGGGTATCAGAAGAATAATCAGAAGGCCTGGGTTTCAGTCTTGCATCTCTACTGACCAACAGAATGGCCTTGAATAAGACCCTTTTCTTTGAGTTTAGGGGTCGGCCTAGATTACAGATTACAAACTGGCAAGACAGATATTGCCTACAAATGTAGTTTGGCCCACAGATTGATTGAAATTATTTTTTAAAATTTACTTGCCAAATTTAAAAATCTGATTTTCGGCTTCATTTGAAAAATGAGACAATCTGGCAACACCAACTTGAGGTTCCTACAGAGCAACAGTCAGCTGGAGCCAATGAAATTCTTCTCCCTTCTACTAGCCTAACCCCTGTGGGCATTTGATTTGCAATTTTTTGGTCTAGAGCTCTGCTGGCCATATGTAGCCACAAGCTACATGTAGCTATTTAAATTTAAATGAAATAAAATTTTAAATGCAGTTCCTCAGATGTACTAACCGTATTTCAGGTGTCCAGTGCCGGTGGCTACCCTGTTGGACAGCGAAGATATAGAATATTTCCATCATTGAAGAACATTCTGTTGGTCATTGTTGGACTGGAGAAACTCGAAGGTACTCTGGTTGCTAATCATTCTGCGCACTAAAGATGGACAGTCAGTGCTCCTACTCTAAAGGAACTTTGTCTAGTAAAGAGCTCCCGTGCTTCTGCAGGTGGGGAAAGTTGCTTATTCAATCGGTGGAGGGTACTTGGAAACTGTCGTGAAGGCGGAGACCCCCGGTGCAGCAGATGGTTGGATCAAGGGTTAGGTGTATCTAATGTTATAACCAGAGCCCTTTTGTCTGTTTCTTAATCCAGTTTCTTAGGAAATTATCACAAAGAAGGGGTTTGAATGTTTTAATTTAAATGTTTTGTGTTCTCTTGACTTCCCTAGTTCCTATGAAGGGTTCACATCCTGAGTAGTTAAGAACGAATGACTGGGATTGATCTTCAAGCATTGACCAAGTTTTCACCCATTGCCAGCACATACACACAACACTCCAAACACACACCTCCTACTTCTGGTAACTTGTTCTCACTACCTCTTATTGACCCTTCCCTTGTCTTTGTCTCTTAAAATATGATGATAAGGAAACAGTTGCTTCCATTTCTTTTGAATTGAGAGACTGAAACTTGGTTTCCATTTGGAGTTTCTATCCCTGAGGGGGCAAATTGCTGTACATCTCTTGGATACAAGAGCCTGATTGGAGTTCCCCTTACACGTGTGATCTTGTATGTGCTCCTGTGCTGATATATTGAGGATGAATATATGTGCCTTACATGATCTTATTTGGGATAGTTTAGAAATCTTTCAGACATAAATATTTTTGGTTTTTCCCTGTCTTCTGAAGATTTCCCATGTTACGGGGCCTAACCTAATTGATTTTCCTTTAGATAAAAATATGATATACCCTTTCCTCCCTGACCCGTATCTCTGACATACCATATTGTCAATTTCTGTGTAAAAAGATGCTGTTTCAGAGAATAGCCGCCGTATGATTAAGTACACCACACAAGCATATCCTGAGATATACAAAACAGTGTGTGGCATTACACTTCCCCTTTTGGATTCTAGTAACCAAAAACTGAATCCAGGTCAGGAAACAAGTCCATGGGGCGTGTGTGGGGTGGGGAGATGGGGGCACTTGGTTTAGCTTGAAGGTTATTCAATTTAGGTAAGATGATACTGTATAGGATATGGGAATGCATCAGAAAGTAAGGAAGGATAACGGGTCTAGGAGAAAAGTGCACCGAAGGATAAGCAAGGAGTAAGAGATAAAGGAAGAAAAATAGGAAGGGAAGCTTGCTCATGCCCTTGGTGTTGGCACCTGCATTGTATTTCCAGTAAGAAGTCTGCTCTGTGGTCTGAAGATAAGCGATGCCTTGGGCAGGGTTATTTACTCATACTGAAGAACAATAGCTCTTTACTGTGCAGGGATTATTAATGATCAGAGGGAAACAGCTTTAGGAAAATCCATTACTGCCACAAAGCGATAATTTCACCAGCAGGCAGCAAAGTTTAGCAGAGATAAAAGAGGCCTCACTGTTCCTCCTTTATTTCCTCCTTTTCAGGTAACATTTGCCTTTGTTAACTTCCAATGCTAAGTGATTTACATGGATTATTATGAACAATCCGTAAAACAACTCTTTGAAGAAGGTTCTGTTGTTTCCCCATTTTAAGAAGCCGAGCTCAGGAAGATTAATATCTTGCCTGATGTGGTGAAGTCAGGATTCAAACCCAGATCATTCCAGAGCCCATTAGTTCATTGTTTGTATTATATCTCCTGTCCTTTACATCTGTGGAAAAATTTTGAATGCCTAAAATCAAGGTAGTCATTCTCTATTCTGCTATCTGGGGTAAGAAAATCTGTTTGCTTTGACATTATAAGAATGCTTCAGTTCCCTGGAGGTTTTCCAAATGACAAAAGCTTTAAATTATCATTTTTTAGGTTGGTTTTGAACCCTCATCACTTGGTTGCAATGGACCTTATTCCCCCAAAGGATTGTTTTTAAGAAAAAAAATATCAAAAACTCATTTTTCTATATGTTTGATTCTAAGCTTCCTGGAAATATAGTATATCATTTCAGTCCTGTGGACAAACCCTAAGTGGCCTTAAGAGAACTTAAGAGCGAGGGTTATGTAACAGCTGTGTATACTGCCCTAGATGGAAGTGAGAAGACTGCCTCGCTAAATAACACTTAATCTTCAATTCTCACCCTGACACCCACAGTGCCACTCTTGAAAACATCATTGTGAGGGTTAATTAGTAATTTTTAATGCTCTAGGGTCTTCTGTTGCGAAACCTGATGCAAATACCACTGCATATATCTCAGGATGAGAATGGTAATTACTGGTGATTATTCTGTGTGGGTAAATTTTTTCTTCTAACAAATGTATTTCAAGCTCCAACTCTGGGCCAGGCCTAGGAGTGTAATGGATGAGACAGGGTCCCAACCTGCTTCTCTCTCTCCCTCCCAAAACACACACAGTGGAGGAAGAACCATAAGTCAACAGAAAATTACAGTAGAGTAGAATGAACATTATGATAGGGGTATACACCAGAGCAGGGACGCTGACCCAGTGTGAAGAAGGCACCCCGTGAAAAGTGATGAAAGCCAAAGGATGAGAGTCAGCAGTTAAGCAAAAAAAGAATATTTCAGTTGTATAGGTTGGGGCCTTCCATTTGGCAAAAAGAAGGAGTCCCAGATCTAAGAAGATAGGGCAGCAGGACACGGGATAGGTCACCACTGGTACATGGTGAACACATACAATGGATTTCACTGGGTGAGTTTCATTATCACCCTCCCCCAAAATCATAAAGTAGTTGGGAGAGAAATTTGACTACATTATATTCATTGGTTATGATTTTATAAATTTACACCTAAGGACAGATCTTGAAAGAATGGAGTCGCCTTCCACCTGGGGTTTGAAAGTCAGTTAATTTCCCTTGCCTTTTCTGTCCCTTGTTTGTACTGCAACACTTTTTCTTCAGTAGAAGGCAAAGCCTCATGGGAGTGCAACATTTGGAATTTTGACATTCCTGAGACCAGAGTCATACTTCTATAAATTTCATCTGAGGAAAGGGAATTTTCATCTCTGCTTTTAAACTTCTAAGTGTTCATGCAGTGATGCTCTTTCCAAAGGTGAAAGAAACTGTTCCAAAGGTGGGGAAAAGGGTGAAGTGGATAAAGCCCCTCGTCCTGGCAAATCTTCCTGTAGGTCTCCTGCAAAACTAGATCTAGACATGCCAAGTATATAGACCCTTTCACTGTATTTTCATTCTCCACAGCAAGTGGAAGAGTGAGTGGGTGGTGCTTTTTTTTTTTTTTCCCCTAGGAAATTGATCACTGCCTGTTTGGAGTCCCCATTACTGACTCCAAAATAAAAACAGGGAAAAGCTTTCAGTCAGGGAAATAATCATTCAGCTTTTTTGGCTCTTAATCCCAGTTCTCCTGTCAGTTAAGTAGCATTAGGCAAGACTCTTCACCATCTGCAAGACTGGTAGAATCACAAGTACTTATGATACAGTTTGAAATCCAGCATGTTTTTAAAAATGTAAATCAGACCATGATACTCTTACTTGCTTAAAACCTACCAATGTCTTCCTTTTGCTCTTAGACTACAAATCAAACTCCTTTCCAAGGCCTACTCTCTCAGCCTGTGCTGGATCCTGTCCACCTGTGGTCCCACTTCCCCCATAAGCTCTCAACTGTATTAACACTGAGGTTGGTTCCCACCTCATAGCCTTTGTTCCTGCTGTTCTTTCTTCCTGCATCACCTTCCCCTGAACTCTTCCCATTAATAGGTTCCTGAACACCATTCAAGACTCAGCTCAAATGTCACTGACCACCCAAAATAAAATAACCCCCACCTCTGCTCATTCATATCATATTACTGTTTCATTCCTTGAGAGCACATATAACCAAAATTATACAAAAATTTTTCTTGTATATCATCTGCCTCTGCCACTAGGATATAAGCTCTAGGAGGACAGGGACCGTGGCTGCATGTTTATCACTGTATGCCTAGCCTGGCACATGGGCACTGAATAAATGTTGGATGGATGGATAGTTGCTTGGGAGGAAAGAGTAAGACCTGCAGGGTAGTAGCACTGTAATGAGTGCTGGTATCTCTTATGTGATGTCAGCTCCTTTGGAGTGTCAGGGACAGGGTTGCCGCAGGGAACAGAAGAGCACAGCAGTCCAGTTAAGTGCACAGCCTCCTCTAAAGGTGCTGGTGTGTAACATCATTACTGAGGAAGGACAGTTGCAGGGGAGGGGCAGATGGTATATGGAAAACCTTATAAAAGGGTAATTGCAATTCAGTCAGGGTGCAGAAAGATTGGTCTTTTGCTCTTTGTAGGAAGGGAATAGAATTTAGTTCCCATTGTCACAACTGGCTAAGCTCTTTAAAGCAATCAGCAGACATTCAACCACATTTACTGAGATTGAGCAGCCTATTTAGTGATTAAAAGTTGGGGCTCTGACTCCACACTATCTGGTTTTGAATCCTGGCTCCACCTCTTCCTCGCCACGTGACCTTGCTCAAGTTACTTAACCTCTTTTGGCATCAGGTACCTCCTTTGTAAAACAGGATAATGTAGTATTTACCTTATAGAACTGTGCCGATTATGGGAGTTAATATATGTATGTAAAGTACCTAGGAAGCCTAGCACAGAGGAAGTGCAAGATAAATGTAGCTGTTACTGTTATTATTATCATTCTTATCCTTATTATTATTCCTTTAATGAGCAAAATGCGGTCCCTGCCCTCCAGGAATTCAGAGACTCTGGGAAGAAAAAGACAGTGAAACTGCAAAAGAACAATAGCTGGATGTGATAGAAGCAGAGAAAAAGGTGCTCCAGAAAAGCCTGAGAATAAACTGGTGTCTACAAGTTGAGGTGGCCAGCAGAAGACAGGCATTCTAAGTGAAAGTTTCAGCAGAACAGACACCACAGCAGGGTGCCTTATAGCTACAGTTCCCAGACTCAGGTTTTTGGGGACTCCACATCACAATTTCTGCTATTATTTACCTATGTTGTTTTGTTTTGTTTTGTTTTGTTTTTTGGCCACACTGCGCAGCATGCCGGATCTTACCCCGACCAGGGATTGAACCCCGTGCCCCTGCAGTGGGAGCACAACCTTAAGCACTGGACACCAGGGAAGTCCTACCTATGTTTTAAACCAGCTTAAAAGTTTCCGTAATATGTTTAAAGGTAGCTCTATATCACTACAAAATAGAAATCACTTTAAATCATGTGTTTGTTGGGCTATTAAAACACATTAAGGGAATCACACTAAGAAAATAAATATTTTCTTGTACATCAAAAAATTACCTCCCCAACCAGTCTTTGGGACACTTGCTTTAAGGGAAACTTCTGACTATGACCTGAAGCCAAAATGGACTAGCAGCAATATTTGTCAGCCCTTTTTTAATGGTAGGCTGCACATGGTAGGTGCTTGGTAATGAGTTTTATCCTGGCACTGTGTTTATGCATGAAATACGATTTGAAGAAAAGAGCCCAGTTTCCAGTCACAATTCCTCCCAGGCACACTTCCTATCTCTCATCTTTCCTCATTCTGGGATTTGAGGGTTAAGGAAGTGAAAAGCAGAATTTGAAGAAATATCAGTCTCAGAATAAAAGTTAGAAAACCTTAAGTGTAAAAATTCTATAAGAACTGACTTCACAGGCAGTTGAGACTGAAGTTCAGTTGTGGTCCTCTAAACAATTTCATATTCCTGATGTCGACCATGGGAGAATCCCAGCAGACCCCACTGCATCAGGTCAACCCCTGAGACTAGGGAAGAAGAAGAAGGGCTGACTCGGCCTTCCATCAATAGCGAGAGGTCATTGATAGTTCTAGAGGAATAAATGTTGGTTTCAAGCCATCATACCATAGGGAGGAAGACTCTCAGGCAAAAGTCACGTTTCCTAAACAAGTTGCTTCCTGGGAATAAAGATATAAACCAAAAAGAAGAGAGCTTCGTGACATTTTTTAAATTTATATGGCTGATTTTGTTTCTAGAATCACAAGCTTTGTAACAACCACTTGCGAATAGTACATAGTGGAGAACACAGCTTTAGACTGTGGAAATCTTTTGGACTGAAACACAGTCAGGGTCACCTGATGTTGGAGAGGAAGACATCACTTATTTCCCTTTCAGGATTAGTTTTCAAAACACTTAAACGTTAAAGGGCTTTGAAAATGGTCTTGTTAAATACCAATTATTAGTTCTGCTTGTTACCTTAAATACCATACTTGCAGGGCGTATGTATCAGCTTATGGTACGTGATCAGTTATAGTTTGAAGCTGTGGTTCAGACAGTGGTAAAAACAAAGAAATGAAAGTCAGACTTTGGAGAAGGCTGCTGCTGTTTTAATATGCCATACTGCCTTCACTTTCCTTCTTAAGTGTCATGCAGTCAAGGAAGTTTCGTCTGTTAATGACAGGGAAGTGAAGCAGTCATTAATAGAGGTTAGTCGAAGACTCTGTTCCTCACAGGAACTGACTCATGTATTTTCATATGATACCATGGAGTTTTAGGGAGAGCCAGAAACTCAGAAACCTGTTTCCTTACCAGGAAGAACATCATCAATTCATCCGAGTTTTCATTACAGTTATAGCCACAATGCGTGATGATCTCTTCTGGTTTGTATGAATTCCTTTCAAGCATTTTTTCCTGTGAGGTATAATGGATATCAGAATGGATATCAGGTATGTCCTTTTAACTTTTGAATTGGGTGAAGTAGTGATTTCAAGCTTTTCATCCAATGGTTAAGCCTTGGTTCATTCCTCATTGCTTAAGAAAGGTCACCAGGGTCAGGATAAGTAAGAGGTGCAATCATACTCAAAAGAGACATTCTCTCTAAGGTGAAGTCCTTGCAATTACTTAGAATTTCTAGATAAACACAGCTCCTTCCAGCTCCCATCTGCTTTCTTTAGCTGCCTAAATTCTCATAAGCTCAGGACCACCCTAAAGCATGCAGTCTCCATGTATTACCCCTGCCCCTTGGGTTGGAAATGGGTCTGTTCTCAGAGGGCAATGAGCAGCCTACTTCTCAAGAGATGACCTGTTTGAGGAAAGCCCAGGACTCATAATGAGATGTCCCAGTGCCTGGTCCTGCTACTCACTTGCTAAATCTGTCTTCCTTGTCTTCCCAGCCTGGTAATTTGTTAAGGGCAGTACAGTATTCATTCTCCTAAATTTGACTAATCACAGTCCTCTAGTAGTGGGATTTTTTTTCATATCTTCTCTGAATTTCCTTTTTTTAAAATCAAGATATACTTGATTTACAACATTATATTAGTTTCAGGTGTACAACATAATATATATATATATCACATCTTCTTTACCCATTCATCTGTTGATGGACACTTAGGTTGCTTCCCTATCTTGTCTGTTGTAAATAATGCTGCTATGAACACTGGGTGCACTTATCTTTTTGAATTAGTGTTTTTTTTCAGATATGTACCCCAGGAGTGGAATTGCTGGATCATATGGTAATTCTAGTTTTAGTTTTTTGAGGAACCTCCATACTGTTTTCCATAGTAGCTGCACCAAGTTGCATTCCCACCAACAGTTCCCTTTTCTCCACACCCTCGCCAACATTTGTTATTTATGTTCTTTTTGATGATAGCCATCTGACAGGTGTGAGGTGATATCGTGGTTTTGATTTGCATCTCTCTGATGATTAGCGATGTTGAGCATCTTTTCATGTGACTGTTGGCCATCTCTGTGCCTTCTTTGGAAAAATGTCTATTCAGGTCTTCTGCCCATTTTTTAATCAGGTTGTTTTTTTGATGTTTAGTTATATGAGCTGTTTATATATTTTGCATGTTAACCCCTTATTGGTCATATCATTTGCAAACATTTTCTCCGATTCAGTAGGTTGTCTTTTCATTTTGTCAATGGTTTCCTTTTCTGTGAAAAAGCTTATTAGTTTACTTAGGTCTCATTTGTTTAGTTTTGCTTTTGTTTCCTTTGTCTTAGAAGACAAGTCAAAAAAAACTTGCTACGATTTATGTCAAAGACTGTTCTGCCTATGATTTCTCCTAAGAGTGTTATGGTTTTCAGTTCTATATTTAGGTCTTTAATCCATTTTGAGTTTATTTTTATAAATGATATATGATGCTATTTTGATAACTGTAGCTTGATAGTATAGTCTGAAGTCAAGGAGCATGAAGCCTCCAGCTCTGTTCTTTCTGAAGATGCTTTGGTTATTCAGAGTCTTTTGTGTTTCCATACAGATTTTAAAATTATTTGTTCTAGTTCTGTGAAAAATGCCATTGGTATTTTGACAGGGATTGCACTGAATCTGTAGATTGCCTTGGGTAGTATGGTCATTTTAACAATGTTAATTCTTCCAATCCAAGAACATGGTATATCTTTTCATCTGTTTGCATCCTCTTCAGTTTCTTTTATCAGTGCCTTATAGTTTTCTGAGTACAGGTCTTTTACCTCCTTGGTAGGTTTATTCTGAGATAGTTTATTCTTTTTGATATGATGCTAAATAGGATTGTTTCCTTGATTTCTCTTTCTGATGGTTTGTTGTTAGTATAGACAAGTGCAACAGATTTCTATATATTAATTTTGTATCCCACAACACTACTGAACTTATTGATGAGCTCCAGTAGTTTTCTGGTGGCATCTTTAGAATCTTTTATGTATGGTTTCATGCCATCTGCACACAGTGACAGTTGTACTTCTTCCTTTCCAATTTGGATTCCTTTTATTTCTTTTGCTTCTCTGATTGCTGTGGCTAGGACTTCCAAAACTATGTTGAACTAAAAAATTGGTGAGAGTGGGCTGCTTTCTGCTTTTCATCACTGAGTATGTTACCCGTGGGTTTGTCATATATGACCCTTATTATTTTGAGGGATGTCCCCTCTATGCTCACTTTCTGGGGAGTTTTTATCATAAATGGATGTTGAATTTTATTTTATTTTATTTTTTTCACTTTTTTTGGCCATGCCATGCAGCATGCAGGATGTTAGTTCCCTGACCAGGGATCGAACCCATGCCCCCTGCAGTGGAAGCATGGAGTCTTAACCACTGGACCACGAGGGAAGTCCCAAATGCATGTTGAATTTTGTCAAAAGCTTTTTCTGCATCTATTGAGATGATCCTGTGATTTTTAATTTGTTGACATGGTGTATCACATTGACTGATGTGCAGATATTGAAATCCCACTTAGTCATGGTGTATGATCCTTTTGGTGTCTTGTTGGATTCGGTTTGCTAATAATTTTTTGAGGATTTTTGCATCTACGTTCATCAGTGACATCGGCCTGTAATTATCTTTTTTTGTGATATCTTTGTCTGTTTTTGATATCAGGGTGATGCTGGCCTCATAGAATAAGTTCAGAAGTGTTCCTTCCTGTGGAATTTTTTGGAATAGTTTGAGAAGGATAGGTGTTAACTCTTCTGTAAATGTTTGGTAGATTTCACCTGTGAAGCCCTCTGGTCCTGGATTTTTGTTTACTGGGAATTTTTAAATTACTGATTCAATTTCATTACTGGTAATTGGCCTGTTCATACTTTTTCTTTTTTTGAATTTTATTTATCTTTTTTATACAGCAGGTTCTTATTAGTTATCCATTTTATACGTATTAGTGTATAGATGTCAATCCCAATCTCCCAATTCATCCCACCATCACCACCCTCCTCTGCTGCTTTCGCCCCTTGGTATCCACGTTTGTTCTCTACAGATGTGTTTCTATTTCTGCCTTGCAAACTGGTTCATCTGTACTATTTTTCTGGATTCCACATATATGCGTTAATATACAACATTTGTTTTTCTTTTTCTGACTTACTTCACTCAATATCACAGTCTCTAGGTCCATCCACATCTCTACAAATGACCCAATTTCGTTCCTTTTTATGGCTGAGTAATATTCCATTGTATATATGTATGACATCTTCTTTATCCATTTGTCTGTCGATGGACATTTAGGTTGCTTCCATGACCTGGCTATTGTAAATAGGGCTGCAGTGAACATTGGAGTGCATGTGTCTTTTTGAATTATGGTTTTCTCTGGGTATATGCCCAGTAGTGGGATTGTTGAGTCATATGGTAATTCTATTTTTAGTGGGGTTTTTTTTGAAGAAACTACAATTATTTTTACTGAAAAATGTGAAAGTGAAATATTATATTTATTGCCTTATTTTTTTAACATCTTTATTGGAGTATAATTGCTTTACAATGTGGTGTTAGTTTCTGTTGTACAACACAGTGAATCAGCTATACGTATCCCCATATCCCCTCCCTCTTGTGTCTCCCTCCCACCCTCCCTATCCCACCCCTCTAGGTGGTCACAAAGCACCAAGCTGATCTCCCTGTACTATGCAGCTGCTTCCCACTAGCTATTTTACATTTGGTAGTGTATATATCAGTGCCACCCTCTCACTTCATCCCAGCGTACCCTTCCCCCTCCCTGTGTCCTCAAGTCCATTCTCTACGTCTGCATCTTTATTCCTGTCCTGCCCCTATGCTCTTCAGAACCTTTTTTTTTTTTTAGATTCCATATATATATGTTAGCATATGGTATTTGTTTTTCTCTTTCTAACTTACTTCACTCTGTATGACAGACTCTAGGTCCATCCACCTCACTACAGATAATTCAATTTTGTTTCTTTTTATAGCTGAGTAATATTCCATTGTGTATATGTGCCATATCCATTCATCTGTTGATGGACACTTAGGTTCTTCCATGTCCTGCCTATTGTAAATAGTGCTGCAGTGAACATTGTGGTGCATGACTCTTTTTGAATTATGGTTTTCTCAAGGTATATGCCCAGTAGTGGGATTGCTGGGTCATATGGTAATTCTATTTTTAGTTTTCTAAGGAACCTCCATACTGTTCTCCATAGTGGCTGTATCAATTTACATTCCCACCAACAGTTCAAGAGGGTTCCCTTTTCCCACATCCTCTCCAGCATTTGTTGTTTGTAGATTTTCTAATGATGCCCATTCTAACCAGTGTGAGGTGATACCTCATTATAGTTTTGATTTGCATTTCCCTAATAATTAGCGATGTTCAGCAGCTTTTCATGTGCCTCTTGACTATCTGTATGTCTTCTTTGGAGAAATGTCTGTTTAGGTCTTCTGCCCATTTTTTGATTGGGTTATTTGCATTTTTAATATTGAGCTGCATGAGCTGTTTATATATTTTGGAGATTAATCCTTTGCAAATATTTTCTCCCATCCTGAGGGTTGTCTTTTTGTATTGTTTATAGTTTCCTTTGCTGTGCAAAAGCTTTTAAGATTCATTAGGTCCCATTTGTTTATTTTTGGTTTTGTTCTCATTACTGTAGGAGGTGGGTCAAAAAAGATCTTGCCATGATTTATGTCAGAGTGTTCTGACTGTTTTCCTCTAAGAGTTTTTAGCGTCTGGTCTTATATTTAACTCTTTAATCCATTTTGAGTTTATTTTTGTGTGTGGTGTTAGGGACTGTTCTAATTTCATTCTTTTACATGTAGCCATCCAGTTTTCCCAACACCACTTATTGAAGAGACTGTCTTCTCTCCATTGTATATCCTTGCCTCCTTCATCATAGATTAGTTTACCACAGGTGCATAGGTTTATCTCTGGGCTTTCTATCCTGTTCCTGTTCTATATTTCTGTTTTTGTGCCAGTACCATATTGTCTCGATGACTGTAGCTTTGTAGTATAGTCTGAAGTCAGGGAGTCTGATTCCTACAACTCTGTTTTTTTTCCTTAAGATTCCTTTGTCTATTCAGGGTCTTTTGTGTCTCCACACAAATTTTAAGATTTTTTGTTCTAGTTCTGTAAAAAATGCCACTGGTAATTTCATAGGGATTGCATTGAAATCCTAGTTTGCTTTGGGTAGCATATTCATTTTCTCAATATTGATTCTTCCAGTCCAAGAACATGGTATATCTCTTCATCTGTTTGTGTCATCTTTGATTTCTTTCATCAATGTCTTATAGTTTCCTGAGTACAGGTCTTTTGCCTCCTTAGGTAGGTTTATTCCTAGGTATTTTATTCTTTTTGTTGCAATGGTGAATGGGATTATTTTCTTAATTTCTCTTTCTGATTTTTCATTGTTAGTGTATAGGAATGCAAGAGATTTCTGTGCATTAAGTTTGTATGCTGCAACTTTACCAAATTCATTGATTAGCTCTAGAAGTTTTCTGGTGGCATCTTTAAGATTATATATGTATAGTATCATGTCATCTGCAAACAGTGACAGTTTTACTTCTTTACCAATTCATATTCCTTTTATTTCTTTTTCTTCTCTTATTGCCATGGCTGGGACTTCCAAAACTATGTTGAATAATAGTGGACATCCTTGACTTGTTTCTGATCTTAGAGGAAATGCTTTCAGTTTATCACCATTGAGAATGATGGTTGCTGTGGGTTTGTCATATATGGCCTTTATTATGTTGAGATAGGTTCCCTCTGTGCCCACTTTCTGGAGACTTTTATCATGAATCGGTGTTGAATTTTGTCAAATGCTTTTTCTGCATCTATTGAGATGATCATGTGGTTTTTATTCTTCAGTTTGTTAATATGGTGTATCACATTGATTGATTTGCATGTATTGAAGAATCCTTGCATCCCTGGGATAAATCCCACTTGATCATGGTGTATGATCCTTTTAATCATTGTTGTTGCATTCAGTTTGCTAGCATTTTGTTGAGGATTTTTGCATCTATATTCATCAGTGATATTGGTCTGTAATTTTCTTTTTTTGTAGTATCTTTGACTGGTTTTGGTCTCAGGGTGATGGTGGCCTTGTAGAATGAGTTTGGGAGTGTTCCTTCCTCTGCAGTTTTTTGGAAGCGTTTGAGAAGGATGGGTGTGAGGTCTTCTCTAAATGTTTGATAAAATTCACCTGTGAAGCCATCTGGTCCTGGACTTTTGTTTGTTGGGAGATTTTTAATCACAGTTTCAATTTCATTACTTGTGATTGGTCTGTTCATTTTTTCTATTTCTTCCTGGTTCGTTCTTGGAAGGTATACCTTTCTAAGAATTTGTCCATTTCTTCCAGGTTGTCCACTTTATTTGCATAGAGTTGCTTGTCGTACTCTCTTATGATGCTTTGTATTTCTGCAGTGTCCATTGTAACTTCTCCTTTTTCATTTCTAATGTTATTGATTTGAGTCCTCTCCCTCATTTTCTTGATGAGTCTGGCTAAAGGTTTATCAATTTTGTGTTTTTTCTCAGAGAATCAGCTTTTAGTTGTATTGATCTTTGCTGTTGTTTTCTTTGCTTCTATTTCATTTATTTCTGCTCTGATCTTTACAATTTCTTTCCTTCCACTAACTTTGGGTTTTGTTTGTTTTACTTTCTGGTTCCTTTAGGTGTAAGGTTAGATTGTTTATTTGAGATTTTTCTTGTTTCTTGAGGTAGGATTGTACTGCTATAAACTTTCCTCTTAGAACTGCTTTTGTTGCATCCCGTAAGTTTTGGATCATTGTGCTTTGTTGTCATTTGTCTCTAGGCATTGTTTTGATTTCCTCTATGATTTCTTCAGTGATCTCCTGGTTATTTAATAATGTATTGTTTAGCCTCCACGTGTTTGTGTTTTTTACGTTTTATTTCCCTGTAATTTATTTCTAATCTCATAGCATTGTGGTCAGAAAAGATGCTTGATATGATTTCAATTTTCTTAAATTTACCAAGACTTGATTTGTGACCCAAAATGTGATCTATCCTGGAGAATGTTCCATGTGCACTTGAGAAGAAAATGTTATCTGCTGTTTTTGGATGGAATGTCCTATAAGTATCAATTAAATCTATCTGGTCTATTGTGTCATTTAAAGCTTCTGTTTCCTTATTAATTTTCTGTCTGGATGATCTGTCCATTGGTGTGAGGTGTTAAAGCCCCCCACTATTGTGTTACTGTCGATTTCGTCTTTTATGGCTGTTAACACTCGTATTGAGGTGCTCCGATGTTGGGTGCGTATGTATCTATAATTGTTTTATCTTCTTCTTGGATTGATCCCTTGATCATTATGTAGTGTCCTTCCTTGTCTCTTGTAAGACTCTTTATTTTAAAGTCTACTTTGTCTGATATGAGTATTGCTACTCCAGCTTTCTTTGATTTCCATTTGCATGGAATATCTTTTTCCATCCCCTCACTTTCAGTCTGTATGTCTCCCTAGGTCTGAAGTGGGTCACTTGTAGACAGCATATATATGGGTCTTCTTTTTGTACCCAATCAGTGAGCCTGTGTCTTTTTTTTTTTTTTTGCGGTACGCAGGCCTCTCACTGTTGTGGCCTCTCCCGTTGCGGAGCAGAGGCTCCGGATGCACAG
Organism: Lagenorhynchus albirostris; assembly: GCF_949774975.1. NCBI lineage: Eukaryota > Metazoa > Chordata > Mammalia > Artiodactyla > Delphinidae > Lagenorhynchus > Lagenorhynchus albirostris. The sequence continues at coordinate 65,932,474 of NC_083109.1, forward strand.
GCTCAGCGGCCATGGCTCACGGGCCCAGCCGCTCCGCGGCATGTGGGATCTTCCCGGACCGGGGCATGAACCCGTGTCCCCTGCATTGGCAGGCGGACTCTCAACCACAGCGCCACCAGGGAATCCCCAGCCTGTGTCTTTTTGTTGGAGCATTTAATCCATTCACATGTAAGGTAAATATCAATATGTATGTTCCTATTACCACTTTCTTAATTGTTTTAGGGTTTTTTTTGTAGGTCCTTTTCTTCCCTTGTGTTTCCCACTTAGAGAAGTTCCTTTAGCATTTGTTGTAGAGTTGGTTTGGTGGTGCTGAATTCTCTTAGCTTTTGCTTGTCTGTAAAGCTTTTGATTTCTCCATTGAATCTGAATGAGATCCTTGCTTGTAGAGTAATCTTGGTTGTATGTTCTTCCCTTTCATCACTTTAAATATATCGTGCCACTCCCTTCTGGCTTGTAGAGTTTCGTCTGAGTAATCAGCTGTTAACCTTATGGGAGTTCCCTTGTATGTTGTCATTTTTCCCTTGTTTTAATAATTTTTCTTTAATTTTTGTCTATTTGATTACTACATGTCTTGGCATGTTTCTCCTTGGGTTTATCCTGCCTGGGACTCTCTGTACTTCCTGGACTTGGGTGGCTATTTCCTTTCCCATGTTAGGGAAGTTTTCAACTATAATCTCTTCAAATATTTCCTCGGGTCCTTTCCCTCTCTCTTTTCCTTCTGGGACCTCTATAATGCTAATGTTAGTGTGTTTAATGTTGTCCCAGAGGTCTCTTATGCTGTCTTCAGTTCTTTTAATTCTTTTTTCTTTATTCTGTTCTGCGTCAGTGAATTCCACCATTCTGTCTTCCAGGTCACTTATTCGTTCTTCTGCCTCAGCTGTTCTGCTATTGATTCCTTCTAGTCTATTTTTTAAAATTTTTATTATTGTAATGTTCATCTCTGTTTGTTTGTTCTTTAATTCTTCTAGGTCTTTGTTAAACATTTCCTGCATCTTCTGGATCTCTGCCTCCATTCTGTTTCCGAGGTCCTGGATCATCTTCACTATCATTATTCTGAATTCTTTTTCTGGAAGGTTGCCTATCTCCACTTCATTTAGCTGTTTTTTGGGGGTTTTATCTTATTCCTTCATCTGGTATATAGTCCTCTGCCTTTTCATTTTGTCTGTCTTTCTGAGAATGTGGTTTACATCCCCCAGGCTGCAGGATTGCAGATCTTCTTGCTTCTGGTGGATGAGGCTATCTAAGAGGCTTGTGCAACCTTCCTGATGGGAGGGACTAGTGGTGGATACAGCTGGGTGTTGCTCTGGTGGGCAGAGCTCAGTAAAACTTTAATCCGCTTGTCTGCTGATGGGTGGGGCTGAGTTCCCTCCCTGTTGGTTGTTTGGCCTGAGGAGACCCAGCACTGGAGCCTACAGGCTCTTTGGTGGGGCTAATGGTGGACTCTGGGAGGGCTCACACCAAGGAGTACTTCCCAGAACTTCCGCTGCTAATGTTCTTATCCTTGGGGTGAGCCACAGCTGTCCCCCACCTCTGCAGGAGACCCTCCAACACAAGCAGGTAGGTCTGGTTCAGTCTCCTATTGGGTCACTGCTCCTTTCCCCAGGTCCTGATGCTGACACTACATTGTGTGTGCCCTCCAAGAGTGGAGTCTCTTTTTCCCCCAGTCCTGTTGAAGTCCTGCAGTCAAATCCTGGAGGGGCCACAAGATCTTCAGTCATCAGAGAGATTTTCAGTTGTACTTACTATACAGTTCTTATGTGGACAAGGAAGTAGACCAACAATTTTGAGAAATATTTTCGACAAGGTTATGATGAACTAAAAAACAGTTTGCAACCTGACAAGCTCTGGGTGGAATCGAGCCTGCAGATTCATTTTATGTTTGGTACTCACATTTTCAAAAATAAGGAATTACTGTCTTTTTTGAAGTTTCATATTTTAAAAATCTCGACTGCCACCTATTGTTAAGCTATCAGGAAATCTGGCACCCTTAGGCCCTCAATTCTACATGACAGCAGCTGGCTGGGGCAGAGTAGCAACTGTCCCCTTTCAAGGGGGTACATCTTCTCTAGTTGGCCACTGTGCCCACCCAGCCGGTTTCCCTCATTTTGTTACCTGCCAGGCTCCAGAGGCACTTGAGTTTGCACTCCCTGCATTAAACTCAAGTTCACACTTAACTAGAAAATTCAGTTATTCAAAATGTGGCTTCTCCTATGCACTCAGGTTAGTGATGTAATTTTACCAGAATATACACTAAAAGCATCATTCCTAAGATATTCTGGCGGAGAATATACTGGTTTAAAGAACACTAAATGTGCATTTTGGTTTTGTCATGTTCATAAAAGTGGCCATCATGGCAAACAGCAAGGTTGAGCTACCTTTAACCATGGGATGACGTACAAGGCCATCTCGGAGACGCTGGTATTCATAATAACACCGTTCTGGCAACGCTAGCAAACAGATCTGTTCAGAAAGAGCAGTTATTTCTAGACTAATTAAAGAGCTTGATTTTTAAAAATGTACAGCTGCCTCCCTGCCTACTGTCAAATTGAATTTTTATGCAAATTTTTCCTCTTCTATTTTGGTGGGTCGGAAGATGACAACGGCAACACGACAAGAAGTTCTTGGCCTCTACCGCAGAATTTTCAGGCTTGCGAGGAAATGGCAGGCTGCATCAGGGCAGATGGAAGACACCATTAAAGAGAAACAGTACATATTAAATGAAGCCAGAACACTGTTTCAGAAAAACAAAAATGTAAGTAGGTTCTAGCTGGAGACTGCAAGGAGGAGAGCAATTTCTTGTGGTGCTTGTTCATTTCTTTTCTGTCCTAAAGTTGAGAGGACTGAGCAGCACAGGTCAGAGTGACAGCGTGTGGAGCAGGAAGGGGCAGAGGCACAGCCTAGCGGGCTTGCCCAACCCAGGCTTCTCTCTTCACTCTTGGCAGGTCTCAGTCCAGCGGGTAAGTGGCTCAGCATCTTCAGAAGAGGAAGTCCATGAGCCAGGTGACCTGAGTCAGGCCAGTGAGAATTTCCAGGGTAGGATAGGTTCCTCACACGCTGTGCCTGTTGTCAGCCACTCCCACAGGAGGTGCGCAGTTAAATTTGTTTTTTTTTTCAATTCATAAGCTATTCAGAGCCTCCAAGTATAAACCCATTCAGAGGGAAGAGAATAGGTTTAAGATGGGGTTCCCTTCATAACTTGGCTTTGAACTCAAGCCTCTGGCTAGCAGAGAGACTTTGCTCTTTGGGACCTCAAAATTGGGTAAAATAGTGCCTCCATTTGCTAGTTGAACCCAGACACCAGGGAGCCAAAAACCATTCCAAGAGGCTTGATTCGACAAACCATAAAGCATCTAGCTGTCAGCTCCTTAGGAAGACTGGCCCTAAGCATGGAAGGAGGCTTTCAGCTCCTGACTTTTCTTGCCTCTTTCTCATTGATCTCATGGATTCAGCACTGTCACTGTTCACTTCGTGAAACTTCCTGACAATTTACTCTCTTTACTTTTCCCTCTCTGACCCCATCTCAGTCTCCTTTTCTGCCCTGTCTTCTTCACACACACTCCTACCAGCTGTAAGCGTCCTCTGAAGGTCAGCCCTCTGCACTGAGAGGCCCAGGCACCATGGTTCCAGATCCCATATCTTGACCTGTCATCAGCCACCTGCAGGAACTCACCACAAGCATAGTAGCCCAAAGCAGAACTCATCTTTCCACAAGAACACCTCCCCTTCCCAGCTTTCCCATTTCTGTCATAGCTCCTGCCACTATTTTGTGACCCATTGCTCTCATTCTTTCATTCAGCAAGTAGCTGAGTGTCTACCATGTTCCAAACACCAGACTAGACATCAGGGATATAACTGAGCAAAACCGAGACAGGGTCCCTGAAAGATGTTTCAGAGTTAGATAGAAATGTAAAATTACAATTGGGGTAGTGCTACACAAGAAACCGTCTCGATCTACAATATCTTTCCCTTCTCATAATCCCTGAAGTCTCCCTGCTTTTAATACCAACCTGCTTGTGGACTTTTTCTGCTCTTACCATAGACCATGCATACCACATCAGAGTGTATGTACCCCCCAAGGTCCTGAAATAGTCCTTTGAGGAATAAAAGTAAAATATTGTAAGTGCTGTTTCTATTTATTTTTATCGCTCTTTTAAAAATGTCTATTATATATATGTTTATAATGGAATTATTAATATATTTAATAAACTTATAAATACACATATGGGGCTCAGAAATTTTTTTTTTTTGGCCACACTGTGTGGCTCATGGGATCTTAGTTCCCTGACCAGGGATTGAACCCAGGCCACAGCAGTGAAAGTGCCAAGTCCTAACCACTGGCCCACCAGGGAATTCTCTGGGCTCAGAAATTTTTTATTGAAAGAAGTATATGATCAAAAATTTTGCAGACCACTGAGCTATACCTACTCCTAATTAGTTGGTGATATTCTCTTTTTTTTTTTCTTGTTTGTTTCATTTATGTTGGTATGGTCTCCTTAACCAGATTGTCAATTCCTTGAGCACATAGACAGTTTCTTATCCTTTTCTAATATATCTCATGGGCCCTGCCTTGTGGTTGTCACTAAATTACTGAGCATTTACAAATACTTTGATTCAGTTGATCTTCTCCAGGAAGTCTTCCTCAAGTTCTCTGCCCTCACCCAACCCCATGATGGCCATCTACTCTGCTATATAGGAATCTAGATAGCAGTCTGTAGCAGTCATTGCCCTTGTTGATTATATACCATTGCGTCAGAGTTGTTCTGCCAAGGTAATATCCTTGATAGTTGAAGGCAGGGACCATGACCTCACAGCGTCTAGTCTCGTGCTGGGGATATCATAGTAGTATGTGCCCAGTAAACCTTTGCATGTTCACTCACCTAACTACTGCCCAAGACCCTTTGGGTTTTCAGTTAAGGCAATAATAATCCTTCATTTGCCTCTGCTTGAATTGGCCCAATGTGGTGTGAGCCAGAGGGAGGTGGTGTATTTGCCAGTGGTGAAGCCCGCGTGCCTAGAGCCTGTGCGCCGCAACAAGAGAAGCCACCACAATGAGAAGCCTGCATGCCTGAACGAAGAGTGGCTGCTGCTTGCCACAACTGGAGAAAGCCCGTGTGCAGCAACGGAGACCCAACACAGCCAAAAATAAATAAACTTATAAAATACTGGGACTTCCCTGGTGGCACAGTGGTTGAGAGTCCACCTGCTGATGCAGGGGACACGGGTTCGTGCCCCGGTCCGAGAAGATCCCACATGCCGCGGAGCGGCTGGGCCCGTGAGCCATGGCGGCTGGGCCTGCGCGTCCGGAGCCTGTGCTCCGCAACGGGAGAGGCCGCAACAGTGAGAGGCCCGTGTACCGCAAATAAATAAATAAATAAATAAATAAATAAATAAATAAAATAAAATACATACTTGTTTTACCATGTATTAGAAAGAAAACAGTATCAGATAATTTTGCAAGTACTGTGCTTAGAGAATCCATTTAAAGAAAAAGTTTAATATTAGTATAGGTAGTTGTGGATATGGCAGAATCATGCAGGCAGCCTCTGAATGGCTGATTTGGAGAACTCTAACCCAACTTGTTCAAACGGATAGCTGGAGCCCCAGGAGCCCTCAGCCCCCTTAACCACATCTTTATTAGGGGCTTCTTTCTTCCTAATCCCTCACGTAGACATAAGTAGTCTCTTGTAACCTCACTTGCTATAAGTGCTTAATAATAACCCAAAGGTATCTCATTAATTGGTCTAAATCCTAATGAGCAAATGAGAACATGGAAATCTACTCCCAAGGTGGACATCAGAGCAATAGCTTCTGAGAAATACAGAGGTCAGAAAGCTGAGCCTCTGTCCCAAGGGACTCAGCTGTGGTTCTTTCTATGTGTTGCAGTTTCTGGAACTTTACTCCAAGAGGTACCATAGGACAGAATGCCCTTGGAATTTCCAGGCCACGATGGCCCAGACTTCACTGTGGGTGTCATCTGGGGCTGATGCAATCCCAGCTCTGCTTTGAGGCCCACTTACAAACTCTTAGCAGAGGCATGTGTTGACTCATTTTCCATCCTCGGAATGAAACGGTTTCTCCCCTTCTCCTACCTGGCTTTCTGTTTTTCAGAATGAACTTTTCATTCCTTTACTTGAAATTGGACTACCACAATTTAACTGTTTTGAAATTTCAAATGTGATTTCTTTTCCTCGCTAATGAGCAAGACAGTTTACAGTTCAAAATAGAAGGTGGATCATTCTCCAGTATCTTACTCGGGGTTTCTAGACAGCACTTGCTGATAATTGGGTTACTTGAAAGTAACTTGATCAACAAGGGGAGGATGTGAAGAAGCACTGTTGTTCATTGTTGGTGGGAATGTAATTTATGGATTGTTCTTAGGAATGTAAATTGGTACAGCCTCTTAGAGGGTAATTTGAATCTACAGGGAATATCTGTGAGAATTAAAAAAGCATGAACCCTTTAACCTATCAGTTCTCTCTCTAGGAAATGATCTTTCAAATATATTTGCATGTGAGCCAAAAAAATTTTTAGAGGGATCCACTGTTTATAATGGCAAAAGATTGGAAATAACCTAAATGTCCATCAGTAGAAGATTGGTTAAATTATAATACAGCCTTATGTTGGAATTTTGTGCAGCTGTTAAAAAGAATGGGGCAGCTCTGTAGGTGTAAATACAGAAGGAGCTTCAAGTTGTTAGTGAAAAGGCAAGGTTCAGAACTTTCATTTTTATAAGTAGAAATGCTAAGTTTACAGAGGTATACTTATATATGCATAGAATATCCCTGGAAGAACAAACAAGAAACTTCTGATAATTGTTGTCTCTGAGAAGGGGAACTGGGAGACAGGAAGAAGAGGGAGACTTTGTTTTACATTATATCCTTTTGTATTATTTGAATTATTTTTACCATGTGCTTGTATTATCTACCTCAATAATTTTTAAAAGTTAAATCCACGGGAAATTTTATGCTAAATTGCTTTTGATTTTTTAAATTACCAATATTTAATTTAGTGGCTAATGAACTGAAAAAAGTTTAAGAAAATGTGTACCTATACTTTATGTAGCATTGGAAAGATGCTAACAATCTCACCTATTTTTTCCCTTTTAATAGCTTACAGACACAGACCTGATTAAACAGTGTATAGACGAGTGCACAGCCAGGATTGAAATTGGACTACATTACCAGATTCCTTATCCAAGGCCAGTAAGTGTGACTCCAGTTAACATGTGGTGTGTACTTATCCTTGTCAACCCAGTTATTTCCAAGAATGTGTACCAAGAGGGCTAGTGTTTGCTGAGAAGTCTAGAGCTACTGTAGCAGGCATGTTGGAAATAAGCTACCCTTGCGTGGCCACCAGCCCATCACAACAGACTAAAATGTCAATGAATGCCTGATTTCTCCTACTTGAACAACTTTCCCTTATATGGAAGGGAAAGCCAGCTCACATTTACATAGCTTTCTCTTCTGACTTTCACCTTTTTTATGGAAATATTTTTATTTTCCTTATTGTAAAACACAGGTTTATTGTTAATGAAAGAATAAAATTCAAATATTAAAGGAATGCATAAGGTAGAAAGTGAAAATTGTCAAAAATTCTCACCCTGTGGAAGTGACCGCTATAACTGTTGAGTTGGACCATATGAAATTGCCAATATTCTACTCTTGACCTACAAAAACAGCAATTTTATATTGCATTTGCTCAGCCTAACAGTTTGGTAATATATCCTTTTAGTCTTTTTTTCTATACTCACGTACGTACATTTTCTTAAAGTATATGGGACCCTAGGCATACTGTTTATCGCCTATTTATTTTACTTCCTCTCTTTTGGATATCTTTTAAAATGGATGCATTGTATCCTATTGTAAGCATATGCCATCATTTAACCAGCACCCACCCTTTCACTAGACATTTATGTTGGTCCCAGTTTTCCACTATGCAAAGAACATCTTTGTGTATACACTTTTTTCCTCACCTTCTTTGGACTCTCATCTCACTGTGTGATCTGTGGTTTTTTTCCTCCATGCAGGAAATATGGCAAAGAAGAGCACAAGCTTTGGAATCATACAGATCTGGGTTCAAATCCTGGTTCTATCACTTAGTGTATAATCTTGAGCAAGTTATTTAACCTGAACCTCCATTTTCTCATCTCTGAATATCAGAATAATAATTCTCTATGAGATTATATTGAGGATTAATGTGCATAAGGACTATAAGGAATCATGAGTCAGTATAGAGTTAGCACTTAGCAGAGAGCATGGTACTTAGTAAATCTTCAGTGAATATAAGCTGCTGCAATGAATATAATTCTTAATATTATTATTATTATTCAGATTCATCTACCTCCTATGGGCCTTACCCCACTACGAGGCCGGGGACTTCGAAGCCAGGAGAAATTGAGGAAATTTGCCAAACCAGTATATCTCAAGTCTCACGATGAAGTTTCCTAACCCAGAAAAAAAGTTTTTTTCTGAGAATGATGAGCCAACTAGGTCTTAAATGTAAACCAGACAACAAAGCTCTTCTTGATTGGGAGCAAAAATCCAAATATCTTCTTAAAACCTTCAAAATACTGGTACTCACCCCATGGCGTGTGCTCACACATCACTCCAGTTTGTCAGGATCTTGCTGCCTGAGTGGCCAGCACTAACCCTAGAGGTCATGGACCTTATATCCTCACTGAAGCATCATCTGGAAACAAGACTAAGGCCTGTGGGCAGAAGACTGAAGGGTGACAAAGCTCTTCAAGGGAATGCCGATCACCACACATGCCAGCTGACATGAAGAAATTAGCCAGTTGCTGGAAGTTCTCATGGCTACTATAAAACTATATACCACCCCTCAGAATATTTTTAGGCTTTTTTTTTCAAGTTATAGATTTGCTTAAAAGTGGGTTTTTTGTGTGTGCTTTGTTGTCTTTTGACACTTCCAATTTCCACATAAACAACTCCCCTTAAAAAGCGCATCATTGGATCAATCATGGTTTTTCACTGAAATTGTATATGAGACCCATCTCTGCCCCAGACAGACACATACACAAAAGTTCATGTCTTAGGTAAATGCATATGTTTAGTTTATCTTAAAGCCTATAATTACTTTGGATACACTTAGGATCTGAAAGGCTCACTAGAAACTCATACTGCATTCGTTATGAGAATTTTACATTAACATAATTAGGAAGTACAAGAGCTAAGCTGGCTTTCAAATTATATCCAGACTGAAATGGGACAAGTAGAGATCAAAACATAAAGGACTTACACCCCTGCATGTGTGGATACAGGTGAGATTCCCATGGCAGTTCATTTGTATGTCAGCGTCCTTCCCTCTTACCTCCAAAGGGGCTGGGTAATCACCAATAAAGAAAAATCTCTAGCGATTTTGGTCTCTCTCTGCTGTTTTCCAGAATGGCCTTGTGATCCTCAAAAGCAGCAGCTTATAACTTCCTGCCCATACCTAGATTTAGGATTCACACAGATTCTCTAATTTAAAATATGTATATTTCAATTTCAAAACCCGTTCCTGTGGGCAGGAACATACCTTTTCATGCTCAGGATAAGTAAGTATTACAGGGTTTGGCAGTGACATGGAGAGCAAATATCATACTGTGTCAGTAGAGATATAGCATGTACATATTTAACACAAATGCAGCTATAGTCCTTTGATGGAGAGAGAGAAATGTACATGTGCTGGCAGGCATGTCGGCCCCTCCATGGCCGTTCGGTGAGCACATACCCCAGCCTCGCTTCAATGAGGAGACATCAGTCTGCTATTCCATCAGTCACTCTCCTATCTGATCTCATTGTGGAAGCATTTCCCTACCAAGAGGTGGTTCTGATGTTTAAAGGTAAGTATTTCTAAAGCAATATAAGGCCTGTGAACTCAAGCCAACGGCTTTATCTGGTGGTCAATGAAACACTGACCTGTTCTTGGAGGAAAAACTGGCTGTGCTGAACTGAGTGAAACATGACTTGCTGTCTCCATCATTGTCCCTTTCTAAGTAATTCAAGGTGATTTTGAATATGCAATTTTTGTTTTACGCTGTAGGGGTTAGAAACCATCCTTCCTACCCAGACTCTTCCAAAATGGAAGTCCATCTAATGCTAGCTAACCTCTAAGTACCTTCTGTGTGCCAGGAATCTTCCCTAAATGTGCATTTTATATGCCTAGCCTCCTTCGCAAAGATGCATATTCTATTACACAGAAACATAATTTCCTGCCAAACTTTCCATGAAACCTATTTGTTTATAATTTTTTCTTCTCATTTTCTCTCCAACCCTATAAAATCTCCTTCTTTGGTCTTTTAAAGGTATCCCCTACATCCCCTCTTTCAATGAAATTTTCTTCCAATGCTGACAAGGACTGAAAACTATTTACTCAACAGCTAGATTTTTAAAGAGCAAGGACTAGCTTGGCGACAAGGTTTGTCTGATGTCATCTGCTGAGCTATTTATGGGCAGGGCCTACAGCTTCTCACGGAGCTGATCTCTGGCCATCTCTGCCCCAGGGCCCCAGCCTCTAATTCACCAGGACTCCTGAAGAACCTACTGCTCTCTCCTGGGGGTGAGGGGGAGAGACATTAATTAACACATGGACCCCAACAGAAAATGACCTTAAATTTAGGGGAATCTTTTGAATTGAGGGAAATTTTTTAAGTTACAAAAATTTAATCCATCGTACAGGAACATCCTGTCCCTTGACCCCTGAGGAACGAAACAGTCCCTGCCTCCCTCAGCTTTTGCCGCTGAAGGTGGAGTTAGATAACTGTAAGAGAAATTCAGTTCTCTTAGCAACCTTCTCACTGCCTCATAGCTTACAATCTGACTTACCTAGCCAGTCGAAGATTCAGGGATTTGGGATCCTGACCGTCTTTCCATCTCACATGGCTTAGCAATCTATTTGGAATAATAGAGAATAAGGCAGTTCCAGCTATCTATTAATTCTGATTGTCTTTCCTCTATTGGAAAAAGTTATGTTTCTTCGAGAAACAGCTTTTAAGCTACCTACTTGGAGCTGGAAGAGAGTGGCTCCACCTCACCGTCTCTTTATCGGCCCCAGGCAAGATTTGGAGAACTCCCCTTTTGCACTTAGGATCAATTAGATGATTTGCTGATCTCAGAATTCAGAGTCCTCAATCAGAATTTGATTGGCTCCACATTCCCATGAAGAAACAAGTTTTCTGGAATATGTTTATGTGGTTCTCAGAAGCTTCATTTAAGAAAAATCAAAGACCCCAAGTCAGGACATTTCTTCTAGTGAAGAGGCAGGGAAGCCAGGCCAGACACATTAAGATTCCCAAAAAGCCTTATGTCTTTGCTCATCTATGGACTGACCAAGGGAATGCCCTAGAAGTAGCCATTTAGAGCCAAAGAGCCACAAGAGAGAGTTGGTTGAGAATATATCAAGAATTTGATTTTTATCTCCCTCAGGATTCTCTTCCAGCTGGCCCTGGGGAGAAACAGTGATAAACTAGAAATTTCTTGGACATGGTTGTTGGAACTACGCATCTCTTCTAAGATTCTACATCACAATATAGTGAAGTCCTCAGCAAGGAGGCCGCGTGAAGCAGTGAAAACTGCACAGGTTCTAGAGCCAGATAGACCTTGGCTCAAAACCTGGCTTTTCAATGTGAAAGAGCTGGATAATTGTAGGCAAGTTAGTCTCCTTGAACCTCTAGAGGGGGAGACAATCATATCCAACATAGGTACAAGCAAGATATCTAAAGGCCCAGGGACAAACCATGGCAAGCAACAAATAATGGTTCTCTCGCGTCTCCTTTCTTCCTGAAATTTCTGCCCACCTGTGTAGGCTAGTGGAGAAGAATTGGGGTCCCAGTTCTCTCACTGGCTAGCTGTAAAATTGAGCTAGTTACTTTTCTAAGCCTCCATCTCTGCATCACTGAAATGGAGATAACGATAATACCGCATAAGATTGTTGTGAGAAGTACATTTTAAATATATCAAGAGCCTTTAAAAAGTAAAAGTGGGCCAAGCATCTTTCAACCTATGAGAAGCCCTAATGTTAGCCCATGTGAATAGACTAGGAGAGAAGCACTTAAAGATCAGTGACAGTTACGGCAAAATAATAGGAAAAAAAAAAAAAAACCCACCAGGCAGCTTAGCCACATGACTAAAGGTCTAGGTTGAGGAGTCCCACTGCCTGTGTTCAAATCTAGGCTCCACTATTTTCCTAGCTATCTGATTTGGAAAATAGTGCTTCCTCTATATCATGGTTTCTGCAGCCATAAAATAAGGATAATAACCCACCTTATAGGAATGCTCTAAAATACCTGGCTCATAGCAAGTGCTCCATTAATATAACGGTTATCATCATCATCGTCATCATCCCATGTGACTATCAAGAAAGGAAAGCTAGATTTCAGTCAAGAATGAAGTTCCTGGGCTTCCCTGGTGGCGCAGTGGTTGAGAATCTGCCTGCTAATGCAGGGGACACGGGTTCGAGCCCTGGTCTGGGAGGATCCCACATGCCGTGGAACAACTAGGCCCGTGAGCCACAACTACTGAGCCTGCGCGTCTGGAGCCTGCGCTCCGCAACAAGAGAGGCCGCGATAGTGAGAGGCCCGCGCAACACAATGAAGACTGGCCCCCGCTTGCCACAACTAGAGAAAGCCCTCGCACAGAAACGAAGACCCAACACCGCAAAAATACATAAATAAAGTACTAAACTTCTACCCCCAACACCTTCTTTAAAACAAAAGAATGAAGTTCCTTTTATTTTCTGTGTTGAGACAGATGCCATCAGTTATCTAGCTGGCACAGTGAGGCTACTCCTCGGTTTACCCAGTGCTTCTGGGGCCTGTCGGTTGGGAGTTCAATGGATAGGACATAGTTGGTGGAGTGGCCTGTGGTGGAGAGGATACCTCTTCGGGCACTTGTTTTGTAGACTGGACACACATAAATGTTCTGATGCAGAAACATTGCATTTTCCCCAGGTTTCAGCCAAATAATGGGCAATGGGTCATAGAGGATTCTGGGGAGAGACTCCCCGAGCTGCATCGTTTCCCTATCCCAACGGGCGCCTTCTAAGAAGAGTCCTTTTATGTAGGCCCCATCTTCTGGGTTATCCTCCATGACTGTTTCTTGTGTGGTTACCTGGAAGACAGGAAGCTGTGAGTTCCATTACCTGCCATTTTCCTAAATGAGGCAGCATTAAGAGAGTGAAAAAGTACAAACTGGCTTTACTGTCTGCCTTTCCCAGGATGCATTTCCCAGGACACTGGGGCTTCTCTGATAACATTCCTGCCTGCTACATGGGCCAGGTCTGATTTCTAGTTAGCATGCTGCCCTTATATATGGCAGGCACAGAGAATGCACTAAAGTAAGAGCCAGGAGGCCACATTAACTGTTACCTAGCTTAGTGGCCTTGCACAATCTTTCCCCTTTCTGAACCTCGATCTGTAGTGAGGGGTTAGGTTGAGATGCATGTTGGTAAAACAGTTCTCTAGCAGGAGAAGTGAAACCTTGATTTGTAGTTGCTGTCAATTTCTGTGGTGTAAAGACTCCCACCATGGTCAATTTCAGCCTATCAATTGTTTAACCACCAGCTTTAACAGGTTCTGGTGAGTTAGTATGAGCCAGCTCCAGCATACAACTGTTTAGATTCAGAGGTGATAAATTTCTTCTGGTAAATGCAGAAAATGGTCTAGGTGTTGGAGAATAGCGGGGTGGAGGGGATTATGGTGAAGGAGAGAGCACGAGCTCCATTTAAAATCATTCAAATTCTAATCTTTTTGTTATTGTTAATGGAATGTTTTTTCCCATTTCTAAGTATTTATTGCTAGAATAGGAAAAGGATTTTTGTATATTTAACCAGTATCCAGTCATCTTACAAATTCTATTAATTCTGATAGGTGTGTTTTTAGGATTTCTAGGTATACAATCATTTCAACATCAAAAAAAGATAGTTTTATCTTTTTTCCAGGGTTTATTCCCATTACTTTGCTTTCTTATTGCATTAATTTTGGCTTAGCATTGTCTTCAAAGGCCAATCAAGGTAAGTTCATTTATAAACTAAATAAAGACCTAGGGCAATCAGTTTGTGACCTCCGGACTAGATGATTTCAAAGGATCTTTCTATAGCATTTAAAATTCTACAGTGCTCTATAACAGTCCATCTTACTACTTTCTCTCCAAATATGGACTGGGTGATACTTGACTATTGGCCATTCCTTTGACTCTAAGCAAAGCACTACACAAGACCATTAACATCCTTCCAAATGAAGAGTCCATCATGTTGAATAAACAATGTGGAAGGTGCTTTCATTTTTCTCGGTACAGCTGTGGCAGAATTTTCCTCTGGAAAGATTCCTTTTTATACACACAGAGACAAAGCCTTAGGAATCCTCTGATTCTGTTGGGAATAACTTTTGGAGCTACTTTAAGTCATGCTAAATACTTCATTTGTACCATCTCGGAAGTATTTGAGCCTTAACAGATCCAAATGTTTGGACTCAAGGAAAGGGACAGCACTGCTTTCTCTGGTTGGCCCTTTGAGTTGATCTAACCCAAGACGCCTCTTACCTCAAACTCAAATCCGATGTGGTCAATGGGGATGGCGTATTTCCGAGCGTAATTCTGAGAGACGCCTGTCAAAAAAGACTGTGTAAAGTAGAATCCAGAGATCCAAAAGACCACAGGAGGCCCGTTGTCAATCCATTCCTGGAGAGCCACAGAAATAAAAATGCAAAGTCAACAACACAACAAAGATTGTTCAAAGGCAGGTAATACAACAATTCCCATAAAGAAATAGGCTTTTTCTCATCTTTCTTGAAACAGGCAGTCCTCTCAGTTTAGCTTATATTTTCCCCCTTTGAAACAAAAGTACAATGAAATATATCTCTACTTTAAGAAAAGCGCGGGTGCAGGCGGGTGTCAGGGATACGGTAAAGCGTGGTAGGGGCTGTAGCAGTGGAGAGTGTGTGCCTTGTCTAAGCTGAGCCACAGCCACTCATCTCCAGCAATAGTTGCCATGCAGGAATGCAGGTCCATCCTTTCAGGTCTTCCTGTTTTTGCAGGACAAACATCTGTATTTTGATATGTAACAATCCAGTGTTCATATGCTAGCTCAAATTTTTAAATAACCAAGCAGCCAAACCAAATCTATCTACTAGCCCGTGAGCTGTGGCCCATGAGACACCAGTTTGTGACATTTATTCTGGTTCCCACTCCTGCCTCTAGAGGCTATAATCTTTTCAAGGACTTTGAAAAGTCTCCCTCCTGCCCTCAACCCTGGTAAGACTGTTTCCAGTAGGTGCTCAGTCCAGGATGCTGTGAGACTACCCTACTCCCTCTGCCTCTAATCCGTCATTTCAGAACGTCCTCTCCACCTGAATGAGAATGCCAGGTGCCCAGTTACCCTGACTCCAAGGTACCTGGAAGAAGGCCAAGCGGGCTAGCAGGTCAGCCACGTAGCCTCCCAGGGGCTTCAGTGATGGGTAGGACTTGGCCATCCACATGGCCGGCACTTTACCCACAAGCATGCTACTGAATACATCCTCCAGCTCTGAGGACATCAAAACCTGCCCTTTAATTGCTCGGCCAAGGTCGATGAGGCTTATGCGAACCACTTTGGTCAATCTGCAAGAACAAAGGAGCAGACTCAGCCTGGCTCTCCAGTGACCTCATTCTACCCCAAGTACACTGACTCCAAGTCTCCTTTTACTTTTCCTCCCTTTAAAAAGTCAGATAATATACATTCATGATAGAAGAATTGTAAAGATGAGAAAAACTTAAATCACCCATTATCTCACCACCTAAAGATAACTTTGATGTATATCTTTCTAGATTTTTCTATATGTAAACACAAATTATTTTTTAATGGGATCATACTATATATGTGTTTTTTGTAATTTGTTTTTCTCTCTTAGCATATAAGGAACATCTTTCCAATTCAATAGAGACCAAATTAAAATCGTCCTTTTTAATGACTGCAAGGTGTTCCATTTAATTTAACTGTTCCTCTATCACTGAAACATATTATTTCCAGATTGTTGTCACTGTAAACAACATTACTAGGAACATCCATCTATATTAATCACTGCGGAAATTTATAATGATATTCTTACTAAAAGTAGAATTTCTGGGTCAAAGGGTAATGCAGTTTTAAGGCTTCTGATCTATAGTTGTTCTTTTTATAGACTATGAGGTGCACGCATACCTGAGAAAAGGCAGCTGAAGGGCAGCCTGAGAGATGCCAAGATCACCTGTCTCCCTCTCTGGCCTCTGTTATGAGGCCTCATCAAGTCCAGAGGGAATTCAGCTGAGAGTGCCAAAGACTCTGCTACCAGAGAGAGCTTGTCATGTCCAAAGACTTATGGAATCCCAGCCAAATGGACATGAGAAGGCTCAAACGCAAGAAAGGGATTCCTGGATGTGTAACCACTAAACATTTCTATTAAGAGGAATTTAAGGTTCAAGCGTGTTATTGGTGTATGTGCTTGGCTGAGGAGTCAAGAGTAAAGCTACCCTCTGCGGGATTATACCACATACCTCTATCATACCTGAAACCTACTGGGAAAAGGTTTCTTTCTATTCTTGAAACTATGAGCTCTGCTAGTTTCAAGATTTTTAGTACTCAAGGAAGGAATATTTGCCCTAGAAGACACAATAACGGTTCCCCTGAATTGGAAGCTGAACTGTCATTTTGGGCTTCTCATACCACTGGGTGAATAGGCAAAAAAAAGGTAGTGGGGAAGTACGTTACAATATTGCCCCAAGTAGTTAACCCTGAGCATCACTGAAATATAAGATTGCTGTTACCCTCTTCTCTTCTATCACAATGGCCAGTGGTAAAGGCCAGTGAAGGCCCCTGTAACCACCAAGAGCTCCAGTGACCTTGGCAGAGAATGAGTGGCAGAGGAGGAAAGCCATTGGCCTGGTGTCTGGATGAACGAGGACTACAACCCATCATCCCAAGGTATCTGACTCAAGTAGTCAGCATCCTTGACTCACACGCCATACTTGGCTTGGTCATCCACACAGCCAAATGCCTACTGACTATAGGGAGTAACCCTAAGACTAAGGGAGTCAACAAATTCTTAGTTGACATTCTTCAAGTCACCGGTCTTTCGGCATCAGGGCTGTCCCTAAAACCGAGCAATGACCAATGAAGCAAAATGGAGACAGCAGCACTGAAGAGTATTTGGAGCAGCAAGAACCTTGACGTGGAGGCAGAAGTGATGAATTTCCTCATCTGGCCTAGATGGTGTTTGGGAACTCTTTCAGTTTTGACTATCTAGAAATCAGATCAAGGTGATCCCACTGGGCTCTATGCTCTAGTACCTGGAGGAGAAGTGAGGAGGGACTAGAATAGAAGGCCGGAGACCCTTAGCCCCATGGCCATCTTATAATAGCCCTTCCTTACCCCTGTGGTAGCGGCAATGGGATGAACTGTTCCTCACCCCTTTCTAAGTTTACCCTGATTTCACATACTGGCTAAGTGCATGGGCTCTGGAATCAGAGAGCCTGGATTCAAACTCAGTTCTGCCACTGAATGACTGTGTGACCTTGAGCAAGTTACTTAGCCCTTCTGTCTCAGTTTTCTCATTTGTAAAACAGTGGTAGAGGGATTACTAACTGTGCATATTTTTAAAGACTATGGTGTGGTTTGAATGCAAAGGCATGAGTGGTGCTTGGAGCCATTTCTAGCACTAAAGGCTCAATAAAAGTGGCTTTAATGATTACTTTTACTATTAGCCTGTGCTCGGTATTGGTTTTCACCCCAGTTTACAGATGTCATATGAATGAACGAGAGAGAATGAATAGAAGGAACTGATTTAACCCTGGGCCAACACATGCTGGGATGGCCCTATTTACAGCCCTTCCTACAAGGTAGGGCAAACCACCTCTGCACAGCAACCCTTATCAAGTGTCCATTCTAGTTACTGCCCATTAGATTCTACCCCTCACACCAACTCCCAGGATCCAAGTAAGACCATACAGCCCACCTGTTGAATCTGATGAGCTCTTGCCTTAGGACAGTGTTCATAGATTCACCATAGACCACAGGGTACGACTTCACGACCAACTCCAAGTCAAAGTCATTGGGAAGCTTGGAGAGTAGGTCCTGGGCCAGCTCCTCAACCACTTCCTTAAAGTGTAAGCATTAGAGAGGTGAATGAGACACAAGGCCAGCGGGCTGTGGCTTTGTCCAGTTAAACATGAAGCAGTGAGCCTTTGTCTTTTTAAACACAGTCTACAGGACCTTTCTGGGAACTCTCCTACAGAAGCCAATTCTGCCCTGAGGGAAAGGAGGATACCCATCCCACCCACTCCCAACCCCCACCCCTGCCCCCAGCCTTAGGGAGGACATCACCTCTAAGCTGAACAATGAAAGTCCTGAGCAAGGGCCTGAGGGCCAGGTGGGGAATTCGTGCTCAGCCAGCCACGTAGACTCAGGGCAGTGCTGAACCCTGCAGAACTGCTCAAATCTTCAAGGTCACCCCTGGGAGACAATCTCCCAAGGCTCTCATAGCCAGCCCCTTAGGACCAGCTCCAGGTGCAGGTGAGACTTTGCTCTGTCCCAGTGACATGGACACCTGGGAAGGCAGTAGGCCATTCCTCAGCATTAAGAATAGCCCATGGCAGTGAGTTTAGCCAAGTAGGGAGGGGACAGGCCTAGAGGAAGAGTAGGAAGAGGAGGTGTGGGAGAGAAACACAGCTCTGCCGTCCTTTGGCTCGAGGAGGCTGGAATGTACACTTCCTTCCCTCTTCCCACTGTGAGGGGAATTTCCATCCCTAAGCTGAGACACACAAACCAGGCTGCTTTATCTTCACACATATTACCACTTATGGTACTATGAACCAAATTGAGAAGCCAAATACAATCATCCCTTGGTATCCACTAGGGATTGGCTGCAAGACCAAACTCCACAGATGGTCAAGTCCCTAATAGAAAATGGTGTAGTAGTTGCATAGAACCAACACACATCACCCCTCCCCCCCATACTTTAAATCATTTCTAGATTACTCATAATACCTACTACAATGTAAATGCTATGTAAATAATTGTAAGTACAATGTAAATGCTTTTTAATAATTGCTGAAGTGGGGTGAATGCAAGTTTTGCCTTTTGGAAATTTCTGGAATTTTTTTTTTCTGAATATTTCAATCTTTGGTCGAATTCAAGGATGCAGAACCTGTGGATATGCAAGGCCAACTGTATGCAAAGTCCACAGCTGAGCAGGGTTGAACATGGAGTAGCTCAGAAGCTGGAGAAGGGAAGAGAAGGAAAGGAGAGATCAGGGTGGAGTCAGGAGATGTGGTTCTGGGCCTGGCACTGCCTCTGTGTTTCTGAATGCCCTGAAGTGGGTCACTCCTTGCAGGGTTTGTTTTGCCCTCATCTGTAGACCAAGGAGGGTAGACAGGATCAGTCCTTCACAATGTGTGGAATGATCACAAGAGATACCCAAAATGATTCCAGGTGTTTCCAGGACATAGAGCAAATAACGTTGAGTCACATGATGGGAAAGTCACTCTCCTGTCAAGTTCTGGCCACCTTTTTCCTTTCATTCCCTTCAAGGAAAAAGTCTCAGGTCAGGGCTGACACTGCTCTGGAACACTTGCTGACCCTCCCCTTTTCCCAAGGAGCCAGAAAGACAGCAGCAGCAGCATCTGGAAGAACCTAATAATGTTTAGCCTTTGTTTGCTTTTTGTGGCTGTCATGACATTATGGTAATGGTACTGGGTTTCCACTTATGGTCCTGATGTGCAGTTTTTTAAATAAATGTTTTTAAGCAAAAGAGATTTAGTTTTAAGTATTATGTAAATGGAATACAGATGATATGTGGATATAGCAATGAATCATGAAGGTTATATAGGAATAGCTGACATTTTAGAAACACCGGTGCTCTTCCAGCTCAGTATTTAAAGACCTCAGCAGTAAGACCAGAGCACCCACATTCTCCCTCAGGGGTCTGCCAGGCCTCCACTTTTCTGCCTCCTTGGTCATCAGCCACAATCCTGCACGCCCACTAGATGAAAAATTGCCTGGGAAATTGAATTCAAGCCTGGTTACCTGAGGGGACTTGCCACTCCCTCCTGACTGCCTAGGGAGGGTCAGCAGCACCCCTTGAAACAGCTGGCTGGTTTCCTGGTTGTCTTTGGTGATATCGGCATTCTCGTGCAGGCCAAACACTTCTGGGTGGGCGGTGATAGGGAGGGTCCTGAGATATTCAATATAGGACTGGAAAGGAAATCTTCAGTTGACATAAGTTCAGGTTCCTTGGGGTCCCACAGATCACCCAAGGTTTTGCCAGAGCAGACCCATGCAGGAATCACACTCTTTCGGTAGCACAGGCCATAGACACACACACGCACACACCGCCGGGGCCAAGACATCCCAAGCTTTCCCTCATGCAGGTTTCGGAGGAGTGAGTATGAGTATGAAGGTAGATGGACTGAGTATCTCCCCTCCCACCTCTGCTGGCTTCCTCCCTGCTCCCCCAGCAGTCTTAGCTTTGGAGACAAAAACTGGGTTTGGATTCAGGCAGAACAGGATTTGGATCCTAGCTCCATCTTAAACCAACTGTGTAACCTTGAGCTAGTTACCTGAAAGCCCAGTTTCCTTATCTGTAAGTGGGAAAATAAATGAGGTTATGAAGGAATAAGGCTTCAGCACATTAACAGGTACTCGATGAAAGTAAGCCCTTTTCATTCTTCCTTCAGATTTCTTGTTTTCTTCTTCCTTTTATCATTCTCCCATCCAGTTTTTCTGTTCCTCCCTTTGCCACCTTCTGAACCTTTGATTTCAAGTAGCAATTTCCATCCTGTTCACTACCAAGGCTTCATCTTAAACATCCCTGCCCCTTCTCCCCAGATGGACCCCATATTTTGAAAGATCTTGTCTACCAAATGACCAGCATTCATTAAACAGTAATAATGTGTATCTTGTAGGCTTTTGGGAAGATTTGAAATAGCTTATGGACCCGAGTCAGGAAGCCCAAGCTATCCCTGGGCCCTCCTTGGATACACTGTAACCCTAGCCACATGGAGACCGCCAAGCCCCTCTGGGGGGACAGAGGGACCTCTCCCTCCCCTGCCCCTCACCTGGTAGGAGCCATGAGGAGGGATGTAGTAAGTGTCTCCAGGAGCAAGACAGTAATGGTCCTGCTCAATTTCCTTACAGTAGAACGTGGACAGAAGGGATAGCAGGAGCCTTCTGTCTTTGTCATCTGTCACTCTGCCTCCATAATTACATTCCCCTGGGGACAACCAACAGAAGAAGGAGTTGAGCCCATAATGAACTTGGTCAATAACCTAAAATAGAGGATTCTTCCAGCCAAGGAGCTCTGCTGAGACACAGGGTTGCTAAAACCATGCTCAGCTTGGGATGAGACCAGGCCTTTTTGGTATTATGGTTGCCACAAAAATAATACATGTTCACCATATCAGAAATTAGAAAATAGTGATAAACTGAAAGAAAAGCAAAACAATCACCAATAATTCCAACAAAGGTAACTGTTAACATTTAGGCATCTTCCAGACATTCGTCTGGACATTTGTGTGTATGTGTACATAAATGTGAAAGGCATTATAGAAATGTGGTTCAGGGCAAGAACTCTGGCATGAGACAGTACTGAGCTCCAATTACAGCCAGTTTCTGGGCTCCAACTCTTGCCACTTATTAGCAGTTTCTCATCTGTCTAGAAGTAGAGATAACTGCATACCTACCTTATGTCGTTGTGGTTAACAACGCTTATAAAGCATTTAGTACAATGCTTAGCATATAGAAAGCATTCAACTACAGCTTTTACAAATACGGACAGTTTAGAAAATTAAGATTATCCTATATATACTTCTTTGGGATATGACTCTCCTACCCCCATCCCCATCATCAACATCATTCTCTGAGACTCAGGTTTCTACACGCAGATTTCTACAAAAAGAATTAGGTTATTTTTTGAGGGGCCATCAAATCCACCTCACCAACCCAGGATGCACTTTCTAGCTGGATCAGATCCCACAGTATGTGGGTACCACCTGGTATTTGGAAGCTGGGGACAACACACTAGTGTGCAAGGAAAAGACATCTCTGTGTGTGTGTGTGTGTGTGTGTGTGTGTGTGTGTGTGTGTTTGCATGCAAGGGCTCCCCTGAAGGGTGGGCTCATTTCCAATTCTAATCATTCTAGGAAGGAGCAGGTCTACAGACATGAAACAGGAAGTATGACTCAAGTTGAGGAGGCCTCAGCCTCTCTTGGTATTGGAGGGGTCTAAATGTCTAGGAGGAGCATCCTGGTGGCTCATCAAGGAAGAAGTAAGAGACTAAGGGGAAGCTCATACCCACTGAGTAATTTGAGCCCTGCAAAAACTATTTGACCTTAAGCCAGACCATCTAGATCTCTCTCTGTTGACCTCTCAGGCCTTTAGCAAAGTTTAGTTGGAACATTATAGTTTGTCCCAGCTGTAAAGAGGTTTATGACAACACTAGAGCTACAATATTAAAGGGAGAGTAGTTCCCCCCTGAAGTCAGCATGGCAGTGCTAGAGAGTACCAAAGAGGGACTACCAGTGAAGGTAAACCTTAGGTACAGAGTCATGATTCAGGGTTCCACCTCCACTCTCTCATCAGCAAATTTTACTTCAGGGGATACCCTTATAGGCTCTGGGTTTTATGTTTATGAAGGAAGGTACATTTCTTTACTTATATGTCTCCTCTTTGTAGCAAGAGCATAAGTTCCTAAAGGGGCCAGGATGTGCCTTATATCTCTTCTAGATTCTCCATTGGCTCTGCCACAGGGTTGGGGGTACCAGATTAAGAATGTATTTGACTTTGGCCCATCTAATTCGATAACCACTCTCCAAATAAGACCTGTCTCTCTGGTTAGTCTGTCCCTTGCGGTCAGTACAGAGCTCTAATAATCATCTCTATCTGATCTTCTTTCCTTCCAGGTACACAGGAAGGTTATAACTCCCGGGGCCTCTGGCAGTGAGGTGGGGCCAGGTGACAAGTTCTTGCACATTTAACTCCTGGCATCAGCTCGTCAGTGCTACCCTGTGGCAGTGACCACACAAGTGTATGTTGAGATGGTGGTATCAAAAGTTGGTGGAGGCTTTGCCAACTGTGCCCCTGATAGATAATTACAATGAGCAGACACCCTTGCCAATTCACACTGGACATGCAGAATGGGCAAGAAGTGTCTCACACCCTTGAGATTTGGGGATTGCTTGTTACCTCAGACTAACTAGGCTCTCTGACTGGTGCAGCTGGAAAGTGACTATCCTCAAGCCAGGTGGCACAGCTGGAGCAGGTTGGTTTATGAGCTGCAGGCATCCAATACCAAGACCTCATTCCAGGGCAATGATGCACTCATTCTGTGATCTGAAGGGGAGCCCTGGGATGTGCTTCTGTGTGGTCTGGAATAATGGGAATATGGGTCATTTCTCTGGAAAAGTTCTCTCACCCAACTAAAATCCACTGAACTTATGTTGTGTGTCCCCTGGGGTTTTGGTTTAGGAGACACTGTGCTGAGTTAAGGTCTTGGTCACCTTTTACAAATGAATTTAATCACTCTAAAGCAGGATTTCTCAATCTTGGCACGATTAACATGTTGGACTGGGTAGCCCTGTGTTGTAGGGGGCTGTCCTGTGCATTGCAGGAGGTTTAGCAGCACCCTTGGCCTCTACCCAGTAGCACATCCATTTAGCTGTGACAACAAAAAATGTCTCCTCAGTTTGTCAGATGTCCCCTAGGAGACAAAATCACCCTTGGTTGAGAACCACTGCTCTAAGGCCTCGGTCTTGTCAGTTGTAAAACAGGGTCACTAAAGTGAAGCTCATAAGATTGCTGTGAAGACTGAATGATGTAGGTAAAGTGCCTGCCGTATGATTGGGGAAAGGATCCAGAGTTGAGGGAGGAGCTTGTGTGTGACCTGGGAGATGCCCAGGTTTTTCTATTGAGCTGCATTTTGACTTTTGGCCATGGTAATCCATTCATTTAGCTCATCTATAGTTTATCTCCTATCTCTGGGATTACATGGTGTGCTTCTTGAGGGCAGTGACCAAGTCTTATATATTTACATTCTTCCATATTATGTACTAGTATATATTGGACGACTGATAAAAGATTGCTGATGAATTGCTTTAATACAAAACAGCAAGTGTCACTTTCACCTCAGGGCACCTCTGCTGGGAGCGCTCTCCTTCCTTTTTCCCACCGCCTGCCCCCGCTTTCTTCTTCCACTTGTAAAACTCCTACTTATCCTTCAAAACCATCTTTCACCCCTTCAGGAGGTTTTCCCTAATCATCCCCACCCCATGTCTGAAATTTAATCATTGTGCTATCTTATAGATGTTTCTCTTACTGAACTTATCACTGTACTGTTATTTATTTTGTTATATTTCCCTCCCTTTGTAGACTGTGCACCCCTTAAAGGGAGGGATTGATCTTGATTTTTCTGTGTG
This sequence comes from Lagenorhynchus albirostris, assembly GCF_949774975.1. Classification (NCBI taxonomy): domain Eukaryota; kingdom Metazoa; phylum Chordata; class Mammalia; order Artiodactyla; family Delphinidae; genus Lagenorhynchus; species Lagenorhynchus albirostris. The sequence continues at coordinate 65,956,887 of NC_083109.1, forward strand.
TGTTTTTTGTTTTTGTTGGTTTGTTTTACAATATACAGCATGGTGACCAGCATCATTAAGAGCTCCATGTCTGCTGAAAGCATGAGTGAGTAAGTAAACAAATGGAGATGGAAGCAGAGGAGCAGGAAGGTGGAGCATAATCGTGGAGGTTTATGGTTGCCAAAGCCTCCTTCCGTAAATACCTGTCAGGTAGGTCAGAGCATCCAACGGCACCTCCTTGTAGTCATTCAGAAACATCTGGATCTGCTGCATACTAATCCTCAGGTCGGATTCGTTGAATTCATAAGGAATATTCCAACCTGCGTGAGGCAGAGATAAATTAGATGCTTCAGGGATGAGAGCTCTTAATTTCCACTCAGAGACTGAGCTGGTGGAATTAAGCATCATTATGGATCAAGAGCCTCTTCCAGCCCTGTGACTATCAAGCACCACGCCAACTATTAGCTTTGACCTTTACTGCCAACGTGGGAGACATCCTGCCTGAGAAAACATCCATTCTAAAGTCAGTTTCCTTATGGATCTCCCCCATTTGATAAGGAAGATGTTAACATCCTGGGATTTGTGGAATGAGAGTTATTCACCCTGGCTGGAATACTGTGGTAATGCACCGAACGCCAAAAATAACACCCAAGCACAGCTAGAGAGCACTGTCTGTGACTGGGCAATAGAACTAAGGTAGCTTTGAGAATGCCCCTCCTCCCACTCATGGGAGAACTAGATGGCAGGCCTTGAAGAAACTATTGCTTGTATTTTCAAGTGTTATAATGGTAAATGCCCAGTGGGACTGCACAAGTGACATAAATGTATGAACCAGGCTGGATGTAAGACAGTAGGGTATGAGAGGACCTGTGCTCAATGGAGACGTTTAATTTCCTCCTAAACATTCACATTCAAATTAAAAATGTAATAAAATAACAAAAACTTCGGTTCTGGCAGAGAGAACACAACTGGGCAGCTGACTATAAGCCTAACTGCTGTATGGATGTTTGGAGGTCTGGCGCGGGTGGGAGAATGATGGTGGGAGAATGTGGTGTGTGAGATGCAGATGTAGAGGGAGTGTCCCCTTTGGCTGTCTCGTCTCTGAAACCCTCAGTTGAAGGGTCAGGTGGTCTGTGGAGCTAACTGGGGCAGGTAGAAGGAAAGAGGATGTTCTGAGAGAATCACCAAAAGGACAATTTGCCTCCTTTTGTAACCCGAAAGAATGGCTAAGAATACCTTCAGGTGGGTCATTTCAAGAAAAGAATTAGACTCAGCCCATGCGTGAGAGAAAAATAATCCAACCTTAAAACCATGGTGATATGGGATCTGCATTTAGCAGATGATCTGCTCTAACAAGAATATTGAGTCACTTAAGTTAGGCCATGGATAAGTTACATTAATAAAGAAATTTATGTTTATTTTTTCAAGGAGAAGCACAAACAGATGTCCCAGCTGTATTTCTTTCATTGCTATGCACAGGTAAAGAGAGCAAACTAAAGTGTTATAAATCACCTGGTGATGATTCCCTGGAGAGTGGCCATGATACCCAAGCTAGGCAAATACACCAAAGGGAAGGGCCTCCCCTCTTCTCATTATCATATTACTTCCGTAATTAGGGGACCTCTGATTCTGGAGCATCACCTCTTTCCCTGACATTGATATTGACCTGGTTATAGGACTGCCAGACTTGTTAAATAAAAATACAGAGACGCTCAGTGATATTTAATTTCAGATAAACAATGAATCATATTTAGTATAAATATGTCCCCAATATCGCATGGAACATACTTAGACCCTATTTTACTGGCAACCCTGGGTACAAACTCGAACGCACCCCTGTATCTGCCTGTGATCTTTCCCCCAGGCAATCCAGGTATGCTGCCACCTCTCACCTAGGGCTCCGAAATTTCTCCTCTCTTGAACGACGGCGTGGAAGAAGCAAAGGCCGAACAACAGCTTCTGCCACGTCACTGCTTTTGTACAACTTTGGAAGAACACGGGGTCTGAGATGGGGTCACTGAGGTAAGAGCGCAAAAGGTTGGCCCGGAGCCCTTTGGGGGGCTCATTGGTCATCTTAATCCCATTCTGGAGGAGGCTGACTGGAAACTTCTCTGATGGATAGCTGGTTAACCAGAGTCTGGAAGAACAACAGACCCGACTATTTACGGCAACGCAATACATTATATTGAAAAACAGTAACAGAAAATAATAACTACCAGTTATTAAGCATCACTAGATGCTGAACCCCAAGATAAAAATTTAATTTATATCCCTTCATTTACTTTAATCCTCACAGCCACCCTATGATTTATTATCCCCTTTACCAGTGAGGAAACAGAGGCATGGAGAAGTCAAGTGGGGTTTTCAAGGACACACCACTTAGAAGCAGCAGAACCAAGATGAACTCAGGGCTCCCTGACTCCAAAGGCCCTGTGTCCTAATCACTACACCATGTTCCTGCCCTGCTGGACTTTCTGAGCGTCTATTATGGTCAAGTACTATACCCGGCACTCCAGGAGTGGCCGAAATGAGAAAAGAATTGTTTCTTGCTTCTAGATACTCACAGCCTTGCTGCTAGGAGGGGAAATGGGAGCTGGGGAGGGGAGAAAAGACAAGCAAACAGAATGCCAAGGAGTTATAAAATCAAGACCACAGGGAGGGAGGGAAATAATGGGCCATGGGGGTCCATGGGAAGAAGAGATTTCCACGGGGTGGAGAGAGCAGAAGTCTGCAAACTACTGCCAGGGAGCCAAATCTAGCCTTAGCCTGTTTTTGTAAATAAAATATTATTGGAACATGGCCACACCTCTTCATTTACAAATTATTTATGGATGCTTTCATGCCACAACAGCAGGGCTGAACAGTTGCAACTGACAACATGCCCTGTAAAACCTAAAATATTTACTATCTGGGCCCTTACAGGAAAAGTTTGCTGATCCCTGCCATAGAGGCCAATGGCATTAGAAATGGGTCTTGAGAATATGGAAGATTTCTTTTCTTAAATAATAAAAGTATATCTATGCCCATAAGAAATGGGAACATAGGTAAAAGTATTTAGAAAGGAAAAAAATACATGATTTTACCATCTACAGGTTAACATTTTGGCATATTGTCTTCCAGGCTTTTATTCATTTGTTTTTCTTACTCAAGCTCAGGTTACATACACACTGTGGCATCCTGTTTTGTTTCATTTTTGTGGGTTTGTTTTTCTTTTTTGCTAGACATTAGAGAGGTTTCCAACAGGAGGATTTGGGGATGGAAGGTCATTAAAGACACAGGACACAGGCTGAGCAACTGCACGGAGGAGGAAAAGTTGGGGATGTGGTAAGGCCCACAGTGGGCAGCCTGCTGTGGTCCAGGCACAGGCCTCAGAGGGGAGGGAAGAGGCCATAACCTGGGGGCCTGTGGCCTGACTTCAGTCTGCAGATGGGTGATGTTGAACTCTCACCATGCAAACCAACACAATGCTGTAACATATTTTTGAAGTAGTTGCCAACTTTTAAAAATCTAGGGCTTTCTTTTAAAAGTTCTAGATTCCCGTCTTTCCTTTAAAATAGTCATAAAATCTGGATACAAGAGGCCTGTATCCCTGCTTGGCAACAGCTGGGAGTAGGCAGTAACTGCTCTTCTCTACAGGGCATGTGCCTCTAGTTCACCACAGTCCCCACCACTCTCTACCGGTATTCAACACTGAGGCTGCCCATCCATGGTGATAGCTATTGTACTGTGGAAAGTGGAATATTTCTTGTGCCCAGTCCTCTTCACTCATTTATGTTACATTCCTCGTTGTATAGGCACTTGAGTTTGTGACTTGGGTTAAGATCATATTACAGAAGACCTTAAATGTCAACATGAATAATTTTTCTTCATTGAGTATGTCCCTGATGGTCAATGAGTCAACTCAGCATCCAAAAGCAAATAGAATTCTTGAAATTAATGGATTTCCTCTTAAACTCTTACATGAATCTCATATGAGTCTTACGTGAATACAATCAACTACGGCCTAATCTGGCTTTGTAAATAAACACCAAACGCTTTTCTATTTTCAGGCAGACATGACTAAAATAAAAATAACCGGCAAACTTTGTTGCCTAGAGCAGGAGTTGGCAAACTTTTCCTATGAAGGATCAAAGAGTAAATGTTTTAGACTTTGCATGCCATATGGTCTCTGTCACAACTACTTGAAGCATAAAAGCAGTCGTAGACAGTATATGAGTGAGCATGGCTGTATTTCAATAAAACTTTACTTATAGACACTGAAATTTGAATTTCATATAATTTTCACATGTCATGAAATAGTATACTTCTTTCAATTTTTTTCAACCATAAAAAATGTAAAAGCTATTCTCAGATTGCAAGCTGTACAAACACAGGCAGCAGACTGGATTTGGCCATAGTTTGCTGACCCCTGGCCCAGAATGAAAGAATCACTGAACATTTGAGTTAAAAGGGGCTTTGAAGTCTGTTTCATCTCATCATCCTCTAAATGCAAATACTTAGGCCCAGTCTTGCTGGGCTTTAAAGTTCACAGAAAATAAATAGCTGTTTCCAGTATTGATTAAAATTCCATGGATCTAAACAAGTATAGGATAGATCAAGTGCCTAGACTACGGGTGGATTTTTTTTTGTTTTTAGGCAAATAAGTTTTAAAACTCCGATTTGCTGGCATTTAATCTACCTTCCCAGGCACATCTCCTATCACCTCCCAAAAACAACTGCTCACAGTGTATACCCAGGAATCATAGGATAACTTCTTCGTCTTTCCTTTGCTTTTACAAATGCTGCCCTTTCTGCCTGGAATGTCCTTCCTGGAAAACTCCTATTCATCTTTCGGTACTCCAGGTCTTCCCCAAATTTTCCTTCCCTTTTCCATTCTTATTCAAACAAGTACAGCAGGTATTGCATGGTATCAACATTATTCATCTATGGTCTGCCTTCTACTAGACTGAGAGCTTCTTTAAGGGTAGAACTTGTGTCTACACAATACCCTTGTGTCTTGCTCATCTTTGCTTTCCCAGCCATTAGCATGACGTCTGGAACTTGAGGTTGGGGCTGAGGGACTCAGAGGTGGGGCAGCATCTCACCTGAATCCCATATTGGTGCTCTCAGGAACAATCACCTCCTCACAGATCTTCTCCAGCGCAGGCATCCAGCTCGTGGCCAGATGACAGTTCTGTAAGACCACCCAGGTCCCATCTTTGATGGCAGTGTTAATCATTTTGGCAGCAATAGGGCCTTGGCCTTGGCCAAGGGAGATGGTCTGTGTTTTGGCACCTCCCATGCCAAGATCATCAGCAAATTTCAGCAGGCCTGAGATCAGGAAGAAAAAAGGCTTTTGAAAGAGAACAGGCTATTTAAGACTGTATTAATAATAACAACACAGAAGAAGGGGTTACATTAAAATTCTGGACTCAGAAAGAAAGCCACTGGCTTTTGTTAATTATGAAATTAGCATCTTTCTGAGGAAGCTTTAGACTTCTGGTAAGATGGTGAACGAAGATACTACTGATTCCTCTTTTGCTCTAAATAGATAGACATTCTTCATAAAAAAAAAAAAAAAAAGACACAAACTGAAAAAAAAAAAAATAAGAGTTTGAAAGGAAGAGAAATTCCCAGGTGCCAAAAATGAAGAGGGAACTCCAAACTAGAAAGGTTAGCACATAACCAAAGAATTAGGAACTGGGGTTTTCTTTCTAAAATTTTTATTGGAGCATAGTTGATTTACAATGTTGTGTTAGATTCAGGTGTACAGCAAACTGAATCAGTTATACATATACATATACCCACTCTTTTTTAGGTTATTTCCCATATGGGCCATTACAGAGTATTGAGTAGAGTTCCCTGTGCTATACAGTAGGTCCTTATTAGTTATCTATTTTATATATAGTAGTGTGTATATGTCAATCCCAATCTCTCAATTTATCCCTCCCCCGCTTACCCTCTGGTAACCATAAGCCTGTTTTCTACATCTGTGACTCTAATTCTGTTTTGCAAATAAGTTCATTTAGGAACTGGGTTTTTGTAAATTTATTTTACTAGGAAAACAGGTATTTGGACAGTGAAATTTCAAATAGATCTCTTTCACATCTCTTTTCCTCAGAGGCAGCCGATGTTACACCTTTCTGTGAGTCCTTCCAGAGATATTTCACGCATTTAAGTAAATGTGTATACACTATTATACTTACATGAATTGTAGAACACTATATTTGCTTTTTACACTTAGATCTTTTCCACATCAGTACATATATAAAGGCCATATTCTTTTTCATGGTTATATAGTATTTCACCTTTGGAAAATACAATACTTTATTTCACCAGTCTAGTGGTTGGAGTTTGTCCACAGGGAATATAGCTTCGCACTTACAAGGGGTGGGACGCTAGAACTGAGACTTTTTTATAAAGTTAGGATCTTCAAACGACTGCACTCTCATGTAAGAAGGCCAGAAATCTGCTTTGTGTTCTTTCTTTAATGATTTTTAGATGCGTTTCTTTTATGATCTTTTTTAGAGACAATATTAATCTGCTAGGGCTGCCATAATAAACAACCAAAGATTGGGTGGCTTAAACAACAGAAATTTATTTCCTCTCAATTCTGGAGGCTAGAAATCCAAAATCAAGGTGCTGGCAGGGTTGGTTTCCTCTGCGGCTTCTCTCCCTGGCTTGTTTGTGGCCATTTTCTCATGTCATATTTTCACTGTGTCCTCACATGGTCTTCTTCCTGTCAGTGTGTCTGTGTTCTAATCTTCTCTTATAAGGACACCTGTCATATTGGATTAGGACCTACCCTAATGACCTCACAACTAACTCTTGAAGGACCTTCTCTCCAAATACAGTCACATTCTGAGGTACTGGGAATTAGGTTTTAACATACAGATTTGGGAGGGACACAGTTCAGCCCATGATACCCCCAGAATACTGGGGGTTAAGTCTTTTGATTGTTCTATGGGCTGATTATGCCTTTATAGTGATTATGCCTTATATATTTCCTCATGTAGTTTATAATTTTTTATTGTTGAGTTCACAATCAGCAAGTTTGTGTTATTTTGTGGGAGTCTGATACATCTTGGGTTTTAGGAGTGCCCTAACAGAACAATTTTGCATATGCAGACACTGGTGTCCCCAGCATCTTGCCATTCTGGATCAATTTTATGGGAAATTTCTGGATCAATTTTATGGGAAATTCCTCAGCTTGAGAATCCCATACCATAGGGTACTGTAAATCTACACCCCTGAGTTTTAATTTCTCACTGAAGAATTGTTTACTTTTTCCACGTTGCTTCTTGAGTCAGTAGCCTAAAATTCAGAGTTCTATGGAAAACAAAATTCTGAGTTCTATGGAAAACAAAGATACATGGATTTGGAACAAAACAAAACTTCTAGAAATGGAAAGCACCGTCATTGAAGATAAAAACTCAAAGCACTGATTAAAAAAGCAGGTTAGATACAGCCGAAAAGAGAATTAGTGGAAAGTAAGGTCTGCAATCAATGATGCATTCCGTAGTGATGGGAACCCCAGGTCTCCAAATACCATCACCTGCTAAAGGAATTGGAGTTCCTTGGAGAAACATTTGTTCAAGATAAGCCTGAAATATATATGGTAGTTCTACACAGCGAGGAAGTTATCAAAAACCACTGGGGTATGTGAAAAGGATATTGATACAGAGGTGCTACCACAGGCCAATGACTGAATAATCTGAGCATCAAAAAGAATAATGACAGCAGTGGAGTAAAATACCACTATATTGGAAACATCCAATATGTTAAAACTAATCCATTAATAATCGTACCAAAAACCCCCCATCTTACTGCTTAAGTAACTTTGGAGGTCACTAGGGCACCAATTCACTATTCTGAAAGCTGGTAAATAAAGAGTATGAACCAAGCATCTTTTCTGCCTGTCCTTTTTGAACTATATTTAGAGTAAACTAAAGAGTTGATAAAGAAAAATCCTTCTTTATAGAAGAGTTCCAGCTAATAAATGTGGGAGGAATGATAGAATTAAAATATCATCATTTTGCAGCCCCTAATGAAATAATGGATCTGGGGAATGATTTTCTAAGGCTGATAAAACCATTAGGTCAGTGGTTCCCATTGGCTGCACACTGAAATTACCTGAAAAGCTTTATAAAACACAGTGCCTGGGTCTCACCTACAAAGATTTTAACTTAATTGGTTGAGGGTGAGGCCTGCACATGGAGATTTTCTTTTTTTTTTTCTTCTTTCTTTCAATTTTTAATTGAGATGTCCTCTTTATTTCACCCTCATTCTTGAAAGATAGATTTTACGTTTGCATACTTTCTTTTAGCACAATGATGGTATTATTCCACAAATTGCACTGTTGCTATTGAAACATTTGCTGTCAGTCTAACTGCTGTTTTTTAGAGGTAATCTTGTTTTTCTCACTGACTGCTTTTGATTTATTTTTTTACTGAAGTATATAGTTAATTTACAATGTTGTGTTAATTTCTGCTGTACAGCAAAGTGACTCAGTTATACACATATATACATTCATTTTTACATTCTTTTCCATTATGTTCTGTCCCAGGATACTGAATATAGTCCCCTGCACTATACAATAGGACCTTATTGTTCATCCATTCTACATATAACAGTTTGCATCTACTAACCCCGAACTCCCAACTCATCCCTCTCCCACCCCCCACCCCCTAGGCAACCACCAGTCTGTTCCCTATGTCTGCGAGTCTGTTTCTGTTTCATAGATAGGTTCATTTGTGCCATATTTTAGATTCCACATATAAGCAGTATCATATGGTATTTGTCTTTCCATGGAGATTTTCTTAAAGCTCCCTAGGTGCTTTCAATGGGCAGCCAAGATTGAGAACCACCATATTAGGTGAAAGGCTGATGGGAAACTTTATACAGGAGGCGGTGGAGGAGTCGCGAGCTGAAGCACACTGACAATGCCTGAACCCACTGATCAATCTTAATGAAAAAAGATGACCAGACAGTATGTGCCTCCTAATACGGCACACTCTGAGGGACACAGTACCTGCAGTTTCCTGGGAAGTTATCCCAGCTGAATCTAATCAAGCCTCTAGCACAGAGGGACAGGAACAAGCTACATACACCGTTGGATTTTACAGGCCTGTCCTCTCCCAACACAGCATCATCATTTTACAGACCATATTCTGACCTTGTCCCCATTTCTCTTCTCTACTTTTCCTGGTTTCCCCTCATTTCTCTTGTATAAGCCTGCCACAGAAAGGACACAGGGGAAGGAGAAAAGATGCTAGAAAGGGGTCATGAATTGAGCTTTGACAACAACAATAATTTGGGTGTAGGAACCTGGAAAGGGTACCAGTTCATTTCAGCGCCTTCCTCTGATTGCCTTTGAGGAGAAGTGCTGGCTTTCTAACCGGGTCAGGATACATGTCAAATTCCTCAGCTTTCACAGAACTGCCAACTATGTCATTTGCATTTCTGGTATTCTTTCTTCATTCAGCAACAGAGAAAACTAAAGCTTTAAGATTCCCCAACAGAATAGAAAACGAATCTATTTCTGTCAACAACTCACACCCTTTTATAATGCACAAACACTTTCTGGAAACATACACAAACTGTTAGTAGTGGTTGTCTCTAAGAGGGTTAGGAGGAAGATGTACCTTTCACTTTATACCAGGGTTTCTCAACCCCAGTACTATTTACATTTTGGGCTGGATAATCTTTTGTTGTGGGGGACTGTCCTGGGCATTGTAGGACAGTTAGCAGCATCCTTTGCTTCTATCTGCTAGATGCCAGTAGCACCCCCTAGTTTTGACAACAAAAATGTTTCCCCAAATGTCCCTTGAGGGGACAAAATGGAGCCATAGTCCTATACTTTTTGCGTTGTTTGATTTTATTTTATTTTTTTACTACATGCAGCATTAATTACTCAAAATATTTAAAAATTGAAAGAAAAGAAAGAAGCGTAGCTGAGAGAAGCAACAGTCTGAGAAAATGGTCTAAGACAAAGGTGATAAACTAGCAGTCACTTGGCTCAATCTAGCCCTGGCTTTTTTTAAGAAAAAATCTGAATGAGATATCAGGATTTAAAAATGGGTGATTTCTACCTTTCTGGTTGCTCTTGAAAAAGCAGATGATCTGGTCATCCTGAGATCACATTATCAGACGGCACAATGCACAAGAGCTGAGTAGCAGCTGCCCGCTTTAGGCAGGAGAAGTCTTATGTTGCCCCAGCCCTGCCTTAGTCTGTTAACTGCTTGACCCTCAAAGCCATTTGAATTTGAGATTCCTGCTGTAAGGGACAAGCTATTGTCATCCATCCATGCATTCTGGGCTTTTAATATTCCTCACACAACATTCTGCCCTTACCTGCCATTGGGTCTGCACCCGGAGACAACACGAATATCAGTGGTATGCAGCAGCTGGAATCATTGTAGGACCCCTGGAGATCAAACGTAGGGGCTTCAGTGTATACGTTTCCCATGTGTTCAGCAACGAACTTCCGAATGGCTGGAATCATTTTGTCAGGCCGCAGACATCGGAGAATCGCCATCCTCTCCAAACCTGGAAGAAGTTTCCAAGATCCAGGGAACATCTCCTCATGGGGCCAGGCTGAGTCACAGATGAGCTTCCATTCATTAGCATTTTGTTCCAAATGTTCCATGAGGCCTTTCAGTTTTGGCAACGCGGATGCACGAACCACTTCTGCCCACGCCTTCTCAGACAGCCATTCGGAAACTGGGTTGGGGAAGGGGTTGTCCAGGGCAACGCCTCCAGTTAGAAGAAAGTACCAAATTTCCTCGTTAATTTGCTTTTTCTCTTTCATGATGCCTATCGTCAAGAGGAAGGAGAAAAGCAGCTTGTCCTTCTCAAACAGAGAGCGGCAGACATTGTTGTAGATGCTTAGAGTGAAATGTTCAATGATGTACTCAATTCGTAGCTCTAGTTCCTCGCTCCTCCTGCTATGGGCCAGGGAGTGCACGTAGAGGTTTATGAACCATGTCAGGGAGTACTGGTACATGGTTTCAATGTGGACCAGGTCAGAGATACAAAAGAAGATGGTGGCAGAGTGGACAGCCACTGGCTGGTAGCCCATCCGAGTCTCGTCGATCTGCATTTCTGTCACTGAAGCAATTTCCTGTTTCTCAGAGATTTCTTCGGAAAGCAGTTTGGAGGAGGACAAAATTTTGATGGCAGTCTCGTCCTCAAGGATGTTGCCCTCAGAAAGGGAAAGGACCTCCAAGATCTTATCTTCAATTTCCTTTAGCTGCTTCTTGTTCTTGGCACTTTCCACAATCAACTTGTTCTTTTTCTCTTCCAGTTCTGGCTTCTCCTTGGCAGCCACGATGCCAAGGAGTTGATCTTGGAGGCCCAAGGGGGTGATCATAAAGTTGAGGAGACAGACTTTCACGGCGACTTCAGGGAGATAATGTGGGTTCCTCAAACGGGTTGTGATATATAACTTAAAATCCCTGGAATATTCAATGATGTTTTCACCAAGCCTCATGTACTCAACCCCTTGCTGTCTGAATGTGGACTTGAGCAAGATGGGTTCAATAAAGGCATCCAGCTCTTCCCCAACATTTTCTAGTAAGACCGGGGTACCAAACTGCAGAGCGTTTTCCAGCGTCCTCACGTAGTTGGTATCCGAGAACTTGATGACTGACAGCCTATTTGCTTTCTCCATATTCTTGATCCACTTATTGGCCTGCCCCTGAGGGTCAATCATTAAGGCCCAGCGCCTGGAATTGGATACAATGATGCCATTGTCAATGGAGAAGGAGTCAGTGGGCAGCCCAGCAATCTGCCAGGCACGAATTTTTACAGGGTCTCCTAATGTGTTGCTAAGACTAAAGTCACTGGAGCCGGGGATGACCTTGTCCTTACATTGGGCCAACCACCACTTTTGGCACTCAGCCCGATAATCCATGGTAAAGGCCCCCAGGTAAGCCACGGTCCCAGAGGACAACAACACATCCCCTGTCAGGTTAGTATAGCGGACACCCAGCTGCCGGGCAGCTTCTGTCCATCTGTCCTTCTCTCCCCCAAGACCACTGATCAGTTTTTCTGCTCTGATCAACTTTTGGGAACAGATTTCAATGTTTTCCTCCAACGCCTTTTTCTTGGTATTCATCTCTTCAAAGTCATCGTTCAGGGACTGGAGGCGGCCTTCCACCATCTTCAGCTCTGCTCGCTTCTGGTTCAGTTTTTGCATCTGTGTGTCCAGCTTCCCCTCAGCCTCCTTCAGCCGCTCCCGTTTAGGAGCTACCACTTTGGCCACACGATCATACACCTCCATGGCCCTCACCCACTTGCACAGACCCTCACACGCAGATGACACATTTTTAATCACAGCCGGCTGGAAATCCGGGTGATCGATAAACCTTTCCCGGATCCGCTTCATGATCATTGGTGGGATGTTGTCTTTGTCATATGTCTTAAGACTCTCCAAGAATTTCAGATCTCCGAGAATCTTTCTTGATACCCCCCAGTAATCTTCTGTCATTTTACCTGTTTGGGACAAAAAACAGAGATAAGACTATTATTAAGACATTCTGCCTGAAACTTACAGCCCTGCAGTGGCTACTTCTCATATTTGGCAAAGAAAAAAAAAAAAAATCCAAGGTCTTACAGAGGATTTTTAGGCAGAAGATATGTTGTATGATACCATAATGATGGATACATGTCATTACATATTTGTGCAAACTTGTAAAATGTATAACACCAAGAATGAATACTAATGTAAACTATGGACTTTGGATATAATGATGTGTCCATGTAGGTTCATCAGTTGTAACAAATATACCACTCTGGTGGGGGATGTTGATAATGAGGGAGGCTAGGCATGTATGGGAATAGGGGGTATATGGGAAATCTCTGTATCTTCAACTCAATTTTGCTATGAACTTACAACTGTTCTGAAAAAATAAAATCTTAATTTAAAAAAAAAGCCCAAGCTTCTTACCATGGTCTGGGTGGCCCTTCAACCTTCCCCACCTCATCCTTGCCTTGCTCCCTGGTCTTCAGTCACAAGAACCTTACTTCAATTCCTTGATGATCCCAAGTGCTTCGCTACCATGAGCTCTTAACCTAGGCTGTAAATGGCATCTAGATGGCTCCTGGCCAGACTTCAGGCTCATTTTAAAAGCCACCTCTCTGTGGAGCATTTTCTTTCATCTCAGAGGCTAGAACATCCATTCTCTTTATAGCACTGACGGCAATCTGTGATTTTTTTTTTTTTGGTTTAGTTTTGATTGTCTGTCTCTCCCTCAAAGCTGTAAGCTTCTGGGGAGAACAAGATGGCGGAGTAGTATGACACTGAGCTCACTTCCCTCCATGAACATATCAAAAGTACATCTACACGTGGAGCAGATCTCACTGAAAACCAACCGTAGACTGGCAGAAAGACTCTTCTACAACCAAGGCTATAAACAGAGATCCGCATGGAGTTGGGTAGGAAGGGAGGAGAAGCAATGAGGTTGGGACCTGTGCCCCTAGGAGGAGATACAGAAGAGGAGGGGATATCACAGGCTTGGAGATCCTCCCTGGGAGTGAGGAGTTCAAACACATATTGGGCACACTTGGGGTCTGGCACCAGGAAGATAAATTCCTTCCGCTGACTTGAAAACCAGTGGAACTTTTAGGACAAACTGAGACACCACTCATAAAGAGTGCACACAAGCTTGCCTACTCCCGGGAACACGATGAAGAAAGCAGATTGAAACTGCCTGGGGCACTGACCAGCTTCCCACCACTGCCCCAGTATGTGCCCGGCCTGCACCAAGTGCCTGCCCCAGCTCCTCTAGCTCTGGTGTAGCTCCCCACTAGGGTGAAGGCTTCCATTGCTGCGGAGAGTGTGCACTTGTGGGGGTGGGGTGGGGGTGGACCGAGCTGGTCCAGACCTGGCACTGCATCTTAATGGGATGAGGGTATCCATTGCTGGAGCTCATGGAGGCAGTGGATCAGGAGCTGTCTGAAGCTCCGACTGGTGTGCTGGGACCATCCCAGCACACACCTAGCCCACACAGGGTGCCTGCTCTGGCCTCCCTCGCTCCAGAACTGCTCCCCTCTGGGATAAAGGTGCCATTGATGGGAGGGGGAGAACACACATTTACAGAGAATGGAAACAGCTTGGATCCAACCCGCAGGGCTTCTGCTCCAGCACCATGGGACCTGCCCTGCCCCTGACGGGGTGGTGATGACCACTCAGCACAGGAGAAGGCTCATCTCACACCCAGCTCTGGCTCTAGCCCCTCCATCTCCAGCCCCCTTCCCACCAAGGTGATAGCTGCCAGCAGACCCTGGGGAAAGATGTGACCCATGCTCACTTCAAGATTCAGCTCTTCCACCAAAGCCACTGGGCACACATAGACTGCAAAGGGACACTCCCACACAAGAACACTCCTTTGAGACTGGGATAGGTAACTGTTTCATGTACTTTCATAGAGACAGAGACAGTTAAACAAAATGAGAAGACAGAGGAATATGTTTGAAACAAAAGAACAAGGAAAAAACCCTAAAAAACAACTAATGAAACAGGAATAAATAATTTACCAGATAAAGAGTTCAAAGCATTAGTAATAAGAATGCTAACTGAACTTGGGAAAAGAATAAATAAGCATAGTGAAAATTTTGACAAGGAACTAGAAAATATAAAAAAGAACCAGTCGGGGGCTTCCCTGGTGGCACAGTGGTTGAGAGTCTGCCTGTCGATGCAGGGGACGTGGGCTCGTGCCCCGGTCTGGGAAGATCCCACCTGCCGCGGAGCGGCTGGGCCCGTGAGCCATGGCCGCTGAGCCTGCACGTCCGGCCCCTGTGCTCCGCAACGGGAGAGGCCACAATAGTGAGAGGCTCGCGTACCGAAAAAAAAAAAAAAAAAAAGAACCTGTCAGAGCTAAGAATACAATAACTGAAATGAAAAACACAATGGAAGGAATTAACACCAGACTAGATGATACAGAGGAACACATTAGTGATCTGGAAGATAGGATAACAGATATCACCCAATCAGAAGAGCAGAAAGAAAGACAAATAAGAAGAAAAATAGGAAGCAATGAATGAGATCTCTGGAATAACATTAAATGTGCCAACATTTGAATTATAGGGGTTCCAGAAGGAGAAGAAAGAGAGAGAAAAGGGGCGAAATGTATTGGATGAAATCATGGATGAAAACTTCTTGAACCTGAAGAAGGAAACAGATATCCAGGTCCAGGAATCACAGAGAGTCCCAAACAAGGTGAACCCAAAGAGACCCATGCCAAGACATATAATTAAAATGGCAAAAATTAACGAGAGGATTCTAAAGGCAGCAAGAGAAAAACAGAGTCACATACAAGGGAACCCCCATAAAGCTATCAGCTGATTTTCCTGCTGAAACTTTGCAAGCCAGAAGGCAGTGAAATTACATATTTAAAGTGCTTAAAGGAAAAACCCTACAACCTAGGATGCTCTACCAGCAAGATTATCATTCAGAATTGAAGGAGAGATAAAGAACTTCTCAGACAAGCAAAACCTAAGAGTTCAGCAATACTAGCCAAACCTAAAAGAAGTGTTAAAATGTCTTCTTTAAGTGGAAAAGAAAAGGCTATAACAAGAAGTAAGAATTTATAGGAAAGGGAAAATCCCACTAGTGAAGGCAAATATATAGAAGAGGCTGTGGATCAACCACTTAAATAAGCTAGTATGAAGATTAAAAGACAAATATTGTTTAATCAATTATAGCTACAATAAACAGTTAAGGGATAAACATGAAGATGTAAAGTATGACATCAAAAACACAAAACATGGGGGAGGGGAGTAGAAAAACATAGCTCATTTAGAATGTGTTCAAGCTTAAATGACTATCAGTTTAAGACAAGTAGATACAATTATAGGTCAACATATATGACCCCCATGGTAACCACAAATCAAAAATCTACAATAGGTACACAAAAAATAGAAAGGAACATAGCATAAGACTAAAGAAAATGATCAAACCACAAGAGACTAAAAGAAGAAAAGAACTGAGAACTACAAAAACAACCAGAAAAGAAGTAACAAAATGGCAATTAAGTACATACCTATCAATAATCACTTTAAATGTCAATGGACTAAATGCTCCAATCAAAAGACACAGAATGGCTGATTGGATAAAAAAACAAGACTGCTGCTTATAAGAGGCTCACTTTAGAGCTAAAGACACACAGACTGAAAGTGAGGGGATGAAAAAGATATTTCACACAAATGAAAATGAAAAGAAAGTGGGGGTAGCAATACTCATATCAGACAAAATAGACTTTGAAACAAAGTCTATAACAAAAGACAAAGAAGAGCATTATATAATGATAAAGGGATCCACATAAGAAGATATAACATTTGTTAACATATATACACCTAATATAGGAGCACCCAAATATATAAAGCAAATATTAACAGACATAGGGGAGAAATTGACAATAATACAATATTAGTAAGGGACATTAATAACACCCTACTTACATCATTAGACAGATCACCCAGACAGAAAATCAATAAAGAAACAGTGGTCTTAAATGACACATTAGACCAATTGAACTTAACAGATATCTACAGGAAATTCCATCCAAAAACAACAGAATACACATTCTTTTCAAGTGCACATGGAATGTTCTCCAGAATAGATCACATGGTAGGCCACAAAACAAGTCTCCACAAATTTAAGAGGGTAGATATTATATCAAGCATTTTTTCTGATCACAACAGTATGAAACTAGAAAGCAACTACAGGAAGAAAAATGGTAAAAACACGAACACGTGGAGACTAAGCAACATACTATTAAAAACCAATGGGTCAATGAAGAAATCAAAGAAGAAATCAGAAAACACCTTGAGACAAATGAAAATAAAAACACAGCTTTCCAAACCCTATGGGACAAAGCAAAAGCAGCTCTAAGAGGGAAATTTATAGTGATACAGGCCTACCTAAAGAAACAAGAAAAATCTCAAATAATCAACCTAATCTGCCAACTAAAGGAGTTAGAAAAAGAAGAACAGTCAAAGCCTAAAGTCAGCAGAAGGAAGGAAATAATAGAGACTAGAGAAAAATAAATAAAATAGAAAAGACCAATGAAATGAAGAGCTGTTGTTGTTTTTTTTTTTTGAAAAGATAAGCAAAAATGATAAGCCTTTAGTCAGGCTCATCACAAAAAAAGAGGACAAAAATAAATGAAATAAGAAATAAAAGAGGAGAAATAACAACAGATATCACAGAAATACAAACCATCATCAAATAATATTATAAATAATTATAGGGCAACCTAGAAGAAATGGATAAATTCCTAGAAACATACAATCATTCAAGACTGAATCAGGAATAAATAGACAATCTGAACAGACTAATCACTAGTAGTGAAATCAAATTGGTAGTCAATTAAAAAAATCCCAGCAAACAAAAGTCCAGGACTGGATGGCTTCACAGGGGAATTCTACCAAACATATAAAGAATGGCTAATACCTATCCTTCTCAAACTATTCCAAAAAACTGAAGAGGATGGAACACTCCCAAATTCACTCCATGAGGCCACCATTACCCTGATACCAAAACCAGACAAAGACACTACAAAAAAAGAAATTTACAGGCCAATAATTCTGATGAATATAGATGCAAAATATCCTCAACAAAATATTAACAAACTGAATTCAACAATATGTAAAAAGGATCATACACCATGATCAAGTGGTGCATTCATTCCAAGAATGCAAGGATGGTTCAATACCCACAAATCAATCAATGTGATACACCACATTAACCAAAGGAAAGATGAAAAAAATCACATGATCATCTCAATAGATGCAGAAAAAGCATTTGTCAAAATTCAATATTTAATAATGATTAAAAACGCTCATCCAAATTGGTATAGAGGGAACATATCTCAACATAACTAAGGTCATTTATGACAAACCCACAGCTAACATCATACTCAATGGTGAAAAGCTGAAAGCTTTTCCTCTAAAATCAGGAACAAGATAAGGATGCTCATTCTGGCCACTTCTATTTAACATATTATTGGAAGTCCTAGCCACAGCAATCGGACAAGGAAAAGAAATAAAAGGCACCCAGATTGGAAGGGAAGAAGGAAAACTGTCATTATTTCCAGATGACATGGTACTATATATAGAAAACCCTAAAGTCTCCAAGAAAAATAATAATTTTAACTGATAAATTTAACCAATAAATAACTGATAAATGAATTCAATAATGTTGCAGGATACAAGATTAATATATAGAAAGCTGTTGTTTTTCTATACATTAATAATGAAAGAGAAAGCAAGAAAATAATCTCATTAAAATCATGTCAAAAAGAATAAAATACCTAGGAATAAACTTAACCAAGGAGGTGAAAGACCTGTACTCTGAAAACTATAAAACACTGATGAAGGAAACTGAAAATGACACAAATAAATGGAAAGATATCCCACGTTCTTGGATTGGAAGAATTAATGTTGTTAAAATGTCCATATTACCCAAAGGGATCTATAGATTTAATGCAAAAACCTATCAAAATACCAAAAACAGAACTAGAACAAATAATCCTAAAACATACATAGAACCACAAAAGACCCTGAATAGCCAAAGCAATCTTGAGAAAAAAGAACAAAGCTGAAGGTATCACAGTCCTTGACTCCTTGTATGGTGTTGATACAAAAAAAAAGATACAAAGATCAATGGAACAGAATAGAGAGTCCAGAAATAAACACACTCACAGTCCATTAATCTACAACATAGGCGACAAGAATATACAATGGGGAAAAGACAACCTCTTCAATAAGTGCTGCTGGGAAAACGGGACAGGTACATGTAAAGAATGACACTAGAACATTTTCTCACACCATATATAAAAATAAGCTCAAAATGGATTAAAAACTAAATATAAGACTGGAAACCGCAAAAGTCCTAGAAGGAAACATAGGCAGAACACTCTTTGACATAAATCATAGCAATATTTTTTTTGGATTCATCTCCTAATGCAAAGGAAACAAAAGCAAAACTAAACAAATGGGACCTTATGAAATTTAAAAGTTTTTGCACAGCAAAGGAAACTATGGATAAAACAAAAAGACAACCTACTGAATGGGGGAAAATATTTGCAAATGATATGACTGATAAGGGGTTAATATCCAATATATATAAACAGTTCATACAACTCTATATTAAAAAGCAAACAATCCAACCAAAAAATGGGCAGAAGACTTGAAAAGACATTTTTCCCAAGTAGACATTCAGATGGCTAACAGGCACTGAAAAGATGCTCAACATCGCTAATTATTAGAGAAAGCAAATCAAAACCACAGTGAGGTATCACATCACAACTGTCAGAACAGTTATCATCAAACAGACCACAAATAACAAATGTTGGAGAGGATGTGGAGAAAAGGGAACCCTCAAATACACTGGTGGGAATGTAAATTGGTACAGCCACTATGAAAAACAGTATGGAGGTTCCTCAAAAGACTAAAAATTGATCCAGCAATTACACTCCTGGATATGTATCTGGAAAAAACAAAAACAGTAATTCAAAAAAACACATGCACCCCCAAGGTTCATGGCAGCATTACTTACAATAGCCAAGATATGGAAACAACCCAAGTGCCCATCAAGAGACGATGGGATTAAGAAGATATGGTATACATATATACAATGGAATATTACTTAGTCATAAAAACGAATGAAATACTGCCACGCAGCAATGTGGATGAATCTGGAGGCTATTATGCTTAGGGAAATAAGTCCAACAGAGAAAGACAAGTACTGTATGTTATCACTGGTATGTGGAATCTAAAAAACAAAACAAATTAATGAATATAACAAAACAAACAGACTCACAGATATAGAGAACAAAGTAGTGGTTACCAGTGGGGAGAGGGGAGGGAGAGGAGCAATATAGGGGAAGGGGATTATGAGGTACAAATGACTACGAATAAAGTAAATAAGCTACAAGGATATATTGTATAACATAGGGAATATAGTCACTATTTTATTATAACTTTATTTTTTTAGATTGGCATCATTTTATTTTTTTAACATCTTTATTGGAGTATAGTTGCTTTACAATGTTGTGTTAGTTTCTGCTGTACAACACAGTGAATCAGCTATACGTATACATATATCCCCATATCCCCTCCCTCTTGTGTCTCCCTCCCACCCTCCCTATCCCACCCCTCTAGGTGGTCACAAAGCACCGAGCTGATCTCCCTGTGGTATGTGGCTGCTTCCCACTAGCTATCTATTTTACATTTGGTAGTGCATATATGTCAATGCCACCCTCTCACTTCGTCCCAGCTTACCCTTCCCCCTCCCCGTGTCCTCAAGTCCATTCTCTATGTCTGCATCTTTATTCCTGTCCTGCCTCTAGGTTCTTCAGAATTTTTTTTTTTTTTAGATTCCATATATATGTGTTAGCATATGGTACTTGTTTTTCTCTTTCTGACTTACTTCATCCTGTATGGCAGATTCTAGGTCCACCCACTTCACTACAAATAACTCAATTCCATTTCTTTTTCTTGCCAAGTAATATTTCACTGTATATATTTGCCACATCTTCTCTATCCATTCATCTGTCAATGAACACTTAGGTTGCTTCCATGTCCTGGCTATTGTAAATAGTGCTGTAATGAACATTGTGGTGCATGACTCTTTTTGAATTATGATTTTCTCAGGGTATATGCACAGTAGTGGGATTGCTGGGTCATCTGGTAATTCTATTTTTAGTTTTTTAAGGAACCTCCATACTGTTCTCCATAGTGACTGTATCAATTTACATTCCCACCAACAGTGCAAGAGGGTTCCCTTTTCTTCACATCCTCTCCAGCATTTATTGTTTGTAGATTTTTTTGATGATGGCCATTCTGACCGGTGTGAGGTGATACCTCATTGTAGTTTTGAGTTGCATTTCTCTAATGATTAATGATGCTGAGCATCCTTTCATGTGTTTGTTGGCAATCTGTATATCTTCTTTGGAGAAATGTCTATTTAGGTCTTCTGCCCATTTTTGGATTGGGTTGTTTGTTTTTTTGATATTGAGCTGCATGAGTTGCCTGTATATTTTGGAGATTAATCCTTTGTCAGTTGCTTCACTTGCAAATATTTTCTCCCATTCTGAGGGTTGTCTTTTCCTCTTGTTTATGGTTTCTTTTGCTATGCAAAAGACTTTAAGTTTCATTAGGTCCCATTTGTTTATTTTTGTTTTTATTTCCATTTCTCTAGGAGGTGGGTCAAAAAGGATCTTGCAGTGATTTATGTCATAGAGTGTTCTGCCTAGCTTTTCCTCTAAGAGTTTTATAGTGTCTGGCCTTACATTTAAGTCTTTAATCCGTTTCGAGTTTCTTTTTGTGTATGATGTTAGAAGGTGTTCTAATTTCATTCTTTAACATGCAGCCTCCAGTTTTCCCAGCACCACTTATTGAAGAGGTTGTCTTTTCTCCATTGTATACTCTTGCCTCCTTTATCAAACATAAAGTGACCGTATGTGCGTGGGTTCATCTCTGGGCTTTCTCTCCTGTTCCATTGATCTATATTTCTGTTTTTGTGCCAGTACCATACTGTCTTGATTACTGTAGCTTTGTAGTATAGTCTGAAGTCAGGGAGCCTGATTCCTCCAGCTCCGTTTTTCTTTCTCAAGATTGCTTTGGCTATTCGGGGTCTTTTGTGTTTCCATACAAATTGTGAAATTTTTTGTTCTAGTTCTGTGAAAAATGCCGTTGGTAGTTTGATAGGGATTGCATTGGATCTGTAGATTGCTTTGGGTAGTATAGACATTTTCACAATGTTGATTCTTCCAGTCTAAGAACATGGCATATCTCTCCATCTGTTTGTATCAGCTTTAATTTCTTTCATCAGTGTCTTATAGTTTTCTGCATACAGGTCCTTTGTCTCCTTAGGTAGGTTTATTCCTATAATAACTTTATCTTTTTTAAAATTTTTTTTAAAAAATTTATATTTTATTTATTTATTTTTGGCTGCACTGAGTCTTTGTTGCTGTGCGCAGGTTTTCTCTAGTTGTGGCGAGCGGGTGCTACTCTTCGTTGTGGTGCATGGTCTCATTGCGGTGGCCTCTTGTTGTGGAGCATGGGCTTCAGGCATGTGGGCTTCGTTAACTGTGGCACACGGGCTCAGTAGTTGTGGCTCGCAGGCTCTAGAGCGCAGGCTCAGTAGTTGTGGCGCACAGGCTTAGCTGCTCCGTGGCATGGGGGATCTTCCCAGACCAGGGCTCAAACTCGTCGTGCACCCTGCATTGGCAGGCAGATTCTTAACCACTGCGCCACCAGGGAAAGTCCCCTTATAATATCTTTAAATGGCATATAATCTAAAGTAATTTTGAGTCACTATGCTGTACACTCAAAAACATAATATAATAAATCAAGTATACATTTAAAAAACTCTGTACGCTCCTTCTGTGTTTACTACAATCTGGCACAGTGCCTAATTATCAGTTTTCAGTATGTATTGAATGAATGTTGCCCCTTATCCCAGTCACAGATGAAGAGGGCAACCGGATCCATGGGTATGTGTTTTGAATATTCTTTTTCAACTATGGGAGGTGGGTCGGATGGAGCGCATTAGGCCGTCCTTGTGATGAATCAGTCCTTCTAGTGAGTGAGTAAGTGAGTGAGGCTGTCTCCAGACAAAGAGTGAGGGTGCGGGAAGCAGCTTGCAGACTTGCAACAAAACAGAAGGCTGTCCTTGGTCTGCCCAGAAACAAAGCAGGGCCCTATTCACCTTAGCAGCCTTCATGCTGACTAATGAATGAGTGAGCCCAGATCCCATCCCAGGGCAGTGCTCCTTTTGTTAATGTGTTAGAAAAAAGTCAAACTCTTTGACTCAGGTAATTATAAACCCTTGCCAAGTTCAGGCTCATCAAAAAAAATTGTACTTGAGATATCATATTAGGTACAACAGGTCAAATATGTCCTATTCCTAAAGCAAGCTTAGACACCGAAGAAATATTTCCCATGAAAGTTTTTGTTTGCATTCTAGGAAATGATCTGCTTTGTTTAAATTCAAGGTACCCAAAACTAATTTAATTGCTCTTCTGCTCCGTCCCAAAGTACTGGCTAACTTCTGTGGGTTACATGAATAGTACCCAAAATTCATTTCAATTTTAAAATAAGAAAGGTGAATGATGCATCCTGTGCCCACCATCAATGATACAGGAGGAGAACTGATTTTTTGTGACCTGGCCATGCTTTGCGTATCTCAGCAGTTCTCAATCCTGGCTGCACCTTAGAATCACCTGGGAGCTTTAAGAAAAATACTAATGCTCAGGCCACACCCTAGACCAAAGGAATAAGAATCTCTAGGAGTGGGGGCAGGGGCTTTAGCATTCTTTAAACTGCCAGGTGATTCCAGGGTGCAGCCAGATTATACCTCAGCTGCTTCCCTAGAGGAGTCTCCTGTAATGTCTGCTCCCTGCTTGTCAATCCTCATCACCTTTGCATTTCTTCATGCGTTATTTGGCCTGAAACCAGCCAAGGAAGAGGGAATGATAAACAATGGGAAGCAGAAGCCAGAGTCTCCCAAATGAGGGATCAGAAATTTCTAACACATCGGAAGGAATGGAGGAACAGCAGGACTGTTCGAAGGATACGAAGATTCAAAAGATAGGAAATATCACTGGAGATGTTTTATAAAGTCCTTGTTCAATTCTAAGACACTGGTTTTACTGCAAGATCCTGCATCTAATTTGGATTTTAAGAATGAATTTTCACCTATTCATGCTTCTAAGGCTTGATTATATAAGCTTTCCTCTTTCCCTCCCCTATTCCTCTCTCTCCTCTTCTAAGTTTCTGTTTCCTTGTCTTCCTCAGGCCCATCAGTTTCAGTCTTTCCCTCCCTTGCCCCTGTCTCTCTCCCTCTAATCCTTCACCAGCAGCTCTTGTTCCTCCTCACCCCGTCCCCAACCCAGACCTCTCCTGTTCTCTCTGTGTGTCTTTGTCTCCCTGTCTCTGTCTCTCTTCTTTCTGGTCTCTTCTTCCCACTCACTCTCTATTTTCGTATGTCTCTGTATCTCTGGGGGTCTCTGTCTCCATCTCTCACTTTCAGCTTTTCTGTCTCTCTGCCTGTTTTTGTTTGTTTCTCTCTCCCGCCCATATCTTTCTCTCTCCGTCTCTCTATATCTGACATGGTTAAGAGTCTCTCCCTCCCTCATTCACCTCCCCACCTTTTGTCTTTCTCCCTCCTGATTTCTTTCCCTCCCAACCTCCCTCTCCCTGTTCAGGATCTCTTCGTGTCTATGTGCTTGCATATGAAGGTGTCTAGGTGTCTGGGTCTCTCCCCATTTATTTCTCAGTCTCTATCTCTTTCTCTCCATCTCTCTGTCTCTGTCTCTGTCTCATTCTCTTATCTGTTTTTCTTCTGGGTATCTCTTTCTGTGTCTGTCTCTTTTTCTGTTTCTCCTTTATCTTTCTGTCTCTAGCTCTTTCTGTTTCTCTCTCTTCCTTTCACCCACACACTACTCTGTGTGCTTGCTCTCTATCTGTCCTCTTGTCTCCATGACCTTCATTTTTGTAATGATTTGTAGGCAGGGGCCTTGACTGAGCTTGGCTTCACCCAAAGATGGCTGCATTTTCCTTACTGACTGAGAGGAGAGGGGATGGTGAAGAAACACAAGTGAGCGCACACGCATCCTGGTGCCTTTCTTATTTCCCCCAAGACACCACAATACTGCCTGCAGGCCTGGGGCCGGATGAGCGGGGGTGCTGGCAGCCTTCCTGCCAGGGGAGCACAGCCCGTGCAGGCCGCTGGGTCGGGAGGGGTGCGGGTTTGTGGGGTGGTTACCGCTGCCACTAGGGTCCGGCTTCCTCTCTGGCCTCAGCCCCTTCATCACACAGATGCTCTCCATGACCAGCTTGACAGGACCTGGTGGGTTCTGCATCGACTTCACCAGTGAGATGTCTGCCGGGTTCAGGGTGTCCAGTGCAGCGAGTGCAGCCTCCAGAGCCGGCATTGCCTCTGCCAGATCCCCTTCACATTCGTTCTGCAGGCGGTACAGAGACAGAAGGGGTGAGTGCCTGGCGCCCGGCACACCGGGCGTGAAGCAAGCTCTGCTTCTGGGGGAAGCAGCAGAAGGGAGAAGAGGTGCCTCCCGCCCCAGTGTCCTTCCAGGACACTGCTCCCTCCCGGAGGTTTGCATGGCGAGGGTGGCTCTCACAGGCAGCAGGGAAGCATGCACGCATTTGGGAGCTGTGGTTTGGATGCCTTGGACATTTGAGAATTTACCTGTTTTGCGATCTTAAAAAAATCACGCTTTTGGTTTTTAACGAATTCCCAAGAGATATATGCAGTCAGTGACCTCATACCCATTGATCAAGGATGGGTTGAGAAGATGAAGTAAAGAATGAAGCCTAGGGGTGAGTGACAGATGGGATGGGGATTAGGGCAAGTTTGGGGAAGAATAAGGCATGGGGGGTGGGAGAATGTCAGAGATGGGGTGAGGGTCTGGGATGCACTGTAGCTCAGAGATGGGGTAGGGGTGGAGCTGGGGACAGGGTGGAGTTTAAGGCAAGACTTTCAGGAGGAGGAATGGGGATAGAGATTAGAGTTGGGTAGTGAGTTCTGGGAAAAGGAGACCGTATATGTTTTGCCCATTATTTCTTTGTTTGAAAGCAAAGCTAACATAATGGAATATTATTCAGCCATAAAAAGAAATGAAGTGACAATTCGGATGAATGCAACAACACGGATGAACCTTGAGAACATTATGCTAAGTGAAAGCAGCCAGACAGACACAAAATGCCACCCCCTCTATGATTCCATTCACATGAATTGTGCGTAAAAGGAAAATCCACAGAGGCAGAAGGTAGGTTAGTGGTTGCCAGGGGCTAGGCAGAGGGAGAAATGGCTAGCGACTGCTAATGGGTACAGGTTTCTTTTTGGGTAATGAAAATGTTCTAGAAGTAGATAGTGGTGATTGTTGTGCAACTTTGTGAATATACTAAAACCTCTGAATTGCATGATTTAAAAAGGTGAATATTCATGGTATGTGAATTATATCTCAATTTTTTTTTAAAAAAGGGAAGATTAACATTATAAGATTTCAGAATTTCATAGATTACAGTTGGCCCTCTGTACCTGTAGATTTGGAACCACGGGTCCAGAGGGCAGACGGCAGGGGCTTGAGCATCTGCGGATTTTGGTATCTGTGGGGTGGGCCGGGGGGTGGGGTGGGGTGGGGAGGGCTGGACCCAATCCTCTGCAAATACAACTGCATTTAGCAGTTCAATTACCAAATCCTCCTCCAACAACAACAATGAAACGAGGACTCGAGAGGGAAAATGAGTTAGCCAAGGTCACAAAGCTGGTTAGTCAACGAGCCAAGCTCCAATCCTGGGCCCCTGGCTCCCCACTCAGTGAATTTTCTGTTAGTCTCCCAGCGCAGGGACCGATCACACAGCCATGACTGAAGTGAAACTTCAAAAGAGAATGTTAAAAGTAGCATGTGTCGAAGTCTCTGTCCTGCACGTTCATTGTGATAAGCAAACAAAATAAAGGAGGTTCCACCTTCTTACGTACAGGTGTGTGCACATGTGTATATGTACACGCATGTGTGTATCATGGATTCTTTATTTCAGGTTTTCTGCTTTTCCTATCAGTTTATAGCAAGGTTTTATTTGGCTTCCTTATATTAACCCCCACCCCCAGAGGAGCCACGTTAGATGTCCCCAGTATCAAAATGGAAGGTCCTGCTTTGCATGGTAAGAATGGCTCGGTCCCGGGGGCAATTTAGTTTTGCCCCTTCTTCAGCCCTAGGAAATGTGCCAGAGTGCGAGACAAGGGGCAGGACCAGGGCTGCCCCTGCTGCTTCCCACGGCCAGCTTCGGAAAGGGTTCGGTGGCCGAGGAGGCTACCGGCATTGGCTCAGCTACATCCTTGGATTCTCAGTAGATGTCAACCACCCCAGGGGCCCCTGGTGCCCTATTATTGATAGTTCTGGGTCACTTTCCTGTAATGTGCCAGACAACTAGTGGCCCGGCAGCTCTGCTTCTTTCCTAAGGTTGAGGCCTGGATTCTAGCAAGTTTGTTTGTTAGGTGACTCAAAAGGCCTCTAATGGTAACATTTAGAGTTACAAACTCTAGCAGTGATTCTCAACGCTGACTCTGCATCAGAGTCACTGAGGGGCATTTAGGGCATCCTCATGTCAGGCTCCACACCCAGAGATTCTGATTCAGTCAGTCTGGGTGGGGTCTGGGCATGTGCATTTTTAAAACTCCAAAGCTCTGTTGAGAGATTCCAGTTGATACTCTGGAAACACTGAAAACAAGGCAGGAAGGAACAGACTTCAATGCCCAATAGGGGAATGGCCACTTGAGAGGTGAAGCACCTACTTAAAATGGTCATTAAAATGATTATATGACATTTTGGAAAAACATTTGTGATAAGCTGTTAAGGAAATTAAAAAGCATAAAGCAAATCACAATTATGCTATGATTGCAATACCAAAACTATCCACGTGTATAAACAGGAAGTAGAGGAAAACTTGGAAAATTGGAAAGGTGTTAAAGTTGAGCTCTTAAAAATTCTTTTGTATGTGTTATGACACCATTTGTTTCTATGATTAAAAAAATTATAATTAAAAATGACTTCTGTGGGGACTTCTCTGGTGATCCAGTTGTTGAGAATCCACCTTACAATGCAGGGGGTGCAGGTTCAATCCCTGGTCGGGAAGGTAAGATCTCACATGCCGCAGGGTGGGGCAACTAAGCCCGCACGCCGCAGCTGTTGAGCTCGCCAGCCACAACTAGAGAGAAGCGCATGAGTCTATACACTCTGGAGCCCACACGCTGCACAATGAAGACCCCGCGTGTGGGCCACAACTAAGACCTGACACAGGCCCCCCCAAAAAAACACCCCAAAAAATAAAATAAAAATGACCTCTGTGGCTTAGCAGTGCACAGAGCAGCAGGGCTGTTTGAGGCGTGTGAAGCACAGTGCTTGCGGATGAAATGTAATCAACTCTGCAGTACTCCTGACATCATTTATTATCCTTGTTACGGGGGAAAGATGATCCATTAGCTTAAAAAGAATCGACCAATGTAAGCAAACCATTTTATTTGGAAGCAAGCTCTTGTTTGAAGAATGGTCAGAAGAAATTTCTAACTGCTAAGTGGAGACACAGGGACAAGCATCTTCAGCTAAGTGCCAAGAGCCTTGGAGTCTGATCCCACCAACTAGCTGTGCGGCTCTGCAAAGTCAATTTACCACTGAACCTCAGTGTTGTTGACTTCTAGATATTGATGGTTGTCATTAGTAAGTCCAAAGTCATTGTGATAATGGAACCGTATACTTGAAAGTGCTTGGGGAAATATATAACATGAACATTAATCAGATTTTCTTCTAATATCTGAATATAGGTGAAGCCCTTCCCAGGACTGTTCTTCTTTGGTATAAGAATTACCTTCAAATGGGGTCCTCTAGATTCAACAATCTGTCATGTGACAAATATTTACTCCACACCTATGACATGCCAGCCACATCTGAGCAAAAACATGATTGAGGTGAAGGAGATAGCCAGAGGGAACAGCCAGTGCAAGGGCCCTGGGATGGGAACATGCCTTGTGTTTGTTTGGGGGAATAGCTAGGAGGCTGGTGTGGGCAGAAGAGTCAATGAGGGGAAAGTAATAAGAGATAAGGTTAGATCTTGTTGGGGCTTATAGGACCTGACGCTGAGCGAGATGGAGAGTATTTGTAAAACAGTAATGCTTCCTGGAGAGAGCCAGGTGTCATTTACTGGCTGTGTGATGCTGGGAAAGCATCCTTTCAAGCCTCACATTTTTCCTCTGCAAGATGGGCATGACCATGCATATCCTGCAAGACTTTGTTAGGCTCTAGTGAGATAACAGATGAACCCTGAAAATGCGGATTCCCTTTCTTCTCTCTCACAGTTTATACCTTGATTCCTTGAGCAATGGCGGCAGCAGCATTGGCTTCTTCTTCATCGGCTTGCACCAGAAGTTTCTTGGCATCGGCTTCTCGCGTCTCCCCTTCAATTTTCACCATCATCTTAGCGGTCTCCTCAGAGGTCTGAATGAGTTGGGGTTGGAGGGCAGTCAGTTCTACTTGCATGATGGCCACCTAACAAGGAGAGGAAGGTGGGAGGGGTGCAGGGTCAGCTATGTCAATGCCGAAAATGGCATGGCTGGCAAAAGTTGAAACGATTCTCTAACCTATGACACACGCAGAAAATACTAATGATTTTAATGGTACTGGGTACATATTTGTTGGCTGGAGTTTCTCTCTTTGATCTTTCAATATTTCGTTACTGAGTTCATGCTATGTCTTGTAGTTACCAAGCTCTGTGGTAGGCACTAAACATATAACAGTAAACAAAAAAATTTTTTAAAGATACAACACTTAAAAAAAGATATTCCTTGGGGCTTCCCTGGTGGCGCAGTGGTTGAGAGTCTGCCTGCTGATGCAGGGGACACAGGTTCGTGCCCTGGTCCGGGAGGATCCCACATGCCGCAGAGCGGCTGGGCCCGTGAGCCATGGCCGCTGAGCCCGCGCGTCCGGAGCCTGTGCTCCGCAACGGGAGAGGCCACAGCAGTGAGAGGCCCGCGTCCAGCAAAAAAAAAAAAAAAAAGAGATATTCCTTCTGCATTGAGCCTACACTCTAGTGTTGGGGGCAGCGAAAGACAGAACAAAAGAAAGTTAGGAGGAAAAAAACTCTACATTTTTTAAGGCTGTGAAGGAATCATACATGACTGAGAGAGCTGGGATAGAAGGAACTTTCAAGGCCGTTTTTTCCCAACAGTCTGATGCTCTCTAGAAAAGTAGTTTTCTGCCAAGTAGTTTTCTGGCCACTGTTTGAACACTCCTAACGGTGAGGAGCTCACCACCTCTCAGGGGAGCTGGGCCATTTTTCAGGCAGCTGAACACATTAGATTTCCAGATAAGGAGCTAGAATTTACCCCCGGGCAGTTTTTCCCCACTGGTCCTGATTCTGCCTTCGAAGGCAGCTCAGATGCTTACCTGAAGAGAGTTTCATGACCTTGAACCCACTGTCCACAGAAAGCCCACATGAGAGAAGCAGCATAGCATGCTGGCCTGATTAGGAACACAGACTCTGCAGTCACGCAGACCTAAGTTTCAGTTTTGGCCTCACAACTTGCACCAGCTACTCATGAAGCTGTGTGATCGTGGGCAAGTTGCCTGGCCTCTCTGGGTCCTTGGTCTCTTTGTGCGTAATGTGGTGATAACAGTACCTTCCTCCTATACAGCACCAGGCACGTGGTAGGGCTCACGTAATGTTAACTGGCACCACATTCTCTTTACTGGTCTAGACTGTCTCAGGTCATTTTGCTGCTCAACACAGTCTGCTCACCCTTGTCTGGAGAGACTCCAATTTTCAACATCTCTCTGAAAGCTAAGGACCCTGAATTGGACCCAGCAATTGCAGGAGCAGAGCAACAGAGGCACTCCTGATGTTCTTCCCCATCCCTGTGCTGCATGTTGGTGGGTCTGCTATACTCACTGACAGGTCAACCTACTGCAAACCATTCAGTTGCCTGAGTTCTTTTTTTTTTTTTAACGTTTTTATCGGAGTATAAATGCTTTACAATGGTGTGTTACTTTCTGCTTTATAACGAAGTGAATCAGTTAGACATATACATATATCCCTTCCTTAGTTCTTTATTGGTGCTGAAAATCCATGCCTTAGTGTGGTTGTGTCAAGTGGCTCAAGCACAAATCAATCACTAACTTATATGCCAGGCATTTTGCTAAGGGTTACACTTGTGTCAGCCCATTTAATCTTCATAATAGCCCTATGAAGTGAAGCCTGTTATTATCACTTCTTTTTATAGAAGAGGAAACTAGGCCCTAAGAGGTGAAATAACATCGTCAAGGTTCTATAGCTGATAAGTTATAAAGCTGGAATTTGAGTCCAGGCCCTGCTCTTAACCACTGTCTTATTCTGCCCAGCTCCCCACGAGAGTATCCAGGGCTGGGGCAGGGGTGAGGTGGGTAAGGCACTTGCCTTGGGCACAAAATTTAAGGGGGCTCCAAAGAACTCAGTATTCAAGATAAATAGTATTTTACTGTAATGTTGTAAAAAGTTAAATTAGTTCAAAAAGATCCATGATGAACAAAACATCAAAATCTTAAAGATAGACAGGGCTGGGTTTAGGCCAAGCAAGTGAGGTGAGTTCTGCGAGCACAGGGTCAGAGGCTGTCTTTATTTATTTATTTTTTTAATTTATTATTTTTTTTGCTGTCTTTATTTTATTTGGTGCTCTCTTGACTTCTGCACCTGAACAAGTGCTTTACCGCATCCAATCGGTCTTGGACCCCTTTGTCCCTGTACTATTTTGGCAGCGCTCACCTGTGAAGCGGCAAATTCAAGTTTCTGCAGGCCTGTCAGGTAGCGGTTCCTCATCATATCCACCTCTTGCCTCTTCCTATTCAGGAGCGTCTTGAAGGTTAGGATCAATTCGAGGTAGGAGGTGGGGGTAACGTAGTTGTGTCTGCGAAGTGTGTTGTAATAATCAAGCGACAGCTTTTTCACACTCTCCTGGAAATATTTGCACATGGAGATGACCCTGCCGAGGACACAAAGGTGGTCAGGCAGGCCCAACGTGCTCCAGAGAGATCCAGTACAGCCTCGGTTCACAGATGTGAGGATGTGAGAAAGCCGCTCACTATGGCCTACTAGAATCCCAAATTCTGTGAAGCATGTCAACAGAGCCTCGAGAATGATTGGGGAAGTATATATTCTTCCTAGAATGATCGTTGATTAGGTAATTTCTACCTTTAATCACTTTTGTGACTCACCAGGGCTTAAGCTGGAGTTCTTAACCTTTGTCAGTTTGGTGAAGACTCTGGACTTTGCAGAATAATGTTTTAAAATGCATAATGTAATATATAGAGGGTTACAAAGGAACCCAATTATGTTGAAAGAGTTTTCAAAATATTTTAAAAACCAAATTTATGATATAGTAATATGTGTGATTTTATTTATGCATTAAATCAGGGATCAGCAGACTCTTCCTGGTAAGGACCAGATAGTAAATATTTTAGGCTTTGTGGGACAACTTCCCTGGTGGTCCAGTGGTAAAGAATCCACCTTCCAATGCAGGGGACGTGGGTTTGATCCCTGGTCAGGGAACTAAGATCCCACATGCTGCGGGGCAACTAAGCCCGCACCACAGCTACTGAGCTCACGTGCCTCACCTAGAGAGCCTGTGTGCCGCAAACTACAGAGCCCATGTGCTCTGGAACCGCATGCCAAAACTACAGAGCCCATGCACCCTGGAGCCTGTGCACCACAACTAGAGAGAGAAAACCTGCAGGCCACAACTAGAGAAAAGCCTGTGCGCCACAACAAAGAGCCCGTGCGCTGCAACGAAAGATCCCGCATGCCCCAACCAAGGTCCCACGTGCCGCAACTAAGACCTGACGCAGCCAAAAATTAAAAAAAAAAAAAAAAATTTAGGCCTTGTGAGCCACATGGTCTCAAGAGCAACTATTCAACTCTGCCACTGTAGTGTGCATGGCTGTTGCCCAATAAAACATTATTTACGAAAATAGGCTGTGAACTAGACTTGGTCCACGGATCATCATTTGCCGACTGTGGCATTAAATAGTAAGACTGGACAGCAGATCTAACAACTACCATCATTTTCAAGGAAATGATGTATTTGGGGCATCTGTAATGACTGAGTGAGTTATGAAAATAACTGTGATTCCTACTGGTAACAAAGTCACACAATCCTTCTGGGGTTTATTGCCTACATTCATTGAAAGAAATACAAAGTATCAGTTAGATGTCAGTGAAAACGAAGATGTACTTTTTCCCCACTCACATTCACTGTCCCTCTGAATTCTGTTCATGAGCCTATGGACCCAGGTTAAGGGTCTTCTGACCTAGAGAACAAAGTTCAAAGTTCTTAAAAGCCATGAATATTCTGACCGCTACCTATTCCTTCATTTTCTATTCATTCATTTAATAAGCAGTAATTGAACCTACTATGTACCAGGCACTTGCTAGGCACTAAGGATACAGAAGTATACAAGAAGGTGATATGACCCCTGCCTTCATGGGACACCTAGAGTGGTCAACAGTCTTAACCCTTCTCTTACTGTAGCCAAAATTCAGTGCTTTTTTTTTTCGTTTGTATATCTGTGCTTTATACAAAAAAAAAGTTATTTTCATAACAAAAAATCCTCACAAGAACCAGTTTTCATCCCCTTGGCAGCAATATCACCCCTCTTGAGAATGCATGCTCTAAGACTATTGAAATAGCAATAGTATTATATCCAGGTTCTCATAGCTATGACAACAGTGCATCCCTAGGACAATTCTGAACAATGAAATGTTATTCTTTATCAGCAAAGGTGTTTTATTAAATATCTAAATGTGATTTAAAAATATAAGACTTTTTTTTACATAAAATGATAAGTTTTGAAACAGCAACAAGAATAGAGCCAATATCTAGATTTTCATTTGAAATATTTGGTTGCCGTACTAAAATGCAGCTAACACTTACTCTATCCGAATATTGTCATCGAGCTCCACATCTTCTAGAAATGTGTTGGCTACCAATTCCAGGGCATCTGTGGGCCAAGACTGGAACCAGTCAATTGTGCAGCAATTGATCAGGGAAGGGAACATCCGCAGGTGGTTCCGGAAGGCGTCCCCAATCGGACTCATGGCTAATGAAAAGTAGACTTTGTTAGTTCTCTTTCTCCAAGTCAAGGAGGCTGAAAGGGACAGGCAGGTCTTTCCAAGGATTCTGGTGGGGTAAGGGAGCAGTCATGTTTCCTATTGGCACTCCAGGGTGTGATTGGGAATAGTCAGGATGAGTGCCTGGGAAGCACAGGGGGAATCATGGGATATTTTCAGGACACTTTGTGATGGGAATTCCGTTTATTACAATACCTTCTGGCTCATCTCCAGTATCCACATTGTCCCTTCCAGATCCTTAGGGTCACATAGCCAGAGTGGTTTGAGCCCTTTGACCCACGTGCTCTGTTTGTCCTGACTCACAGACATAAGGGAGCTGTGGGGCCATCAGCTTGTTTCTGACCCCATCCCCATCCAACCACAGAGGTTGGATTCTATGCTCCAAATTCCCTTCACTGTTTATTTAGACCCAGTGTGGTGGGAGGAAGCATAATGCACAGGTGAAAGCGTGAGGAGGTCAGCGTGGCTAAAAAAGAGAGAAGGGGAAGCTTGGTTGGAGATGAGAGTGGAGAGGATGGAGGGGACAGCCTGGCAGGTTGCCTCATAAGACTATAGGTTAGGAATTTTGGTCTTTATCTGAATAGAAAGCAATTTAGGTGTTTTAATTTGTGTATGTGTGTAAATATACAACGATCACATTTGCAATACATGAAAAAAAAATCCCCATCCTGACTCAGTGGAACATAAAGGTCTGGAATGGACAGAGTAGACATAGAACAGTTAGAAGGCTGTAGAGGTGAGGTCTGGGTGAGATGATAGCGGCTTAGCTAATATGAAGGTGGCAGAGGTAGAGATAAGTGGGTAGATATGCGAGAGAGAAGGCGAAAACTGACAGGACATGGTAATAAGAGAGAAGTATTAAACACGACCCCTAAGTTTCTGGATAGACTGGAGATATCGTTCATAGAGAGAAGAACTCCAGGTGCTGTTCTGTGAGGTTGCCGGGTACTGTACTAAAAGGAAGGAGAGGGTTCAGAGGAGAATTCCGAGAACTGAGGAGAGTGGAACAGGTTTAAAACAGTTGTTCAGGACAGTGGAAGTTTCCAAAGGAATTCTAGGCACTGACCCGTGGGCGAGTGAGTGCCTTGGCTGGATCATTCCTGGTACCACGGTAAGAGGAACGGACTTAAGGCACAGGAGACCCTGAAATACCCGGAGGAAAAGGGCAAACTGAATTTGCTTCTTCTTACCAAGGACAATGTGAAGGTTGTTTTTTACTCTCTCAATAAAGAAGTTATACATAGAAAGAGGAGTGGCTTCAATCTTCTCGCCTTCTGTCCTTGCTGCCATTTGCATCTTCTCCACAAGGTCAGCCTTCTCGTCAGCGGGGAAGATGTTGGGCACGTCTCCCGTGTTCAGAAGCACGTTGATGTCCTCAATGAATGACTCGTCCTTGATCTGGTTATCGGTGAGGAGGAACACAGTACTCTTGGAGGCCACACCGACCTGTAGCATGATCTTCTTCAGGTCCTCTCGCCAGTCATTGCCTGAGTAGCTCTTAGTGATCTCGATCTGGCATAGCTCATATGAGTTCATGAATGTGGACAGTTTGCTGGCACTTTGCCGCCCACTGCCCCCAATGCCCACCAGCAGCAAGTGGCCTTTGTTCTGCTTCAGGACCCTGCATATCCTGGAGATGTGCTCGATGGTGAACCTGAACATGACCAAGGACATGGGGGCCTTGCTGATGTTGTTGAACTCTTCCAGGTAATACTCCATGACCACTGTGAGCTGTTTTAAGTCAGTGATCTCATCATAGATTTTTTTGTCACTTTCTGGCTTGAAGAAATCTCCAAAGAAGAGGCTACGGATATTATCATCAACTATCTTTCCAGTGGGTGACAGGTGGACGAGGACCTGTGGGAAAGGTAAGTCTCAACTAGGCATTCAGCCAGTAGCCCCAGCCACCATGGTACTGAGAGATGTAGAGGGAGGGAGCAGGGGATGTATTTGTTTCCTCTGAGCATTCTTCAAAGTCATGGTTCATCAACATTTTTTTTTTCTTTAAACAAAATATGTGGATCTCGTGGTTGTAAAGACTATGATGAAAGGACATTTGAGAAAAGAGTGTGAAAGCAAGGGTCAATCTGTTTGCTAAGTGATTAAAACATTGGTGGTCAGATTGTAAGATCCCAAGAGGAGGTAGTCGAAAGATGGCATCATTTTTAATGTATTTGCTCCTTCACCAAATAGAAGTGCGGGCATTTCCCTGGTCCCCACTCTGTACCTAGAGTAGAAATGTTTTAGATGCCTCTTCGTCCTGATATTAAAAACTGGCAGTGCTTCTGCACTTGGCCCCTGGATGCAACATGAAACACTTGTAATTTTTTCTTTGGAGAAATTGTAGCTTCTTAAGAATAGAGGTAGAACTAGATGATGCAAATACATAGGCTTAAAACTTTACTTATATCAAAATAGAAAAGAGAGGGCTTCTCTGGTGGCGCAGCAGTTGAGCGTCTGCCTGCCAATGCAGGGGACACGGGTTCGTGCCCCGGTCCGGGAAGATCCCACGTGCCGTGGAGCGGCTGGGCCCGTGAGCCATGGCCGCTGAGCCTGCGCGTCCGGAGCCTGTGCTCCGCAACGGGAGAGGCCACAACAGTGGGAGGCCTGCGTACCGCAAAAAAAAAAAAAAAAAAAAAAAAGAATAGAAAAGAGGAAATATTTACAAATGGGAAACCATGACAATCTTTCACTCGGGCTTTACCAAGGCATCAATCAAACCATGAAAATTCATGGTGTATTTATTTCTCAACTCACAAATTAACTGACCTTGCAAATGCATTTTACATTAATCATAAACAATAACATCATATCATAAACCATAAGTTTGAATGTATCCAAACTTATATGTTACCAGGGAAGTGAAGTGAAATTGGGCCAACTATTATATCAGCAAACTGAGTGATTAGTTGGCTCAATACACTGTTTCTTGAGATTCAGAAAGTGGAGCTCTAAGTCTCTAGTAGGAAGACAATCTGAAATCTGAGACTAGCATGGTCAAATATTTGGGGCAATTTCTGAGGCCAAATGATCACAGGGTCTGGCTTACCTTTTCCACAGACTGCTTGAAGCAATTGGAGGTGGTTTCCCTCACCGTGTTGAAAAAGACCTGTCTGTCCTCATGATCAATCAGACGGTCATAGAAGACCCGGTAAACCTCATGGATCCAAAGCCGGATAAGCTTTTCTACATCCTGAAAATCCAGTTAATTATTTGAATAAATGGCAGGTGGTGACTGAGGTGGTAGTTCTCAAATAGTTTCTAAAGCCTGGGGTCGATATGGGGCTTTAATGAGATAATGCTTACAAAATACTTAGCACAATGCTTAGCATAGATTAAATGCTTGATAGAAGTTAGATATTACTCTTATCATTGTATATTCCATGTAGCCAAGGATATCACTGAATGAACTTGATAACAGAAATGATAGCGGCTGACCTGTAGGTGGGTGTGAGGGCAGAGCAATACCCCTTGGATCACCCGTGAGAAGTCCCGCAGGTTAAAGACATAGTGTGACTTGGAGGGAGTTGGCAAGAAATTCTCCATTGCAGCTTTATAAATTGTCATCGTAGCTTGTACCAGCAACTTTCCATACCTTGGGAGGAAGGAGAAGGCAGACCAGTTAAAGAGGGGCCAGAACTGAGGACCCCAGGCCAATAACACAGGAACCTCTTACCTTAAGAACATCACATCAAACCCTTTTCCAAAGTGCCAGTCAGCGATTGAACTGAAAATCTTGGTTAAAATGTCATCCTCAAAGGCATTGATGGAAATGATATTCAGATGGCGAGTGAATCGTCCTGGAAAACACGCACAGGTGTGAGTGTGCATATATTCTCACACTTACCTCCTGGGCCTAGAGATCCTGAGATATAGAAGAGTTTTCCCTCTGCCTTAATGTTCTAGAGCTGTGCTGTCCAATATGGCAGCCTTATGAAAATTAAATAACATTAAAATTTAGTTCCTCAGTCTCACTAGCCACATTTCAACTACTCAAGGATAACATGTGACTAGTGGCTGTTGTATTGCACAGTACAGATATAGAACGTCTCCATGATTGCAGAAGTTCTGGTAATAGTGCTAGTCCAGTGCTCAAGGTTGTTAAAAGGTAAAGGCAGGGCTTCCCTGGTGGCGCAGTGATTGAGAGTCCGCCTGCCGATGCAGGGGACGCGAGTTCATGCCCCGGTCTGGGAAGATCCCACATGCCGCGGAGCGGCTAGGCCCATGAGCCATGGCCGCTGAGCCTGCGCGTCCGGAGCCTGTGCTCCGCAACGGGAGAGGCCACAACGGTGAGAGGCCCGCGTACCGCAAAAAAAAAAAAAAAAAGGTAAAGGCAATATATGATCATTGTAAAATAATCAAACAATTCAGAAATACTTTTATAGAAAGTATCCCTTACCTCCCACACACGAAATCCATTCTCTCTCCCCTCCCCACTGTTAGTCTGACATTCTTACATCTCTGTATTTGTATCTATATACCCAATGTTAGATGCCTATATATTTATAGTTATACTAGGTATCAGCTTTATTGAGATGTAATTCACATACTATACAATTCATCCATTTAAAGTACACAATTCAATGATTTTTTAGGATTTTAGTTGTGCAACCATTACCACAATCAATAGCAGAACATTTTAATCACCCCAAAAAGAAATCCTTTACCCACTAGCAGTCACTCCCCACTTCCTTGCAGCCCTTGGCAACTAATAATCTAATTTTTGTCTCTATAGATTTGCCTGCATATCTTCTTTTAAAAGTATTTTTCTATATAAAGTAAAGCACAGATATAGAAAACCACACAAAACAAATGTATAGTTTAGTGAATCATTATAAAGTTAACATCCTTACATCTACCATCCATGTCAAGAAATACAACTTTGCCAGCCCTCCATAGAAGCCCCTCCATATATCCCATCCCAGTCACAGACCTCTCCATTTCTCCCTCCAAAAGTTGCCACTATCCTGACTTTTAAAGTGATTGCTATCTTGCATCTTTATTAACCATGTGTTCATTTCTAGATACCAGAGTTTAATCCCGCTCATTTAAAAAAATTGATATGTCTTTTAAGTCTCTTTTAATCTATAGGTTCCCCCCTCCATCCCTTTCTTTTATCTTCTGTCTGTTGAATAGCTGGACTGTTTGATCTGTAGAAGTTTCCACAGTCAGGATTACATGGTATAATTTACTTGGTTCCTCTGCCCTTCGTATTTCCCACCAATTTGCAGCTGTACCTAGAGACTTAATCAGATTCAGGTTCCACCTCTTTGGCCACACTATAGGTGGTGGTGTAGTCCTTCATCAGAGGGCACATGATGTTGTCTCTCCCTCTGCAACGTTGGTAGCTACTGATTCTCAATGGCTAGATCCATTAATTCACTGAAGTTTGCCAAATGATGATATTCTGATTATATAATTTCTTTTTCATTTACTATATAGTTTATTAAAATATTAGGACTATTTTCAGAAGGGACACTTCCCCTTCATCTATTTGCTTATACAGTGGTATACTTCATATAAGAAAGTCAAAATAAATGCTTGCTTCTTTCCATTTATTTATCAGTTTTCAAGATAATGAACTGGTGTTTTATCATCCTCTGAAGATGACCAGCTATGATTGTTATTACTGATTCATAGACTTAAATATCTTTTGATAAATTTCAATCCATTTAAATTACTATCATTGTTGAAGCTCAAATTTCTCCATATTTGCCAGTTAGAGCCTCCTTGTGTTGTTAACTGAATGCTTTTGACAGGGCCCTGTAGTCTTTGAAAGCTTTCTCATGATTGGATATATGAAAACGTTACAGGCATATATGAAGACGTTACAGATACATCTTGTATATTTCCTGCCCCAGACATGCAATAAGCCATTTCTCCAAGAAGCCTTGTTTATTTTAGTAGGAAACTGGATTTCAAGACCACAGTCTGGGTGCTAAGAATTCTTATTGTTAATGAGTTGGTTATTACTTTTTAGACCTGGAACATGAGTCAGTACTGATATTTCAAATTTAGGACTCCAGGGCTTTTTCTTAACTTCTTCTATAGTACGTCTTGATTTCCTTTTCTCCACACTGAGTCCTGGTTCTCAAGCACACAAGGGACAGTAGAAACAGAAAATACTATAGTTACTCATTCATATAATTCTACTTTTTACATACAACACACTCAGCATAAGAATATACTACCGCCACCAATTACAATAACAGAAGAGTTTAAAACTTCTTGTATGTGCTATCCTCATCCCCCTCCATTTTCAACTGTTCAATATCTACATCATCAAATCATATAGGCTTTATATGTTACAATCCATCCCATGTAGTCTTAGTTCAACAAATAACCACATTAAGTAATGCTCACTACCAGTTGTTATATTGATCTCTTTATAGCTATTTTGATCATGTGAAACCCATTTTCTAACAGATTCCTGAGAAAGGGCTTATGGAAATAAGTCTCTGAGTTCTTGCATGTTGATAATAGTTTTTATTTTATACTTGAAGGTCAGCTTTGCTGGCAACAGAAGCCTTGACTCTCATTGTATTCCCTCAAGTATCACAAATATGTTATTCCGTTTTCTCTAGCATAAAGATTGCAGTTGAAAATTCTTAAGATGATCTAGTTTTCTTTTTCTTTAAAGTCCAGTGATTTTACTAGTCTTGGTAATGATCCTTTTTGAGTCTGTATTCTTAGGTACACAATGTACCTTTTCAATATGTAATTTTCAAAAATACTTTTTTGGGGGGCGCATTTTATTGGATTATAGCTTTTATTATTAGTTCTGTTTTCTTCTTTGAAGAAACTTCAGTTTTCTTCTTTAGACACTCCTGTTAGTTGTATGTTGGATTTCCTCTACCTAACTTTAATATTTGTTACTTTCTCTCAAACCTTTTAGCTCCTTTCTTCATTTCTAGAAAAAAATTTTATTGTGATAAAATATACATAACATAAAATTTACCATTTTTTAAGTGTACAGTTTAGTGGCATCAAGCACATTCACATTGTTGTGTGAACATCACCACCACCTATCTCCAGAATCTTTTCATCTTCTGCAACTGAAACTCATGAAGCCCTAACTTCCCATTTCCCTCTCCCTAGCCTCTGGTAACAACCATTCTACTTTTTGTCTCTGTGAACCTGAGTACCTCATATAAGTGGAATCATATAATATTTGTCCTTTTGTAACTGGTTTATTTCACTAACATAATGTCTTTAAGGTTCATCGATGCTGTAGTATGTCTTTATTTTTTTTCTGATGAAAAAATTCCTTCTAATTTTTTATTTCTTAAGGCATTACTGATTGTATTTATTCTATTTTTGCTCCTTTTAGTTTTGGCTTCATTTCTAAGGTAACTTTTTTTCCCTAATTCTTGAGTTCCATCATTCAATTTCTAAGTTTTTCTAATTCTGATTTATGTCATTCTTTCCTGCCTTGTATTATCTCATCAGTGTCTTTCAGATTATTTTGAAGTAATAGATTAAAGTTTTTAAAGTATGTCTTTCTGTTGTGCTTTTGAAGTAGGGGTGTTTTTCTCTACTCTCTTCCTTCCTACATTAATTTTTATGAAACATGACCTCAATACTTTTTTTTGCTCATTTTTATATATGCAATTAGAGAAGGCTTGACTCAGATGCCTTTTCTAACTCCACAAAGTTTCCTTTTCTGTTGATTTCTTAAGTGTTCAAAAATATAGTGACTTGCTTTCTGAACTTTCCTGCCTCTGTTCCTCTCTCTCACTCTCATTTTGACCTTCTCTTTCCTTTGTTTCTAGTAATCTTAACTTGCTCACTTCTGATTCAACTCCAGTTTCTCTTCAGTGTAGGGTCTCACCTTGTATGGGAGACCTGGGTTGTTAGTTTAGAGAAATCACAACTGGCTATAATGCTCTAGTCCCTCAGAGCTCACTGCACATTCATTGTGCTTACTTGTTATTTGAGAAGGTAAAAGTCCTGCCAACTTCAGCTCCTGTTCTCAGATTGGCTGCCATGCTTATCAGTGAATACCTGTTTGCTACTTTGGGGTTCAACCATTCTCAGGTCTGTTAGATGTCTCAATACTTCCCTCTGCTTTCTCCCGCACAGAGGCAGATAACATGTGGGTCTTGTAGCTGCCAGTGGTTTGTTCCCACCAATTATACTTTAGAATACGTGGGGAATACTCTGCCAGCTAGTTTTGTTGTAAATGTTGTTTATAGGTTTTTGGTTTTGCTATCTAGTTGCTCTGTTCAGGGGAATTTGGGAAGAGCCAAAAACGATGATTCTGGCACAGCTGCTGCCATTTTTCCCAAAACTCTTTTCAATATATATATATGGCATTTTTTTTAAAAAAGGAAAATACATATGTCAGTACATAAGTATTTTATATATATATATATATATATATATATATATATATATATATATACTCCACTATACTTATGTATTGACATATGTAGGTTTTTCTTTTTTTAAAAAAAAAGCCAGAATAATATTTTACACATTGATCTGGAACCATTTACAGTTGTGTGAACTTGAGAAATTCACTTACTCTTTTGATGATAAGGATACTAATAGTACTTAATGTTTGTTAATGTTACCTAAACCCAGATCAGTCTTCTGCCAAGCCATACTCTCAGCCACCACACTACACTGCCTTGAGCTTCAGGTTTCCCATCTCAGCCCTGAAAGCTGGCAGCTGGTCTGGCAAATATCAGCTAGGCTGTTAGTTCTCCACTGAACACAATTCCATTAAATATCAACATCAGACGAGGTCACTCCCTAGCTATGATGGAACAAGACAGAAACAAGTTTGCTCTGAAACCATGAAAACTTCCCCCCTAGCTAATATGAATGACTCTACTTCTTTACCAAGCAGAGAAAAAAATTAAGATACCCACTCATCAAATTGTCCCCACTTCCTGAGATTACCCAATCCCAGAGTCCCTGGTTCCTTAAGCCTTTCCTCACATCACCCAGCACAAGTCCATTTAACTCTCTTACACCAGCCACTCTCATGGTTCTCCATGCTGTGCAGACACCCTTTCTGCAGCAACTTAATAAACCCAATTTCACTTGACTACAGATGTGTTCCTGGCAGACTTTGGGCACTGGTCTTTATTATAGGATCTTTTCAAATATCATATATGTGACATAGCCTGAAAACTGTCAACTGCTGCACAAATGTTAGTAATTACTATTTCCATGATATGTACTGGAAACAGATATTCCCTTTTGAATAGATCTCCACCCCCTGCCAGTTTTATTGAGATATAATTCACATATAACATACATAAGCTGAGGGTTTACAACATGATGATTTGATGCATATAGATATTGCAAAATGATTGCCACAATAAGGTCAAGTAACAATGCCATTGTTGCTGTTGTTGTTAACTAGAGTCACCATGCTATACATTAGATTCCCAAAACTTATTCATCTTATAACTGGAAATTTGTACCCTTTGACCAACATCTCCCCATTTCCCCCATCCCCTAAACCCCAGCAACTACCATTCTACTCCTGTTTCCATGAGTTTGGCTTTTTTAGATTCCACATGTAAGTGATATCATACAGTATTTGTTTTTCTCTGACTTATTTCACTTAGCATAATGTTCTCAGGGTCCATCCATGTTGTCACAAAGGGTAGGATTTCATTCTTTTTTATGGCTGAATAATATCCCATTGTGTGTGTGTGTGTGTGTGTGTTTGTGTACATCTTTATCCATTCATCCATCGATGGACCCTTTGATGGTTTCCATGAGTTGACTATTGTGAATAATGTTGCAATGAACATGGAAGTGCAGATATTTCTTCAGGGTAGTGATTTCATTTCCTTCAGATATACCCAGAAGTGGCATTGCTGGATCATATGGTAGTGCTATTTTTAATTTCTTGAGGAACCTCCTACTGTTTTTCATAGTGGCTGCACCAATTTACATTTCCACCAACAGTGTACAAGGGCACTTGTTATCTCTTGACTTTTTGTTAATAGCCATTCTGTCAGGTGTGAGGTGATATCTCACTGTGATTCTGATTTTCATTTCTCTAATAATTAGCAATATTGAACATCTTTTCATGTGCCTGTTAGCCATTTGTATGTCTTCTTTAGAAAAGTGTCTATTCGAATTCTCTATCCATTTTCAAATCAGATTGTTTGTTGTTTAGCTATTGAGTTGTATGAATTCCTTACATATTTTGTATATTAACTCCTTATCAGACAGATGGTTTGCAAATATTTTCTCCTATTGAATGACTAGGTCTTAGAGAAAAGTAATATACCAAGTTCCTCTCCCTCTCACTAGTGAGAGAAGTGTTGAATTTATAGATGCCAAGTGCCTGAGATCCTGTTATACTCAAACCCAAGGCAAGGTACCCCTGGACTCTGTACTTGAAGTGGAAGGTGATGGGTTTGTGTACCCAAGTAAAATCACCCTGCTTATCTTCCTTATTTTACAAATGAAAAAGACAAATGCCACAGGGGAGAGCAAGGCCACAGAATCTTAAGTCTGGAAATGGCATTAAGATTCTTAACCAAGGATGTATCTCAGAATAAAAGTATGAAAATCTGTAGACCTAGATGGATCAAGTTGCACCTGAAGCAAAATATATTCCTGAAGTGTTAGATGACAGGGGAAAAAATCTTCTTTATTTGTTTGTTTATTATCATTATGATTTTCCTTAGGCCACTTTGGGTTAGGTGTTCTATCTCTGACAATCCAAAGAATTATGAGAAACACAACAGGTGAATCTGTCATGCACCCTTAGTTGAGAACCTCTGATCTAGCCTCCCTCCTGGAACACATGCTGTCCACACTGAACT
This sequence comes from Lagenorhynchus albirostris, assembly GCF_949774975.1. Lineage (NCBI taxonomy): Eukaryota > Metazoa > Chordata > Mammalia > Artiodactyla > Delphinidae > Lagenorhynchus > Lagenorhynchus albirostris. Next base: position 66,001,322 of record NC_083109.1, read on the forward strand.
CCCTTCTTCATGGGACTCTCTGTTCCTCTAGCCAAAGACTCCGCAAATCCTCTTTTCATCTTCCCATCCTATTTCATACAACTACCAACATGAAATATTCAAATGACACTCCTTGAAGCTAACTCAAGTGTCTCTGGCTACAGCCTAAACACACCTTTCTCCACCTTCCATCAGGACGAGTGCCCTGCACCAACCCTCCATCCATGAAGGTGGTCTGGCTCTGCAGGGGGTGGGTGAAGAGTAATGAACTCTCTCCTTCACGTACCAGTAATGTCATTTCTTCCTCCACCAGGGGGGCCCATGGCTGTCACAAGCAGCACATCAACGATGTCCAGCTTGTTTGTGTCCTTCTTGTCAAACCAGTAACCGTGGTCAATCCATTGCCTCAGGAGCTCAATGGGGGGCTGGGCCCCATACACCTCTTTGGCTGGCATGTTGAGGTCATCTGGGGAAAGAAGCCATGGCCACAGATTGTAAGTCTATGGGATCCTTTGCTCTCACAGGAGGTAGCAGATGATTATCCCTCCATGGGAGAGTCTGTGCCCAGTTGTTACATCCTCACTCTAGACAGGGCTCAGCCAGTGGACATTCTTACCATAATGGAAGAGCTTTTCCTGGGTTCTGGGCTCTCCTGCTTTATTGACAGATTGGCATTAACAAACAGACATCTAATTTTTTCCCATATTTCCTCCAGGGTAGGGATTGATTTTCTAAAATAGCATATTGCTCAGTCCTGGCACATAGAAGGCACTCAATAAACTCCAATGAACATGGATTAAATGCCCAGTTTTGTGTCACGTAAGATTTTAGGAGTTTTATACATATTATATCATCTAATCAAAATAATAACTTTATAAGGAAGAGAGTATTACCTTTATGTTAGAGGTGAGGAACTGAAGGTCATGGAATAGTATGCTTAGGGTTAAAAAGTGAGATTTGGACCTAGGTCTGTTTGGCTGCAAAGCTTAATCTGTTTTTGGATATACCATAAAAATAGGAAGGGAGAAAAGACTGGAGGAAAGGAGAAAGGGGGAAAAGAAAGGGAAACAAAATAGGATCCCTGCCTTTAGGGAGCTGTTACTAATTGGCAAGGATATAAATACATGCAACATTTACTATCAATACATGAATTTTAAAGACAGGACATGAGATAACCCAGAAGGGCAGGGCATTACTATTACTAAATGAGAATTTTATGAGTCAGCAGTAAGAGAGTGGAAAAGATAATGTATTTGGCACCAAGAAACCTGGTTTCGGCTCGTGGTTCCAGAATTTTCTAGGTGTTTGACCCTGAACAGGGAATGTAACCTCTGGAGCCTCAATTAACTGACTAGTAAAGTGATAATGGTGGCTGATAAACTGATGGGGCTGTGAGGCTCAAACAAAATAAATGAGCAAGTGCTTTGTAAACATAAAATCCTGGGAAAATTCAATGTGCTTATTTCACAAATATTTATTTAGCAACTATTATATTTCTTCATATACTGATAACATATCTATCTGGCACGTAATGGAATAGAAGCTCATCACAAAGTGTGAGTTGCTTCTGGAGATGCAAGAGGGCAAACACCACAGTCCCCTTCTGGACCTAACTGCCTCTCACTGTAAAGTAACTTTGCCTGATCCACAGGCTCAACTTCATTCCAGGAGAAACTGGGATCCTCCCTCAGGCAAAAAGGCCTGGACTGTGCCTCACTTACTGAAAAGTTGGCTTATAGTACATGGTTAACAAATACTTGGTAATGAATGAAGGAAAGGACAGGAAACAAAAAATGAAAGAAGGAAGAGAGGGAGGGAAGGGAGAGAAGAAGGGATGGAAAGATGGAAGGAAGGAAGGAAGGAAAATAGGAGGGGAGGGAAGGAATGCTGAATTATATTAACCAGAAATAGTTTATCTCCCAGAGAGAGTAAAAGGACTATACAGTGGCTGTACAAGGGGAGATTCTGTTTTGCTGCAGCTTAGAGTAGAAGAATTTGGTGTGTCCAGATGCAGGCCAATGCCTTACCCACAAATACCACTGCTTTCTTCCCTATGGGAGGCCCAAAAAGGCCCTTCCGCCGTCGATCCAGCTTGGACATGATGATATCCTGGGTCTGACTGGCTGAAGTTCTGGCAGAGAAATTGATGAAGTTGGGCAGATAAGTATTTTTGGGAAGGCGGAAAAGGAAGTTGTTGGTGATGACTGATTTGCCAGTGCCCGTGGGTCCTACGAACAGCATTGGAATCTCATGGTCCAGGTAGGTTTTCAAGAAGAAGGACTGCCGGGCTGTTTCCATTGTGGGGATGATGAGTTCTGAGACCTGTGCCACAAAGACATGGTGAGTCTCGGTACTGAGCCCAGGAGATTGGGTCTTGGAATTCAGGAGACTTGGGTTCTATCCTTACTATCCGTTCAGCTCCATCTCTTATTTATCTTTATGATTTTGAGTATTTTACCTCTCCAGGGGCCTTAGTTTCTTCATCTGTAAAATGGGGATAATAATGGCACCTAGTTCACTGAGCTGTTTTGAGGATTAAATTAAATCTTGCACGTAAATATGGGCATTTTAGAGATGAGGAAACTCTGTTTTAGAGATGAGGAAGCTGAGATCCAGAGCTCACTTACACACCAAGTAAGTGGAAATGCAAGGATTTTAATTCCAGCTTGTCTGATTCCAAGGTTTATATTCTTAACCACTGAAATGTCATATTATAAACACCAATTACAGTAAGGATGGGTCTATAGCTACTGCCGTCTGAGACCACTCCTCTGAACCAAGCTGACTGCCTTGCCCCAGGAAAGGTCCACCTCCCATACGCCACCTATACTGCTTGTTCAAGAAGGGTTAGGTGTGACCCTTGACCCCCATTCCCTGTGCTTGTTCCTCATCTGCTTTTCCTAATGCTCAGATTCTTGGTTGTTCCTGTTAACTCTTTTTCCAATATGGAAACTGCAATACTATTCCTGGTATTCAGGCTCCAATTGGGCTCTAAGGGCTTGGTCTTGAGCTCCTGGAATCCCTATTACTTATTTGTCTACTACTTAAATGTCTAGACTAGAAGGGGCTAGTGAACATGGAGCCACTGTTGTGCTGTTGTGCAACTCTAGGGAGCACCATTCACACTATGGTTTATGTAAATGGCGCCCCTAAAGCAAAACTAGACCATAATGCAAGTGGCACCAACAGGGACTGTGCAACATGGTGGCCTTGTGTCTATTGGTAGACAAAAGTCTTGGCTTCTTTTGATAAATAATTTGATCAAAGTAAAAGGAGCAGATAGAACAAAGGAATTGAAGGGGTGAGGAAGAGAATTAACAGGTGTTGAGCTATGGATGTTTTGCCTCTGTTATTCCCTGCAGCTTTCCTAATAACCCTCTGAGGCAGGTATATTATTAGCTCACTTTTTCAGATGAAAAAATTGAGACTGGAGGATGGCTGGCTAACTTGTCCAAACACATAGCCAGTAAGTGATACTAAATGAAGAACCAGGTACCAAGACTAGGAATGTAAAGCAGGTTTTGTTTCTTAGATTTTTATTTTCAGGGGCTAGAACAATTTTTTGACAAAGGAAAAATTCCCAGCAGAACTGAAATATTTTCTGCATTGGACTTTTATTTGTATGAATCCAGCAAGATTTCAAACCCCTGGAGCTCTGGTGATGAAGCTCTTTAAGGAGAATGAAAGTTTAGGGCCTCAGTGCTGTGGGGTTCTTTACAAGACAGCCTCCAGGGTGTGTCCTGAACTCAACACACATTCACTCCTGCTTATTGCACCCTTTTCCCAAGCAGCTGTGCTCCTGTCTGGTGTCTGACTTTGTCATCAGTATTTCCACTTTCCCATCCACCTCCTACTACTCTATCTGGGGCCTGAACAATCTACAATCACCCCCAGAAAGATAAATTATGTCCACTAGATAACTGCAAATAGAGGCACGAAATTGCACATCTGGAAAAAATTTTCCACAAGGAAATGAGCAGGAGTTGTAGGTGAATTGTCTGCTAACCAGAAAATCTATTAATCAATACCCATTTTTCTGAGAATTCTGATTAAAGAAATCTTTCTCTGGGGATTTTAAAGAAAAGGCAAGGATCTTTTTGGCTGAGGTATCTGAGAGGTGGACTGATGACCGTCTGGCATTATAGACAGTGATAATAACCAGAATAGCAGCAGCATAATCTAGCACACAGTGTGTGCCACAAATTCATGTATAATGTCTTCAATCCTTGCAGCCATCCTTTAGGTATTTTTTTCTGCTATTGTGTAGTTGAGTAAATTGAGGCAGAGAGAGTGAAGGCTGAGTAAGGAATCTGGGACTCTCTGATTCTAAAGTCCATGTTTTGAAGGCTCAGTCCAGCTCATGTTTGAACCTTTTTCTAAAGTAAGTTCTTAAAAATGCTAACACAGACCTGCTGTTAACCTCTCCACTTTGCTGAATATCAGGTCATTACCAAAGTTCCATGGCCAATAACTCTCTTTTACCTTTGCATTTGCTGGGATATTTTCCTCCTCTTTGGTGATATACTCTGTCCATGTGTACCAATGTCCACCACCTTGCTTGAGGAAATAAAAATCATAGATGCTTCCTGTACCCAAAGAAATAGAATAGGTTATTAGTACATCAGGGGTTTACATTTCATATTTGAGGTATTTAACTACCTCAGCCATAGGCATCTGAAATGTGTAACTACCAGTACTGGCATAGTTGTGTAACGGTATAACCTGGAACAACAACTTTTAAAGGGTAATAACTTTATTATATGTATAGAAATAATAGTTGCTAATTATACAAATAATTATTCTTAATAATATAAAGAGGAAGTATTGAAAAGAACAAAAAAGGAAGAAAACAAATTGCTCCAAATCTCACATCTAGAGAGAACTTTTTTTTTTTTTAGAGATAACTTTTGATGGCAACCCTTCCAGTCCTCTCTCAAGACACACAAACATATTAAAGATGGAAGTATAGGTAGATGAAAGAAAGGATTTTATTAGCATAGGATCATTTGATATTATATATCATACACTATATATATATATATATATGATTTATATTAATACAACATAAAATATAATTATATTTTTATATATTACACTATTAAAAATAAAAACATTAAATCTAATTTTACTTAAATTAGAAGAAAAGGAGACTAAAATGAAACTGAAGGACCTGCTAAACTTCAGATAATCATTATTCACTACAAGAGATACTGGTTCCTAAAAGTGGTTTCTTTTTTTTTTTATTCAATTGAGGTATAACTGACAAATAACATTATATTAGTTTCAGGTATAAAATATAATGATTCAATATTTATATATACAGTGAACTGATCACATTATAAAATTATATTAATAAAGATTGTATATATAATATATAATGCATGTAATGTCAAATGATTCTATTCTTATAAAATCTGTCACTATACATAGAATTTTTTTTCTTGTGAGGAAAACTTTTTTTGTGTGTGTGTGTGGTATGCGGGCCTCTCACTGTTGTGGCCTCTCCCGTTGCGGAGCGCAGGCTCCGGACGTGCAGGCTCAGCGGCCATGGCTCACGGGCCCAGCCGCTCTGCGGCATGTGGGATCTTCCTGGACCGGGGCATGAACCCGTGTCCCCTGCATCGGCAGGTGGACTCTCAACCACTGCGCCACCAGGGAAGCCCAAGAGTAGTATTCTTATGTCACATTTTCTTTCCTTCAGAATGTTGCAGACCATTGTTCCAGTGTGTTTTCTTGCATTCTAGGTTGCTGTGTGTAAGTCTGAGGCCCATCAGATATTTCCACTTTTATTGATTTTTCTTTCCTACACAGATGCGATGGAATCTCTTTTATCCTGGAAGTCCAATAATTTAATCATATTATTTCTTTTGGTCAATTATTCTGGATCAGTTTTTCTTGGAATACAGCATACTCTTAAAATTTACAGAAGCAGTTCTTCATTTTAGGAAAACTTTCTGCATTTATATCTTAGTATATGTTGTCTACACTATTTATTGGGTTACCCACTAAAGGAACTAGCACTGTTTGGTCTCCATATCAGTCATATTCTTTATAATTGCTCTTAGACTTCATCTTCTGTAGCAAGTGTAGTTATCTGAAACCTTTCCTCTCAGCCATTTGTTAGCTGTCTAGACTTGTATGCTTTATTCCTTGCTGGTTCTCATTTATTAGATCATTAATAGCATTGTTTAGATCTCAATTTGTTTCTTTGGTTTCTCAACCCCTCTTTTTCTCTGATTCTGTGGTTTTATCACCTCATCTACAAACTTTAAAATGACAGATTTATTAAGATATAATTCACACATGATATAATTCACCCATTTCAATTGTACAATTCAATCGTTTACTAAAAAACATGTATGTATGAATATACTAATATTCACAGAGTTGTACAGTCATTACCATAATCAATTTTAGAACATTTAATTGCACCAAAAAGAAACCTCATACCTCTTAGCTGTCACCTCCCAAATCCTCTTCTCGTCCCTCATCTCCCCACATGCCCACAACATTAGGCAACCACTAATGTACTTTCTGTCTTTATAGATTTACTATTCTGGACATTTCATATAATTGAAGTCATCCAATAGATGTTCTTTTGTGACTGGATTCTTTTACTCATCATAATGTTTTTAAGGTTTATCCACATTGTATCATGTATTATTACTTCATTTCTTTTTATTGTTGAATAATGTTTAATTGTATGGATATACTATATTTTATTTATTCATTCATCAGTTGATGGGCATTTGGATTGTTTCCACTTTTTGGTCATTATGAATTATGCTGTTATGAACATTTGTGTACAAGTCTTTGTGTGGACATCTGTTTTTATTTCTCTTGGGCATATATCTAGGAGTGGAATTGCTTGGTCACATGGTAACTCTATGTTTAACTTTCTTTTGTTTGTTTAACTTTTGAGGAACTGCCAAATGCTATTTTCCAAAGCTGCTGTACTATTTTACATTTCCATTATAACATGTGAGGGTTCCAATTTTCCCACATTCTCACCAACACTTGTTGTTTTCCATCTTTTTTATTATTCTCATTGCAGTTGTGAGTTGGTATCCCATGGTTTTTTTTTTTTTTAATTAATTTATTTATTTTTTTGGTTGTGTTGGGTCTTCGTTTCTGTGTGTGGGCTTTCTCTAGTTGCGGCAAGCGGGGGCCACTCTTCATCGCAGTGCACGGGCCTCTCACTGTCACGGCCTCTCTTGTTGCAGAGCACAGGCTCCAGACGCGCAGGCTCAGTAGTTGTGGCTCACGGGCCCAGCTGCTCCGCAGCATGTGGGATCCTCCCAGACCAGGGCTTGAATCCGTGTCCCCTGCATTGGCAGGCAGACTCTCAACCACTGTGCCACCAGGAAGCCCCGTATCTCGTGTTTTTGATTTGCATTTTCCTGATGGCTAATAATGCTAGTAATGTTGAGTTCTTGTCATGTGCTTGTTGGCCCTTTATATATCTTCTTTGGAGAAATGTCTATTCAGTTACTCTGCCCATTTAAAAATTGTGTTATTTATCTTTTTATCATTGAATTATAATACTTCTTTATACATTCTATATACAAGTCCCTTATCAGATATATGATTTGCAAAAGAAATCTCACCCGTTCTGTGAGTTGTCTTTTCACTTTCTTGATGTTGTCCTATGAAGCACAAAAGTTTTTAATTTTGATGAAGTTCACTTTAACTATTTTTTCTTTTGTTGCTTGTGCTTTTGTTGTCCTAAGACATTGTTGCCTGTCCAAGGTCATGATCATTTGCACCTATGTTTTCTTCTAAGCTTTCATAATTTTAACTTTTGAATTTAGATCTTTGATCCATTTGAGCTAATTTTTTACTATGGTGTAAAGTAGAGGCCCAGATTCATTATTTTACATGTATATATTCATTTATTCCAGCACCATGTGTTGAAAGGATTATTCTTTTTCCATAAAATTATCTTGGTACCCTTGTCAAAAATCAAGTCACTATAAATATGAGGGGCTTATTTCTGGACCCTCAATTCTATTCTATTGATCTATATATCTATCCCTTTGCCAGTAGCACATTGTTCATCTATAAATTTTAAAAATTAAATTTATATTATTACTAAGTTCTTGCAACACAAATAATTTATGTTTCTTAGGTCATGTTTTTCTTTTAGATTCTCATTCTCTGTCTCTGTCTCTTTCTTTCTGATGTTCTTACTCTGATATAATCAGGTAAAATCTTGACATTTTCCCCACCATTATCTAGGGTGAGTTTATTTCCCTCACTTTCTTGGCCACAATTCAAGGACTGGTGTGTGGATTTCTTTTCTGTAGCCTGAGGGTACAGGGGTTGGGTAAAAGGAAATACTCAGTTGCCCTTGCCAGGAAACCTGGGCTTTGAACTCTCTTTCTAAAATTTGGCCAATTTTCCAGAACCATGGGTCCATCCCACTCCCACCCCAGTTAGAGACATGATTCACTCCTGAAAAATTCAGCTCACTTCCCCCACTCAGCATGGAGCTCTGGAAGATGCAAACCCTGGTAGTTTCTCCCACTCCTAATAAGGTCCTACCAAATTATGGAGGGGTTTCATGCTCAAAGGTTTCTCTTAGACATTTTTTTTGCAGCTGCCCAGTCACCACTGCCATCTGCTTTTTCCACACTGGTGATTACCAATGAGAACTCTCAGAATTTTGTCAACTCACCCCCTTTCCTCTCAGCATCACTTTTAGAAGGACAGTGGGGTTGTGGGTTCTGGGTTGAGAGATACAACATGCAGGATCTTTTGTTTCTCTCCTTATCCTCTACCTCTCAATGTTTAAAGAATCAGGCTGTAACTGGGAAATTTTTAGGCTTAAACTGTTGTTATTGTTCATATCATTATGTATTATAGGAGAGAGTTTCTATTATCCTACATCACTGTGCAGCTCTACCTAGAAGTCAATCTGGTACAACACTTTTAGAAAGCAATCTGGCACTATGCTTACAGAGCTACAAAAATGTCTCTAGTCCAAGTCAGAAATCACATTCTGGGAATTTATCATAAGGAAATAATTCATAATGAAAATAATCTCTCTACATGAGTACACAGCACCATCTGTGATAACAAAAATTTAAAAATAATTTACATGTCCCACATTAGAAGACCGGTCAAAATTATGTCTTATAAAATGAATGGAATGCTTTGCAGTCATTAAAATGATAATTACGTTATTTACAAAACAGAAATAGATGCACAGACATAGAAAACAAACTTATGGTTACCAAAGGGGAAAGGAGGGGGGAGGGTTAAATTAAGAATTTGGGATTAACAGATACCACTATATCTAAGATAGGTAAACAACAAGGACCTACTGTATAGCACAAGGAACTATATTCAATATCTTGTAAAAACCTGTAATGGAAAAGAATCTGAAAAAGAATAGCCATAGGCATATAATGTGTGTTTATATAAATATATTTATATATATATAAAACTGAATCAGTTTGCTGTATACCTGAAGCATTGTAAATCAACTATACTTCAATTAAAAAAAAGAGAGGGACTTCCCTTGTGGCACAGTGGTTAAGAATCCGCCAGCCAATGCAGGGGACACGGGTTCGAGCCCTGCCGGGAAGATCCCACATGCTGCGAAGCAACTAAGCCCGTGCGCCACAGCTACTGAGCCTGCACTCTAGAGCTCGTGTGCCACAACTACTGAGCCTGCGTGCTGCAACTACTGAAGCCCACGCGCCTAGAGCCCGTGCTCTGCAACAAGAGAAACTACTGCAATGAGAGGCCTGCACACTGCAGCGAAGAGTAGCCCCTGCTTGCCGCAACTGGGGAAAGCCCGCGCGCAGCAACAAAGACCCAACGGATCCAAAATAAATAAATAAAATAAATTTATTAAAAAAAAAGAGAGAGAACTAGGGGCAATGATGTAGATGCACATTCTAGAGAGATGAAGTGACCTTAAGAAGAGAATTCACATTATCTAGAACTAAGAGGAAGATAAGGAGATATATACCCAATTAATACTTAAGTAAAATAGAAAACTAAAAAATGCAGTTTTAAAATAAATTATCTATTAAATACTTTAAAATGATAGCTACAAAATCTAAGTATTAATAAAGAAAAATGCATTCAAGAAACAATGACAGATAAAATAGAAGAATAAAAAAGGGAATATATACCATTATGTCAACTATATAAAGAGATGAAAGCAGTGGACAAGATAGAGAAAGATATTTTGAAAACTGAAATACTTGTGATAGTGTGGTATGAACAAAAATATTTTTGATCATTTTTATTTAATAGAATTAAATTGTTTTTATAATAAAAAAAGAGATAGAAAAAGCATGACTCAGAAAAGCATTTATCGCCTTCTCTTGCTGATGTTATTAGCTAGAGTTAATTTGTGGCTTGATACAGGAACATTTCGGCCAAAGAGAAAAGGTCCAACTGAGTAAAAGTGGATTTACTGCTGTGTGATCTTGGCCAAGGTTACCATTTGCATATCTGTAAAATGGGCCTGATTTTACATAAAGCTTAGAGAATCCCTGTGGAAGGTGAATGAGATATATGTGTCAGACATTTAGCATAGCTGTGGGCACACAGAGAGGCACTTGAGAACATTTAGCTCTAGGTCTGTTTGGTCCTCATCAGAGTAGTGCTCCTGTTCGCTCTGCACTGTGATTTTTACTCAAACTCTGATGCAAGTGCAGGGGTGGAATGGGGAGAATAGTAGTAGAAATCCAGGAAGACAAATTAGTTCTATCACCTCTGACCACCCCCTGCCCCAGCTGTTTTCCTCGCCTTCACTTGGGAGAACAAGATAAACTTCAACAGAGAGGTGAGTGGGTTTTCAAAAGACACACAATGGGGGACTTCCCTGGCAGGCCAGTGGTTAAGACTTCACCTTCAAACGCAGGGGGTACGGGTTCGATCCCTGGCCAGGGAGCTAAGATCCCACATGCCTCATGGCCAAAAAACCAAAACATAAAACAGAAGAAATATTGTAACAAATTCAATAAAGACTTTAAAAAAAATGAAAAAACAAACAAACAAAAAGCAAAAGAATAAAGGGAAATTTAGCACTTCTGGACAAATAAAGATCAATGTTAGATGATGTTAACCCAACCTTGAGGGAATTCCCCAAAGGACTGCTGGCTTTCCTTAGTGTGCATTCCCCACACAGTTCCTTCAGCACTTATTTGAGAGATCCATGTGCCCCCAGGCTCCTAGATCATGAAAAGCCCAGAAAACAACATCCCATGAGGTCAGAGAAGGCCTCCCTGGAGCTCTCACCATGAGAATTTTAAACCCTGTGGAAAGGCTAGAAAGACATTTTAAGCTTTTTAAGATGGTAATAAGAAAGTAAAATCAAAGCCAGATCAAGAGGCCACATACTACATGATTCCATGCACTTGAAATGTCCAGAAAAGGCAAATCTATAGAGAGCAGATGAATGGTTGCCTGGGGCTGAGGATGGGAACAGGGATTCACTGAAAATGGGCATGCAGGATCTTGCTGGGGTGATCCATGTTCTAAATTTGTTCTAATGTTCCAATATTCTAAAATTGGGTTAGACAGTTGCACAACTAGGCAAATTTGCTAAAAAACCACTGATTTGCTCACTTAAGTGAGTGAATTTTATGATATGTAAATTGTACCTCAATAAAGCTGTTATATTAGAAAGAATTCACACTTGGCAATTAAAACACATCTTTGGATTCAAATGGGTTCTGTCTAGGAGCTTTGTAATTTCCTATTGTAAAATACTTAGGAAGGCACAAGAGAAAGGAGTGGAATAATGTCACTGAAAACAAAGACTAAAAGAAGCTAGGCAGAATCTCCTCTAACTAAATAGTAGATGAGCTGGACTGAGAAATTTTACCTCAGGAGACTGCATGAGAAAGAGCAACAGGCCCACTGGGTATACTCCTAGTCCCCCCTCCCCCCACCCCTGGATGCAGAGATGCAGAGATGCAGGTGACATCGCACATAGAAAATTAGGCAGCTGTTGCTTTGCCCTGCCAGGTACTACTCTGGGAGAACTGGAAGAACTGTCTCCTTTTTTTCTCATCCTTGCCTTGCCAGGCCATCTTCCTACAGCTGATAGGGGTGGCAGGGTCGCAGACCACAATGAGGAAGGAGATAGTCGTGGCACTTTAAATTCAGTGAGGTATGGTCTTCCAAGGTAAAGAACCACAGTCGCTCCTCAGTTCAAAAATGTCCTTTTTTAGAATGTTCACAGATGAAACAAATAAAAAGCCTGCTTCCAACAGATGGCATTAGTTGATCACATGTGGTCTTTGGATCTTGGCCATCCCATTGTTCCTGACTCTAGAGTTTACAGCATTTGGGTTTTTTTTTTAAGGGGGTTTATGAATACCATTTACCCTGATCATGTCCAAAAGTAGTGGAGAGTTTTGAAAACCAGCAAAAAGAGAGATGTATGATTACCATGGAGACAAAAGTAAAGCTTAACTTTCAATGGATATGTTCACATCGGTCACTTGTAAGGTGTCATTTTGCTCTTACAAACAGCTTTTTCAGAACCAAACCTACGTTTAAGTAGAGTAGTTGTTGCCAAAGAAGGTATACGAAGAAACTAGTCTGCAGTACATGCTGGAAATTATGGGGCCTTTTTAATACTGCATCAGTTGAATAGGACATGGAGGAAGGAGACGAGCCCATTACAGTAGGCAGGAGATGCTGTAGGGAACTTGGAAGCTGTGCACATAATTAGCTGCTCAGCTACAGAAGGAAAGGAAAGATGTTGTCACAAAGTGAACCAAGAATGGGGTCAAGGATACTTCATGTACCAATTTGCTGACACAGCATGAAGAGATTGATCTTGAAGCATGGGGAAGCAGACAACCACACATGGAACCTGTGAAAAAATGTTGCAATGTAAAGGAATACAATATGGAGATTAAACTTGAAGAGTATACCTCTGAACCTTGTTTAATGCAGGACTCACAACCAAATTTCAGAAAACTGTTTGATAGCCTAAATAGGGTGCAAAAAGACATAATTTTTCCATGAAATAGGAACAGAAAACCATAAGGAGAAAACAGGCTTAGATGAAAAGGCAAAATGAGATTAAAAAAGGGAGATGAATGAGCTAACAGATGATGATGAGGAGGAGGACAGCAATAAAAGTTGCTAATATTTATTTAACACTTCCTGTGTACCACGCTTTATTCTAAATGCTTTTACATGTGTTAACCTGTTTAATTCTTACAAGAACACCATGAATACATAGTATTATCATTGCCCTCATTTCATAATTGAGGAAACTGAGTGGCATTAGGGAACTTGCTCAAAGTCACCCAACTAGTAAATACTGGAGCCAGGATTCAAGCTCTGACAATTTGACTTCATGGCCTGTGCTTTTATTTTATTTTATTTTTATTTATTTACTTTTTTTGCGGTACGTGGGCCTCTCACTGTTGTGGCCTCTCCCGTTACGGAGCACAGGCTCCAGACGCGCAGGCTCAGCGGCCATGGCTCACGGGCCCAGCCACTCCGCGGCATGTGGGATCCTCCCGGACCGGGGCACGAACCCGCATCCCCTGCATCGGCAGGTGGACTCTCAGCCACTGCACCACCAGCGAAGCCCCTATGGCCTGTGCTTTTAATCATACACTAAGAAAGGATAGTGAGGAAACAAAAGACACACAGCAAAATTAAAATCACTCAAGGCAGTAAAAGCATAATTGAAGTTGTGGGTGAATCATATTAAAATGAATAATTGGTATAAAAAAAGGCAAAAACACAAAAATAAGGAAAGATGAGATGATAGATATGGAAGCCAGAGACTAAAACTTTCCCTTGATGACTGAAAGGACTCATCATGTTCTAGGAAAAAATAAACAAAAGAATACCTACATCTAGACATAGTCTGTTAAAAATAAAACTATGATAGAACATTACAAAAAAGAACATCAACAGGCCAATAAGAACCTGTGAAAAGGGCTTCCCTGGTGGCGCAGTGGTTAAAATCCACCTGCCAATGCAGGGGACACGGGTTCAAGCCCTGGTCGAGGAAGATCCCACATGCTGTGGAGCAACTAAGCCCATGCACCACAACTACTGAGCCTGTGCTCTAGAGCCTGCAAGCCACAACTACTGAAGCCCACGTGCCCAAACTACTGGAGCCCACGTGCCACAACTACCGGAGCCTATGTGCCTAGAGCCCGTGCTCCGCAACAAGAGCAGCCATCGTAATGAGAAGCCTGTGCACCTCAATGAAGAGTAGTTCCTGCTCGCCACAACTAGAGAAAGCCCATGCGCAGCAACAAAGACTCAACACAGCCAAAAATAAATAAATAAATTAGTTAATTAAATCTATTAAAAAAAAAGAACCTGGGCTTCCCTGGTGGTGCAGTGGTTGAGAGTCCGCCTGCCGATGCAGGGGACGCGGGTTCGTGCCCTGGTCCGGGAAGATCCCACATGCCGCGGAGCAGCTGGGCCCGTGAGCCATGGCGGCTGAGCCTGCGCATCCGGAGCCTGTGCTCCGCAACGGGAGAGGCCACAACAGTGAGAGGCCCGCGTACCACAAACAAACAAACAAACAAAAACACAAAAATTAAAGATAAAGAGAGAATATTAAAAGCAGTGAGGGAAAAGCAACAAGTAACATACAAGGGAACTCACATAAGTCTATCAGCTGATTTTTCAGCAGAAACTCTGCAGGCCAGAAGGGAGTGGCACAATATGTTTAAAGTGATGAAAGGTAAAAACCTACAATCAAAAATACTCTACTTGGCAAGGCTCTCATTCAGATTTGATGGAGTGATCAAAAGCTTTACAGACAAGCAAAAGCTAAAAAAGTTCAGCACCACCAAATGAGCTTTATAACAAATGTTAAAGGAACTTCTCTAGGAAAAAGGAAAGGCCACAACTAGAAACAAGAAAATTACAAAATGAAAAAGGTCACCAGTAGAGGCAAACCTATAGTAAAGGTAGGAAATCATCCACATACAAAGCTAGTAGGGAGGTTAAAAGTCAAAAGTAGTAAAATCATCTATACCCACAATAAGCAGTTAAGAGATACAGAAAACAATTAGATGTAAATATATGATATCAAAAATAGTAATTGGGAGCGGAGGAGAGTACAAATGCAGGGTTTTAAAAATGCATTTGAAATGAAGAGATCAGCAACTTATATACACACACACACCAATACACACACATATACAGACTGCCATATAAAATCCTCATAGTAACAACCACAAACCAAAAATCTAAACTAGACATACACAAAAAAAAGAAAAAGGAATCTGAACATAACACTAAAGATAGTCATCAAATCTTAAGAGAAGAGAAAAAAAGAAAAATAATAAAATGGCAATATGAACATAAATATCAATAATTACCTTAAATGTAAATGGATTAAATGCTCCAACCAAAAGACATAGATAGAGTGGCTGAATGGATACAAAAACAAGACCTGTATATATGCTGCCTACAAGAGACTCACTTCAGATATAGAGACACACACAGACTGATAGTGAAGGGATGCAAAGAGGTATTCTGTGCAAATGGAAATCAAAAGTAGCAATACTTATATGAGACAAAATAGACTTTAAAATAAAGTCTGTTACAAGAGACAAAGAAGGATACTATATAATGATCAAGGGATCAATCCAAGAAGCGATATAACAATTGTAAGCATATATGCATCCAACATAGGAGCACCTCAATATATAAGGCAAATATTAACAGACATAAAAGAAGAAATTGAAGTAACACAATAATAGTGGGGGGCGGGGCTTTAACACCCCACTTACATCAATAGACAGATCATCTCGACAGAAAATTAATAAGGAAACACTGGTCTTAAATGACACCTTTGATCACATGGACTTAACTGATATACATAGAGCATTCCATCTGAAAGCAGCAGAATATACATAATTTCAAGTGCACATGAAACATTCTCCAGGACAGATCACAGGCTAGGCCACAAAAAAGCCTCAGTAAATTTAAGAAAATTTAAATCATATCAAGTATCTTTTCCGACCATAGAACTATGAGGCTAGAAATCAACTATAAGAAAAAAACTGCAAAAATCACAAATACGTGGAGGCTAAACAACCAATGGATTACTGAAGAAATCAAAGAGGAAATAAAAAAATACCCAGACACAAATGAAAATGAAAAACAATGATCCGAAACCTATGGGATACAGCAAGAGCAGTTCTTTTTTTTTTGCGGTACACGGGCCTCTCACCCCTGTGGCCTGTCCCGTTGCGGAGCACAGGCTCCAGACGCGCAGGCCCATCGGCCATGGCCCATGGGCCCAGCTGCTCCGCGGCATATGGGATCCTCCCAGACTGGGGCACAAACCCGTGTCCCCTGCATCAGCAGGCGGACTCTCAACCACTGCGCCACCAGGGAAGCCCAAGAGCAGTTCTAAGAGGGAAATTTATAGCAATACAATCTTACCTCAGGAAACAAGAAAAATCTCAAATAAGCAACCTAACCTTACAACTAAAGGAACTAGAGAAAGAAGAATAAGTGAACCCAAAGTTAGTAGAAGGAGAGAAATCATAAAGATCAGAGGAGAAATAAATGAAATAGAGACTAAAAAACAATAGAAAAGATCAATGAAACGAAAAGCTGGTTCTTTGAAAAGATTAAAAAAAATTGATAAACCTGTAGCCAGACTCATCAAGAAAAATAAGGGAGAAGGCCCAAATCAATAAAATCAGAAATGAAAGAGGGGAAATTACAACCGACACTACAGAAATACAAATGATCATAAGAAACTACTATGAACAGCTATATGCCAAAGAAATGAACAACCCAGAAGAAATGGTCAAATTCTTGGGAAGGTACAATCTCCCAAGAGTGGACCTTGAGGAAATAGAAAATATGAACAGACTAATTACCAGTAATAAAGTTGAATCAGTAATTTAAAAACCCCCAACAAACAAAAGTCCAGGACCAGAGGGCTTCACAGGTGAATTCTACCAAACATTTAGAGGAGAGTTAACATGCACCTTCTCAAACTATTCCAAAAAATTGCAGAGGCAGGAACACTTCTGAACTGATTCTGTGAGGCCTGCATCACCCTGATACCAAAACCAAAGTTATCACAAAAAAAGAAAATTACAGGCCAACATCACTGATGAACATAGATGCAAAAATCCTCAACAAAATATTAGCAAACCAAATCGAACAATACATTAAAAGTATCATAGGCTTTCCCTGGTGGTGCAGTGGTTGAGAGTCCACCTGCCGATGCAGGGGACGCGGGTTCGTGCCCTGGTCTGGGAAGATCCCACATGCCGTGGAGCGGCTAGGCCCGTGAGCCATGGCCGCTGAGCCTGTGCGTCCGGAGCCTGTGCTCCACGGCGGGAGAGGCCACAACAGTGAGAGGCCTGCATACTGCAAAAAAATAATAAATAAATAAAAATAAAAATGAAAATTAAAAAAATAGAAAAAGAAAATCTTCTGAATTAAAAAAACAGAGGAAAAAAAAAGAATGGGGCTTCCCTGGTGGCGCAGTGGTTGAGAGTCCGCCTGCCGATGCAGGGGACACGGGTTCGTGCCCCGGTCCAGGAAGATCCCACATGCTGCAGAGTGGCTGGGCTCGTGAGCCATGGCCGCTGAGCCTGCCCGTCCAGAGCCTGTGCTCCACGGCGGGACAGGCCACAGGGGTGAGAGGCCCGTGTACCGCAAAAAAAAAAAAAAAAAAAGAATGGATGTACTACCATCTAACAAGGGGATTGGTACAAGGCCTCCATGCAGTTCATCTGACAGATAACCATGTATCACATATTTGAAGTGTGCCAGGTGTGCTGGGGAAAGTGTGTGTTTAGGGGGACAACGGCAACTACTTGCTCATTCATTTTTTTTTATTATTATGTAAAGTTTCAAACATAAAGAAACACTGAAAACCTTGTACAGTGAACATTTGTATACCCATCTCCTAGATTTTACCATTAGTTTTTCACTTGTTTTATCACATACCTGTTCATCCCTCTCTCCATCAATTAAGGCATCTTATTTTTTGACACATTTCAAAGAAAATATATACACTTCCTCATAAATACTTTGGCATGTATATCATTAACTGTTCAATAGTTATGTTTTTTCATTTGCTAAAAAATTTGCATACAATGAAATGCACAAGTCTTGTGTTCATCCACTGAGTTTTGAGAATTGCATGTATTTGTGTAACCCAAATCTCTCTCAACATATACAACATTACCACCACCCCAGGGAGTTCCCACATGGGCCCATCATATACTTTTTCATAATTAAAAAAATATAAAACTATTTGGAATGTATATAATATGATCCCATTTTTGCTATAGAAATACAGAAAAACACTGGAAGGAAAAATATAAAAAGTGATTATTTCTGGATAGTGGGATTACCATTGATACTTATTTTCTTCTATTCCTTTCTCTGTATTTTCTAAATTTGATGTAATGTATTACTTGGGTGGTAAGAAAAAAAGCAGTAAAAGCTACTTAAAAGAAAACAAACATCTTTCAATCTTTTTATGAATGATGTCACACATATAAGAATATTAATACATCGTTAAAGTAATCATTCTGAAGATAATGTATGTAGCAAACTTATAAATATTTTAATATTAGATTACAATGAAAAAATTAAAGGAAATGTTAATACCATAATCACCATGATATGATGTGTATACACATAGAACAGGACTAGAAGGGCGTAAGAAAAAAAAGTGGCTATATTTCTCATGCTGTTCCCTGGGGCCTGTTAGAGTGATGAGATTATGGGTAATTAAAAAAAAGTTATATGACTTTTTCTAAATTAAAAATTAGTAGTTAAAATAACCCATAAGACCCTGACTTCAGGGTCACCCATCTCTACATACATGGGCCAGCTCTGGAGAAGTGAACCCTCTCAGGCAAGCTACAAAATCTTTCCTGACTTTTGCAAAGGCCTCACGTGGGCCACACATTTTGGTTGGGTTTGGAACATATGCTCCAAACCACTACAGTAAGACAAAACAAACAGGTACTAAGTTACCTCTTTCTGGAAAGATGTTGTTTTTGGTGAGTTTGACACTTTTGGGTCTTGGGTTGTTATTATCCATACCCATGATGAGGTTGCGGAAAAACAGATCAAATTTCTTTCTGCTGTCTGCGTTGATGGTGCCGGCCACGGTCCACACCAAGGCAAAAAGGAAGAGACCTTGCAGCCAGAGGAAGATCTGTTGGCTTGTCAGGCTTTCAACTAATTCACTTTCCTTCTCTTCTATTTCCCTGATTTCATCTAAAAGCAAGAAAAGGAATCTCAGGAAAAGCTGCAGAGTGCAATAGATATGAATTGGGCAGTTTTGTCTGTGAGGGGCCTGGGAAGAGGATTGATACTGGTTGAATGGCATCACCTGCCAGATCCTTTATCCACATACATTAAAAAAAAAATTTTTTTATTGTGGTAAGATATGCGTAACATAAAAATTACCATCTTAACCATTTTAAAGTTCAGTGGTATTAAATACATTCATGTTGTTGTGCAACCATCACCACTATTCATATCCAGCACTATTTTCATCTTGCAAAGCTGAAACTAATTCATTACCCTCTCCCCAACGGCCTGGCAAACAACATTCTACTTTCTGTCTTTATAAATTTGACTAACCTAGGTATGTCTTAGAGGTGAAATCATATAGTCTTTTCTGACTGGCTTATTTCTCTTAGCATAATGTCCTCAAGGTTCATCCATGTTGGCGCATGTATCAGAATTTCTTTTTTTTTATGTTGGCCGCACCATGCGGCTTGTGGAATCTCTGTTCCTGAACCAGGGATTGAACCCAGGCCACAGCAGTGAAAGCACCAAACACTAACCACTAGACCACTAGGGAACTCCCCAGAATTTCCTTCCTTTTTTAAGGCTGAATAATATTTCACCATATGTATATACTTGATCTATTTATCCATTCATTGGTTGATGGACACTTGGGTTGCTTCCACCTTTGGCTTCTGTGAATAATGCTGCTATGAACATGGGTGTACAAATATCTGTTTATGTCCCTACTTTCAATTCCTTTGTACATATACCAGAAGCAGAAGTGCTAAGTCATCTGGTAATTCTATTTTTAATTCTGAGGATCTGACAAACTATTTTCCATAGTAACTGTACCATTTTACATTTCCATCAACAGTGCACAAGGGTTCCAATTTCTCTACATCCTCATCAACACTTGTTCTTTTGGTTGTTGATGCTGTTGTTCTTGTTGTCAGTGCTTGCAGATGACATGATACTATATATAGAAAATCCTAAAGGCATCACCAAAAAACTACTA
Source organism: Lagenorhynchus albirostris (assembly GCF_949774975.1). Lineage (NCBI taxonomy): Eukaryota > Metazoa > Chordata > Mammalia > Artiodactyla > Delphinidae > Lagenorhynchus > Lagenorhynchus albirostris. Next base: position 66,021,561 of record NC_083109.1, read on the forward strand.
CAGTTCACCAGTAAATTCAGTAAAGTTGCAGGATTCAAAATTAATAAAATTAATATGCAGAAGTTGGTTGCACTTCTATACACTGAAAACAAACTACTATAAAGAGAAATTAAGGAAAGAATCCCATTTAACATTGCATCAAAAAGAATAAAATATCTAGGAATAAATCTAAATAAGGAAGTAAGAGACCTATATTCGGAAAACTACGAGACACTGATGAAGAACTGAAAATGACACAAACAGATGGAAAGATATATTGTGTTCATGGATTGGAAGAATTAATATTGTTAAAATGACCATGCTACCCAAGGTAATCTACAGATTCAATGCAATCCTCATCAAAATATCAAAGTCATTTTTCACAGAACTAGAACAAATAATTCTAAAAGTTGTATGTAAACACATAAGACCCCCTAATAGCCAAAGCAATCTTAAGAAAGAAGAACAGAGCTGGAGGCATAATGTTCCCAGACTTCAGACTATACTACAAAGCTACAGTAATCAAGACAGTATGGTGCTGGTATAAAAGCAGAAATACAGATCAATGGAACAGAATAGGGAGCCCAGATATAAACCCATACACTTATGGTCAATTAATCTATGACAAAGGAGGCAAGAATATATAATGGAGAAAGGACAGTCTCTTCAGTAAGTGGTGCTGGGACAATAGGACGGCTATATGTAAAAGAATAAAATCAGAACATTTTCTCACACCATACGCAAAAAATAAACTCAAAATGGATTAAAGACCTAAATGTAAGACCGTAAACCATAAAACTCCTAGAAGAAAACATAGGCAGAACACTCTGACATAAATAGTAGCAATATTTTTTTGATTTGTCTCCTAAGGCAAAGGAAACAAAATCAAAACTAAACAAGTGGGACCTGATTAAACTTAAAAGCTTTTGCATATCAAAGGAAACCATGGACAAAATGATAAGACAACCTACTGAATCAGAGAAAATATTTGCAAATGATATTACTGATAAGGGGTTAATATCTAAAATACAAAAGCAGGTCACATAAATCAACAACAAAAAAACAAACAACCTGATTAAAAATGGGCAGAAGATCTGAATAGACATTTTTCCAAAGAAGAGATACAGATGGCCAACAGGCACATGAAAAGATGTTCAACATCTTTTTTTTTTTTTTTTTTTTTTTGCAGTACGTGGGCCTCTCACTGTTGTGGCCTCTCCCGTTGCGGAGCACAGGCTCTGGACGCACAGGCTCCAGACACGCAGGCTCAGCGGCCATGGCTCACGGGCCCAGCTGCTCCATGGCATGTGGGATCTTCCCGGACCGGGGCACGAACCCGTGTCCCCTGCATCGGCAGGCGGACTCTCAACCACTGCGCCACCAGGGAAGCCCCGTTCAACATCTTTAATCATCAGAGAAATGTAAATGAAAACCATAATGAGGTATCACCTCACACCTGTCAGAACAGTTATCATCAAAAAGACCACAAATATCTAATGTTGGTGAGGATGTGGAGAAAAAGCAACCCTCGTACACTGTTGGCAGGTATGTATATTGGTGCAGCCACTGTGGAAAACAGTATGGAGGTTCCTCAGAAAACTAAAAATAGAGTTGTCATATGATCCAGCAATCCCACTCCTGGGCACATATCTGAAAAAACAAAAACACTAATTCAAAAAGATACATGCACCCAATGTTCATAGCAGCATTATTTACAATAGCCAAGATATGGAAGCAACTTAAGTGTCCATCCACAGATGAATCATTAAAGAAGATGGACTACTCAGCCATAAAAATGAATGAAATTTTGCCATTTGCAAGAACATGGATGGGCTTGGAGGTTATTATGCTTAGTAAAATAAGTCGGACAGAAAAAGACAAATATTGCATGTTGTCACTTATACGTGGAATCTAAAAAGTACAACACACTAGTGGATATAACAAAAAAGAAATGGACTTACAGATATAGAAAACAAACTAGTAGTTACCAGCGGGAAGAGGGACAGGGAAAGGGCAAGCCAATGTTTGGTGATTAAGAAGTACCAACTACTATGTATGTAACAAATAAGTTACAAGGATATATTGTACGACACAGGGAATATAGCCAGTATTTTATAATAACTTTAATGGAATATAATCTTTAAAAATTGTGAATCACTGCGTTTTACACCTGAAACATATAATATTGTAAATCAAATATACCTAAATTTTTTAATAAGCACAACCTCAATCTAATTATGCGAACATATGAGGCAAACTTAAATTGAGAAGCATCCTATAACATAACTGGCCAGTCTTCATCTGTGAAAAAGTTATGAAATGTAAGGAAAGACTGAAGAACTGTCATAGCTTGTAGGCGACCAAAGAGATAACAACAATTAAGTACAATGTGGCATCTTGAATTGGATCCTGGATCAGAAGAAGAACATTTGTGGAAAAATGTGAAATTCAAATAAAGTGTAGTTAACAGTATAGTATCAATGTTAACTTCCTTATTATGATAATTGTACCTTCATTATATAAGATGTTAACATTAAAGAAATCTCAGTAAAGGGTACATGTGGCTCTACATTCTTTTAGCAATTTTTCTTTAAGTCTAAAATTATTTCAAAATAAAAGGCTAAAAATGTATTCGGTGTTCCTTATCTCAAGTCCTTGTTAATCACAGCTACCATGTTCTTGCATTTTAACACTGACAGAGTAAAAAGTTATAGCCCCAAAATCAAATATGTGTGCATTCAAACCCAGTTCCCCATTTTTAGTAGTTGTGTGTATTTGAGCACTCCTGAGAGGATTCATAGCTATAGATTCAGGAAGGCAAGAGATGAGGTTACTCAGGACTGTGGACAATAAGTTCACTTCTCATGCTGGTGCTTTCTTTCCTGGAGGAGATACTACACAAGGATAGTAAAAGGAGCTTGGGAAAGTATGTAAAATTTACAAATAAAAATACAAATATGTGATATTGTATGAATTAGTGTGCTTCTAAAAATATTGCCTGTAATTTTAATTTTAGAAAATCAAATAATATTTAGCTAGAGAAAGTCTCCACTCAAGTTTCCCATGTTACTTTTTTTCTTAATCTACATCTATAATGCCTTTGGAAGAAATGGGCTGAGAAAATATGTTCATGTAGCAGAAGCTGTAAGAAGATTCACCTTCAGTTTGAATTATGTATTATCTTGAGAAAGAAATGGCATCCAATAAAAGTTCTCCAAATTAACACATCTTTTGTCATTTCCAATAGAATCCTGTAAAATTTGATTTATGTGAAATGGTTATAGAGAACTTCTCCAGGACATTTAAACCAATGGTTCTCCATGTCCTGGAGAAGTTCCCTAGTTCTGGAGACTAATGTGATCAGTTTTTTTCATAGTGTATCTATGTGTTTTATGAATTCAGATTTTTGTAATATAAGTTTTCTTAAAATGGAAAAACTTCCTATCTTATTCTTTTCAGAATCTTTTTTTTCCTGATATACATTTACATATGTCATCTAAATTCATTTTCCTCCAGGATATCCCTCCCTGTTAGGTAAAGAGGAACAGGAATTATTATTCCCATTGTGTGGATGAGGAATCTAATACTGAGGAAGAATGGGCTAATTTGCACAAGAATACCCAGGAAGTCAATGTAAGATCAAGCCAAACTATATGGACTCTTTCCACCAAACTCTACTATCTACACTCAAAAGACTTGCTGGTTCTAGACCAAAATGCTGGTCTCATTGTAACTCATGGAGGAATAATAGGGGTGGGAGCAGAAGAAATGGCCAAGGCACACCATACGCTCATTTGGCTTAAGAACTGTAGGGTAGTACTTACCTAGCAGAGAGGAGTACAGTCTCATCATTGAGAAGGCAAGGTGGATGGGAGATGTTTGGACCACAAATTTACACTGAAGCTGAATAAATTCCAGACAGGGCTGGATAAGCCACATGAACATGTCATTGACCTAAGAGTAGAAAGTGAGATTTGACATTATTAAAAAGTGTGTTTAAGACCAAGAGCTTGGTACACCTCGAGGAGGCTGGAAATGTTGGTAAGACTGCTGATTACTTTTGAGTCTAGGTGTACTGAGGAAAGTCCACAGGCACCAAGACAGATGCGCCCAGCTTCCTATTTAATGGACTGTGCAGCCCACTGGCCATTCCCCACGCCTCCCATTCCACTAAGCTGAAGCTTGGAGCCACTATGGGTCAGCTACAGGATGCATGAAATAGTTTTAGGTCCCAGCCACAGTATCTGCCTTTGTTTCTATAAAAAAAAAATGTTAGGAATTCTAAACAACTGATTTGCAAATGACTGACTGGCATTTATAAGGCAGGTCTCCTGTAGAAAGTGGCCACAGGGAATTTCAGGCTCATTTTCAGTGATTCCCCATATGTATGTATGTACATACTTATTGGTGGGTATGTTAATTGTTGTCTCTTGGCTCTGCTCCCCACCCAATTTAAAACAACTAATGAGAACCTACTACATAGCACAGGGAGCTCTACTCAGCACTCTGTGGTGACATAAATGGGAAGGAAATCCAAAAAAGATGGCATATATGTATATGTATGGATGACTCACTTTGCTCTACAGCAGTGTAGAGCAACTATACTCTAATAAAAAATATATTAAAAAATTACTTGCCTCACTTTCTTCTCTTAGTGTTTTTTTCACTTTTGTTATACTTTGTGACTTTCGCTGTAAATTACCTTAAGTTATTTTTTTGTAAGTAGGTAGGTCATCACTAAATAAATATACAGATACTGATTATACACAGATATGTGTGCATATATGAATGTTTAGATGTCTTTATATGTATATATGACTATATATGAGTACATAGATATGTGGTTTTCAGTCAGTAAAATTTATTGTGCATCTACTAAATGCAGTGTGGTAGGTGCTAAGGATAAATGATGAACAAGATAGACAAGGTCCCTGTCCTCGTGGTCTGAGGGGAAGGGAAGACAAACAAAAAATAAATAAACAAGCAAGGAAATGAAAGTATTTACAAATCATGAATGTACTAGCAGGAAACAAATAAAGGTATTACAATGGGAAATAACAGGAAGTTTTTAATAGGGTGGTCAGGGAAGACTTCTTAGAGAAGGAGGCCTTTATGCTGACACCTGGATGACAAAAGTGAATCATCCCTTATGAGAATAAATGGGGCAAGATTTCCAGAAAGAGGAACAAAAAATGCAAAAGCTTTGAGGTAGTAAAACCTGGGGTTTTCTAGGAATGGAAACAACACCCAAGGGCTGGAAGATAATGAGCTGAGGCTGAGAAGAGGGTAGGTGAGGTTGGAGAGGCAGGCTGGGTGGGATCACAGTCTCAGAGGCCCGATAAGAAGTTAGACTGTACTAAGGATACTGGGAAGTTTCTGAAGGCTTCCTGTGCATGTGTAGATTGGTTTCTCACTGTGCATGTGGATATGTGTCTATGTAAATAAACATGCTACATATATATTGTGCATGTATGTAAATGTGACAAGAGAGGGGCTGTCCTACACAGTTCCCCAGACTGTTTCCACAGTGGGAAGAGAATCCACCTCAGATCCTTCTTGGCTTCTTCAGTGGGAAACTTTCCTAAGGAATCAGAAACACCATAATAACTGGTTCTCCCTTCCTACTTCCCTTGTCTGAGTGTGTGCTAATGTAACCTGAACATTCACATCTCTTTTAGGAAGGGAAGAAGAAAATGGACACTCTTAGTAGCTGCACTAAGAGAATTTCTAACTGGTTCTGGCTCCCTAAATATAGAAGGTATGGAGTCTAGGTTACAGGGACGGGAAGTGGCAGTGAAGAGAGGAACACAGGTCTTCCTAACCTGGTCCATCTTTAGAGCAACTTCCAGAGGCATTTCTCCTAGTAGGCAATGGGGAAAGGGGTGACATTCCAGTCATCAAATAGAACGTTTCTCAAGCACCAGAATTCTCCACTGGGGAGCCAAGAAGTAATGGAGAAGGTGGAAGAGAAAGGAGAAATTGACTGCATCACCCCATCCCCACCACATGGAGTGAAAGTCAGAAAAATGGCAGGTAGCCAGGAAGCAAGATAATTAGGGACAGTCAGGGAATTTCCTGCTCCTTCTTGCCTTCTGTAATTATGAATGTGAAAATGATCCTAGAAGACCTTTGAGATGAGGAGTAGGGAGACAGGGAGGGACAGGAAGGAAAGGGACCAGAGGATCTCACCAATTCCTTGTGTTCCTCGGTGAGACTGGAAGGCAGGGTGTCCATGTATGAATCCTTCAGGGGCTTCCAACCTAGCTGATGGGGCTCCATGTAGATCATCCCACACCTGGCAAGCACAAACAGAGGACCAGCCTGGTCCACATCTGGCTCCCAAGCACGTAGAGGTGAAGTAAATGTAGGAGGTCATGGTGAGGTAAGAGGCTGGAGCTTGGGTCGGGGCATAGACCCTCACCAGCTCCAAGCCAAAGGAAAGATGCACAGATTTTGCCAGGAAAGGGTGGAAACCAGTGCTAAGAGTTGGGTCTTGAGAATCAGAGACCTGGATTCAAATCCCAGCCCCAGACCTTACTAATTGAGTGACCTTGGGCAAATTTCTTTACCATCTCTGAACTTCTGTGTCCTTGTCTGTAAATTGAGGAATATAAAAAATATGTAGTTCATAAGGTTGTTGTAACGGTTAAATGAAAGGCCTAGCACACAGAAACCTCTTAATCAATGAAAGCTACTATTATCATTACCATAATGTTAGTACATTACCATGCACTGACATGTAACATTTTATTTAGCACTTTTTTTCCCCATTCTGTTGTATCTAGGCACTCCCTCCTTTGTTACTAACACTGGCTACCATTTATTGAACACCTACTGCGTGTCAGCCATTATGCTAAGTCTTAATGGCCTTCATCTCTAAATATTCCGCTTTATGGTATACATTTTAGACATGAGGAGACTGTAGCTCAGAGAGGCTACGTGACTCGGAAGAGGTCACACAGCTAGCAAGTGGTGTGGCCAGGGTGGGAGCCCAAGTTGGTCTAACTTGCCATAGGCTCTTTCTCTTCCCTTACATTGCCTTTGGGAATGTGGGCTGATTTTATTTTATTTTATTTTTTATGGACTGAAGTTACACTATTGGATTAATTCTTATCCTTGGCACACTCATCATTAGCCCATGCATGGCCTTTCTCAGTTAATTGTTTTCAATAATGTACTAAGTGCCCATGAACCCAATACCCAGGCAGAAGCTAGGGTCTTGACAATAACCTTCATCTAACCATATAGTCTCCCTTATCCTATGCCCGTGGCTTTCCCCACCTGAGGTTATACAGCATCTTGAATCTCATGCTCACCTGTGCTTTGATTTCTTTCCTTCTTATAGAGTTTTATAGCATATATATATATATATATATATATATATTACTTGTTTTTAATAATTTAAAAGGGGACACTATGCTGTATGTAATATTACAGGCTTACTTTTATACATAATATTGTTAAGATTTTATCTTTAATTTTACTAAGATTTATCTTATATAGTTGCTTGTCAGTACAGTTCATTTATTTTGAATGACATACAAATACTACGATTTGTGATCTTATTATACTTTTTAATTCGCTCCTGTTAATGGGCATTTGGGTCGTTTCTAAGTGTTTGTTATTGTAAATTATGCTACTCTGAAAATTCTGGTACATGTCTCCTATTGTACATGGGCAAAAGTTTCCTTTGGGTATATATCAATACTTACAAGCAGAATTGCTGGGTCATGAGGCATAAGAAAGATCAACTTTAGGAGATGATATCAATCTCTTTTCCAAAGTGATTGCCTGACTTTAGATTCCTACCAGCACTGTGGATTGAGGACTAACTTTACGACAAATCTGACAACAAGTAGTGCAGGTGATCTGCTGGAGTTTAATCACATTTATGGATTTTTAGAGCTTTCCCTCCTGCGTAGGGTTAGTGAGGCCTCACATTCCCTCAGGGGGTCCCTGCAAGCTGACTGACCTGCTCACAGTGGCGGGGGAGGCCTGCTCCAGGTCAGCTGGCTCGAAGATCAGACTCATCTTGGAGCTCATCTGGATAATCTCTCCACTCATTAAACAAAGCTGAAAGTACAAAGCAGAGGGGTGGAGGGCAGCAAACGAATTAAATTCCATCTGCAAGTGAAAGGCATCAGTGGGGACAGAGATGGTTTGAATTCATTCAACAAATACTTCTTGAGCACCTATTCTGTGCCAGGCACTATGCTAGTTGTGCAGAATGAAACAGACAAAAATTCCTGTCCTCTTGAGGTTTGCATTCTGCTCGGAGGAGACAGATGATAAGCAAAATATATAGAATATACAGTGATGAAAGTGCTTTGGAGAAGAATAATGTCGAAGAGGGGCTGGAGAATGCTGTGTGTGGTGAGCTGTAATATTAAATAGGGAGGTCAGAGAACCACTGACTTGCAGCCTTAGATGAAGAAACCAGAAATTATCAGACTACAGCAAGTTTCATGGTTCCTTCCTCAGTGGAAGGAATTTAATAGCACACCCCCATCCAGTTTTATTTGCTCAAGTTTCCCACAAAGACTCCTTTTGGAATCCCTCATGGACTGGCCCAGGGTTAGAATGACAAGAATATCTCCACATCCTTTTTTGGAATGGAAGGAAAGACCATTACAAGTCCTAGTGTTTAGCAGGCATATCCCTGCTTTACAAGTCCGTGGTGCTGCTTCTCATTTGCCAACATGGGTTAAAGTGAGATGTTTAAGTCATAAGATGGCCTGAGGCCTTGGTCTCTCAGGGGAAAAGAGGAAACGCCATTGTTCCCTGCTTCTCATCCTAAATTGTGGTTTTCAAAGTTTCTGATATATTACCTGACCCACATCAAACACATCCGGAACAGGTCATTACGTGCAACCCTAGGAAGGTCACGGCTGTTATGGGACTAATACCATTAACAGTGTCATCTCTGAAAATCAAGAAAAGTGAAACAGACCCATACCTGTGACAGTAGTTTGATTTCATTCAGAGCTGTGAAGAGCCATCAGGAAATTCACTGATTATGACTCTTTATACTTCTGATCTCAAGACCAACCAATACATGTGTACAATTAGTTTATATAACATAGTCCATATCGTGTAATAAAACTTATTCTTTTTTTATATGTTATATAATCAAAATTACGAACACGATATTATTAGTGTATGTATATAATATGGATAATTAGGCCTTCCATTGTTGAGCATGACTCACTCTTAGTCTTGCAAAATTTAAATGCAGAAGGAAAATATATTTTGATTTGATAATGATGTATAGTCAGTGTAAGACCTATTCCTTGAAATGGTGATAAATATTATTTTATTTTATTTTATTTTAATATAGCACTTGCTACATGCCAGGTAATATTATAATCAGTTTTCAAATATTAATTTATCTAACCTTCCTAACAACATTATGACATAGATGCTGTTATTCTCATTTTACAGATGATGTAATTGAGGCATAGAGAGACTAAATAGCTTGCCTGAAGTTACATGAGTGCTAAGTGGTTCAGGACAGGATCTGAACCCAGGCTGTCTGGCTCCAGAGCCTAAGCTCTTTAGCCACTACATTTACTGTGGCAGAATGTATTTTCCAAAGACTGCTGCAACAATATCTCCTATTCCACGTACACTTTTGCAGCGTGACCTCGCCCACCTCCATCAAGAGGTAGAGTCTATTCCTCCACCCCCTTGAATCTGAGCAGGCTCTGTGACTTCTTTGATTAATAGAATTCAGAGAAAGTGATGCTGTGCCAGTTCCAAGCATAACTCTTAATTTCCTGAAAACTTTCACTTCCTGCCTCTTGGAGATTAACCGTCACGTAAGAAGTGCCACTACTCCAAGGCCACCAGATGATAAGCCCAAGCCATGTGGAGAGGCCTGGAGGATAAGATTTTCTTTGAGAGAAAGGCAGAGAGACAGAGACACAGAGACACAGAGAGAGTTACGGAGAGATAGACAAGACGAGGAAGAATGAGCCCCCAGACGTTGAGTGAAGAATCTACCATGGATGTGTCTCCTCTAGCCCTAGCTGCCCCAGCTGACGTCATGAGGATTAGCTGAACCCACCTGAGCCCTTCCAAAATTTATAATCCACAGTGTCATGAGCAAAGTTAGGCCACTAAGTACTAAGGTAGTTTGCAATACAGCAACGGATAACCAAAACACATCTCATATATTAGGCACTATGTATGGACTATCTTATTTAATTATCAACACCCTTATTTATTACTACCTCTTTACACATGAAGAAACTGGTGCAGAGAAGTTATGTGACTTACCCAATATAACAGCTCAGTTGTAGAGCTAGTAGGCCAATTTGATGCCAGCACCAAGGCTTTTAACCACTATACAACAGTGTCTCTAAACACACATAACTTACCCACTACAAGTACAAACAAAAGCATAATTCATGAATTGATAACTGTTACTTTCTTGTGGGGCATTTATTCTTAGTGTAATAAATGTATATATTATATAGTTTTTTAAAACGTTTTTATTGGAGTATTATTGCTTTACAATGGTGTGTTAGTTTCTGCTTTATAACAAAGTGAATCAGTTATACATATACATATATCCCCATATCTCTTCCCGCTTGCATCTCCCTCCTTCCCACCCTCCCTATCCCACCCTTCTAGGTGGTCACAAAGCACGGAGCTGATCTCCCTGTGCTATGCGACTGCTTCCCACTAGCTATCTATTTTACGTTTGGTAGTGTATATATGTCCATATATACACTACCACTCTCTCACTTTGTCCCAGTTTACCCTTCCCCCTCCCCATGTCCTCAAGTCCATTCTCTAATAGGTCTGCATCTTTATTCCCATCTTGCCCCTAGGTTCTTCATGACCATTTTTTTTTTTTTTAGATTCCATATATATGTGTTAGCATACGGTATTTGTTTTTCTCTTTCAGACTTACTTCACTCTGTATGACAGACTCTAGGTCCATCCACCTCACTACAAATAACTCAATTTCGTTTTTTTTTACGGCAGAGTAATATTCCATTGTTATATAGTTTTGATCAATCACTAACTTCAGTAAAAGAGTTTATTGCACACCCATGTAAAAGTGATATCAGACAGGTACCTTTTTATTGTCATCCAGAACAGTGTTCATATTTTCAATCCAAACAGCATCCACTGGTCCATCAAATATAATCCACTTGCGGTCATCAGACGAAGTAGATGCTTGCTCCCGGAAAGCATTGGCAAGGACACCATCTGTCCACTCATGGCTCACTTGGTCAAAGCACCCATACAGCTGCCCCAAGGTGATAGCCTTGGGGTTAATGATCTTATACTCCACAGCAAATTCCTCCATCTGGTTGGCTGGGCAAGAAGGTCCAACACAAGTTACAAAAGTTCTGGTGACACCAGAACATTAGGACAAGAAATAATGCCATCTAAAAGACCAAACAACTTTTATCAATATGCCATCCAAGGATAGTCCTTAAAATTTGTACTCAGTCTGTATAAAAATTGGGATAACTGGATAGGCAAAGCCTTAAGTTGTTAGGTTATTACAGCTATTAGTTTCTCACCATATCGTTTTCTGAGGCTCACTTCAAACAAGTCAAATGTGCCAGTCAGATCTAAAGAAGTCTGCCTGGGCCTAAAAGAACTCAGGCAGTAAAGGAGAGAGATGCCATATAATCAGGTCTCTTTATGTACCTGGCTACCCTAGAACCTTGGTTTTGACTTGAGATAAGGAAACAGGTGACAGGTAAAGGATTCTGGAAAATGATGGTTACTTTCCTTTTGTCTATCTGAAGGGCTAGCTTAGTCCTGAAACCTCTTTTTAGCTGCCCAATAAGTGTCCCCTGAGAAATGGAGCACCAGGACCCAACCAGAATACACAGGCTGATGGATGGCACATTGTATGTATTTAATAACAGAAAATAACCACACTTTTACATGATCCTTCAAAGTAAGGGAAAACTGGAGTGCCTGAGCCACGAACTAAATAAAGAATCATTTCTGCAGAATTCTGAGGCAAAGACAATGGGGTAACCTCCTTTCTCTTCATTTAGTTTCCTAAATTATATTCAATGCCAAAATTATTACTTAAGTTTGAAATGCCCAAGTTATTAAATAACAATTTATTAAGGCCAAGTTAGTGCCCAAAACAAAAAACTCAAAAATTCCACAGTAACTCAATCAGCAGTAACTCAATGTTATTAGAAAAAAATATTAAAATGAAGCATACTGGAAGGGATCCTGTAAACACAGGCACAGCAAGGCGCTGCTTTTCAAAACCACAGCCTTGTGCTTTATAAAAGAAAAAAACCTCAAAACTGTTTCTCTGGCAATAAACATGGCTTTTATTTGTTGAGCTAGGTTATTTACCTGCATAATCTCATTTAATTATCACAACAATCCCATTTTACAGCTGGGAAAACAGAGGCAAAGAGAGGTTTAGTCATTTGCCCAAGGTCTGGGTTTCATTCAAGAGTCCGAGGTCTTATCTTTTACATTAAGTTGAAGGAAGGAAAGAAGGAAAGGAGGGAGGGAAGGAGGGAGGCAGGGTGGATGGTAGGGCGGGAGAATGGGAGGGAGAAAAAAAGGAAAGGAGAGGGAAAGAAACAGAGGGAAAGAAGGGATGGAAAGAAAAAAAGGAAAAGAAAAGAAACCATGCAATGATCTCCTCTTAGAACAGTTTTGTTTAGGCAAGTGGCAGGAGTTTCCCTCTCATTGGGAAACCTTTGGAGAAGCCACTGTTCAGCATTTGAGAAAATTCCTCCAGCTTTAGTGATGCACATAAAATCCCCTGTTAGAAGCTCTCCCCCTCTTTATTCTCTGCCTGCAGACCGCTGTGTGCCATGTTCTATTCCTGGCTCTAATGTCACAAATCAGGGATGGTAAAGTTAACAGCCTGGCACATCATCTCTATGGAACCAGTCAACTGAGTGGGGATTCCTGTCCTCCCTGGAAGCCAGGGATACGAGTTTTACCTTCGTGTAAATCACCCAGAGCTGCAGCCAACACTTTATAAGCACAGGTCTTGCCACCCATGGGGTCTCCGACGATCATATAGCCATGTCTTACCAGCATCATCTCGTAGATCTGGGAGGAGACATCATATAAGAAGTTAATCATTGCAGACCTCCCAGAACTGCAATTAGTCAGATGTCTACAAGGAACAAGGACTGCAGTCCTTTATTTGTCATCTATTGTTTAAATATCTTTTGGATGAATAACTATATGTGTGCATCTCAGATTATTTAAGGGATGGGAAATACTATTTGCTCTGCACCCATCTATGTGCTAAGCAGCACTGACTTACCTAAGTTATTTCATTTAATCCACTCAGGTATCATTAACTACTTTTAAATGGTGGGAACACTGAGCTCAAGAGAGGCTAACTAACTTGCCCAAGCTCATCAGTGGTGGAACCAGGATTTGACCACGGGGCTCTCTGACTTCAATGCCACTAATCTTTTCATTGCACCATTTCTACTTGCTTTTAAAGAGGAAAAGGAAACAATGGTCATTTTAGCCAACTGCATTTCTGTTGGAAATTTCCTTTCTCAAGGCCTAAATGCTATTCTGACTTGATTGGAACTCTCAATAGATTAAAATGTATTTTCTGAGCCAGGGGCGATGCTGTAAAACATAAATGAACTTCCATGTAATTTTAGCCCCTACCCTTGAGAATCAAAAGCTAAGTGGAAGCTCATTTTTTGAATTTTCTAATTGTTTTGTCTGTGACAAGTAGTCCATGACAGTTGAAATGCAAATGCTTTGGTCATTTATATTAATGTGAAATGTTTTCTCTCTCCTTTTAAACTGTGAGTCTCTCAGCAAAAGGGAATATGTGAAGCTTTTTATTTTAAGGATTGTTTGCATTATTTTTCACCTTGGAAGTGAGTTATACAGAGGGTGTAAATTAGGACAATGGGGGTGGTACAGGTACTGACAAAAGTGAGCCGGCAAATATTTGTTAAACACCTATTATGCGCCAGATACTGTTCTAAGTTCTACAGACAGAGAGGACAAAACAACAAAATCCCCAACCATCAAGTAAGGTTTACATTCAAGTAGACTGCAAAGACATTTCAGATTGAATAAAGATAAATGGAGTTGACTGTGCATTAGAAAAAAAGAGAGAAAGGCACTTATGATTCAATAGCCTCTCACCTTCCCCCTCACATGACTTTAAATGGATTATCAAGGTATCAATATACAAAAGGGAAGTTAGCTCCATATATTTTGCTTTGGAAAATTGGTACTAAACTATATAAAAGTTCATCTGTAGGTCTGTAAATTACTTTGGAATACATAAAAAAGTAAGATAAGTTGACGGATGGATGGATGGATGGATAGGTAAATGATAAAGCAAGTATTATAAAATGTTAATTATAAAATCTAGGTGGTGGGTACATGGGTATTCTCAGTAAAATTCTTTCAATTCTTCTGCATGTTTAAATTTTTTATTATAAAATATTGGAAATAAAAGCTCATGCCTAGTTTTAAAAAGTCCATCTATGAAATCCCAACGAATAGATTGGGATTCAATATTGAGTTAAATGAATTGTGTCAAGACTAGCACATTTGATGAATAGTTGGGAAAAAATTTTTATTCCTAAAAATTTTTATTCTGATCTCAGAATCTGGAGACCTGGGTCCTACTTTGACCTTCAATTCTAAATAACAATATGATTTTGGGAAATGATGATATTTCTGATGTTTGTGGAGATGGTGAGGTTGATTTTGATATGGTAATCAGGCACTATATCTAGCACTTTATGTACTTCTTGTCTCAAAATTACTCTGTGGGGAAGGTTCTACTCCCTCCATTTTACAGTTGAAGAAACTAGGGCTCAGAATGGTGAACGAACTTGCCTAAAATCTCACAGCAAAAAACTGATGGGGGTGAGATTTGAAACTAGGTTTATGTGAGTCCAAATCTGTTCCCTCTCTGGATGCCAGTGTTCTTAAGGAGCCAGGAGCAGATGGAATTTAAGATCCCTTGTAGTTCTGTCCTGTGATTCTGTAGAAAAAGTGCATTTGGGGCTTATTTTATTCGACTTACGACTTTAAGTCAGTTTTACATAGAAAGTGATCCTAGGGAAGGATCCCTGAAATTAGTGTGGAGTTTCACTAAGGTTCTCCAGGGTCAAGACGGTAGAAACATTTCTTTCACCTATTGGTAACAGCACCCTGATTTTCCCTGAGGAACCACCACTTCATGGTCCAGTCCACATGACTTGGGTGGCTCTGACTCCACCTCCACTTCTGGCAGAGGTGGGGCGGTTATAGTCTACTTCTTATCTCTGTAATTGGTTCAGGGATGGTCACGTGACTTTATGAGCACCATTCAAAGCTAATCCTGAGACTTTTGCTGAGGACACTCCAAGAACGATGCTCTTTTTCCTTCTGGGCTTGCACATGGGACAATCTAAGTGTGAGGCTACTGGAGGCCCAACTGAAAATGAATTTTTCATGCAGAGAGAGGCAGAATCCAGAAATGAGGACAGGCAGATTCCTAATGACATTATCTAAAAACATGTATCCCACTATGCCTGAAACCAACATATTTCTGTACTTTCCAAGTTAGGTAAGTGAGTAAATTCCCTTTTGTTGACTAAGACAGTTTGAATTGGATATCTGTCACTGGGAACCAAAAAAGGTGGTTTTTGACTAATTCAAAGCCCAATGCCCTGAAAGGTTCTGTTTCATCCCCAAATGATGAAAAAGAAACCCCAGGGAAGATGGTCATAGGAAAAATATTGGATTTTAAAAGTCAGCTCCTGGAAATGAAAACTGAAGGCACAACAGACTGTTGAGTGTCTTCATCTCTAATCAGGCATCTCCAATTGCTGCCAGTTCAGTTCCAATCTACCATAGTTCTTTCTAATTCCTGACCTCAGCAAACAGTAAACAGGTACATTCCCACATGGGTACAAGGAATCAACCTGGATAATTTTTCCAATAAACCAAGGTACTGGCTGGAGTTTCATCTTTTTGATGTTCTCATTCAGCACTTCCATAAAAACTTCGTAGTCTGGCTTTGGAAGAACAACTCCAGGAAACAAATCTGATATAATTCCCTGTTAACAAAAATTCAAGATGTGAAAAAGATGAATTATCAGATACATAACCTCAACATTTTTCTAAAATGAGATCTACAGGTAGCAGGAATCCTTGGAAAATTCCAAACCTCATTTTTCCTGTACCGAAACTTATCTACAATTACAAATTCTAACAATATCTGTTAAACATGATTTTCCTTCCCCAGAATTTTAAAAGTCAGCAAATATTTAATAAGTCTGTGCTGTCTTTCAGTCATTATACTAGCAATGAACAAGACAGTCAAGATTTCTGTCTTAAAGAGCTTACAGCCTAGTTAGGAAGATAGGCATTAAAATAATTCCAAAAGAAAACTAATTACATTTGATATAAACAATTACTCACACTCAACAGCAAATATCCTAACAGTGAAACTGTTTTTATTAAAATCAGGAATTAGGGATATTGCTATTACCATTATTATTTAACATTTGGGGGAGGGTATCTGGCAATAGGTATGCTGGCTAGAGAATGGAGGGGGTGTCAGGAGATGGAAGAGGTGCCGAAAACATTTTTCATCTTTGGATGTCGAGTCTCAGTGCTTAGCCAAGGTCCCAAACCACTACATACCTGAAATAGAGGGACATCTTGAGCCAAGAACTTGGCCAGGTTGACATCAAGCAAGGCCCGGAGCAGCAGGACACTCTCATTCTCCTCTGGATACTTCAGCTTCAGGTTGCCAGCGGCAGTGAGCACAGACTTGACAGCACGCATGCCATAGTCATAGTGATGCTGGGAGGAAAGTTGCTCTGAACACAGGCGGTAGGTTGCAACAATCTTCTGGGCAAGACTGGGAGAGCAAAGACATGTCTGCAGACCCTCTAGAGAGGACCATGTCCTGCTCAGCAGACATTCCCAACATGCTTGTGCCCTGGCCCTGCAGAAGCCAGGCCTGCCCACGAACTTGATGGAGAAACCCTATCATTTGAAGGCCTCTTCACAGAGTTACCATAATGAGCTAAGGAAGCACTGTGACTTTCTTTCAAAGGCAGGATGAAAAACAGCAAGCACATACATATGTATAACATATACTGTACAAGAAGCTATATGTGTCTATACTTTTATCTGTATATATGAATGTATGTGTACGCCACACACACACACACACACACACACTCACACACACTCACACACACACACACACTCACACACACACACACACACACGGGAAGATTACATCAAACGATTAACAATGTTAATGCCTAAAGAGTAGGACTAAGGGTCACAAAGGGGACACTCATTTTTGCATTTCTGTAACATTACAATTTTTTTCAATATCCATGTTTTACTTTTTTAATTCAAGAAAACCAATTCAAAATTTAATATACTCAGCACACAATACATGTATGCTCATGTGCACTGCCATATCTTATTTTTCCTGGGCACACGGGGGGGAACCACATTTCCTAGCCTCCTACACAGTTACGGGTGGCCGCATCACTGAGTCCTAGCCAGTGGCATATGAATGAAAGGGAAGTGTGCCACTTTGAGGGCTGGTCCATAAAAACCTCCTCCATAAGATCCTCTATGCTCATGTGTTGTAGCTGTGAGATATAAGTAACCTGGGTCCCTGGGGAAGAACTCCTCTGATCACAAACACCCATTTTAGATTTCTAGGGAGTGAAAAATAAACTTTTGCTATGCTAACCCATTGGAATTTGGAGGTCAGGTTTACCCTAACTAATGTACTTATGCACATTCCCCTTGCAGGGCTCCTCTCTAACAAGACTGATTTACTTTAAAAGCAAAGACTGTGTTGCTCATCAGCACCTAGCACAGGGCTGGGCATAAGGTAGGTGGTTTGCCAATTGAATAAATAAATGAATTGAACAGGCAAATCAATGTAACCCAAGTCTCCTATAGAAAAAATAAGCCTCTTATGACTGAGGCAGCCTCTTAGCCTAGGAGGGACGGCACATTCTGTTGAGAATATTTGCAGCCCCTTGCATTAACAGCAAGGACCTCCAGGCCACCAAGACACTGTGGGCCTTGTGGAGATAACTGCAGTAACAAAAAATCAATTGATTATGGGCAAGATAATGTCAAAAGACAAATGTATAATTTGAAATAGATCAATAAAAGGCATTTTACAATAAATATTCACAACTCTGGGTGCATGTGATAAAGACACTGATGCTTGCGTACGTCTCTGTCTTAGAAAACTGGGTAATACTTGAATGAGAGATAACCAAGTTGATTTGAGTAAATAAATATTATATTGATAACAATGTTAATTCTAAATTATATTAACTTTTCCTCTTCAATCTTGGAATAACTTCATGTTTTTCAGTCTCGCCTTAAGTCATTTAGGAGTGTGTGTGTGTGTGTGTGTGTGTGTGTGTGTGTGTGTGTGTGTGTGTGTGTGTATGTTAGAGTGAAGGGTAGAGAATAGATGAGCGATTCTTCCTTAGAAGAAGTCCAGGTGTATACAAATAGAGTGGAGGCCCTTTCTTGGTAATCTGAGCCATTTCCTAGTCAGGGATGGGGTCAGGACCAAGACCAGGGCTATGTGCTTTCAGATCAGCTTGTGAGTAAAAGCAGTTTCTCAAGTTTCTCTCTTTTTTTTCCAATGGACAATTTGCCTTGAATCCACCCCACAAAAAGCCACTCTGTCACTCTTTCTTTAGAACCCACTAGAAAGCCGATATAACATACCTTCTGGAGTCTAGAAACCCCATAGAGTAGAGGGAGATTTCTCCAATGAGGGCATAATCTGGCACCATCATGGCCACTGTCCGAAACAAGGCCTGGAAAAGAAACAGCCCTCTAAAAATAAGACTTCAGGTAAAGAACCTAAACACATAAGGTGAAACTGGGGGAAGGTACATCTACAGAGGCAAAGAGAAGTAACATGATCATTCAGACCACCCAGTGACAATCAAGGAAAGGAGGGCTGGAGGACAAATCAGTGCAGAAGGACTGTCTTTACTGGACAGATCCACTGCTCCATGAACCTCCCCACTAGCCTTGTCCAGGTACATGTGTCACATTGGGTCCCTCAGTGGTTGTGTGGAAGGCCTTAGGTGCTGGTATCCTGGCAACACCTCATCCTCCTATGCCAAATGAGCATCATTCAACTATTGGAACTTTCCGGTGTTCAGTGTAGACAGTAGAAGTCATTCAGGGATGCAGGATAATTATGTATCAGGAGAATCCTGAAGTCAGACAAATCTTGATTTGAGTCCTTGTTCTGTTAGCTACTAACTGTGGGTAAGTTATGTAACCCCTCCAGACCTCAGGTCTTTCATCTCAAAATGCCCTCTTCATAGTTCTCATGAGAACAAATGATCCTATGCAAGTGAAGTGCTTAAAAAGGTGTGTGGCCCATAGCGAGGGCTCAGTAAACATCAGCTATTGTTTCTAATATCTTGGATCTAATATCTTAGATCTTAGAGGAGAAGTGACTTGCCCAAGTCATGCCGTTAGAGGTAGAGCCAGGGCTAGAATCCAGGCTTCCTGACACCAACCCTGGGTACCTTCTACTATGCCACACTGTCTCATGAAAGTTGTTTGTGCAGATCTAACGTGGTTGTTGGCTGGGAGGGGTGCAGGGGGGAGTTACGTCAACTGGGGACTCTAAAATGAGAAATGTGGGTCCAAATTCTACTTTGGTGTCCCTGGCCTATGCTGACCTAGAGAGGAAGAGTCACCCTTAGGGATCTCTCTGACTTCTTTTCCATTCCCAAGGAGGAGGAGGAGTGGCGTGTCTGAATTAGATTCCAGGGAACTAATCAGAATGTGCTTCTAGCAGCTGGAGCATCATGTACTAAAGTCAGCGAATGTCGGTTCTGTCCAGGTCTCTCTTACGTCTTTCACGCAAGGGAATGGAGCAATAACTTGAAGGGAAATCCATAAAGAAGCAGGCCTAGAATTTTCCCTCTGGTTGCTCTTTTCATGCAGTTGGGGTGCTAGGTGCTCTTCCCACAGGTGAAGACCCATTCATCTTGCACTTTGTGTTTTTTCCTTTCATGAGAGCAGCATGCTAAGGTCATCTAGTGCCTGTTCCCTTAAGATGGCCTGGTTGGAATTCTCTCTCTCCCCCTTCAGAGGCACTTGCCTCCTCCCACTAGCAGCAGGGCCAATGCTTATTGCCACAGCTGTAGCTCAGGCCAGCTCAGCAGTAGGTACCAGGGACATACAAGCTCTCTTGTTATCTCTCTAGCTGGTTGGAACAGCCTGCTTTGGTGTGGACACCACTTAGGCCTAACCAGCTTAGCTCCACGTGCTCTAGTCTCGGTCTACCAGCGTTCTCTGTGTTGAACTTTGATGCTCTCTTATAAGCAGATCTGTTTTATTTGGCCTACAGTGATTTTTTTTTTTTTTTTTTGCATTGAGACAGGATCTAAAAATAAGATTTCATGTAAAAATCCAAATTTCTGGCTTTTCCTGAAAAATGAGAAGATCTGACAATTCCTGCTTGGCAACAGTAGGCTGGGGCTAAGTAGGGGCTGCTGCCTCTAGATGGGGCATTTGTCAGAGTCCCTACCAGGCCCAGCTGGCTTTTCTCATTTATATTAACTGTCTGACCCCTGTAGACGACAGAAATAGTGACACTTCTTCCAGTGATCATTGTTGCCTCTTTGCCATTGGTTACTATGTATATATTTCCTCCCATCTCATGAGACCTAGTTGGGGAGATGGTGGAGTTCTGAAGCCAAGTAATGTCTTCACTTCTCACAGCTGAAAAATGTCAACTGGTCCCATTATTTGGCTTCTCTGTGAGACCCTCGGGTACTTCCGAAGGTTTCTATACCATAAAGTACACCCAGTAGTTACGCACTCAGTATTTACCTTGAGGTTATCTGGCAGCTCAGCCCTGCCAGCATACCCAGGGTTCATGGTGATGAAGACAGCACAGGTTGGGTTCAGAGACAGCTCAGTGCCTTCAAAGATGAACGTCTTTAGCTTCCGGATAATGGCTTGCTGAATGCTGAGAATCTGCTGAGCTACCACAGAGAGCACTTCTACCTGGAGTGAGAATGGCTGGTTGATTTGAGCTCCTGCTTCTGACAGCCACCAACCCCACTGTGCCAAAGTACCCTTCACTTAGCAAAGAAAGAACCCCATCACCTGAGAATAAGACCTTCACATTCAAAATTAGGAGCATGATTTAGGGTTTTGGTAAAGGAAAGGAAAATTGGTGTGTATAGGCATGCATACATGTGCATACGTGTGTGTGTGTGAGTAGTTTCCATAGTATCTTATCTTTGTTTCACCTTTGTTCCAGCACCTAGCATAATGCTTCACCCATAGTATGTGTTTATTGGTTCAAGTTGCATGTTTACATTTCCTAATCTCGATTCCCTACCCAAATAGAATTAACCACCCCCTCTTTTGTGATGACTCCTCTGTACCACTGCTATAGACTTCTCTCATATTCTATTTGTATCGTTTAATTTTTATTTCCCTTTGCTAGACTGTAACAGTCTAGAGGGCAAAACCATTTTTTGCTCATCTTTGTATCATGCACACATGCAGAGTATCTGACATAGAGCAGCTGCTCAATAAATTTTTGAATGAGCGAGTGAGGGAATCAATTTGGTGAGAATGTTTATGTGTATAAAATATGCATTTTGTCTCCTTGGGGCTGTTTTTGTTTGGTTCATTGAGTACTTACTCTGTGCAAAGGGCCTTAGAGGAGACATAAGTCCCTGTCACTGAGGAACTGAGAGCCCAGAAAAAAGTCCCTGCATGCCCAAACCCTCCATTCAGTAGCCCAGTAGCAGAGTTACCTCAATCCTGTTGAACTCATCAAAGCAGGCCCATGCTCCAGCCTGGGCCAGCCCTTTGAAGAACTTCCCCATGGCTTTGTAATCTAGACCATCTGAGCAGTTGAAGACCACACACTAGAGAGAGGGAGGATGTGGGCACCGTTCAGGATGGGTTTCCTCCCATCTGAACCACCCTGCACCATGAAACAGAGGTAGGGCTCCCCTCTTCCTGTTTCACTGAAGGAGGTGGAGCCCCACTCTGCCTGTTACTCTGAGCCATCTTGAACTTCATGCCAATTCCCCTGGACAGGGGTCCACAGAGGGTTGGGAAAAAGAGTGTGCGGATGGACAGCATTTCCCTACCTGCTTGGCCAAAGCTCTGGCTAGATCTTTGGTGGTTTCTGTCTTGCCTGTCCCAGCTGGACCCTCTGGGGCTCCTCCAAGGTTCAGCTTCAAAGCCCCCATCAGTGTCCTAAGGAGAAGAGAATGCGAACTCAGTGCCAAGTCCTAAGGCACAGGAAAGAAATTTGCTTTTGGTTTATTTTGTTT
Organism: Lagenorhynchus albirostris; assembly: GCF_949774975.1. Lineage (NCBI taxonomy): Eukaryota > Metazoa > Chordata > Mammalia > Artiodactyla > Delphinidae > Lagenorhynchus > Lagenorhynchus albirostris. Next base: position 66,043,868 of record NC_083109.1, read on the forward strand.
TGACTCAGACAAGTAATTAAATATTTTTCCCTGATTATATGAGCAGTACATCATCATTGTAAAAAGTTCTATTTTACTCAGTGTTGTAACCTCGGCACCTGGTACATGGGTGACACCTATAAGCATTTGTTTGAATGAATGATTGAATGGATAAATGAATATATACTTACTAAATGAATCAAAGAAAAGTAAAAAATCCTCATAAACTCCACATTCCAAAGATCACCAATGTCAATGGAATGATGGAAAATAAATATATTTCTCCCACTAGGTTATGAACTCTTGAGTTCAGGACCCATATTTGATTCAGTTCCATATGGCAGGCACAAGATAAATGCTAGAAATGAATGATGTGTTAACTGTGGTTCCACAGCCCCTTGTATGAGCCTCTATAATTTCAGTTAACACACTTTCTTGTTATCACCTGAGGGTGTGTCTCTCCCCCACCCCATTAAGTTGAGGGTTCCTGGAGGTCATACATCATGCACAGGAAAGTTCAAGAAATGGTTGTTGAACAATGAGTGGAATAGATAAATGAATGAAGAACAGAAATCATAGAACATAGAAAACACGTGACTGAGGACTCTGAAATTTAAAAAATACTCAAGTACTATTTTTATAATTTAAAAAATTCTACTCTAAGGAATGTATAAAATCGAAGAAAAATCTAAACATCACAAAATTGACAAGTTCACAAAGTCCAGATTTCTAAAGTTATAAATTCCAAGCAAAGTGGCAAAGCACTCTGCTGAGCACAGAATGGCCATACCTCTTCATCAGACTGGGTGGCAGAGCTCCGAGACTCCTTGCCTGGGTCCTTTACCTGGCCCCTTTTTTATCTCTGGCCATGGGATCTCCAGGCACCATCTTGATTCCTGCCACTGGAGACCTTTCTACTTAAGCACTGTGCCATTTTCAAGGAGAGACAACAACGTGCTAATTGTTGGTTTGAACACATTAATTTGCATTAGATTAGGACTCCTACTGGGTTCTCATTTCTGGCCTAAGGCCCAGTTTCCATGCCCATCTGTGGGACCATGGTGATGAAGGGAAAAATTCTAAAATCTGAGAAACTAAAATATAGACGGTGAAGGTAACAAACTCAAGATGCTCTAACCTTCTTCCCCAGGTTTTCCTTTTGGAATTCTCTATTCACCCTTCAGGGTTTACCTGTAGCAGCGGTCAGTGAGGGGCGTAATCACCAGCCGGGAGGAGTTTCCCAGGTACTCATAGCCGTATAAGGCTTCTGTAGTGATCATCTTCACCTGTACATCCTTGGCATCCCAGTAGTAGCGCAGTTGGGAGATCCACTGGAAATCATTCAGGTCACAGACACTGTCTTCAGATAACTTGGCGACCACATCACGAGCTGTGGGGACACAGACGTGGAAACACACACTTGCAGAGCCATCAGCATCCTCCCATCTTCACGGATTCCTCAGAAGGGTCTGACTGAGGATGTCATCAAGGCCACCCCTCACTATCTCGACAATTTTAGGCTCAACTATCCTCCTCGCCCATCCCCAAACTTCAAGCAACATCTGTATTTATGTATTATATAAATTTATAGTATTAGCTACTGTTATCATTCCCAAACTCTTGGGAGGCTGAACCAGAGGGGTTTGCAATATGTAGTTGCCCCAAATGCTATCTTATCCCCAGTGTGACCCTTTTGGCCCTGTTCCAGGCCTCTTAAGAGAACACGATCTGCCTTGCCTGATATAGTTAGCAAGGGCAGGGGTCCCATGAATCCTTGTTAGATGTATTCTTTCCATGAAGGGGGGTGTCTGAGAAACTAACTAGGAGATACATTTCTAGGTTTTCTCCTGTCCGTCATGGGATTGTGAGCCTAATCTACTTTTCTCACGGTGATGGGAGCCCTGAAGTTGATGAATGGACATAAGTTTATGAGAATCATTCATTATTTTTTAGGTAACTCACAGGGCAAGTGCTATTGTGATCTTAGAACTAGTAGAGCAGCTTGAAATCAGGATCTCAGAAATATAACTTTGCAAAGGGACACTTCTGTAAGTCTACTGCCTCTCTGTGAGAGAAATCTTTATTACAGTAAAATCCAAAACCCTACAGAGAAGAGTCCTTGCAGAAGATTACACCAACAGCTCTTCCATTCACCCCAAGGAATTTAATTCCACACCAGATTCCTGGGAGAACCCAGAGAGTGGTGGCAGGAGCAGGGTATGTGTGAGAGACCCAAGAGGAAGGTGAATCTCAAGGCACTTCATTGTGGATACCTTCCCTATGCAGTGTATGTTCGTGTGTTTGTGCATGAATGTGTGTGTGTGTGTGCGTGTGTGTAAACCCAACCACTCTGAGGTATCCTGGGCAGTAACCATGCTTGCACTTGTTACTCCTACCAGTTAAATATGTAGCCAGATGAAGATCACCTTCTGCCTTGTCTCCTCCGGATTTTATGCTAGTCTATCCAAATGAAATCAGATTGAAATGAGCATCAGGGATTGAAATGAGCATCAGGGAGTTCCCTGGTGGCCTAGTGGTTAGGATTCCAGGCTTTCACTCCCATGGCCCAGGTTCAATCCCTGGTCAGGGAACTGAGGTCCCACAAGCCGTGTGGCCAAAAAAGACATGAGCATCCGCCTCACAGAGAGTAAGATGCATGAACTGCCAGTAGGAAGCTGGGTATGTAAGCAAAAGAGACACTGTTCCCGGGCAACAAGTTTGGTCCAGCCCTAGTTTCCTTGGTGATGATGGCCTGACGGTGTGGGGGTTGTTTGCTCTACATAAAGACCCTGGTTCTTCTTCCTCCTTTCCTCCTTCTCTCCTTCTCTCTCTCTCTCTCTTTTCTAGGAAGAGCTGGAAGGCATCCTCTCTTACCCATTCCCTCCCTGCATCACTGCCCATTTCCAGTCTCTGGGTTTGGAATCAGACATAAGTTCAAATTACAAAAGCATCTCTGCTACTTACTAGCTGTGTGCCTCTCAGCAAGTTATTTGCCTCTATAAACCTCAGGCTCTTAATCTGTGAAATGTGTATAAAAACAAGACAATGTATGTCAAGCACTTAGCACAAAGCTTGGCACCAAGTAAGTATTCAAAAATGTTCATTAAGATCAGTACAGGGAAATCGATCCGAGTTGGTAAGTCTCAGAAACGTTGGGGATGGGAGGGGAAAACATAAGATGGAGATACACAGAAGCACTGACTCCTCTCCTTACCCCCTCACTTACTTTCAGTTGGAGAAGCCTCTTCCTAATGAGAAAAGGGACCTGAGTCATTCCATCCAGAAGGGAGAGAGGCAAGCCTGGCAGCTCTTACTGGACAGTCAGTAATGCGAGGGAAACCTCCTTGCTTACCGTGGACATCAATGACTGTGAGGGCCCCAAGGGTGAGTCGAGCCCCACTGCTCAGTTTTCCTCGCACCAGCTGGACAATCTGTGCAATCTGATCATTGCTCTTTTTCAGAAAATCCTAGCAGGGGAGTAAGATGGAACAATGGGTTAAACTGGATTCTCTTCTGGTAATCTCTTTTCTGGAATGACACCGTCCACAACCCCATGGTCCAAACCAGACTCCTGGATGTCATCCCTCAAGCTCCCTTTCCCTCACCCCTAGTCATTAACATTGAGACAAATTTCAAATGCATTACGCTAACTGAAAGAATTCAGATTTGAAAGCCTAGATACTATATGATTCCATTTTATAATATTGTGGAAAAGACAAAACTATAGGGACAGAAAACAAAATGGTAGTTGTCAGAGGCTGAGAATAGGGGAAAGGGTTGACTACAAAGGGTATGAGGAAAATTTTAGGGTGTTTGGAACTATGTCTTGACTGTGATGGTGGTTACACGACTGTATGTGCTTGTCAAAATTCAGAGATGCACACTAAACGGCTTCCCTGGTGGCGCAGTGGTTGAGAGTCCGCCTGCTGATGCAGGGGACGCGGGTTCGTGCCCCGGTCCGGGAAGATCCCACATGCCGCGGAGCGGCTGGGCCCGTGAGCCATGGCCGCTGAGCCTGCGTGTCCGGAGCCTGTGCTCCGCAACGGGAGAGGCCACAACAGTGAGAGGCCCGCGTACCGCAAAAAAAGAAAGAAATGCACACTAAAAAGGGTGAATTTTACTATATATAAATTAGGTAGTAAACCAGAATTAACAAAAATACCTGAAACTCAGATTAAAATAGACAAAGGAGATATGAAAACTAAATGCATGTAAACATGTAATCCTGGATTGGATCCTGAACCAGGATGAGTATAAAAGGTTTATAGAATAGATAATAATATTGTATCAATGTTGATTTCCTGATTTGGATAATTGTACTGTGGTTATGTAAGATGTTAATATGTGGGGAATCTGGATGAAGAGTGTATGGGAATTCTTTGTATTATTTTTGCAATGTTATTGGCAGGTCTGACATTATTTCAAAATAAAGAGTTAAACAATAAAAATGAATTAAAAATGGGACTTCCCTGGTGGTGCAGTGGTTAAGAATCCGCCTGCCAATGTAGGGTACACAGGTTTGAGCCCTGGTCTGGGAAGATCCCACATGCCACAGAGCAACTAAGCCTGTGTGCCACAACTACTGAGCCTGCGCTCTAGAGCCTACGAGCCACAACTACTGAGCCCATGTGCCTAGAGCCCATGCTCCGCAATAAGAGAAGCCACCACAAAAGTCCCCGCACTCCAACGAAGAGTAGCCCCTGCTCACCGCAACTAGAGAAAGCCCACACGCAGCAACGAAGACCCAACGCAGCCAAAAATAAATAAATAAATAAATAAAAACTGAAAAAAAAAAAAAAAAAGAATTAAAAATAAGTGAGACCACCCTAGGCTCACCTCATTTTCCCCACTTTCCTGTTATGGTCTTCTTTGGCAAATGATTTTAACCCTCTGAGTCTCAGTCTCCTGATCTGTCAAATCCCAATAATTATAGCTATTCTTCAAGTGGTTTTGAGGATTAAATAAGATAGTGTATGTAAAGCACTTGGCACAATGTCTGGTGTGAATAAAGCACCCAGTAAATAGTGGTGGTTGTTATTAATTATAATATCCGTAGTACATAGCAAAAAAAAAAGCCTTTTTGATGTGTCCCCATCACCCTCGGCGTGTCTATAAAGCCGCTGGTGATGGAACTGCCCCCTGCATCTCTCTTAACCACATGCATTCCACAGCAATTCTGGACCAAACTGCCTTCAGTTGCTGGAATGCACCATACTTTTCATCGTCGGACTTTCGCACATTCTGGTCTCTCTCTTATCTCTCTCTCTCTCTCTCTCTCTCTTTCTCTCTCTCTCGGGAGTGCTTTCTCTTGTCCCTATTCATATTTTATGTCTCCTCTTAGACAATGTTTTTCTGGGAAATCTTCCCCTCTCTTTTCTCCTTCCTTCCCATGCTTTCTGGATCCCTGTACTTTCAGTATTATAGTTCTATAAAAGAGCCTTTTTATCTCCCCCCACTAGACTGTAAATCCGTGAGGACAGGGACCATGACTGTCTCATTCACCTCTAATTCCCTTTGCCTAGCAGCAAAGTCCCAGTTGCAACGTCAAACAAATATTTGTTAAATGAACAACGGGTAGATGGATGGATGGATAGCAATTCTGTACCAACACCTTTAGGATGCCAAGGCACATCATTCAGCATTCATTGTACTCCAGGGCTTGAATGTGTGATGGGAAGCACTCTCCTCTTTTACGGGTAGGAAAACTGGGGCACAGAGATACAGTCACAAAAGTCAGAATTTTTTAGTGTTTCTGAGGTTTGAAATGATGTACGTGAAAGCAGTTTGCACGTGTAAAGTGCAACACATCTTTTAGGAATTATCAACAAGATATCTGTAAAAAGTGAAACTTGGTCAAATACTAATGTTCTAATTTTAATGTATAAAGCAAAATACAGTAAATTAAAATATATTCTAGCCACAGGCACTCATATTGTATATAGGGGGAATAACAGGAATTCTGATGAGATAATCATGGGAAACTATACCATGGTAAAAATGTTGGGAATGGAGTTACCATGTAGTCAGTCAAAAAATATGTGCCTGACACTGCAATAACCCTCTGAGATATAATAGTGAGGCAAGAAGACATGCCCCCTGCCCTGTGGGGTTTATAGCCTAGGATCTAAGTACTGAATAATTTACTAGCATCTCATTTAACCCTTCACAGTAGTAAGGTGTGGTGCTACAATTCCTTCCATTTTATAGACAAGGAGACTGAGGTTCAGGTTATGTAGCTTGACCATGGTCACATATCTAACAGTTGGAGGTGTCAGAATTTGAACTCAAATCCATCCAGGTCTTGAACCCTCAAGTACAGGCACTGGTGGCAGAGTTAGCTGGAAATACGTGTGTCCGGATCTGAAGACAAGCAGGACCTGAGCATTCTTGGTCTCAAGAGAAAGCTGAAGGAAAAGCTGGAGATGGGTTAGTGTTGGACTGGAGGTGGTAAGAAGGGATATGGTGCAGGAAGAGTAGAGGAAAACAGGACCAGGTGGCTTCTTGGCCCAGGAAGAAGATGAGCAGTCTCTGCTGGCAGAAATTCTGCCAGGTTGACAATTGGAAGCAAAGGCTGAAGAAACAGGATACTGCAGCCTAGAATTTCCGTCTGGGAAGAAATGTGAGAGTTCTTATACTACAGAACTCCAGGACAGCCCTAATTCCCAAATCTCTGTCCCAAAGAGAACCCTGCCTTCTGTGACACCATGGGGCTGTTTATTCTTTTGTTTAGAAAAATGGCTACTCTAATTATATGTCATTCAAATCATAATCAAGCTCAAATCTCCTCTACAAGCTTCATGACAGGCTCACTTACCGGTAGGGTCTTTTCAACCAGGGCTTGGGAAACCTCCTGGGTCCAAAAGATGGAGGAGACACAGATAACCACCTGGCCAGGCCACTGCAAGACCCAGTGATTACGAGGGACCTGGGAAAGTGCAGTAGGGTACATTGTAGGGTCAGTTCATCTTATGTGAGTTAAACTGACTTCCTAAAAACATCTACCACCATCTTACCCCCTCAACAAAAACAAAATTCATCCCCAACCTCCGAGGCTACAAGGCTTGACATTTCTGGGATTACGGAGTTATGTCTTCCTCCCTGAATTTTATGAAAAAGAAAAGGATCATCACCAACAATTTCATTAACTCTGTCGCCTATAAGTTGTCACTTGCCAGCTACCTCTACAAGGATTAAGTTATGACCTGCTGCAGTGGCTGACCTTCAACACCCCCTGCAAGGAGTTCAGGGTGGAGATCAGGAATGAGGCACTCTGTGCTCTGGGAAAAACTGGCAGAACAGGTCTTCAGATAATTAGATATTTTCAGGAAACCATTTTATGAGCCCAATTCTTGCATCTCCTCGTATCTAGGAAAGCACTAAAACCCTTCATGGTGACATCTGCTCCTCGTGACTAGCAGCGACCTTCACGAGACCAGCAGCAACCTTCTGCAAAAAATATGTGATGATTGCATGTACTCCCCCTTCACCAAAATCACGTATACACTGACCTTCCTACATCTTTGGAGCATTTTCTGAGCGATATCTGAAATGCTGTCTCCCAGTCTATAGTCCTCATTTTGCCCCAAATAAAACTTAACTCACAACTCTCATGTCGTGCATTTTTTTTTCAGTCAACAACTCCTTTCTTTTTTTTTCTTTAATGCTCCCATCCAGGGATTTTACATAGTTATAATCAAGGTGTTGTTCAGAAGGTATTTATAAAACTACTCCTTTTGATAGCTACATAACATTGCAGTACTGCCCCACGATTTTCTTAGCCATGACCGCCCTAACTTTTTTTAAACTATAGATAGGGAAATTATAGCCTGAGGGACAAATATGGCCATATCTGTTTTTGTAAATAAAGTTATATTGTAATACAGCCACGCCCCCTGCTGAACCCATCATCCAAGGCTGCTTTTCTATTAGAAAGGCAAGGATAAATAGTTGTGCCCGGTGTATATTGCCTGCACAGCTGAACACATTTACTATCTGGTCCTTTACAGAAAAAGTTTGCTGTGTCTGGCTACAGATGCAATTGCATGAAATAACTTCATACAGGTAGCCGTTTTTCTTTAACTTAATTTTTGATTTGTAATATGTCATGGGACAAAGGACTGGTCTTTCATTTACAAGGCAGATACTACTGAGAGGGGCAGCAGGGTCAGTCCTTGGTACTTAGCGGGAAGGTGTTAATTGAATACCCCTTTTTTTGATGGAAAAAGTCCTGGGGATAGGGGTGGGGGCCCCAAAGTGAGGAGCACCTAAAGTAGAGGAGACTAAATATCTAGTCTGCCAACATTAACCTTGCTGGGAGCTGGCTAAAGAGTAATTGCAACAGGTTCTTTTCCCTTAGGCCTTCTGTTACACAGGTCACCTAAAGCTTTGGGAGCTTAATGAGTTGTGCCCTTCAGGGCATGTGTAATGTTAAAAAAGCCTGGGGGAGGGGATGCTTAATTGGGGAGGGGCTCTAAATAAACCGGCTTGCCATCAATTATTTTCACAGAAAGGACTGCTCCACAGCAAACAAAGGGTTCTGGCTCACAGGCTATGCTAGTGTCTGCTGCTTCTAACTGCAAACGTTTTATATTCAGAAATACATACTCTGCCCCAGGATTTACAGGGAAAGGAGAAAGAGGCACAGAGGGGTCAGGTGTTACTCAGCAGGAGAGGGGTGGGTTTTAGCAGAAGACAGGCTTCCATTTAACCTTGTCCCCAAAGTTCTTGTTGGTGTACCAACACCCTGGCATGTGTACCCCAATTTTCATTTACCTGGACATATGCTTCAATCCCAAGTCTAATAACTTCCTTCATACTGGCAAGCATCATCTGTTCCACCTGCTGGAGCCATCTTTCCACCATGCCCTGTGGGTTGAGACAGACAGAGAGGCAGTAACAGTTAGCCAAGCCTGGAGGGAGGGACCATGGGCAGAAGCCAGCTTTCTCTCTGGACAGGGCTGGAGGGAGGCCAAAGGTTTAGCACACCTTCAAGCCAGTATTCTTTAACTATTGGTTTTACACTTATTTACTGTATTCTAAGAAGTGTATGTCTCAAAAAAGGGGCAATAGGGAGTTTTTAACATGCACTTCTTTCATATCATTTTCTGGAAGACAACTGTAAATAAAGCTATTTATGTCTCTCTCAGGAGACAAATGACACATTTACACTTCAGTTTGAGAAATAAAATATTGCCTCTGCCATATCAGTGATCAAAAGATGCTGCAGCCATCAGTGACTGCAGCCGCCACCTCCCAAAGTGAGCTGGTGAGCCCTGAGGGAACTCAGGATGAGAAAACACAGGATGCTGGCCCCAGACAGCTGACGCGCATATCAAAGGAATGATTTCAGTGAGCCTAGACTTTTGCATTTTCCCATCCATAGAAAAGCACTAAATTCCTTAACTTGAGATATCTGGTTTTCTTTAATTAACAATAATCTTTTGAAGTTCGGACTACCTGCCCTTTGTTGCAAAACTCCTATATATCTCCCCTCCTTGCCTCCTCCAAGCCGTTTTCTCAGGGTTACTTGAGATGCGGCCTCTCCAGCTTGAAGTCCTAAGAATGTCCGCTGAACAAAACACACCTCTTAACGTTTAGGTTGTGCATTTTTTTTTAGTTGACAAGTTCATAAAATAAATTGCTCATTTCTAATTGAACAGTTCTAATTCTTGCATTATTGCGGTGGTCCCCAAACTTTGCTGTGCACTGGAATCATCTGGAGATCTTTAAAAATTATGGATGCCTGACTCCCACTCCCAGACATTCTGATTTAATTGGTATGGGATGCAAGCAGGGCATTTGGATTCTTTTAAAGCTCTACAGGTAATGTGAATGTGCAGCATATTATTCAGTGTTAGAATTTCAGGCAACTGTACCTGCTGACCTCAGGTGCTCGTGAGCTAGCTGGTGTCTGGTTTTAAGGTATGATCCCTGGTTGTTGCAACTTAAATGTGTGGGTGGCAAAAGCGGCAAGGCAAGAGTACTTGTCTATTTCTACGCTGGGTGCTGTCGTGTTCAGCAAGAGTGGAAGGAACTTACATTTTACTCATTTGATAAGGGCACATGTATGAAAAATCTGAGTTAAATGGCATTAATTCCATGAAATATTATTGAAACACCTGCCCTTTAAACACCTTTAAAAACACCTGCCCCATCTGACCAGATCTCTTTAAAGTGGGCTCTGCTCACGGGGATTTAAACAGCATTAGTTGTTGGATCTGATTCCTGCTGCTGCCTCCACATCAAGTTCGGTTGAAATCCTTCCACAAATTTAGGATGCCATGTGAATTGCAGTATAATCTCCATCTTAGAGATGAGCAAGTAGGCTCAGAAAGATTAGTTCCCCAAAGTCACCCGTCATTAAGTTGTGTAATCTAAGTGTTTTACACCCAGGCAATCTGGAACCAGAGTCCAAATGTTTAACCAACATACAATCTGCCTCTCTCTGTTTCACTCTGTTATGACGATAAGAACCAAAAATGGGTAAGTGGAGTTACTTTGGCTTCAGCTGGGGAGATTTTCTGTTTGAATGGAACGATTTCTTTTTCTGAGCTGATCATGCCCACAATCTCCATGCTGTCTGTAAACTCCAGCTTGGCAATTCCTTCAAAGCACTTCTTCAAGTGTGGTTGAACTCGGAGGGGGTCCTTTGTCTCTGACAAGATCTCCAACAGCTCATCATTTGATAGGAAGAAGAACCTATTGCAAAGCAAAGGAAGATGGCTACTGGAATCTCTTCTAAGAGCTTCTTTTTCCAACAAGGTGATACTCCCCAACAGGTAGATGACACTCGCGTGAATGCCAGCTACTTCTAGAGTCTTATCTAAGGCCCACTCCTCTTCACCATTTTTCATCTAGGGCATAGAAGGTGGAGATGGTTTTGACTCAGAGCAAAAGAAAGGAAGAAAGCTGGTATATGTGGCTTTTATATGGCTGGGAGAGAGGGGTGGCTACCAGGTGAAAGAAACCTGGATAGAGCAGTGGTTCTTAACCTTGGCTGCACTTTAGAATCATCTGCAGAGGTTATAAAAAAAAAATTCCAATGCCAAGGTTCCACTTCCCAGAGACTGTAATATAACTGATCTGGAATTGGGTCTGGGAATTTGTATTTTTAAAACTCCCAGGTGAGGGGGCTTCCCTGGTGGTGCAGTGGTTGAGAGTCCACCTGCCGATGCAGGGGACGTGGGTTCGTGCCCTGGTCCGGGAAGATCCCACATGCCGTGGAGCAGCTGGGCCCGTGAGCCATGGCCGCTGGGCCTGTGCATCCGGAGCCTGTGCTCCGCAACGGGAGAGGCCACAACAGTGAGAGGCCCGCGCAAAAAAAAAAAAAAAAAAAAATTGCTTTCTAAGTTACACTAGCCACATTTCAAGCACTGGATAGCCACGTGTGGCTAAGGACTCAATGAGAATGAGGTCTGTTTAACTCCAAAGTCCAGGCTCTTGAGTACTATACCCCTCTAATTGGGTATTTGACCATGCTGGTTCCATTGGTGTCTATTCAACCTCACTCTAAATAGTGACCGTGAAGACACACCTTACCCCCGAGAGCTGTCTTTTGGGGAATGGAAAACCTAGAAAGAATATGGAATAGATGAGTAGAAGCTAACTCTCAGTATGAAAAAATGTAATTCTACCTATATATGGGTCAAGAGGGCAACTTCAAGCAAGAGAATGATGCTGAATACCTGGGGAAAAATAGTCTCTTCTTCTCCAAGTAGTCATTCAGCCCCTTCTGGATGTCCTCCAACAGAAGGTTGGCTTCTTGAAGCCTCTCAGCCATCCGTGGTTGGTCTGCTGCCACCAGAACCCTGGTATCTTTCACCTAGGTTCCATAAAAAAAGGTGATAATCATCATGGGGTTCCGAGATCCTGAGACCGGTTATTGTAATGAGTGTGCGACCAGCCCATCAACTAATGACCCTCCTACCCTAATCACCTCCTAATCCCCCAAGGTTGACTGCTCATATAACATGACCCTCTTCCTCTGGCCATGGTTGACTGGGCTGGGGTTGGGCACCTGAAACCGACGAAGCCAATTATATTTTAACTTCTGGGATTGTGGAATTCAGACCACGACATTCTATACTAGTCTGCGCTGGTCCCTTGAACATTTGTTAAACAACTGAGTAACTGAATACAGAGAGTTACCTGAATTCTAAAATTATTCTCAATCTATAAAAGCTTTATTGCATTATCGTGTAACAAATAAAATCTTATACCTCGTTAGGAATGAGAGCTAAATTATCAAAACTGCTAATAGTCACCTCCACGAAGCTGGGATTTCAAAAGGCCTCTACTTTTTATATTTCCATGTTTGAATTTTTAATAACTTTTGAAATTAGAAAAAATTTATAGAGATACTGAATTTGCAAAAATCCAGTTTACTAAGAGGTTTCAAGGGACACGGCTGCATTGCACGATGAGGAACATCTGTACGGCATCCCACATTCCTGATGGTGAGATGTGCTAGGTAGTAAAAAACTCACGGCTTGGGACATGAGTGATTTCCAGTAACTATCAACGATGGCAAATTTCCTGCCCTCTTCTGGCATCTGGGCTATGATGTCCTCTGAACTGAAGATTGGTTCCAGGTATAGCCAGGTGGCTTGGCATTTTAACCAGGCATCCAAAATTTCCTGCACGCGAACCAGCTTTTCTTCCCAGTTCTGCAAATTTAGCATTTCATATCTGAGTCATTAACATGCCACTCTGCATCGCAGACCCACCGACAAATTGATGCATTCACTCATTCACTTGTTCCACAAATACTTATTGAGTGCCCACTATGTCCTGGTCACTCTGCTAGGCAAGGTGGATACAGCACTGAGAAAAAAACAAGAGTCCTTGCCCTCACAGAGTTCTTTTCCTAGTGGAATAATCATAATAATAATAACAACAACAACAGTAATATTTATAAGGCTTACTCTGTGACAAGTGACGGTCTGAGTGCTTTATGTATGTGAAACCAATTTAATCCAACAGATTTATAAGGGAGATATTATTACAAAGCTCACTTCACAGGTGCAGAAACTGACATACAACTAATTCAAGTAACTTGTCCAAGGTCACACAACTGATAAGGGGCAGAGTCAGAATTTGAACCCAGGCAGTCTGGCTCAAGTTGGTGTCCTTAGCCTATCCCACTTCCACAGACAAAGAGCAAAGGAGGCCAAACCTCATGTAATTTACATTTTAGATTACTATAGCCCATAAGGTACTTTCCATATATACTTTTGTTTGGTGCATTCAAATAATCTCACCTTCTCTTTTAGCAGACTGTTGCAAAAGCTCAGTCTGGCAGACTGTTATAAAGGCTTACTTGGATGGTTATTGCTTTCAGTCTTTCGTTGTTTTTTTTTCCTCATCAAGAGAAAGTGAGTTTCTTTGTTAATTGGACTTAAAAACCTTCTTCCGAGACTTCCCTGGTGGTCCAGTGGTTAAGCCTCCGCTCTTCCACTGCAGGGGGCACGAGTTGGATCCCTGGTCGGGGAACTGAGATCCCTCATGCCACACAGCCAGAAAAAAAAAAAAAAAAAAACCTTCTTGCTCCTCCAAGAAACCTGGAGCTAACAGGCCATCACAAAACATTCAACCTCATTTCCTCTTACCCGGCATTCTGTTTCTATTGGTTTGACAAATGGAGAGCCACACATGGTCTGGGTCTTTATCACGTGATCATCAAGTAGCAGTTGAATGTCATCAACTGCACACAAGATGCTTGTATCCTGTGAATAAAAATGAGCACCCCGTCAAAATCGCAAGACCTCTGCCCCACAGATTTTTATGCTGACCCTCAAAGTCCTCACAGCTCAGATCTTCACGCTTGTGGGACACTATGTCTTGTAGGAGGTGGAATTTTCTATTTTCTTCCTGGAAAATATTCTTAAAGACCTTTTTACCTCCTTTGCAGAAATCAAATACAGTCCAAGCCTAGATCTGCAACCAGCATCTGTTGAGAAGAGGAGGAGTTCTGTCCCCTTCCCTGTGTTCCTGCTTTTCTGTTCACTTGTTTTCCAGGCTCTCCCTCAGGTAGAATCAACTGCTAATCTGGTTAGGTCTAGACCTTTGGCTCCCAAACAGTGTGCCCCAGGGCACTGCAGCAAACTCACAGCAAATAACTGCGGTTATTTTAGAACAAAATACAAATGTTTTCCTTTTAATTTATATGCACTTTTTCCCAGACCTTTGTTCAGTTGATGGGACACAAATACTTAAGTTGTTTGAACCCAATTACTTCATAAATAAAGCTGTTACGTATTTCTTTTGGACTAGAGAAGGGAACCATTTAAAAAGTACTCAGATACCAACAGCACCGTGAACCAAGAAAGTTTGGGAACTTCTGACTAAATAATTATTTGGCCATATTTTCCTGGTAGTTAGGGTTACTGTGCCTTAAAGGTTAGCCCCTGTAGATGGACTTTTCCTTCTGGGCCATGTGGCAAGAAAGCTGATAAGGGTCTGTCCCTTTGTGGTAGGTCTGGTCTCTCTTGCCCTGTTTTCACTTCTTTCAAACCTACATCTGGGTGGTTAATTTGGAGCGAGGATATATTCTCTCATCCCCCTTTTACCAGCAGCTCTGCACTGACAGGTGTCCAGCTATTAATGAACTGGTACCTCGATTCCCATTTTACTGTTGACCCTTGTCTATAGCTACTTCAGTCAAAAAACTCTGAAGAGTGGCCAGATGTAACTGAGCGGTTATCAGGTTCCCCCACTTAACTGCTCATCTCAGCCCCACAGCCTCTAGCAGTATCTAATCCAATCAGATTCTGTAACAGCAAGTTGCTGGGACACACGGTTGCCTGGTCTTGCTGGGAGAGGCCCCCAGTTCTCCTCCCTCCCACTGGCTTGTCTACAGTTCTTAGTCAAGAGAAATCAAGGCATCAAGACAAAAAGGAAAAGAAGTCACAAAAGGATAACATGCAGCCTGGGGGAGGGAGGAGTATGGGAGCCTTTAGGGTTTTAGTCCTCAATCCACACTGCACTTCAGAAAAACCAGGGGTGCCTTAAAAATACAGATGCTCAGGCCAGAGTGATATTGTGATTTATAGTAAGAAACGTATCTTTGGTCTTTGTTGCCTGCACAGCTCCTAAAACCCTTGGAATTTCCTAAGGGATGAGAGCAATAAAGGCATCTTTTGTTTTGTTATTGAGGTGGGTTTTTAGACCACACCGAAGGTTGGGGGCTGGTTGCCAGGAGAGCCAACCCTGTGATTAGAGGGTTGGAACTTTTAGTTCTACCATCCTGACCTTCTGGGAGGGGAACAGGGATAGAGATTGAGTTCAATCACCAGTGGCCAATGTTTTAATCAACTATGCCAAAGTAATGAAGCCTCTATAAAAACACAAAAGGAGGAAGAGATATGGGAACATATGTATATGTATAACTGATTCACTTTGTTATACAGCAGAAACTAACACACCATTGTAAGGCAATTATACTCCAATAAAGATGTTAAAAAAATTAAATTAAAAAAAAAGGAGAGGGTCCAGAGAGCTTCTGAGTTGGTGAACATGTAGAGATTTGGGGAGAGTGGCATGCTCAGAGAGAGCATGGAAGCTCCACACCACTTCCCCGTAGGCATTCCATCTGGCTGTTCCTGGGTCCTATATCCTTTTATAACAATCCAGTGATCTAGTAAGTAAACTGTTTCTCTGAGTTCTAACAAATTAATTGAACCCAAGGAGGGTGTCGTTGGGACCTCCAATCTATAACTGGTCCGTCAGAAGCACAGGTGATACCCTGGGCTTGAGACTGGCATCTGAAGGGGGGTGAGGGGGTTCACAGTCTTGTAGGACTGAGCCCTTACCCTGTGGGATCTGATGCTGTCTCCAGGTAGATAGTGTCAGAGTTGAGTGGAGTTGGAAGGCACCCAGCTGGTGTCAGAGAATTGCGTGGTAGGTAGTGTGGGAACTCCAGCCACCTACCCCAAACACACACACTTTGGAACTGAGTGACCAGAAGTGTACCAGGGTTGAAATGCACTGGTTTAAGAGCTGACGGCCTGCAGTATGTGAGTTTCTGCCTGTTGCCTCCACGATGTACAGCTCACCCAAGCAGCAAGTCCTCCTACCCATGGCCCATCCCAAGAGCAAGCCAGACCCCAGAGATGGCTGAGCAAACCCTTCAGGTTTATGCACCTCCACAGGCACTCTGTGAACTTACAAGTTTTCTACAAGCGCCAGTGATAAGAAAGTCTACAGCTTTGCTCTTCAAAATACGGTCCAGAGACCGCAGCTTCAGTATTATCTGGGAGCTTGTTGGAACTGCAGAACCTCAGGCCCCAGCCGAAACCTGCTGACTCAGAACCTGCACTTTAGAAAGATTCTCAGGTGATTTCTGCACTTAATAACACTGGAGAAGTGCTAAGTATTGTCTACCTCAGGTATACTTCTGAGGGACCTGGGGTGCCCTCCCAGGGAGATGCTAATTCAGGAGGCTTGCTCAGCTCTTTTTCAACAGAAATCTTGTTGCTCTGAATCCAAAGGCCTTTCTCATTTGAGAATGCATCCCTCCATGGTGTCTGGGAAGAAGGCTGGCTGGCACAGGAAGGCGGACAGGAGGAAACAATCTGACGCAAAGGCATAGTGATTATAGACAACAATACTGTATTAAAAACTTCTACGCTGCTAAGAGACTAGACCTTAATTATCCTACCACAAAAAAGGAAGGATAATTATGTGAGGTGATAGAGGTGTTAGCTAGGGTGGTAATCATACCGCAATACGTAAAACTATTACATCAACACACTGTACACTGTAAACTTACACAATGTTATACGTCAATTATATCTCAATAAAAAATTTTAAAACAGATTAGTTAGAGATCCTTCTTCTTTGAGTTCTGTTGCAGTTCTGAAACGAATCCCTTCTGTAATTTACTACATAATAAATGGGCTGCTCTCAGGGGGCCGAACAGTTGGACTGAGACTCACGGTGTCCCTGTACTTCACGAAGTTGAACGTCATGTTAGCCCAGTCTAACTTCATTTTCTCCAAGTTTTTCTCCAGAGAGTATTCCTTACTGGCAGTTGCACCAATGGGCTCCAGTCTAAAGAGAGAACACAGCGACAGTAACATCAATGGAGGAGGCCTCAAAACACATCAAAGGAGGAATTTCAGCTCAGCCATTAGAGAAATTTAAAAAGCCTTTAATTTTACTAAAATGTTTACCATCCTACTCTAATATTTACCAGCTAGCTCCAGTGTTTTGCAGGGTTTCTTTACACTTGGCGCTAGTGACTTTTTGGGCTGTGTTATGCGCTGAATTGTATCCCTCCAAAAATCATATGTTGAAGTCCTAACCAGCAGTACCTCAGAATGTGAGGTACCCTGTTTGGACATAGGGTCTTTAAAGAGGTAGTTAAGTTAAAATGAGGTCATTAGGGTGGGTCCTAATCCAACATAACTGGTGTCCTTATAAGAAGAGGAGATTAAGACACAGATACGCACAGAGGGAGGACCATGTGAGCACACAGGGAGAAGGCAGCCATCTGCAAGTCAAGGAGAGAGGCCTCAGAAGAAATCAACCCCCTGAAAACCTTGACCTTGGACTTCCAACCTCCAGAATTGTGAGAAAATAAATTTCTGTTGCTTAAGCCTATGGTATTTGTTATAGCAGCCCTAGAAAACTAATACAGGTTGGATAATTCTTTGGTGTGAAGAGCTGTCCTGTGCACTGCAGGAAGCTTAGCAGCATCCTTGGCCTCAATCCACTAGATGCCAGTAGCTGACAACCCCAGTCCCCACCTCTTGCCAGTTGTGCCAACCAAAAATGTCTCCAGATGTTGCCAAGTGTCCCCTGGGGGTGGATACCCCCAGTTGAGAACAACTGTTTTAAGGCCATTAAAACAAGACTTCCTTTTTCCATTTTCATTTACTCCTTATTATTCCTATTTACTTCAGAATTATTATTGACTTCTTATTCAGGTCTTAGACTTTCTGTTAATTTATATGATGGCTTTTTTCCCACTCCCTGTCCCTACCTTTTAAAAAAACACTTGCTATCTTCCCGATGCACTGGGTCCATCCACCTACAGACCCTCTGTTCTATAGAAAGGGGGAGGGAGGGAGAGAAGGGGAAGATAAATTCCTTTCTTCTTGTTTCCACAGGAGAGCTGGGTACTAAATGCAGGCGTGGCTAAAAAATTGGGAAGCAAAGGTTTTGGAAGGAAAAGGAGGGATTATTCTTTCTGCCTCAGCACTGTCTTTCACTGTATCCTTGACCATCTGGTCTTTAC
Organism: Lagenorhynchus albirostris; assembly: GCF_949774975.1. Taxonomy (NCBI): domain Eukaryota; kingdom Metazoa; phylum Chordata; class Mammalia; order Artiodactyla; family Delphinidae; genus Lagenorhynchus; species Lagenorhynchus albirostris. The sequence continues at coordinate 66,062,085 of NC_083109.1, forward strand.
TTTCACGTCAGGAAACTGAAGCCCAGAGGAAGCAAGTGACATGTCCAAAGCCACACACACAGCTGTGGAGTGCCAGAACCAGTTCCTCTGACTGCTAATCTGGTGTTTCTTCCTCCCCTACTATGTGCCTTCTCCTCTCTCTTTGTCAGAGGAGCAAAAGAATTGCTCACATGTGGTCAGCCAAACAGCTCAACTAAATAGAGCTGAAAACCCTCATCTGGCCTCATGTAGGGATGTAGAAGAGGCCTGGATAACGCCAGACAATGACTGATCAACACCTCAGCAGCATGGTCTTCATTCTAAATGTGACCTTCTTGGGAGACAACCAAAATGAGCGTGCATACAGAGAATAATAAAGGCAGGTGCCAATCCAGATGAGTATGAGACAAACAGGATGGCGGTGTGGCCATGACCCAATCACTTGACAGGCTTTCGGTCCCCATCTGCTCATATCAAGCATTGTTGGTATAATTAAATAAGATAAAATGCTTGCAATGTGCCTTATGACTTATAATTATGCAAATAATTGCACAGGGGAGGAATTAATGAGGTTGGGAGTCCATGAAGTATATCGAGTTGACCTTATCCAAATGTACTCAAGATGCTCACTAACTGCGGGCTGTGATAAAACTGCCTTAACTATGCGATAGTGGGATACAAGGAACATCACACTTCACTAATAGGTAGTAGCTGAGAACTTAGATGTTAAATCAGTTCAGGTTACACGCCTTCTCTCATAATCCTCACAATAACTCCAATCACCTAGCTACTATTATTATTTCCATTTTACAGATAAGGAGACTGGGCACATAGAGGTAAACAACTTGGCCAAGGAAACACCACTTCTAGATTTGTCACAGCTGAGCACACTGGCATGAAGCATGGCAGTGTGCTGTGTATCTGCTCAGCCTCTGTCTCCTTTGATGGGTTTATCTTTTCAGGCAGTAAAGGGTAATGGTTAAGGCTCTGAAGTTAGCTAGCCTGGGCTCGGGTCTTGGTTCTTGTGACCTCTGGATATTTGCTTAATCTCTCTAATCAATTTATTTCCTCATCTGTAAAATGTGAATAAAATTAGCTAGAATATTAGGGTGTTGTGATGGATAAGTTGGTTAATTCATATAAAATGCTCACTGCAGCATAAGTGTTCTAGAGCTGGTATTTCTTGGGAACATCTTATTGGGGAAATTGAGGCCCTTTAATAAAATAGCATAAACCTGGTAAAAATGCATGTGTCTTGTAGGATATCACTTACATGCGGAATTTTAAAAAATGGTACAAATGAACTTATTAAGAAAACAGAAATAGAGTCACAGATGTAGAAAACAACCTTATGGTTACCAGGGGGGAAAGGGGAGGAGGGATAAATTGCGATATTGGGATTGACATATACACACTACTATATATAAAATAGATAACTAATAAGGACCTACTGTATAGCACAGGAAACTCTACTCAATATTCTGTAATGGCCTATGCAGAATCTAAAAAAGTATGGATACATGTATATGTATAACTGATTCACTTTGCTGTACAGCAGAAACACAACATTGTAAATCAGCTATACTCCAATAAAAATTTAAAAAAATAAAATAAAAGCCTGTGTCTGTAGACCTGCTCCTTAAAGAGGGACAGTAGTGGTGGTATTGGGGGTCATCAGAGTATTCAGGTGGCAGACAGATTTGGGGGCCTGGAAGGACCTTAGATTAGGTGCTTGCCCTGCCCCAGTATAAAGGAAGGGCTTTCAAACTCTAGCAGGCATCACTATCGCCTACAGCAGCGCTGTCTATTCGAAATATAACCTGAGCCACATATGTCATTTCAAAGTTTCTGGTAGCCAATTTAACATAAGTAAAAAGAAACTATTTTATTTAACACAATAAATCCAAAATACTATCATTTCAACATACAATCAATATTTAAAATAATTAGATATTTTGCTTTTTTCCCCTCCTTAATAAGTCTTTGAAATCCAGCCTATAGTTTACACATTCAGCACATCAAATTCAGAATAGCTACATTTCAAAGGCTGAGTAGCCACACGTGGCTAGTGGCTCCTGACTGAACAGCGCTGATATGGAGGATTTGTTTAAACCCAGATTTCAGCTTTCAATCCCCTGAATTTCTGATTCAGCAGATTGGGGTAGGGCCTGAGAATGTGCATTTCTAACAAGTTCTCAGGTGATGCTGATGCCTCTGGTCTGGGGTCACAGTCTGAGAATCTCACGTGTTGAGTGAGAACCAAACCCAGTTGCCTAACAGGGTCCCTAGTCTTAGCAATACATCTCCCTACGCATCACCCTGAAGGAAGTGTGGAAAAACAAACAGGGTCCTGAGAATCTCTGGTCCTAAAAACAGCAGATCAAATAGTACAAATTCTCACATATGAACTCCAGGGGCATTTGGAGAAGGAGAGAAAGCAAGTGAAGAGATCTCTCATTTGACCATATTTCATGAAATTTTAGAGCTCAGGGAGCCACTCCTGTTTGCTGCTGTTGTTTGTTTAAAGAGGAAGAAACTGAGGCCCAGGAAGGTGAAATGGTTTTGCCCAAAGTCACTGAGAGCTGGGCTTGAGGCTCAGGTTCAGAGAACTATTTTAAAAAATTTCTTTTTGAAATAAAATCTCTGACTCAATTTTCTAGTCATAATCTGACATCAACTCTGCAGCTGGAAATGAAAGCTTCACCAGCAGCTAGTCAGCTGAAGTAGAGGTTACCCTATACCAGAATGAGAAAAGCAGCCTGCTATGAGGCCATTCAGTCATACAACTGTGAGAATTCATAGACACTTTGACGAAAAAACTTTCTGAAGGGAGAAGCCTTACTTTTCAATGAATTTGCCAAATCCAAATTCCAGCATATTTGAGAGGCAAGTCGTTTCAGTGGGCTTTACTTCATAGCCGACAATCTCACTAATCTGCAAAGAGAAAAACAAGTGTGTAGCATCCAAGGCAGTGTTGTCCAGTAGACTTTCTGCGATGACTGAAATGTTCTATATCTGTGCTGTCTCGTGCAGGAGCCGCCAGTCACATTCAGCTGTTGAGCGCTGGAAAGGTGGCTAGTGTGACTGAGGAACTGATTTTCAAATTTTATTTAATTTTACTTAATTTATATTTAAATAGCTACGCGTAGCTAGTGGCTGCTGAATTGGACAGCGCAGGTCTAAGGTTTTGGGCGGTGGCCTAGGGCCCACCCTGCATTGTGTCTGGTTTGCTGGGGGTTGTTCTCCCACCAGGAGTTGGTATAATGCAAACTTGTGGGCACCTGAGAGGCTCACAGCCAGGTCTGGTTTGTTGTTGTGCTCCCAGGGCTGACTGCAAAACCTGGTCCATGACAGAAGCTGCTGTAAGCATTTGCTGAATAAAAGGAGGAAGTCTATTAGCTAGATGACTCCCCCACCAAAATCTTCCTTTCCAACCTAGTGTACTAACTTGTTGGAAATATTAGCACCTGTGCCCATTCCTTTGGTGTAAATATTACCCCAACCTTACCTTTTAAGTGAAAATATCCCTGTGAAAGTTCTTTGATGAAGTCTCTGATGGCTTTGAACATTTTTCTCATGGACTGAGAGATCTGGGCAGTACGAGGGTTATGTGTGCTCAAGAAGAGCACAGGGGTTAACGGGAAGGAGGCTCTGTAAAAAAACCTCACCTACTGCCCAGTTTTGTCTCTGTCCAGCTCCAGCAGGACTAAAGAATGTCAGAGCAGGAAGAGACATGAAAATCACATCATGTTCTGTCTTATTCAGCCCTGTGTCCCTGGGGCCTGATAGGCAGTAGGCATCAATAAGCACTTGTGGAGTGAAAGCATGAGTGAACCAGCTAATTCAAACAGATTCCAATCTGGGTTCTGAGGTCACCTGGAGGACCACGGAGGTAATGGAAATAATAAAAGTAATTAACATTTATTGAGGGCTTATTATGTGGTAGGTTGGTTTTAAGAGCTTTATGTACTTATTTCATCCTCCCAACATGGTGAGGAAGGTACTGGTATATTATTACTCCCATTTTACATGCAAGGAAACTGAGACAAAGAAATTAAGTTTATGATCATCTAGCTAATAGACCATAACAGCCATTGCAGAATTGGGACTTGTATCTGATTCTGACTCCAAAGCTCTCATCCATCACATGCTAGTGTTTCCTGCAGGTCTTCTATGTAGAATTGTGCAGATTATATACTGCATAACTCTAGAAAGTACAATTCCCACTGTCGTGCACAAAAATAGCATTCCCTAGAGCATAAACTGCACAATTATTCCTGGTGGCCCAGGGCTCTCATTTATTCTCTAATACCTGCAAGTATGGCTTAGGACAACACACTATCTCTAGGATTAAATGACATAACTGTGTAAAGCACTTGACACAGTAAATACTTGGCCTATGGAAGGACTCAAGAGATCTGTAGTTTTATTTTTTAAATTGCTTTTGTCGAGTATAGAGATTAACAGGCATCTGATCTAATTCTAAGAAACTGAAGTTATGCTGTCCAATACGTAGCCACTAACCCCTTGTAGCTACTGAGAACTTGAAATGCAACTAGTCCATATCAAAATGTGCTGTAGGTAAAAGCACACCATGTTTCAAAGACTTAGTATGAAAACTGTAATGTGAAAGGTCACATTAACATTTTTATACTGATTACTTATTGAACTGATAGTGATTTTGATATGTTTGGTTAAATCTAGTCATACAGTTTATTTCACCTTTTTTATACTTTAAAAAATGTGGCTACTAGAAACTTTAAAATTATACATATGTTCATAGTATATTTCCACTGGGCAGCAGTGTCCTAGAGGCCAGCTTTGGTGCATATCAGTACAGTGTTACCTTGTTCCATCTTGTTTTACACCACAGTAGCAATAAAGTCTATGTCTCAAATACGGAGACTAGCCTTTCCTGCTTAAGTTCTGGGAAACGGTCAGAAATCTCAACACAACCGCCTCATGACCCCAGAAGATCCATTTTGTAGTCTTGAGAGCTACAGGTGGTTTAGCCTACAGAGCCCCCCTGCCGGAGCCAAATCTGTGCACAAGGATCTCCTGAGTTAGGCATTAGAACTGAGAATGCTTCCCCAAGCCTGGGGCTGTCACTGGGCGGGCTTGTTGTGTGACCTACAGTACAGGCAGAAATGGGCTCTGAGTCGGGGCAACCCTGAGGGTACCTTGTGGCCTTTGTCCTTTCTGAGCTTATCTTCAACTATTTAGCCCATTGAGATCCCACTGTAGGTGCTCTTTACTCAGGAGCCACCTTACCTCTTGCCTATAGTAAGTGGAATATAGCACATTCCATTCTTATCTACAGCTCACTGCCCCCTACTGTCCACTCCCTCTCTCTGACCTGATATTTCTTGCCCCCTTTTCACACATCAAGGCTGAGTCAAAAACACCTAGATTCCAATTCTCTTCCCCACCCCTCACTGGCCACGTGACAATTTATTGTCCCTACTTCAAAGGGTTGTTGGGAGGATGAAATGAGAGAATCCGCATAAAGTATATAACAGTACCCAGTACAAAGTTGGTACTCCATACACTTTAGCTATTATTGTTATTATTATTTTAATTCCAGGGAATTTTTTCCCCCAATCTGTCCATCTAAGGGGCCTATAAATGAGAATTATTAATGTCTAGGAATGGTTGGGATTTTTAAAGTGCCCCTGTCTGAGAATGCTGTCATCACAGGGGGAGCACCAGATGGAGGGGATGGCTTTCTGAGCACCCCTAGAGCACTGCTTAAATGCCATTGATGAGGACACTTTCTAAAATGTCATCTCATGGAGAGACCTAGCACTGCTGGAGGGCACCTGTCTACCTAACTCTCTAAATGGTCAAAGCTGTAGTCAGGCTAGCTCCCCAGGGAGAGGCACCCTATGAGTACCAAGTGAGGGCAGCTGCCGCTGTGCAGATCCCTCTGCTGGGGCAGCTCAAGACCCCAAGTCTACCAGATGACCTTTGCTCTGACTTCTTTCCATCTTTGCTTAAGTCTTTAAGCAAATTTCAAGGCTTTCTGGGAAATTGAAAGCAGCTCCTCTCTACAGAAAAATCTTGAATCTCTCATGTACCAAGATCTCTGCTGTCCCAGGGAGATCAAAATACTCCTAACGGTTATGCTCTCAGACTGAGTCCTTCTAGAGACAATGTCCTCAGTCTTGTGCACGGTTCCCAGGGAGAGAATTTCAGGCCCAGTCAGAGAGCAATTTGCCTACGGAGAGCCAGTCTCTTCTTCACCTCCACAAAGAGCAATTCCCTGGTAGAAGATGTTTCAAGGCCATTGCTAGCTCTTGAATGTGACAATTATTTTAGAAACACAGTGAGTTTTCTTTCTTCTGTTTAGTATCATACTACATTTATCACCCTCACCTTTGGTTGCTTATAAAAATCCCATCATTTTTAGGGAGAATATTTATTATCCTCATTTATAGACTCAAAGGGCTGAAAAAAGAGGGCAAAATTACTTCTGAATATAGCCTGCTGGTTGAGGAAGCTGAAGTAGGAATCATCTGGCATTGTTAGGAGCCCCCAGGGATAAATGTGACTTTCTCTTTTGTGTAGCCCAGGGTAAGGAACAAATCCAGGCCCCTCCCATTGTAATGTAACACCCTAACCACCTTTTAGGACACTGAACAGCCATTTGCTTAGGAAAGCAGATTAGGAGAGCCTTTGTGGCCACTGGCTGGAACAATACTCAACCACCAGCAATGGGGTCCCCAAAGAAAAGGATCGGCCTGTTTATGTGGCGAGGCAGGAAGTTATCCCCTTCCTTCAAAAGGCTATCACCCCCTTTACTACTCCCTTGGCCTCAAGTAGATTCTCCTTTTAGAAAGAAGAACCTTGATCCATTAATGGTTTCTGCCTTCCAAAGGGCTACCAGGACCAGGGCTGGGCTGGGCTGGGCTGGCTGGGGGTGGGCGGTGACAGGGACCTGCTGCCAGTGCCGGTCTTTCACTCCAGGGTTGCAGGAAATGCTGAGGATAGGGATGTGCTGCTTGAATTTATCAATCTTGATTTTCAAATTCTCTGCTAAGCGCCTGGGTGCAGGCACGTCAGCTAAGGTCTTGGTCAATTTATATATCGTCCTCCACATATTCCCTATTTGCTCCGCGATTTCCTCAGCATTCAGTAACAAGAGGGGTCCTGAAATAGAAAAGATGGGGTGAGGGAAAGGTCAGATCACCAAGTAGTGTTAGTCACATGTACCTTTAATTCCCTGAATTTAGAATTGTGTCTACGGTATGGATATTGGAACAAGCACAGGCTTTAGAGCTGGGTCTGAAACCTCTACTTAGCCAGTGAAGCCTTGGGGATACTGACTGAACTTTTCTAAGCCTCAGCAGTCTCACCTGTGACACAGGGGTAATACTGGATACCTTGGAGGGTGACTGTAAAAACTACATGAGATAAGTAAAGTGGCTAACATATTGCCTGGCATACAATGCCAGAGTAGTTAGGGAATCAATTGTTAGTATAAGTTATAGATGCTATTATAGAAGTACCAAAAGGTGCTTCACAAATGCTGTGAAATATTAACAACTGGGGAATGTGGATGAATAGGGACATAGGAGTTAACTGTACAGTTCTGACAGCTTTTATGTAAGTCTGAAATTATTTAAAAATAGATTATCTTTAAAACAGAAAATGACACCTCATTTATAAAAAAAAAAAAAAAACTTCACCAAAACATTAATTCTCTTCTCCTCCTTTTCTTTTACAGGTATCTTTTAGCATTTGGGTTTTCACATTCAGTCTTTCCACGCTGCTGCTTCCTTCCACTTTGTTATTTCAAATTAGTATTAACTCTTGCATTATGATGTTGCTAATTAACTCAAAAACACTTTTCTTTCAGGGCTGCCAAGACTAAAAATAGATTCATTCATATAGCTTCATTAATTAATAACATGCTTTACCAACCTAACATTTTTTGTTAAGTAATCAAATATTAAAATTTTTTAAAAAGAAAAGAAGGGCTTCCCTGGTGGTGCAGTGGTTGAGAGTCCGCCTGCCAGTGCAGGGGACACGGGTTCGTGCCCCGGTCCGGGAGGATCCCATATGCCGCGGAGCGGCTGGGCCCGTGAGCCATGGCCGCTGAGCCTGCACGTCTGGAGCCTGTGCTCCGCAAGGGGAGAGGCCACAGCAGTGAGGGGCCCGCATACCGCAAAAAAAAAAAAAAAAAGAAGAAGAAAAGAAATATGTATGACTTCCATACAATATATAAAAAGAATAATACACCATGTCCACGTGGGGTTTATTGGCGGAATGCAAGGCTGATTTAATATTTGAAAATCAAGCAATGTAATATAGTCGAAAGAAGGAAAATCACATAATGTAAATTGATGCAGCAAAAGCATCTGACGAAATCCAATATCCATTCATGATAAAAATCTATAAACAAACTAGGAATACAAGAGAACTTCCTCAGTCTGATAAAGGGCACCCTATAAAAACCTACACTGACATTACATTTTTGTATGTGTTAAATACGTACAGCTTTTTATATGCTAATCATACCAAAAAAGTGGTTTAAAAAAATAAAAGCAAAAAACCCATTATACTTAATGGTGAAAGATGGAATACTTTCTCCCTGAGATCAGAAACAAGGCAAGGATTTTTATTCTCATAACTCAATTAAGAGGAAGACAGCTGGAAAAATCCCAAAATACTTGGAAATTAAGCTACATACTTCTTAATAACACATGAGTCAAAGAAGAAATATCAAGAGAAATTAAAAAATATTTTGAGCTAAATGAAAATAAAAATTAACATCAAAAGCTGTGGGATGTCACAGCCAATATAATACTCAATGGTGAAAAGCTGAAAGCATTCCTGCTAAAATCCAGAAGACAAAGATGCCCACTCTCATCACTTCTATTCAACATAGTATTGGAAGTCCTAGGCACAGGAATCAGACAAGAAAAAGAAATAAAAGGTATCCAGACTGGAAGCAAAGAGGTAAAATTGTCATTGTATGCAGATGACATGATACTCTATATAGAAAACCCTGAGGATTCCACTCAAAAACTACTAGAACTGATAAACGAATTCAGCAAGGTAGCAGGATACAAGAATAACATACAGAAATTGGTTGCATTTCTTTACACTAACAATGAAATATCAGGAAGGGAATGTAAAAAAAAAAAATCCCTTTTAAAATCGCATCCAAAAAAATAAAATATAGTAAGTCCCCTACATATGAACCTTCAAGTTGCGAACTTTCAAAGATGCAAATGTGCATTTGCATGTCCAATCACGTAAGTCAGTTCACGTGTCTGGCATATATTGTCACGTGCGTGCATCTTCTACAAGTGGTTGTGCTTTTGTGTACCTTACTGTACAGTACTGTAGAGAGTACAGTAGTACAGGATCACTGGATCATTTTTTCAAGTGGGTAGATAGAATTGAATCCAGCAAGGAACCAGAACCTGTGCCATCAGCGTCAGGCGTGAGTGACATTGCAGCTTGCCCTCCACCTCCTGTTGCTGAGGATCCTTCAGCTCTACCATCTCCCACCTCCTCTCCCTCCTCCAGTCAGTAACTCTTCTTGCCTGTTCAGTCAGTGCCAGCCCCTGTATGCCAGCTGTTGTACTGCACTGCTGTACTTTTCAAGGTACTGTACTGTAAGATTTAAAATGTTTTCTTTGTTTTTTGTGTTTGTTTGTTATGTATTATTTGTGTGAAAAGTATTATAAACCTATTACAGTACAGTACTATGTAGCTGATTGTGTTAGTTGGGTACTTAGGCTAACTTTGTTGGACTTACGAACAAATTGGATTTACGAACGAGCTCTCAGAACACAGCTCATTCATATGTAGGGGACTTACTGTATGTAGGAAAAAACCTGAGCAAGGTGGTGAGAGACTGAGAACTATAGAACATTAATAAAGGAAACTGAAGATGATTCAAAGAAATGGAAAGATATCCCATGCTCTTAGACTGGAAGAATTAATACTGTTAAAATGGCCATACTACCCAAAGCAATCTATACATTTAATGTGATCCCTATCAAATTACCCATGACTTTTTTCACAGAACTAGAACAAATAATCCTAAAATTTATATAGAACCATAAAAGACCCAGAATTGCCAAAGCAATCCTGAGGAAAAGAACAAAGCAAGCGGCATAATCCTCCCAGACTTCAGACAATACTACAAAGCTGCAGTAATGAAAACAGCGTGATTATTGGCACAGAAACAGACATATGGAATGGAACAGAATAGACGGCCCAAAAATAAACCCGCACACCTACAGTTAATTAATCTTCAACAAAGGAGGCAAGAATATACAATGGAAAAAAAGACAGTCACTTCAGCAAGTGGTGTTGGGAAAGTTGGACAACCACATGTAAATCAATGAAGTTAGAACACACCCTTACACCATACACAAAAATAAACTCAAAATGGATTAAAGGCTTAATATAAGACAAGACACCAAAAAACTCCTAGAAGAGAACATAGGCAAAACATTCTCTGACAGAAATCGTACCAATATTTTCTTAGGTCAGTCTCCAAAGGCAATAGAAATAAAAGCAAAAATAAACAAATGGGACCTAATCAAACTTATAAGCTTTTGTATAGCAAGGGAAACCATAAACAACATGAATGACTGACAAGGGCTTAATTTCCAAAACATACAAACAGCTCATACAACTCAAAAACAAAAAACCAGGGCTTCCCTGGTGGCTCAGTGGTTGAGAGTCCTCCTGCCGATGCAGGGGATGCGGGTTCGTGCCCCGGTCTGGGAGGATCCCACATGCTGCGGAGCGGCTGGGCCTGTGAGCCATGGCCGCTGAGCCTGCGTGTCCGGAGCCTGTGCTCCGCAACGGGAGAGGCCACAACAGTGAGAGGCCCGTGTACCGCAAAAAACAAACAAACAAAAAACCAAACAACCCAATCAAAAAATGGGCAGAAGCACTAAATAGATATTTCTCCAAAGAAGACATACAGATGGCCGAAAAGCACATGAAAAGATGCTCAATACAGCTAATTATTAGAGGACTGCAAATCAAAACTACGATGAGGTACCACCTCACTGGTCAGAATGGCCATCATTAAAAAATCTACAAATAATAAATGCTGGAGAAAAGGGAACCCTCCTACATTGTTGGTGGGAATGTAAACTGGGGCAGCCACTATGGAAAACAATATGGAGACTCCTCAAAAAACTAAAAACAGAGTTGTCATATGATCCAGCAATCCCATTCCTGGGCATATATCCAGACAAAACTATAATTCAAAAAGATACATGCATGGCTTCCCTGGTGGCACAGTGGTTAAGAATCCACCTGCTGATGCAGGGGACACAGGTTCTAACCCTGGTCCAGGAAGATTTCATATGCTGTAGAGCAACAAAGCCTGTGCACCACAACTACTGAGCCTGTGCTCTAGAGGACATGAGCCACAACTACTGAGCCCATGTGCCACAACTACTGAAGCCTGCGTGCCTAGAGCCCATGCTCCGCAACAACAGAAACCACTGCAATGAGAAGGCTGCACACCGCGACAAAGAGTAACCCCCACTTGCTGCAACTAGGGAAAGCCCATGCACAGCAACAAAGACCCAAAGCAGCCAAAATAATTAATTGATTGACTGATTGATTAATTAATTTTAAAAAAGATACAGGTACCCCCATGTTCATAGCAGCAATATTCACAATAGCCAAGACATGGAAAAAACCTAAATGTCCATCAACAGATGAATGGATAAAGAAGACGTGGTACATATACACAATGCAATATTATTCAGCCATAAAAAAGAATGAAATAATGCAATTTGCAGCAATATGGATGGACCTAGAGATTATCATAGTAAATGAAGTAAGTCAGAAAGAGAAAGACAAATACCACATGATATCACTTTTATGTAGAATCTAAAATATGACACAAATGAACTTATCTACAAAACAGAAACAGACTCACAGACATAGGGAACAGACTTGTGGTTGCTATGGGGGAGGGTGGTGAGGGAGGGATGGATTGGGAGTTTGGGATTAACAGATGCAAACTATTACACATAGAATAGATAAACAACAAGGTCCTACTGTATAGCACAGGGAACTATATACAATATCCTGTAATAAACCATAATGAAAAAGAATATGAAAAAGAATGTTATATATAACTGAATCATTTTGCTGTACAGCAGAAATTAATGTAACATTGTAAATCATCTATACACCAATAAAATAAATTTTTAAAAAGTTGTGGGATATAGGGAAAGAAGTATTTAGAGGGAAATTTATAGCATTGAATATATATATTAGAAAAGACCTAAAATCAATAATCTATGCTACCATTTTAGGAAACTATTAAAAAAGAGCATATTAAATCCAAAGTAAGGGCTTCGCTGGTGGTGCAGTGGTTAAGAATCTGTCTGCCAGTGCAGGGGACACGGGTTCAAGTCCTGGTCTGGGAAGATCCCACATGTTGCAGAGCAACTAAGCCCGTACGCCACAACTACTGAGCCTGCACTCTAGAGCCCACGAGCCACAACTACTAAAGTGCACACACCTAGAGCCTGTGCTCCACAACAAGAGAAGCCACCACAATAAGAAGCCTGTGTACCACAACGAAAGAGTAGCCCCCACTCGCCGCAACTACAGAAAGCCCGTGCACAGCAACAAAGACCCAACGCAGCCAAAAATAAATAAATTTATTTTTAAAAAATAATAATAAAAAAATAATAAATCCAAAGTAAGCAGAAGAAAAGAAATAATAAAACGAAAACCTGGTTCTTTTCAAAGATCAATAAAATTGATAAATGGCTAGCTAGGCTAACAAAGAAAAAAGAAAAGACACAAATTACTGACATCAGAAATGAAAGAGGAGACATCATTGTACATCTCATGGACATTAAAAGGATAATAAAAGAAGACCATGAAATACTCTATGATCACAAATTTGATAACCTAGATTAAACAGACCAATTCCTTGAAAGATACAATTTGCAAAATTCACACAAGGAGAAACAATCTGAATTGGCCTATATTTATTTAAGAAATTGAATCAATAATTAATAACTTTCCAAAACAGACAGCATCAGGCCCAGATGACGGTGAATTCTGCCAAACATTTAAGAAAGGAAAAATACCAATTTTTGTACAATCTCTTCCAGGAGACAGAAGAAGAAATACTTCCTAACTCATTCTATGAGGCTAGCACTATCCTAATACCAAAACCAGACAAAGACATTACAAGAAAAGAAAACTAAAGACCAATATCTCTCATGAACATAGATGCAAGAATCCTCAACAAAATGTTAGCAAATTGAATCCACCTATATATATATTATATATTAACATATATATATATATATATATATAATTATACACCACAGTCAATTGGGACTTATTCCTCGCATGTAAAGTTGTTTCAATGTTTGAAAATCAATTAATATAATTCATCACATCAATAGGCAATTGAAGAAAAATCACATGATCATATCAATAGATTCAGAAAAAGCATCTGAAAAAATCCAATACCCATTCATAATAAAAACTCTCAGCAAATAAGGGATAGAGGAGAAATCCCTCAACTTGATAAAGAACATCAGAGGAGAAATCCCTCAACCTGATAAAGAACATCTACAAAAACCTACAGCTAATATCATACTTAATGGTAAGAAACTAGAATCTTTCCTGCTAAGATGAGGAACACAGCAAGAATGTCCCCTCTCACCACTCCTTTTTCAACAGCATTCTGTGGTAGTCCTAGATAATGCAACATGACAAGAATAGAAAATAAAAGGTATACAGACTGGGGAAGAAGACATAAAACTTTGTTTGCAGGTGACAGAATCACTTACATAGAAAATATGAAAGAACCAACAGCAAAAAGAAACCTCCTGAAACTAATTCACAGTTATAGCAAGGTTGCAGTATACACGGTTAATACACAAAAGTTAATTGCTTTCCTATATATTATTAATGAACAGTGGATTTGAAATTAAAAACATATCCATTTACATTAGCACCCCCAAAATTGAAATACTTAGGTGTATATCTGACAAAATATGTACAATGTCTATATAAGGAAAACTACAAAACTCTAATGAAAGAAATCAAAGAAGAAAATAAATGGAGAAAAATTTAATATTCATGGATAAGAAGATTCAATATTGTCAAGATGTCAGTTCTTTCCAACTTGATCTATAGATTCAACACAATCCCAACCAAAATCCCAACAAGTTTTTTTTTAGATACTGACAAACTGATTCTAAAGTTTATATGGAGACATAAAAGACCCAGAATAGCCAATATAATATTAAAGGAGAAAAATAAAGTTGGGGGACTGACACTATCCAGCTTCAAGACTTACCACATAGCTACAATAATCAAATGTGGTATTGACAAAAGAATAGACATATAGGTCAATGGAACAGAAGAGACAGCCCAGAAATAAGATCCACAATAGTCGACTGATCTTTCACAAAGGAGCAAAGGCAATACAATGGAGAAATGAAACTTTCCAACAAATAGTTTTAGAACAACTGGATATCCACATGCAAAAAAATGAATGTAGAGGGACTTCCCTGGTGTCGCAGTGGTTGAGAATCTGCCTGCCAATGCAGGGGACACGGGTTCGATCCCTGGTCCGGGAGGATCCCACATGCCATGGAGCAACAAAGCCCGTGTGCCACAACTACTGAGCCTGTGCTCTAGGGCCCGCATGCTGCAACTACTGAGACTGCACACCACAACTACTGAAGCCCACATGCCTAGAGCCTGTGCTCCACAACAAGAGAAGCCACTGCAATGAGAAGCCCGCACACTGCAATGAAGAGTAGCCCCCACTCGCCACAACTAGAGAAAGCCCGCATGCAGCAACGAAGACCCAATGCAGCCAAAAAAAAAAAAAAAAAAAAAGAATGTAGATGGAGACTGTACATCCTTGACAAAAGTTAATCAAAAATTAATCAAAATGGATCATGGACTTAAATGTAAAATGCAAAACTATAAAACTTCTAGAAGATAACATAGCAGAAAAATCTAGATGACCTTGGGTTTGGTGATAAATTTTTAGATACAATGCTAAACCTAGGAAAGAAATGACAAACTAGACTTTATTAAAATTAAAAACTTCTGCTTTGTGAAAGACACTGTCAAAAGACTGAAAAGACAGGCCAAAGACTAGTAGAAAAAATTGCAAAAGACATATCTGATAAAGGATTGCTGTCCAAAATATATAAAGAACTCTTAAAACTCAACAGTAAGAAAACAAACTTAATTTAAAAATGGGCAAACCCCCTCCCCCAACCCTAACTGTTTTAGTATACACTAGCAATGACCAATTAGAAACTGAAATTTAAAAACATATAGCTCTATAAAAAGAAATACATATAAATTTAACAAAACACATATAGGATCTGTACGCTAAAACCTACAAAACATTGACAAAAAGAAGTCAAAGAAGAGCAAAATAATTAGATATACAACGTCCATGGATTGGATGATTCAATTAAAGATGTCAGTTCTTTCCAAATTGATTTAACACATTTCCAATCAAAATTCCAGCAGGTTTCTTGTATATATAAATAAGCTGATTCACAAATTTTATGTAAAAGATATAAAGACAAAGGCACTGTAACAGTCATAATAAAACTTGAAAAAGAGATTGAAGTTATATGACAGTCTCAAAAAGACAAAACTATAGTAACAATGAAGAGATCAATAGTTGCCAGGTGTAGGGAGAGTGTGATTATGAAGGGGTACTACAAGGAAGTTTATTGAAGTCATGGAACTGTTCCATTTTCTGATTGTGGTGAATCAATATGTATGTTAAAATTCATAGAACTGTATGTCAAAAATATCATTTTTACTGTATATGAATTTAAAAAATAAAATATAAAAAATTTAAAATACATTGTCTCTTTCCAACAAAAAAACTTGCTAAATTATAAATACTTCCTTAACACCAGAACTATTTTGTGCCTGAACCAACAAAAAGCATCACGCTTAAAGGTGACACTCTGGGGACTTCCCTGGCAGTCCAGTGGTTAAGACTTTGCCTTCCAATGCAGGGGGTGAGGATTTGATCCCTGGTAGGGGAGATAAGATCCCACATCCCTCAGGGCCAAAAAACCAAAACATAAAACAGAAGCAATACTGTAACAAATTCAATAGAGACTTTAAAAATGGTCCACATCAAAAAAATCCAAAATAAATAAATAAATAAAGGTGACACTCTGGAAGAATTCCCATTTAAATCAGGAATAAGACAAAGGTGCCATTATTACTACTGTTTAATTTGGAGGTGCTAGTCAACACAGAAAAGTGAATTTTAAAAGGGGTGTGAAAGTGATAAGGTAAAATATCTTAAATGTATAGATATGATCGAGTACTTCAAAAAATAAAAAGCATCAATAAAAATATTATTCAAGGGCTTCCCTGGTGGCGCAGTGGTTGAGAGTCTGCCTGCCGATGCAGGGGATGGGTTCGTACCCCGGTCCGGGAAGATCCCACATGCCACGGAGCAGCTAGGCCCGTGAGCCATGGCCGCTGAGCCTGCGCGTCCGGAGCCTGTGCTCCGCAATGGGAGAGGCCACAACAGTGAGAGGCCCGCGTACCGCAAAAAAATATAAATAAAATAAAATAATAATAAAAAATAAATAAATAAAAATTATTCAAAATGGAAAATTATTTAAATAAGGTGGTTTAGTAATAGAGAAAAAGTGGGAGGGCAAATGAATAGCCTTTTATAAAGTAAGGAATTCAACTGACCAATTTTTTTTTGGTTTTTTTGGCGGCACGGCATGCAGGATCTTAGTTTCCCAGCCAGGGATGGAACCCATGCCCCGCTCCCTGCAGTGGAAGTGCAGACTCTTAACCACTGGACCGCTAGGGAAGTCCCAAGAATGCTTTTTAATAATGAAAAAGCATACTTAAAAGTTGTGAGAAAGAAAATACCACTTTAAACATCAAATGAGCAAAAAAAGTTCTTAAAGCTATTACTTCCCAATTGTTGAGGGTATGAGGAATGGGCCCTCAAATACTGCTAGAAGAATAATAAATTAAAACATGTAACTTTTCTGGAAGGCAATACCAATAACAAAAGCATTTTCTAAAATCCTAATAATTTTTATTACATCCCTTTGATCTAGCCGTTTCACTTTTGGTAATTTATCCTAAGAAAATGATCATTATTGTATACTGAAAATTGGCAACAAAGATGTTCATCACAGTTGTTCTTATAATATCAAAGCACTGGAATTTTCTGGTGGCGCAGTGGTTAAGAATCCACCTGCAAATGCAGGGGACATGGGTTCGAGCCCTGATCTGGGGAGATTCCACATGCTGTGGAACAACTAAGCCTGAGCACCACAACTGCTGAGCCTGCACTCTAGAGCCCGCGAGCCACAACTACTGAGCCTGTGTGCCACAACTACTGAAGCCCGCGTACCGAGAGCCTGTGCTCCGCAACAAGAGAAGCCACCGCAATGAGAAGCCCATGCACTGTGACAAAGAGTAGCCCCTGCTTGCCGCAACTAGAGAAAAGCCCATGCGGAACAACGAAGACCCAATGCAGCCAAAAACAAATTAATTAATTAATTTAAAAACATATTGAAGCACTGGAAATAAGCTAAAGGCTCAACCCTGGAGGTCTCAGATTTTGTCCTCTGCTCCTAAATACTCTACCCAGGTGATGTCATTGATGGTTTTTAATTGTACTCTTACATATCAATTATTCCCCAATATAAATCCCACCCCCACTATAACTTCAATCCAGACTGATATACTGAACTGCTAATTAATCTTCCCATTTGGATGTTTGCAGACACCTAACTCAGTGTATTGAAGCTGATGTTTTTTTTCCCAACAAATCTGTCATTTCTCTTATTCAGTGATGGCCTTATCCACCAGACTGCCTTAGCTAATAATCTGGAATTCACCCTAGGTGCTTTCCTCTCCCTCACTGCTCCCTGCCCCATATCAGATCAATCATTAAGTCCTGTTGACTCTACCGCCTCAATCTCTCTCTAGTGTCCAGGACCTATAGTAAAAGAGGTAGTTTACAGATATCTATGGCACTCTGGCCTTTCTTACATCAGCGTAATAGGGGAACTGCCATCTTATTCTCCCTCCACCTGCCTCTCTGAGTCACTACCCAACCCATGGCTGTGGGTGGCTGCCTATTCTATTTCACCCTGGCAATAGATCTGGGGCTTTGATCCCCACCTTCCATCATTATCACATCAGAAAAATTTAACTATTGTTGCCTTAATCCAGACAATGAGAATATGATAAAAAGTCCAGCCAGAATCTGAGGTCCCAATCTTATTTCAGAACTGGCTGGGTTGAATCTGCTACCCCATCGCCATCCTGACCCAGCAGAGTGAGAATGCGGTATACCGTTCATCCATTCCTCCGACTTGATGCTAAACTCGTAGGCTGTCGTCCACAGCTGCTCGTAAGGCACTTTGTTGGTCATCACGCTTTGTAGAAGAGGGAAGGTACTCTTCTCCTTTTCCAACAGCTCCTCCTCCTTATTGATCAACTGCAGGGCAAAAGGGGATGCTGGTTATTGGGTGGGTGGTTCTCCTGGACCCTAGAAGCCACCATGGCAAGTTCCCCAGTGCTTTGAAAACCAAGTTGAGGAAGATGCGTGTTCATCTGGAGAGTAAGACAGGAAAATAAGGCATGAACTCAAGCAAGAATGTCCCTGTGCTACCTCTGAGGGCCATGGCAGCTGAGATCTAGCTGGGGGAAACTTTATGATAATTTGCCACTTGCTCCATCACTTTGGCTCCAACTGTATCATATCCATATCCCCATTTTCCCAATTTTCATATGTACTTTAATTAAAGTACATATGAAACTGTTAACACAATGTTGCCTTCTTGTGCTGAATTGCCTCAAAGGTAAGAACTTTAATGATTAAAGAACTTACTAGTGAACTTCAGGGCAAGTTACTTAGCTTCTCCAAGACTTAGTTCTCCCATTTTAAATAGGGATAAATGAAGATACAGTACCTACCACAAAGGTTTATTATGGATATTATTAAGTGATATATCACATATGAAGTCCTTTGCACATCGTGCACATAATACATGCTCAATAAACGTGAGCAATTATTCCATTATAATTCTTCTTTGTGTACTCAGTGACTAACAAAAAAGCTGGTATAATGTAGGGGTGTGGAACAAGGTAGTCGAAAGCACCAATGAAAGAACTGGTCAATCAACTAATACTATCCACCTGACAGGTGATGTTAGGAAAACACAAAACCAAGGGCCAGAACCAACAGAGCAGTACAGTCATAAGTTCCCATCCCAAGACCCCAAACCTCAAATTCCACCAGTGCTTGATCTAGATTCTTTGAAAGCTCATTAAGCTTTTCAACATTGCTCTTCATTTCTTCTGTAGTCATCACTTCACGTTTCCTAAAACCTTCCAGTTCCTTGTTGTAGCCCTCAAGTTTTGCCTCAAATTCTGAGCATCTGAAAGTAAAGACAGCCCAATCACACTTGGACTTTCCATTTATCAGCATTGCTCACCCAATTCAAGCCTGGGGAGAATTTAATCTTCTGATACAATATATGTAAAACTTATAAATATATGTTATTATATATAATTTGTAATCCCACCTCCCAGAGACAGCTGCTTTGAACCTATGGTGGTTAAATATTTCCAGATATTTCTCATATAGGTAAATATATATCAAAAATATATAATACATATGCTATATAATATATACATGTATAAAATTTATGTATATACATATTATTCATTTATCCATTAGGTATTTATTATTAAGTGCCTAATATCAAGAACTGCTCTAGGCATCAGGAATATATTTGTGAAGTACACTATGAAGCTCCCTACCCTCATGGAGCTTGTATTTTAGTTTGGGGAAACCCAGACAGTAAACATATATGGATGGATGAATGAATGGATGAATGGACGGACAGATGGATGGATGGATAAATCCATACATAGATAAAAATGAAATATTTCTGATAGTGATAAATGTTCTGAAGAAAACAGAACAGGGCAGAGTGCCTAGTGGATGCAAGTGAAGGGCTACTTTAGCCAGAGTGATCAGGGAAGACTTTTCCAGAGATTTATCTACTTCATCCATATTATCAACAAAGCAGTTCTCAAATTTACTTCTCCCTTTTCCTAACGAGGTAGATTAACACAGTGTTAAGTGGACAGGTTCTAGAGCTGGACAGGTTAGGTTCAAGTCCCTACATTGCAACACAGTAGCTACATGACCTTGGTCAAGTCCTTTAACCTCTGTATGCCTCAGCTAAAGAAAACAGGGATGGATGAAGTACCTACTTTAGTATTTAATAAGCTAACATATACAAAATGCTCAGAATTAAGCCTGGTACATAATAATCACTATAAAAATGTTTAGTCTCATTCACTAGAATTTAAACTCTATCAATGCAGTTTTAATCTCCTTAATGCCTTTTTGTATCTCCAGCACTTAGAAGAGTGTCTGGCATAAAACAATCAATACTCATTGAATGAATAAGGGGATTTGCCATTCAGAACAGCTATAGTAACATACCATAAATTTGGCTATTATCTTAAGAACACTTAATCCTGTTATGGCAGTTTTGATGTTCTTTTTTTCTTAAAAGTAATTTAAGAGAGTTAATTTTCAATGGTTTGATTTGGGTTTTATTTCTAATTACACTGTGTGGTAAGCAGCCTCTGGTAAGGTCCCCAAAGAGCCACACCTCCTGGTACTTTATATCCTTCTGTAACTGTCTCCTTTTGAGCTGGGCTAGACCTAGTAACTCACTTCTAACAAAGAATATGGCAAAAGTTATGGGATGTTACTCTCAAGATTAGGTTACAAAAAGACTGTGACTTTCTCTCTCTCTGTCTCTCTCCCTCTCTCTCTCTCTTTCTCTCTCTCTGAAGGAAGCCAGCTGCCATGTTACGAGCTACTCTATGGAGAGGTCCATATAGCAAGGAAGAGAGGGAAGTTTCTGGCCAGCAGCTTATGAGGAGCTGAATCCTACTAACAATCCTGTGAGTGAGCCTGGATATAGATCCTCACCCAGTTGAGCCCTAAGATGAGACTGCAGCCTTGGCTGACATTCTGACTGCAACTTCGTAAGAGACCTTGAGCCAGAGGTATACTCTAAGCTGCACCTAGATTTCTGACCCACAGAAGCTGTGAGATAATGAATGTTTGTTTTAAGTTGCTATTTTTCAGAATGATTCAGAAATAGATAACTAATACACACTATTATAACAGAGTATGGCCAATATCGTTTCTGCTTCTTTAAATATTTTTTCTTGGGGAGGGGTTCCTAAAATATGGTCAATTTTTGTAAATGTTCTAAGGACATTTTTAAAAATGAATTTATTTATTTGTTTATTTTTGGCTGTGTTGGGTCTTCGTTGCCGCATGCGGGCTTTCTCTAGCTGCGGCAAGCAGGGGCTACTCTTCATCGCAGTGCGCAGGCTTCTCATTGCAGTGGCTTCTCTTGTTGCAAAGCACGGGTTCTAGGCATGCGGGCTCAGTAGTTGCAGCTTGCGGGCTCTAGAGCGCAGGCTCAGTAGCTGTGGTACACGGGCTTAGCTGTTCCACAGCACGTGGGATATCCCCGGATCAGGGGTGGAACCCGTGTTCCTGCATTGGCAGGCAGATTCTTAACCACTGCGCCACCAGGGAAGTCCCCTAAGGACATTTAAGAACAGTTTTTTCCATTGTAGAGTAGAAGGTTTGATACATATCCAACAAATTAAGGTTCTTAATTATTTACTTCCATTATCTCCTTATTCAAGTTTCACTTCATTTATTTTTAATTGAGTGATTATTTGATATAAAAGGGTTGATGACTGCTTTAACGTTATTCCACCCACCTAAGTAACCGTGTTTGAATCACTAATGTTTTTGCCTTGACTTTGACTCTATCTGATATTAATATGGCTGACTCCGTTTTCTTTTTCCTCATATTTGCATGCAGTACTCTTGCCCACGGACAAACTTAAATTTTCTTTGCTACCTATTAGCACAGGAGATCAGGGACAAAGATTAGTAACAGGATTTAAATCAGTTATTAAAATTTTATAGGAAATACAGAGGACAGAGGAACATATTAAATGACACCCCAGAGGTACAATCAGGAAAGTCTAGATCTGGGGACAAAAGACTTGGTTTCTTCAATAAATAAATTACAAGGAAAAAACCAAAGGAGATGGAGGGGGGACCTACAGATAAAAAGAAATCTAAGAGACATGTCAACCAATTGCAATGCTGTAGACATTTTTCAATTCTGATTCAAGTAAACAAACCATAAAAAGAAAAAATTAATTAGATCATTTTGGTCCCCAGATTAAAAACCATCAGTGACTTTCTACCATACTTAATAAGGAACCCAAACTCATTATCGCGACTTCAAGGACATGCTCCTCTAACTCTTCAGCCTCCTTTTATAGCTACTCTCCTTCTTAGGCAAAGGTATTCCCATGGTGGAGCCACTGCTCACGCTATGCTCGATGCCTGGACAGGACCCCCTTCTACTCTCTCCCTCCCCACATCTTCCCTTGATGGGATCCTTCTCATCCTTCAAGTCTTATTTACATGAGCCTTTCCCTGACTTGCCCATTGAATGCAATCACTGTGCTCTGTCACCCTGTTCTTTTCCTTCGTAGAGCTTCCATATTTATCTGTTTTATCTTCCATCTCCCATGCCCCTTTTGTTCTCCGTATCCTCAGAGAAGAGGAATGGAGACAGGAGCCCAAGAGGAAACTGGGCAAGGTGGCCACTGCCACCCTCTCCTTCCCCTGATTGTTTTTCACCAAAGTCTTAAGGATTCAAAGATAGAGAACATAAGTGCTATGAGAGACAGCCTGCTTCTTCTCAGATTTTTGTTTTGTTTTGTTTTGTAATAATCTCTGATTTTAGACTCTGGTAGGTATTAATTTTAGAGAATATCCTTACTGGAAAAAAGTCTCATTCATTAACTCATTCATTCATTCATCAAAAGAGTAAGCACCTGCTATTTGCAAGGCACTGTGCTCTATCTGGATCCCAGAACACAATCTGGGTACTCCCCCTAAGGCACCTTTCTTTCTTCCCAGAAGATGCACTCTTATGGCAAAGAGCAGCTCACATTCCTGAGATGTCCATCATGTATATTCCAGGTCACTTCCAGGCCTGTGGAACCTACCACTGAGTGGAACAAAATGAGGGGAAAGCGGATTCTCCTGTTATCTACACAATTAGGTGCTGCTGGGTGCCTTTTCACATCGTTAAGATTCTTCTTGAGGCTCCAAACACAGACACACACACAAAGATAAATCTCTGATAAAAGCACTCTTGAATTCTTCCCAGAGGGAAATAGTAAACAAACTCAGTGATTATTGTAAAATATTATGATTATTATTGTTTTAAATTTCTTTTTTTAAATTTTATTGATGTATAGTTGACTAACAATATTATTGATATATTGGTCTCAGGTGTATAACACAGTGATTTGATATTTTTATGGACTACACACCATACAAAGTTATTATAAAATATTGACTCTATTCCTTGTGCTGTGCATTACATCCCTGTAACATATTTTATATATATTATATATATATATATATTTTATAACTGACAGTTTGTACTGTTTTAAATTTTTTATAATTGCTTAGCACATTACAGTTTCTAAAGTGCTTTCATGTCCATAATATATACATATATAAATGTATGTCATTAGTAAATGGTAGATACTCAGGAAATTCAGTTAAGTAAATTGAGTTCTATTCATGGGACCACCTGGAGTCTATGGGAGAATAATGCAAGAATTTTTAAATGGTGGATTGGTCAGAATTCTGGCGGAAAATAGAATTCACTCTGATGTTCAAAGAAAGAGACTTTAATTAAGGGACTACTTACAGAGGTGAGATGTGGGTAGGGTTAAAGGAACAAAGAGGGGAGAGTGAAACACCCAGAGACTAGCCTCAGAGGGAAGCCATTATGATCCCTAGGGATGAGGGGACAATGAGAACTGGAACCACGGAGGAGCAAGAATTGTCATCCAGGAAGGAGGCAGCTACTGGCCAGAGCCCCAGGAACAAGCAGGGAGGGAGAGGGGAAGAAGCCCAGCAGTCACTCTCTAACCTCCTGAGTGCTCTCCACTGGCCTGGCCCTGTCTGGATCCAACAGACACGGGAGCCAGAGGCTACAGACTGCAGGTATCAGCCAACCAGGCATGGAGTGGACAGAGGAAAGGTGGAAAAGAAATTGGGAGAGGGAGTGGGGACAGCAAGTGGGGAAAAGTAAGCATTGAAGCCAAAAAATTCTCGTGGGCTGGAAAAATACGGTCAAGTCTCTTAGAGAGGGAATGGGATTGTTTCCACAGAAGATGAATGAATAAATGAATATTGTTAAGCCCTCCTCAAAGGTTTTTCTCAGGATCTAAGCAAAAATGATGGACAGCAAGTTTAAGACTTCACCAAAGAGAGGGCTGAGCCCAGGGCTGCAGGTAGCCCCTAGAGCTGCTCCTCTGCTGAGTTCAGTGGTTGAGAGCTCAGGGACCAGTTGATGGGGTCAAGCTAGAGTTGCCCTTCAAGAAGAAGAAGCTTGGCACTCTCCTCTCATCATAAATGACACTTGTTCCCATTTCTTCAGGAGACACCCCTCACTCCTCTTAACTTCAACAGTTACTGTAAATGGCCTTACAGTAATGTTCTAGAAGTACGCTCACAAGGTAGTGGTTTGGAAGTTAAGAAGCATTTTCTCCCCAAAGAAGTCATCGTTTAAGTGCAAAAGAAGCTGACCACTCTTGAATGCCTGTCACGCGCTGGACACCACCTAGGCGCCACTTCAGACCATTTCATTTCATCCTTCAATACAATGACACCTCTCATAAAATGAGATGATCTGAGATTGGTTCTACTATCCCATTTTCCAGATGAGGACACTGAGGCTCAAAAAGATGAAGAAATTTGCTCCTGTTCATCTAACTTACAAAATGGTTCTGCTTCTTGGTGAGGCATCAGAACTCAGTTCCATGGGGGAGGCTGTGTGTAAGGGGTGAGGGGGTATAGGGGGATCCTATACTTTGTGCTCAATTTTTTTGTGAACCTAAAACTGTTCTAAAAATAAAAATCTATTAGTTAAAAGAAATCAGTTCTACTCATTGGGCTAAATTCTGGGTTCTAGGGACAGTAGCCATTTAGGTAGAGGAAGAAGGCTGTAGGAAGAAACAAATACTCGCACACACACATCTTTTGTTGTTGTTGTTGTTCTTCTTCTTCTTCTGGGCAACAGACCTAAGTCATATTTTGAAGGTAGCAACTAAGTGGGTTTATCCTTCAGCCCAAACTCCTGTTCTGTGTAGAAATCCCTGCTTTTATCTACCCTTTTCCTTTCTCCTGAGTATTTGCAGGGATTATGGAACCTAAAGTTGGGTAGTGGGAGTTTCATGTGTGATGGGGATGGTTAACTGGTATGAATCTGCAGTTCCTAAACAAAGTGCTACAAGCTGGGATGTGTGCGTTTGTGTGTGCGCACGCGCACATGCACACAGGTGTGTCTTTACCATGTATGTGGTACTTGGCCCACTTCACTTGATATTGTCTGATGTTTTCAGTGTGCAATATTTTCTTTGTCACTGCATTAAAATATTTATTTAGCAGTCAAACACACTTATGTGTCTAGAATAGAGCACAGCACACAGTAAAAATCCATGATAAATACTCAATGAATAAATGATTACAGGCACATTAGCACTGAACGAGACCAGCTGCAAAACAGGCAATTTCTCAGCCTCCAACCATGCCTTTATTATCCTATCTTGATATCTCACATATCTGTAGTCTCCAATGTAAGGCTGACAATTCTGCTATTATTATTGTGAGGCTATTATTACATGTTACTATTTTTGTGTTTTTCTCTCTGCACCACTAAATTCCAATTGTTCAAGGCAGGGAGAGAAGGCATTGGCCGGCGTCACTACAGTGAAGCAGGCTTAAAGAGAACATACTTCAATGGGAAACAAAAGGAAATTCCTTCTCCACCAATTGTCTTGCGACTTCACCCACGCACTGCTGGGTGGGGTGGCTCTAGACAGAACCAGGAACATGTGGCATGTTATGAAGCTGGGTATCATGTCTAAAACAACCCCAGACTTTCCCTGTACCTTTTAATGAGGTCCATCTCTGCCTGATCCCTCTTGCTAAGGAGAAGGTTTCGGCTGTTTTCAAAGATATCTTCAATCTGGTCTGGCCAGAGGAACAGAGTACTGTTCAGTTTGATATCCTCTTCTGCAAAACACACACAGTCTGTTCTAGGACAATGCTCAGCATAGGTCAACTCGCAGGGAATTAATTCGGCAGAACAAGAGGTCAACAGAAGTGAGTATGGGGGTGGCAATTAATGAATGGGCCCATTATTGATGAATGATAGCCAGCATTTATTGAACACTTCCCACAGGCCAGGCTAGAAGGTAGACGGTATTATCATCCCCGTTTTAACAGATGGGAAACAAAGTTAAGCCAAGTGGTCAAGGTCACACCAGTAGGAGACAGCAGAGCAGATTTCAAACCCAGGTCTAAGTCTAACCAAATCCAAAGTCTATGTTCTAACCACTGTGCTTCATTATCTTCCCAGGCTAGGTCTGAGTAGAAACCTAGGTTGAAGTTCAGTACTATTCTTTAAACTATTTCACCTCATCTGAGTTTTAGTCTCCCTTTTGGCTAAAGGTCAGTGATAATATCAATGCCAGATGCCCTACCCATCTTATGGCTCTGGTCAGTTAAAATGCCCTGGGTTCCCTCTGTACCCTTGGGAATTTAGGAGGCAGAGACCACAATGAGAGAGTCCAGGTGGCTGGTTATGGTGGACCACTTTCCACTCCCAGTCCCTATACCTACCTTCCATAACCATCTCCCCTAAACACTGTGAACACCAGGTAATTCACAGGTATTTCCAGATGGAAAAGGGCTCTGAAACTTGGCTTGTAGAGGGCATATTAGTTTTTCCTTCAGAACCTGGTCCTTACAAAGTTAGGTCCTTACGGAGTCCTAACTTGGCTCAGTAAGCCTTGAAGGGGCCCTGATCATTTCTTTCCTTTTAATATATGCAGGAGCATGAAGGAAAGTGCCCTGGTCTCCTCAAAGGTGGGATTGTATTTAGATTATAGATGAATGCAACCTACCCACTTATAAAAGGACTCTGCATTTGAAAGTGACTTTTCCAGGAACACCAGGCACAAGATGCAAAGACAGGCATCTAAGAACCAGTCAAGTTCCTAGATATTTCTTCTTTTTGTCTAACAATAAGATTCTCTTTGATTCAAATTCCGGTGTGGAATTAGTGCCTCTACTATATGGACACACTTGCAAAGTAGCTCTCCTGATACTGATATTTAGTGGTAGAATTGCTAACTCTCCTTCCCCTGGCTCCTTATCCTTAAAAATATAAATATACACATAGAGTTGCATGTACACACATGACATTGGACTTACGGGGCAAGTCTGCATAGTCCATCAGGAACTCTAACCGTTCAGCTGCATCTTTAAGTTGCCTCCTGAGTTTGAACACGGTGACATCGCTGGATTTCTTTAAGAATTCAATGAGGAATACTAGCTCCTCAGTGTTGACAGGAATCTCACTGACTTTGTCTGCAACGATGCTGTACTGATTACAGATGCTACAGGGAAAGAAACAGCCATCATCATTATCTAAAAATAGCTTTCTTATAAGACCCACTATACTAAACAAACATGGTTCCTATTTGGAGACTAGAACAATGTTTTCGAACTTTTCGCTACCAGAAGATTCTTGATGGATAATATTCACATACATACCATATTTTAGAAATAATAACAGTAGAAATGATAATAATATATGACATGTACTAGGCCCTTTACTATATGCCATGCCCCATTCTAATCACTGAATATTAACTCATTTAATCTTCATGAAAATTCCAAGAGTTAGGAACTATTATTATCAACATTTTATAATGGAAGAAAGGGAGGCTGAGTAACTTTATCCAAAGCAACATGATGTGTAGATGTTAGAGCCAGGATTTGAACTAGTTTAATTGATTCCAAAGCTTGTACTCTTAACAGATACACCATGGGTAAAATACAGATTTAGACCAAAACAATAACCAATATCACCACTACCAACAGCAGCAACTCCTCAATTTTATGTTGAAGTAGAACACTAAATTAATTTGTAATCGCTCCTCTTAACTGTACACCAGCAAGTTTATCCTCATGTGCTGCAGGTAATTTCTGGTGGCATAGAGAAACTTACATTCATCTACTGGGACCACTAGATCTAGCTGCCCACTTATCCTTGAACACAAGACTGTGAAAAAATATGTTATTATAGGGATAATTTGAATATGCTCTAATTTATACAAAAGCTAATGAATGACAGTCTTCAGCATTTTAACTACAATTAGGAACAAGTTATTTGCAATATATCCATGCCTAGCACATGCCTAGTAGCCCTCAAGAAATGTTACCAATAATAGCTATAATAGTTTTTGTTATTATTAATTGATCATTACATGTTGATGGTCATACACTATAGATAGATAAAAACCACTCCTCTCAATGTTTTCAGTCCTTGATATTCCTTCTTAATGTGTGGAGACCCCTCCACAATGAAGCTAATTGTATCAAACTGATGAGAAAATGATTAAAACATCTCTACAGATGATGCTGGGATTTTAGAAATGAATTTTTATACAATTCAGAAACTTGCTATACAGAAAACTTATCTATTGTGCTACATGGATTCATAGCATTCTCCACTTTTGGACTCAGAACTGGATTATATTTCCCAGCCTCCTCTGCATTTTTAGTTGAGTATTTTACCAGTCAGTTTGGACTACCATAACAAAATATTACGACTGGGTGGTTTAAACAACAAAAATGTATTTTCACATAGTTCTAGAGGCTGGGAAGTCCAAGGTCAAGGTACTGACCTATTTGGTCCCTAGTGAAGGTTCTTTTCCTGGCTTGCAGATAGCCACCTTTTCGCTGTGTCCTCACATGGTGGAGAGGAAAGATGCTCTGTCTGTTTCTCTTCTTGTAAGGGCACCAACCCTATTGGATTAGGGCCTCATCCTTTTACCTCCTTTAGTCCTATTATCTCTTTATAGGCCCTGTCTCCAAATACAGTCACATAGGGCATTAGTGCTTTGCTACAGACTGAATGTTTGTGTATTCCCAAAATTTGTATGTTGAAATTAATCCCTAATGTAACAGTATTTTAAAAAATTTTTTATCTTTATTGGAGTATAATTGCTTTACAATGTTGTGTTAGTTTCTGCTGTAAAACAACAAAGAGAATCAGCTATATGTATACATATATCCCCATATCTCCTCCCTCTTGAGCCTCTCTCTCACCCTCTCTTTCTCACCCCTTTAGGTCGTCACAAAGCATCGAGCTGATCTCCCTGTTTTATGCAGCAGCTTCCCACTAGCCATCCGTTTTACATTTGGTAGTGTATATATGTCAATGCTACTCTCTCACTTTGTCCCAGCTTCCCCTTCCCTGCTGTGTCCTCAAGCCTGTAACAGTTATTTTGAGGTGGCCTTTGGGAGATAATCAGGTCATGAGGGCTATGCTCTCATGAATGGGATTAGTGTTTTTATAAAAGAGACCCCAGAGACCCCTCACCCATTCTTCCATGTGAGGATACAATGAGAAGATGGTGGTCTGTGAACAAGGAAGCAGGCTCTCAACAAACAAATCTGCCAGAGCCTTGATTTTGGACTTCCCAGCCACCAGAACTGTTAGAAATAGATTTCTATTATTTATAAGCTACTCAGCCAATGGTACTCTGTTATAGCAGCCTGAATGGACTAAGACAGGATTCAACATATGAATCTGGGGGAGACACAATGCAGTCCATAGTAGGTATGGTCATGTGATTGAGTTCCAGTCAGTGGGAAGTAGGAAGCAGTGATAAGTATCACTTTCGGGTACAGCACATGAAACTGTCCTTGCATATTCCTCCATGCTCTTTCTTCCTGCCAACAGTCTAGGATATCAACACTTAGAATGACCTTGAAGGCTATATGTTAAAGATGTAAAGTCATCATCTCCTTGAGTCTCTGAATGCACACAATATGTCTCCCCACCAATCTGGAGCTATCCCGAGCAAGAATAAACTATTATTTTCAATCATGACACCTTGGGTCTCTTTGTTACAGCATGTAGCCTAGCCTAATATAGGTAGATCCTCTCAGTGTGATAGACTCCCTCTGATAAGAATCCATTCTTCTTCCCTTTTGCATGAGAAAGCATAGAGTAAATATCATGTGGCTAACCTATCAGCTTCCTGCAAGGGCCCAGAAGAGTGGTAGCAGACCCACTGTGAAATAAAGAAAAAATATATGTTGGTCTCTGCCCCAGGTTCCTAGCACAGAGCCCATGAAACCCCTGTAATTTCATGGATAATAAGAGTATCTTTTGTTCTAGTGAGGTGACTCAGGGTGGGCTCCTAGATGGCTCCTGGATGAGGAGTGGGTCACCGGAAACACCAAGCCATGATTAGAAGCTTGGAGCAAATTAATCAAACCCAAGAAAGGGGTCATTGGAACCTTCAATCTATAGCTGGCTGCTCAGAAGCAAGGCGACAACCTGGACTTGTGACTGGAGTCTGAAGTAATGGGGGGCAGTTTTATAGGACTGAGCCCTTAACCTGTGCAAGCTGATGCTATCTCTGGGTAGACAGTGTCAGAATTAAGTTGAATTGTAGGGCACCTAGCTGGTGTTACAGAATTGTGTGGTGTGGAGAAAATCCTCCACACATTTGGTGATCAGCAGAGACAAGAATGAAGTGTTCTATATAAAAGTAAAGGGGGGGGAGTCAAGATGGCAGAGTAGGAGGACATGGAGTTCATGTGTCCTCACCACTAGGGCACCTACCAGGTGCTGGTGGGGGGCCCTGGACACCTAAGGGGACAGGAGGGACCCCCAAGCGACTGGGATGTGGGGGGAGGGAGGGGGAAGGAGAAGTGGAGGCTGGACAGGACAGGCGCCCCTGAGGGGTGGCTGGGGGAGGGGAGGGGCTCCCATGCCTGGAGGGACACACTCACAGCGAGGGGATCAGTGGGGATGGGGAGAGATCCTCTGGGGATCGGAGGATCAGAAGGGAACACAGCCAGCGTTTCCCCCGCCCACTTGGGCCCGGGGAGCCTGCTGAGGTCCAGGGTCTGATCCTCTGCCCTCCGAGGCCCCTTCCTGCTGCTGTGCCCTGGGGGCGTGGGAGGAAGGGAGGGGGAGGAAAAGTAGAGCGTAGACAGGGTCAGTGCCCCTAATGGGAAGCTGGGGGAAGGGAGGGGTTCCCACACTCGCTTGGGAGGGGCCCATCCAAGGTGAGATCAGCCAGCAGGAAGGGAGAGAGACACTCGGGGTAATAGGAGGATCAGAAGGAAACGGGCCAGTGTTTCCCCTGCCCACTCTGGCCCCAGGGGGCCTGCTGAGGTCCGAGGCCTGAACCTCAGCACTCCAAGGCCCCCTCTGGCTGCACTGAGCCTAGGCACTACCCCTCCACCCCCTGCCTTTTACCTCCGCTCTGGTCCTGAGCCTAGCCCTGCCCCCGCCTAAGCCCCCGCCGGACCTAAGCCCCCCCACCTCTACACAGCTAAGGCCTTTTCCAGCTTTTTGTTTTGTTTTGTTTTGCTGTTGTGGTTGTTTTACCTTGCTTCTTCTTTTTTTTTTTTTTTTTTTACAGTTGTTGATTACAACTTTATTTACAAAAGCTAAAAACTTTTTGATGATCCACACTCCAATGTCCTTCAGCATGGATTTTCAGGAATAAATTCACATAAAAGTCAATTCAGATTTCCATTTAAATATTGGAACCAATAAAAAATGTGGCTTTCAATCTGCCACTGTCAACAATACCATCCTTAGGGTAAAAATCTTACATTGTATTAAAAACACAGAAGGCTATATACAAGAAATGTTATTTCTAATTCTGCCCACTCCATTTTCTACCATTCCACCTAAATTCTTTTTTTGTTGTTGTTGAATTTTATTTTTTTAATACATCAAATTCTTATTAGTTATCTATTTTATACATATTAGTGTATATATCTCAATCCCAATCTCCCAATTCATCACATCACCACCACCACCACCACCACCACTTTCCCCCTTTGGTGTCCATATGTCTGTCCTCTACATCTGTGTCTCTATTTCTGCCTTGCAACCTGGTTCATCTGTACCATTTTTCTAGATTCCACATATATGCATTAACATATGATATTTGTTTTTCTCTTTCTGACTTACTTCACTCTGCATGACAGTCTCTAGGTCCATCCATGTCTCTACAAATGACCCAGTTTCGTTCCTTTTTATGGCTGAGTAATACTCCACTGTATATAGGTACCACATCTACTTTATCCATTTGTCTGTCAGTGGGCATTTAGGTTGCTTCCATGACCTGGTTATTGTAAAGAGTGCTGCAATGAACATTGGGGTGCGCGTGTCTTTTTGAATTATGGTTTTCTCTGGTTATATGCTCAGTAGTAGGATTGCTGGATCATATGATAATTCTATTTTTAGTTTTTTAAGGAACCTCCATACTGTTCTCCATAGTGGCTGTATCAATTTACATAACCATCAACAGTGCAAGAGGGTTCCCTTTTCTCCACACCTTCTCCAGCATCTGTTGTTTATAGATTTTCTGATGATGCCCATTCTAACCAGTGTGAGGTGATACTTCACTGTAGCTTTGATTTGCTTTTCTCTAATAATTAGTGATGTTGAGCAGCTTTTCATATGCCTCTGGGCAATCTGTATGTCTTCTTGGAGAAATGTCTATTTAGATCTTCTGCCCATTTTTTGATTGGGTTGTTTGTTTTTTTGATATTGAGCTGCATGAGCTGTTTATATATTTTGGAGATTAATCCTTTGTTGATTCGTTTTTAAATATTTTTGCCCATCCCGAGGGTTGTCTTTTTGTCTTGTTTATAGTTTCCTTTGCTGTGCAAAAGCTTTTAAGTTTCATTAGGTCCCATTTGTTTATTTTTTTTTAATTTTCATTACTCTAGGAGGTGGGTCAAAAAAGATCTTGCTGTGATTTATGTCAAAGAGTGCTCTTTCTAAGTGTCCAGTCTTACATTTACATCTTTAAACCATTTTGAGTTTATTTTTGTGCATGGTGTTCTAATTTCATTCTTTTCCATGTAGCTGTCCAGTTTTCCCAGCACCACTTATTGAAAAGACTTTTTGCCATTGTATATCCTTGCCTCCTTTGTCATAGATTAGCTGACCATAGGTGCGTGGGTTTAACTCTGGGCTTTCTATCCTGTTCCATTGATCTATATTTCTGTTTTTGTGCCAGTACCATACTGTCTTGATTACTGCAGCTTTGTGGTATAGTCTGAAGTCAGGGTGCCTGATTCCCCCAGCTCTGTTTTTCTTTCTCAAGATTGCTTTGGCTATTCGGGGTCTTTTGTGGTTCCATACAAATTGTGAATTTTTTTGTTCTAGTTCTGTGAGAAATGCCATTGGTACTTTGACAGGGATTGCATTGAGTCTGTAGATCGCTTTGGGTAGTACAGTCATTTTGACAATACTGAGTCTTCCAATCCAAGAACATGGTATATCTCTCCATCTGTTTGTGTCATCTTTGATTTCTTTCATCAGTGTCTTACTAGTTTTCTGAGTACAGTTCTTTTACCTCCTTAGGTAGGTTTATTCCTAGGTATTTTATTCTTTTTGTTGCAATGGTGAATGGGAGTGTTTCCTTAACTTCTCTTTCTGATCTTTCCTTGTTAGTATATAGGAATGCAAGAGATTTCTGTGCATTAATTTTGTATTCTGCAACCTTACCAAATTCACTGATTAGCTCTAGAAGTTCTCTGGTGGCATTTTAGGAATATCTATGTATAGTATCATGTCATCTGTAAATAGTGGCAGTCTTACTTCTTCTTTTCCAATTTGTATTCCTTTCATTTCTTTTTCTTCTCTCATTGCCGTGGCTAGGACTTCCAAAATTATGTTGAATAATAGTGAACATCCTTGTCTTGTTCCTGATCTTAGAGGAAATGCTTTCAGTCTTTCACCATTGAGAAACCCACCATTGCTGTGGGTTTGTCATATATGCCCTTTATTATGTTGAGGTAGGTTCCCTTTATGCCCACTTTCTGGAGAGTTTTTGATCATAAATGGGTGTTGAATTTTCTCAAAAGTTTTTCTGCATCTATTGAGATGATCATATGGTTTTTATTCTTCAATTTGTTAATATCATGTATCACATTGATTGATTTGCATACATGGAAGAATCCTTGCATCCCTGGGATAAATCCCACTTGATCATGGTTTATGATCCTTTTAAGGTGCTGTTGGCTTCTGTTTACTAGTTTTCTCTTGAGGATTTTTGCATCTATATTCATCAGTGATATTTGTCTGTAATTATATTTTTTTGTAGTATCTTTGTCTGGTTTTGGTATCAAGGTGACGGGTGGCCTTGTAGAATGAGTTTGGGAGTGTTCCTTCCTCTGAAATTTTTTGGAAGAGTTTGAGAAGGATGGGTGTTAGCTCTCTCTAAATGTTTGGCAGAATTCACCTGTGAAGCCATCTGGTCCTGGACTTTTGTTTGTTGGAAGATTTTTTTTTTTTTTTTTGTGGTACACGGCCCCTCACTGTTCTGCCCTCTCCCGTTGCAGAGCACAGGCTCCAGATGCACAGGCTCAGCGGCCATGGCTCACGGGCGCAGCTTCTCCACGGCATGTGGGATCTTCCCAGACCGGGGCATGAACCCGAGTCCACTGCATCGGCAGGCAGACTCTCAACACTGTGCCACCAGGGAAGCCCTGTTTGTTGGAAGATTTTAATACAGTTTCAATTTCATTACTTGTGATTGGTCTGTTCATATTTTCTATTTCTTCCTGGTTCAGTCTTGGAAGATTATACCTTTCTAAGAATTTGTCCGTTTCTTCCAGGTTGTCCATTTTATTGGCATAGATTTGCTTCTAGTAGTCTCAAGATGCTTTGTATTTCTGTGGTGTCCGCTGTAACTTCTCCTTTTTCATTTCTAATGTTATTGATTTGAGTCCTCTCCCTCTTTGTCTTGATGAGTCTGGCCAAAGGTTTATCAATATTGTTTATCTTCTCAAAGAACCAGCTTTTAGTTTTATTGATCTTTGCTATTGTTTTCTTTGTTTCTCTTTCATTTATTTCTGCTCTGATCTGTATGATTTCTTTCCTTCTACTAACTTTGGGTTTTGTTTGTTCTTGTTTCTCTAGTCACTTTAGGTGTAAGGTAAGATTGTTTATTAGAGATGTTTCTTGTTTGTTGAGGTAGGATTGTATTGCTATAAACTTCCCTCTGAACTGCTTTTGCTGCATCCCATAAGTTGTGAGCCGTCATGTTTTGTCATTTGTTTCTAGGTATTTTTTGATTTCCCCTTTGATTTCTTCAGTGATCGCTTGGTTATTTAGTAACATATTGTTTAGCCTCTATGTGTTTGTGTTTTTTATGGTTTTTTGCCCTGTAATTCATTTCTAATCTCACAGAATTGTGGTCAGAAAAGATGCTTGATATGATTTCAATTTTCTTAAATTTACTGAGGCTTGATTTGTGACCCAAGATGTGATCTATCCTGGAGAATGTTCTGTGTGCACTTGAGAAGAAAGTGTAGTCTGCTGTTTTCAGATGGAATGTCCTATAAATATCAATTAAATCTATCTGGTCTATTGTGTCATTTAAAGCTTATGTTTCCTTATTAATTTTCTGTCCAGATGATCTGTCCCTCGGTGTAAGTGAGGTGTTAAAATCCCCCACTATTAGTGTGTTACTGTCAGCTTCCTTTTATAGCTGTTAGCATTTGCCTTATGTATTGAGGTGCTCCTATGTTGGGTGCAAATATGATTCTTATATCTTCTTCTTGGATTGATCCCTTGATCATTAGTATCCTTCCTTGTCTCTTGTAACATTATTTTAAAGTCTATTTTATCTGATATGAGTATTCCTACTCCAGATTTCTTTTGCTTTCCCTTTGCACGGAATATCTTTTTCCATCCCCTCACTTTCAGTCTGTATGAGTCCCTAGGTCTGAAGTGGGTCTCCTGTACACAGCATATATATGGGTCTTGTTTTTGTATACATTCAGCAAACCTCTGCCTTTTGGTTGGAGCATTTAATCCATTCACATTTGAGGTAATTATCAAT
This sequence comes from Lagenorhynchus albirostris, assembly GCF_949774975.1. Lineage (NCBI taxonomy): Eukaryota > Metazoa > Chordata > Mammalia > Artiodactyla > Delphinidae > Lagenorhynchus > Lagenorhynchus albirostris. The sequence goes on from NC_083109.1 coordinate 66,098,184, forward strand.
ATGTATGTTCCTATTACCATTTTCTGAATTCTTTTGGGTTTGTCTTTGTAGGTCATTCTCTTCTCTTGTGTTTCCCACTTAGAGAAGTTCCTTTAGCATTTGTTGTAGAGCTGGTTTGGTGGTGCTGAATTCTCTTAGCTTTTGCTTGTCTGTAAAGCTTTTGATTTCTCCATCGAATCTGAATGAGATCCTTGCTGGGTAGAGTAATCTTGGTTGTAGGTTCTTCCCTTTCATCGCTTTAAGTATATCATGCTAATCCTTTCTGGCTTGTAGAGTTTCTGCTGAGAAATCAGCTGTTAACCTTATGGGAGTTCCCTTGTATGTTATTTGTCGTTTTTCCCTTGCTGCTTTCAGTAATTTTTCTTTGTCTTTAATTTTTGCCAGTTTGATTACTATGTGTCTTGGCGTGTTTCTCCTTGGGTTTATCCTGTATGGGACTCTCTGTGCTTCCTGGACGTGGGTGGCTATTTCCTTTCCCATGTTAGGGAACTTTTCGACTATAATCTCTTCAAATATTTTCTCGGGTTCTTTCTCTCTCTCTTCTCCTTCTGGGACCCCTATAATGTGAATTTGGGTGCATTTAATGTTGTCCCAGAGGTCTCTTAGGCTCTTTTCATTCTTTTTTCTTTATTTTGTTCCACAGCAGTGAATTGTACCATTCTGTCTTCCAGGTCACGTATCCATTCTTCTGCCTCAGTTATTCTGCTATTGATTCCTTCTAGTTTATTTTTCATTTCAGTTATTATATTGTTCATCTCTGTTTGTTTGTTCTTTAATTCTTCTAGGTGTTTGTTCTTTAATTCTTCTAGGTCTTTGTTAAACAGGTCTTGCATCTACTCGATCTTTGCCTCTATTCTTTTTCCGAGGTCCTGGATCATCTTCACTATCATTATTCTGAATTCTTTTTCTGGAAGGTTGCCTATCTCTACCTCATTTAGTTGTTTTTCTGGGGTTTTATCTTGTTCCTTCATCTGGTACATATCCCTCTGCCTTTTCACTTTGTCTATCTTTCTGTGAATGTGGTTTTCGTTCCACAGGCTGCAGGATTGTTGTTCTTCTTGCTTCTGCTGTCTGCCCTCTGGTGGATGAGGCTATCTAAGAGGCTTGTGCAAGCTTCCTGATGGGAGGGACTGGTGGTGGGCAGAGCTGGGTGTTGCTCTGGCAGGCAGAGCAGTAAAACTTTAATCCACTTGTCTGCTGATGGGTGGGGCTGAGTTTCCTCCCTCTTGGTTGTTTGGTCTGAGACAACCGGCACTGGAGCCTACAGGCTCTTGGTGGGGTTAATGGCTGACTCCAGGAGGGCTCACGCTAAGGAGTACTTCCCAGAACTTCTGCTGCCAGTGTACTTGTCTCTGTGGTGAGCCACAGCCACCCCCCGCCTCTGCAGAAGACCCTCCAACACTAGCAGGTAGGTCTGGTTCAATCTCCTATGGGGTCACTGCACCTTCCCCCTGGGTATTGATGCGCACACTACTTTGTGTGTGTCCTCCAAGAGTGGAGTCTCTGTTTCCTCCAGTCCTGTCAAAGTCCTGCAATCAAATCCTGCTAGCCTTCAACGTCTGATTCTTGGGAATTCCTCCTCCCATTGCTGGACCCTCAGGTTGGGTAGCCTGACGTTGGGCTCAGAACCTTCAATCCAGTGGGTGGACTTCTGTGGTATAATTGTTCTCTAGTTTGTGAGCCACCTACCCAGTGGTTATGGGATTTGATTTTATTGTGAGTGCACACCTCCTGCCATCTCATGGCAGCTTCTGCTTTGTCTTTGGATGTGAGGTATCTTTTTTGGTGAGACCCAGTATCTTCCTGTTGATGATTGTTCAGCAGTGAGTTGTGATTCTGGTGCTCTCACAAGAGGGAGGGAGCGCACGTCCTTCTACTCCGCCATCTTGAACCCTGTTTTACATTGTTGTTGTTTCATTTACAGTTTTATTTTTTTCTAATAGATTTTAAAATTTTTCTAATTTTATTTTCTTTTTTATTCTTTGTTATTGTTCTTCCTTGTTTTTTCTTTTCTCCTGTGCCACAGAGCTTGCAGGATCTTGGCTCCCAGTCCAAGGGTTGGGCCTGAGCTCCTGTGGTGGGAGTGCCAAGTCCAAACTGCTCGACTGATAGAAAACCTCAGACCCCAGGGAATATTCATCAGAGTGAGGTCTCCCAGAGGTCCTCATCTCAGCACCAAGACCCGGCTCCACCCAACTACCTGGAAACTCCAGTGCTGGAGGTCTCAGGCCAAACAACTAGTAAGACAGGAACACAGACCCAACCATCGAAAAAACATGAGATGACAAAAAAATATGTTAGAGATGAAGGAGCAAGGTAAAAACTCACAATCCCAGATAAATGAAAAGGAAATAAGCAACCTACCTGAAAAAGAATTCAGAGTAATGATAGTAAAGAAAATCCAAAATTTTGGAAATAGAATGGAGGCACGGATCAAGAAAATACAAGAAATGTTTAACAAAGACCTAAAAGAACTAAAGAACAAACAAACAGTGATGAACAACACAATAACTGAAATTAAAAATACTCTAGAGGGAATCAATAGCAGAATAACTGAGGCAGAAGAAAGGATAAGTGAGCTTCAAGGTAGAATGGTGGAAATAACTGCCAAGGAGCAGAATTAAGATAAAAGAATGAAAAGAATTGAGGACAGTCTCAGAGACCTCTGGGACAACATTTAACAATGCACCAACATTCAAATTAAAGGGGTCCCAGAAGCAGAAAAGAAAGAGAAACGGTCTGAAAAAATATTTGAAGAGATTATAGTTGAAAAGTTCCCTAACATGCGAAGGGAAATAGCCACCCAAGTCCAGGAAGCGCAGAGAGTCCCATATAGGATAAACCCTAGGAGAAACATAGCAAGACACATATTAATCAAACTAACAAAAAACAAATTCAAGGAAAAAATACTAAAAGCAGCAAGGAAAAAGCTAAATATAGCATACAAGGGAATCCCCATAAGGTTATCAGCTGATTTTTCAGCTGAAACTCTGCAGGTCAGAAGGGAGTGGCAGGATATATTTATATGAAAGGGAAAAACCTACAACAAAGATTACGCTAACCCACAAGGATCTCATTTAGATTTGACAGAGAAATCAGAAGTTTTACAGACAAGAAAAAGTTAAGAGAATTCAGCACCACCAAACCAGCTTTACAACAAATGCTAAAGGAACTTCTCTAGGCAGGAAACACAAGAGAAGAAAAAGATCCACAAAAACAAACACAAAACAATTCAGAAAATGGTAATAGGAACATACATATTGATAATTATGTTGAATGTAAATGGATTAAATGCTCCAACCAAAAGACACAGACTGGCTGAATGTATACAAAAACAAGACCCATATATATGCTGTCCACAAGAGACCCCCTTCAGACCTAGGGACACATACAGACTGAAATGAGGGGATGAAAAAAGATATTCCATGCAAATGGAAATCAAAAGAAAGCTGGAGTAGCAATAGTCGTATCAGATAAAATGAAGACTGTTACAAGAGATAAGGAAGGACACTATATAATGATCAAGGGATCAATCCAAAAAGATATAACAATCATAAATACTTATGCACCTAACATAGGAGTACCTCAATACATAAGGCAAATGCTAACAGCCATAAAAGGGGAAATCGAAAGTAACACAAATATAGTGGGGGATTTTAAAACCCCACTTACACAAAGGGATAGATCATCCAGACAGAAAATAAATAAGGGAACAAGCTTTAAATGACACAATAGACCAGATAGATTTAATTGATATTTATAGGACATTCCACCCAAAAGCGGAAGAATGCACATTCTTCTCAAGTGTAAACGGAACATTCTCCAAGGTAGATCATATCTTGGGACACAAATCAAGCCTTGCTAAATTTAAGGAAATTGAAATTGTATCAAGCATCTTTTCTGACCACAATGCTATCAGATTTGAAATCAACTAAAGGAAAAAAACTGTAAAAAACACGAACACATGGAGGCTAAACAGTGCACTGCTAAATAACCAAGAGGTCACTGAAGAAATCATAGAGAAAATAAATAATACATAGGAACAAATGACAATGAAAACACAATGACCCAAAACCTATGGGACGCAGCAAAAGCAGTTCTAAGAGGGAAGTTTATAGCAATTCAATCTCACCTCAAGAAACAAGAAACATCTCAAATAAACAATCTAAACTTACACCTAAAGCAACCAGACAAAAAAGAACAAAGAAAACCCAAAGTTAGTAGAAGGAAAGAAATCATAAAGATCAGAGCAGAAATAAATGAAAAGAAATGAAGAAAACAATAGCAAAGATCAATGAAACTAAAAGCTGGTTCTTTAAGAACATAAACAAAATTGATAAATCTTTCCCCAGACTTATCAATAAAAAAAGGGAGAGGACTAAAATCATTAAAATTAGAAATGAAAAAGGGGAAATTACAACTGACACTGCAGAAATACAAAGGATCATAAGAGACTAGTACAAGCAAATCTATGCCAATAAAATGGACAACCTGGAAGAAATGGACAAATGCTTGGAAAGATACAACATTCCAAGACTGAACCAGGAAGAAATAGAAAATATGAACAGACCAATCACAAGTAACGAAATAGAAACTGTGATTGAAAATCTTCCAACAAACGAAAGTCCAGGACCAGAAGGCTTCACAGGTGAATTCTATCAAACATTTAGAGAAGAGCTCACATCCATCTTTCTCAAACTCTTACAAAAAAATTGCAGAGGAAGGAACGCGCCCAAACTTGTTTTACAAGGCCACCATCACCATGATAACAAAACCAGACAAAAATACCACAAAAATAGATAATTACAGACAAATATCACTGATGAATATACATGCAAAAGTCCTCAACAAAATACTAGCAAACCAAATGCAACAGCATATTAAAAGGATCATACACCATGATCAAGTGGGATTTGTCCCAGGAATGCAAGGATTCTTCAATATACGCAAATCAATCAATGTGATACACCATATTAACAAATTGAAGAATAAAAACCATATGATCATCTCAAAAGATGCAGAAAAAGCTTTTGACAAAATTCAACACCCATTTATGATTAAAAACTCTCCAGAAAGTGGGCATAGAGGGAACCTACCTCAACATAATGAAGGCCATATACGACAAACCCACAGCAAACGTCATTCTCAATGGTGAAAAACTGAAAGCATTTCCTCTAAGATCTGGCACAAGACAAGGATGTCCACTCTCACCACTATTATTCAACGTAGCTTTGGAAGTCTTAGCCACGGCATCCAGAGAACAAAAAGAAATAAAAGGAATACAGATTGGAAAAGAAGAAGTAAAACTGTCACTGTTTGCAGATGACATGATACTATACATAGAAAATCCTAAAGATGCCACCTGAGAACTATTAAAGCTAATCAATGAATTTGGTAAAGTTGCAGGATACAAAATTTATGGACAGAAATCTCTTGCATTCCTATACACTAACAACAAAAGATCAGAAAGAGAGATTAAGGAAACAATCCCATTTACCAATACACCAAAAAGAATATAAAAGAATAAAATACCTAGGAATAAACCTACTTAAGGAGGCAAAAGACCTGTACACCGAAAACTATAAAACACTGATGAAAGAAATCAAAGATGACACAAACAGATGGAGAGATATACCATGTTCTTGGATAGGAAGAATTAATATTGTGAAAATGAATATATTACCCAAAGCAATCTACAGACTCAATGCAATCTCTATCAAATTACCAATGGCATTTCTCACAGAATTAGTACAAAAAATCTTACAATTTGTATGGAAACACAAAAGACCCCGAATAGCCAAAGCAATTTTGAGAAAGAAAAACAGAGCTGGAGGAATCAGGTTCTCTGACTTTGGACTATACTACAAAGCTACAGTAATCAAGCCAGTATGGTACTGGTACAAAAACAGAAATACAGATCAATGGAACAGGATAGAAACCCCAGAGATAAACCCACGCACATATGGTCAACTGATCTATGACAAAGGAGACAAGGATATACAATGAAGAAAAGAAAGTCTCTTCAATAAGTGGTGCCGGGAAAACTGGACAGCTACTTGTAAAAGAATGAAATTAGAACACTCCCTAACACCATACACAAAAATAAATTCAAAATGGGTTAAAGACCTAAATGTAAGACCGGACACTATAAAACTCTTAGAGGAAAACATGAGAGGAACACTCTGACATAAATCACAGCAAGATCTTTTTTGACCCACCTCCTAAAGTAATAAAAATATAAACAAAAATAAACAAATGGGACCTAATGAAACTTAAAAGCTTTTGCTCAGCAAAGGAAGCCATAATCAAGATGAAAAGACAATCCTTAGAATGGGAGAAAATATCTGCAATCAAAGCAATGGTCAAAGGATTAATCTCCAAAATATACAAACAGTTCACTTAGCTCAATATCAAAAAAACAAACAACCCAATCAAAAAATGGGTGGAAGCCCTAAATAGACATTTCTCCAAAGAAGACATACAGATGGCCCAGAGGCACATGAAAAGCTGCTCAACGTCACAAATTATTAGAGAAATGCAAATCAAAACTACAATGAGGTATCACCTCACACCAGTCAGAATGGCCATCATCAAAAAATCTACAAACAATAAATGCCGGAGATGGTGTGGAGAAAAGGGAACCCTCTTGCACTGTTGGTGGGAATGTAAATTGATACAGCCACTATGGAGAACAGTATGCAGGTTCCTTAAAACACTAAAAACAGAATTACCATATGACCCAGCAATCCCACTACTGGGCATATACCCAGAGAAAACCATAATTCAGAAAGACACATGTACCCCAATGTTCACTGCAGCACTATTTGCAATAGCCAGGTCATGGAAGCAACCTAGATGTCCATTGACAGATGAATAGATAATGAAGATGTGGTACATATATACAATGGAATATCACTCAGGCCTAAAAAGCAATGAAATTGGGTCATTTGTAGAGATATGAATGGACCTAGAGTCTGTCATACAGAGTGAAGTAAGTCACAAAGAGAAAGACAAATATCATGTATTAATGCATGTATGTGAAATCTAGAAAAATAGTACAGATGAACCTATTTCCACGGCAGGAATAGAGATGCAGATGTAGAGCATGGACATGTGGACACGGGGGGGCAGGGCAGGGTGGGATGAATTGGGAGATTAGGTTTGACATAAATACACTACCATGTGTAAAACAGATAGCTAGTGGGAACCTGCGGTATAGCATGGGGAGCTCAGCTCAGTGCTCTGTGATGACCTCGATGGGTGGGATGGGGGCGATGGAAGGCAGGTCCAAGAGGGAGGGGATATATGTGTACATACAGCCGGTTCAATTTTTTGTACAGCAGAAACTAAGACAACATTGTAAAGCAATTATACTCCAATAAAAAAATATATAGGAGACACACAGAAAAGACACAGTAGAGAAGAACTGGATTTTCCGTACTCAGGAGGTAGACGGAATTGAGTTTTTCCTTTATACCCATTAACTACTAGACCCTCTAAAAAGTCCTGAATATGGGTTGACGACATTAACAATTGGACCAACATAACACCTTAGCAATATCTAGGAATAAACTAAGGACAAGAAATACTGTCTTCAGCCTGGAGGGGTGGGATAGGGAGGGTGGGAGGGAGGGAGACGCAAGAGGGAAGACATATGGGAACATATGTTTATGTATGACTGATTCACTTTGTTATAAAGCAGAAACTAACACACCATTATAAAGCAATTATACCCCAATAAAGATGTTAAAAAAAAAAAAAGAAATACTGTCTTCTACACGTACTTATAATATCATTTAAAATATAAAGGTCCAGGTGTTCTGTAAGCACAGGACCACTCTCTTTCTGGTGTAGGGGATGCCATAAGGGAGACCAATACATTTTGCATCAATCTACGGCCTCTCTCTACCTTGTTGTCACTGTTTGGACAAGATTTCCTACCCTGAAGGAAACAAACAGCTAGACCAGAGGGATAATTTCTTATATCTCTAACTCAGGGCCTTGTGTTTCTGGTCAATATTTCAGGTCATTGTTCTAGCAACTTTAGACCTTGTACCTGTAGTGGAAATGGATGGCATGCCCACTTTCTTACCAATGCACTCCAAGGTGCCCCCTGCCTATATGACCAGAGCGCCCCTTTCTAGGGCACACATAATCACTGGAAACAGGAAGGTACTCCACTCAGCAATTACAGGACAATGAAGTAGCAAGGGTTCAGAAGACTCAAACTCACCTAATCAGGCAAGTTAGTTTTTCTCTCTTCATTCAGTAGGGTGTCTTATATATGTTTTATCTACCTCATGGGGTGGCTGAGAAGACCAAATGAGTCAGAATCACTATTTTTAAGGTAGAAAGAAAATTCAGAACTCAATTACTAACCTGGAGTGTCTGGGTCCTTAGAAATCCCCAGGTTTGTAATGGGACCCTAACTTTCATTTATATTAAAAAGGCCAAAGGAAATTGTACATTTATTTTGATGAGAAAGAACGCACTGACCAACCAAGGCACTATGTTGCTTTGATTTGACAGGAACAAATGTTTAAGAAAAAAAAATTGCTTGATGCTCAAACTTTCCAAAGGAAAGTGTCCTAGTAGTCTGAAGGCTGAAAACATTTTACTGCCCTAGTCCCAAATGTTTATTCTATAGGCAAAGGAACTGAAGATCCAAGAGGTGAAGCCAGGGGACACAAGCTAGCAAACAGAAGGTCTTGGATTCAAAACCAAGCCTTCTGGCTCCCAAACCAGGAACCCCACCATTTCGTTACCCAGTGAGAGTTGAGTGCAGTGGTGGAAAACATTAATTTGGAGTCAAAATGAACTAGGTTAAGCCCTGGATATGCCACTCGCTGACCTTTTGGAGCTCAGTTTCTTCATCAACATAATGGAGAGAGTAATGAACAACTTCTTATGGTTGGTGTAAAGACCTGATTAGATCCTGAATGTTCAGAACACTTACACAGTGCTTGGACTACAACATGTGTAGGAAAAATGGTAGCTATTATCATAATTAATTTCCTGATGAGTTTCTGATATGCAGTTTATAAACCTTAAAAGAGCTATAAAATGCTAAACTTATATTTATCTACATGTATATGAATAATATACTATATAACAATTTAATAGTGGTTATTAGTACTAAATCATTTTAGTCTATAGTTTAAAGCTCTCTGAGGAAGAGAGCTAAAATAACACGGGCTAACCGTTTTGTAACATTCAAATAGAAACAGAGTAGCAGATAGTTGCTGTCCCAGCCTCTTAGCATCATTCCCTTTTCTGTTAACCACAGCCTAAGCCTTCTTGGGGTACCTCATCCTTCTCTTTCTTGGTTCTCATGGTTTAGAGATGAGAACACTACCCAAATCTAAACCATCCGCTTGGCTATGGTGTTTGCCTTGCTGTTGCCCAAACAACCCAAGTCAGGCCAGTGCCAAACCAGCCAGTGCCACAGTGTTGGAAAAAAGGGAAACCATTTTTTCCCGTGGATGGAAACCTGGGAGGATGTACGTCTGGAGCTGCTGGGGCCCACAAACTGGAGAGAATCTCTCAGAGAACAGAGCTGACACAGAGGACAGTCAAGTAGAGGGAGGAAGACTGCATTCTAATTGTAGTGTTGAGGGCCTGAAGCTAGCAACTCCTAAACTTTCCAACATGTGAGTCCCAAATTCCTTGTTTTACATTAGCCTTGTTTTACATTAGTCTGGCCTCCTATCCCTTACAACCAAAAACGTCTTTAATAAATACTCATCAGTAAAATGAAGGCACAATATAGAGTTTCACATTGAATGACAGAATCCCCAGACCCAGACAGTAGAAGTCTGTATAGAAGAGATTCTAAGGGCTGCCTGTAATCACGCTGTGTCTTCACTGCTAGATGGCCAGTGAGAGAGCCTGTGACCTCAGACAGTCAAGTAATTTCTCTCTGAAGTTGCCTGCAAGAAAGCAAAGGCTGAAGGATCAGAGATGAACTGCCTCAGGATGCTTTCCACCTTCCTACTCCAAGACCCAGGTAGTTCTCTCCTAACTGTTCACCTTCTAGCCTGAACCTGATTCCCTGCAACTGTCACTTTGTGCAGAAACAACGTGAAATGGAAGTTCAATCTGGTCATTGCTGGAAGGTGCAAGTTCTGTCCACTTTTCCATTCTCCCATTCATGCCAATTATCATTGCTATTTCTCTGCATGAAACAATAATACCTGGTGTTGGTGTCCCGGTTTACATCCACTTGGAATTGAATCAGATGGTCTTTAAGATTTTGGGCTCGCTCACAGAGATCATAATTTAGGGTCATGGTGTCAAGGCAGAACATGGCCAAAGGCACGGTAATGTGCATGGATGCAATTTCATTTCTCCGCTTTTTTATGCTATTGATCCTCTGTAGAAGAGAGTAGATTCAGTAGATTAATTTGCCTCTAGCCTCTATGCATTTGCCCCCAAGCCTCACCCCCCAGCCAATATAGTACAATGTTGAGCATAGTATATATACTAATGAAACACACTGACTACTCAATGGATTGCCTGTAGCACATGTAACCAAGATACGAAATGTCAAGTGGCATCTCCTACCATCACAAAATCCTCAATTTCATGATTTTCTTTCAGGAATGCAGTGATGTTTTGCTCTGCAGTGTTATCCAATAAGTCATCATACTTCTTGTATTCATTTAAGTATCTTCCATATTGAAGAGCAAAAAATCAAACATACAAACACAGGTCACCAAATCAGATTAGTCAGAGTGGGAAATGAAGAGATAATATCATAAAAACCAGCCCAAATCACGAAAGAGGAATATAACGTGGCAAAGTAGAGTGAACTGGGAATTCAGAACTTTAGCTTCAAATTCCAATTTTGCCACTTCCTAGCTGCATGAACTTAGACAAGATATTTCTCTTTTTCAAAGATCAGTGTCCTTAATTTTAAGTGGAAATGATAACAGCTCACTGGATTGTTGTAAAGCTGTAATATTATATATTTAAAGCAATTAATACTACGTCTAACGTACAGTGAATGTGCAATAAACATTACTTCCCATCCCTCCTTCCGGTTCTAAAGTTCTACATCTAAATTTTAAGATGAAAATTTGTAACTAATGAACCTAAAGTCTATTGAATAGAATTAAGTTTCCCTCCGTCTGTTGTCAGATAAGGCAGAAATGGCTGGACAGATTTCCCCCAAATTGGAGGATGTTTGGGGGATGCTCTGACTTAAAATAAGTTTGAATTAAAATAAAGATGAAATGGAGTAAACAGAATTAACTTTGTGGGGCCCAGGAGTATACTTCCAAGAGCTGGCTAACACTTCAGAGACTCTGAAACTGAGATACAAGGAGAAGCTCATGGAACCGTCAGTACAGAAAAACAAACTATATGTATAAGAATCAACAACAGGGTAAACAGGGGTTTCAAATAGATGACACCAGATTAAATTCACGAGGGCAGAGCTTTCAAATCTGAGGCCGTGGTTTTCAGGATAGATTAGCAGCAGTTCTCAGCTGGGGGTGATTTTGCCCCCAGGGGACATTTGGCCATGTCTGAAGACATTTTGGGTTGTCAAAACTGGGGAGCGTCCTACTAACAGGTAGAAGCCGGGGATGCTGCTAAACATCCTACCATACACAGGACAGCCCCTCATAATGCAGAATTTTCTGGTCTAGTCTTCTTGCTTCCCTTCCTCTTTTGTTCTCTTCTTTTGTGATTTGATGACTATCTTTAGGGTTGTGTTTGGATTGCTTTTCCTTTTTTGTATCTATTGTACATTTTTGGTTTGCAGTGACCATGAGGTTTTGACATAGCAGTCTATATATATATATACACACACACATATATACATACAAGATTGTTTTAAGTTGCTGGTCTCTTAATTTCAAATGTATTTCCAATATCTTGCACTTGTAGTCTCCTCTTCTCACAATTGCTGGTTTTGACATCATATTTGTGACATCATATTTGTGTGTGGATGATTTCCTACCTTTATTGTATGTTTGCCTCTACCAGTGAGCTTTCCCTTTCGTAATTTTATTGTTTCTGGTTGTGGGCTTTTCTTTTCCACCTAGAGAAGTTCCTTTAGTATTTGTTGTAAAGCTGGTTTGGTGGTGCTGAATTCTCTCAGCTTTTGCTTGTCTGTAAAGCTTTTGATTTCTCCGTCGAGTCTCAACGAGAGCCTTGCTGGGTAGAGTATTCTTGGTTGCAGGTTTTTCCTTTTCAACACTTTAAGTATATCATGCCACTCACTTCTGGCCTGCAAAGTTTCTGCTGAAAAATCAGCTGATAACTGTATGGGGTTCCCTTGTATGTTATTTGTTGCTTTTAATATTTTCTCTTTGTTTTAAATTTTTGTCAATTTGATTAATATGTGTTTCTCGTTGGGTTTGTCCTGTATGGGACTCTCTGCACTTCCTGGAATTGAGTGAGTGTTTCCTTTCCCATGTTAGGGAAGTTTTCAGCTATTATCTCTTCAAATATTTTCCCAGGCCCTTTTTCTCTCTCTTCTCCTTCTGGGACTCCTACAATGCAAATATTGGTGCATTTAATGTTGTCCCAGAGGTCTCTGAGACTGTCCTCATTTCTTTTCATTCTTTTTTCTTTATTCTGTTCTGCAGCAGTGATTTCCACCAATTGATCTGTCTTCCAGCTCACTTATTCATTCTTCTGCCTCATTTATTCTGCTATTGATTCCTTCTACTGTATTTTTCATTTCAGTTATTCTATTGTTCATCTCTGTTTGTTTGTTCTTTAAATCTTCTAGCTCCTTGTTAAAGATTTCTTGTATCTTCTCAGTCTGTACCTCCATTCTGTTTCTGAGACCTTGGATCATCTTCACTATCATTACTCTGAATTCTTTTCCAGGTAGATTGCTTATTTCTACTTCACTTAGTTGTTCTTCTGGGGTTTTATCTTCTTCCTTTGTCTGGAATATAGTCCTCTGCCATCTCATTTTGTCTAACTTTCTGTGTTTGTGGTCTCTGTTCTGCAGGCTGCAGGACTGTAGTTCCTCTTGTTTCTGGTGTCTGCACCCTGGTGAGTCAGGTTGGTCCAGGGGCTTGTGCAGGCTTCCTGGTGGGAAGAACTGGTGCCTGCCCACTGGTTAAAATCCATGAATTTCTAAATGCCAGAACCTGTCTGGTGCCATGGCTTTCATATAATAGAGGTGAACCTGTTATCTGAATTGTGGCTCTCCTATCTATTTGCTGATAAGTTATGGTTTCCATATCTGCAAATAGGGCTAAATAGTAACACTGATGTAAGTAAACATTGGCTACTCTTATTCTTTCAGGTATGTGGGAACAGGGATTGTTTATTTGATGACAGTTAGGAACTCTAAACCAATGCCAATGGCTAAGTTACAACTAAACCAACTTACTTGTAGGGGCCAACTTGATTTTTCTGAAATACCTCGAAAGTTTGATCCACAAAGTCAGAAACCAGTTTTTCATCAGCATTAACAGTTCCAAGAATCAGATTATATCCTTTCAACTCTGGGAACAGGATAGATTCCACCTAAAGAGGAGAAACCACTTTTATTTTTTTTTTTAAAGATTTATTTTTTGATGTGGACCATTTTCAAAGTCTTTATTGAATTTGTTACAATATTGCTTCCGTTTATGTTTTTTGGTTTTTTGGCCATGAGGCATGTGGGAATCTTAGCTCCCTGACCAGGGATCAAACTCACACCCCCTGCACTGGAAGGCAAAGTCTTAACCACTGGACTGCCAGGGAAGTCCTGAAACCACGTTTAAATGTCACAAGACATCCACAAGACACAAGAAAGAAGATGACACCAAAATGTAAAGTCTCCTGCAATGCACTCATTTCCAGAGACATCAGCTGCATTTCAACTCTATCTCTTCTCGGATGGTGCTGGAATCACCCCACTGTTCCCTTTACCTCTATTCTCTCTCCTCTTCCTCTTGTTGGATTACTCATCTTTCAAATTCTTGCTCCTTTCAACTCTCATGTCCTTAGAGAGTCCCCCCTGGGCCCCCAGTGGATGTTAGGTTTCCCTGCTTAAAGTTCACATTCTAAATTTATCCCACTTGGCACTCAACATAATTGTAATTAAATGAATGTGTAATGAGCTATTCTAGGTTTGTCCTGGGATATAAATACCATGAGGGTCTGGACTGGATCTGACTTCTTCACTATTGTGAAGGGCCTAACCAGAGCTTGGCACATAGTAAGTGCACATAAACATTGTGTGAGTGAATAAATACTACAGTGGTACCCCTCCCCACCACCAAACACTTTCCTCTCTAATGAAAAGCTACTAGAGGCATGGGTTCCAACTCAAACTCTGCCGCTAGCTGACTATGTGACCTTAGGTAAGCTACTTTCTCTGGACTTTAGTTTTCTCATCTGAAGAAAGGGAGAGATGTACTAGATTCTTCTCTCAGTTCAGGAGAAAAAGCTATGTCGTTATGATCTGAGGCACAAAAAGTATTTTTCCTGAGAATTCAACACTCCAACTTCTTAATGGCACATGTGTATCTCTGAGAATGTTCTCAGTTGCATGACTCATGCAAGCTGCAAGTCCTTGTTGGGGACCCATTGCCTTCCACTGCTCTCCCTACTAAGAAAGATTTTAGTGATCCGTCTAAGAAAAGACTCTTCAGAGGGCTTTACTGAGTTATGAGTTATATGCCGCTGATGAAAACGCATTGATTTAGAAAGGGGGAAAAGCAAGTGCAACTGATCTTTGTCTTCCCTCTTTGGACAATCCAAAGGTTTTTAAACCAGTGGAGAAGCAACTTCTTTGCTGTAGCCATACTGTAGGCAGTGTTTGAAAGCAGGATATGAGTGAAATGGCTTAGGGCAGCACAACTGGAGCATTCAGGCCTTGCAACAGATCATAGGTGGGCAGGATAAGGGATTATCTCTTGGGAAAAGTCTTCAATCGAAAGAACATTTTAAATGTGGCTGGTTCTCACTATGGAGAACAGTATGGAGGTTCCTTAAAAACTAAAAATATAGTTACCATATGATCCAGCGATCTCACTCCTGGGCATATACCCAGAGAAAAGTCTAATTCAAAAAGATACATGCACCCCAATGTTCATAGTAGCACTATTTATAATAGCCAAGACATGGAAGCAACCTAAATGTCCACTGACAGATGAATGTGGCCTACACACACAGACACACACACACACACACACACACACACACACACAATGGAATATTGCTCAGCCATAAAAAAGAATGAAATAATGCCAGCTGCAGGAACATGAATGGATCTAGAGAATATTATTCTAAGTAAAGTAAATCAGAAAGAGAGAGACAAATACCATATGATATCACTTATATGTGGAACCTAAAATGTAACACAAGTGAACTTATTTACAAAATATAAACAGACTCACAGATGTAGAAAACAAACTTATGGTTACCAAAGGGCAATGGAGAAGGAGGGATAAATTTGGAATTTGGGATTAACAGATACACACTACTATATACAAAACAGATAAACAACAAGGACCCACTGTATAGCACAGGAAACTATATTCAATATCTTGTAATACCCTATAATGGAAAAGAATCTGAAAAAGAATACATACACATATATGTATAACTGAATCATTTTGCTGTACACCTGAAACACTGTAACTCAACTATACTTCAATTAAAAATTTTTTTAAATATACCTGTAAAAAAATGTGGCTGCTTCTCCTATGCCCCACAGAGCAGTCTGTAAAACCGAGCCAAGAACAATAGTGCTCTTTCCAGGTAATTATTGTTACTATCTGCTTATCTCCATGGCTCTCTGATCCCAGACTTCTTGGTTTTGTCATTACCTTCAGTGCTTTCTCCTGTATACTTCTCCAACTTTGGCATTTCCCTGGCACTTTGAGTTAGAAAAGTCTCCCATCAGGAGAGAGACTGACCAAAGCAACTCCATTCCACAGGGGGAATATATAATTACATATATATAATTTTACACATATATATACATTTATGTATATATAATGTGTTTTATATATCTATATAATGATTATGAAAGTAATGCATCCACTGCTAATGCTGTTTTAAATTCTGCTTATTGCACTTTCAATTTTATAAAATCCTTCCCTTATCTCATCCAGCTTCCTTTTATTTATGTCTCTCGTTCACCTCTTTCCATTTCAGTCAGTATTACAGATCCATGTTTTTCTCAGTTTTTTGCTAAGGCAAATATTTTCTAATATTTACTTTGGTTTCCTTTAGTAACTTTCTCACAAATATGCTTTCCTTTTGCAACTTGAGTACTACTTTCAAACATCTCATGCTGACGTTTTTTCCAACTTTTAAAATTCATCTTTAACCATAAATAAGACAGGACTGATAGGGGATGGGGTACCGTCTATCTGTTGCTGTTCTTAGATATTCTTCTTAGATATTCAACCTGAGGGACTATTCTTTTAAAATGTCACTACCCAGATCAGAGGTAATACAGTGTGAGGGGTTCAGGGAGGCAGACTGTGCTATGGGCATCTCGAGATGGAGAATTCAGATCCGGGGCTGCTTTTTCTCATAGTCTAGTAGAATCATCAGCATTTACTTGGGCCTAGCTTTCAAACCTGGCACAAACTATGACCTATGACTATGTCTTCTTGGCATTACAACCCCCTAAATCTACTACCAGCCCCTGCCAGGCTGTTAGCAGCAGCAGCCGCATAAGCCCTGGGCGCTCCCAGCCCGGCTGCTTGCAAACATTGCTGATCAACAGCAGTGAAGGGGAACTTGAGTGGTATGTACTTTAACTGTCTCCAAGCCCCACACTTATCCTTCCAAATTACAGGGTCTTCTCTTTCACTTCCTTCCTAGGGATACTGCTTGTAGGAGAGCTGCCCACGTTTCTTCCCCCTCTGAACATCCAGTTTTCCTGTTAGCCTGACTTGGTTTGGTTCAAAACCCCCAATTTAGAGTTCTCTGGTGAAATCAACTGGAACATGTGGCTTCACATGCTTCCCTACAAAGTCTGACTCTAATCATGAGCTCTTAGAACCCTCTAAGCACAGGACTGCAAAGAGAAGAGTGCTTAAGAGCATTCAAGCATCATACATAATGCATGGGGAAGGAGGGAGGGGGAGGGAGGGGGAGGGAGGGGGAGGGGAGAAACACCCCGCGAGTCCCTTCCCTATGTGGGGCTGGACACCGGCCCTCTTGCCACACCAACCACCCAGAGGGGGCAGAAGATGGAATGCCAAAGAGTCACACTCATGTGGGTGATCCTGCCCAGTTCTAAAAGTCTGCTAATAACTGTCTGTAATCTGATAAGTGATGTCACCCTGGAAAGGAAACTTGGAAAAGGGCTTGGGCCAGGAAGGGAAGCTTTAATCTCTCCCCTAGAAGCCTACAGTGAGTTAAACAAACAAACACATGGAAATTCAAGAACTAAATTAGACACAGTCTTATGAAAATTCTTGGCAAAGTACACGGCAGTTGATCCATCATGAATTATTAACCCAGGATGGATATGGCTTGGGACACATCTGCCCTTTTGAGGTTGGCATCATGTGGGGAGCTCTACTTTCTCACAAAGTAACTCTTAGTGTCCTTGTTAATGGGATGTGTGGACATTTCTCTAAGGCCCAAATCCTCTTTCTGGGAGTCAAGTGGGTGTACTCAGGATGTATCTCCCAAAGTATCAATAAAACCCTACCTTGTACAAGCAGCCATTTTAACTATATTTTATTCAATATGTGAATAAAAATACAAATGAATAATTAAGTGAATACTATACCTTGGGAATCCCCCTAGAGTTCCTAATAATTTCCAAGAAAGAGTTGTGTATTAATTCCCAGCAGTCATCAAAAGATGGATTAAAGGCAATAATGGGCTCATTGACTTCAAGCTTGATCATGATCAGCTGAGGTATAAAGAACTCCATCTCTTGGTAGGGCTCCTCAAAATCATTCCCATCCTTCAGGAGACATAAGATATGGAAATTATTACAAAATGGAACCTTCTAGAATCAAGGGAGTGAATCTTACCCATTTATAGTACTACATGGGCACCAGAAAAGGAAATGAAAGGTACCATGCACTGTTCATATTTAAAATAAGGGCAAAGTATGGCTTAGCCCACCTGAGTTCACCCTCTCCCCCTTCTTCGAAGCTTTGATTCAGTATGTTTACTTTGCTTGGAAATTCCTTTGTCAGTATTTCCAAATCCTCCCCATCCTTTAAAATTCAGCTCAAAATCCCCTCCCCTGGGAAGCCTCCCTGTTCCCCAGCAAGAAATAATCTTCCACTTCTGAACTTCCATATTTCCACTTCCTTATGGTATTTTATCTTTCTCTCATGAGATTTACATGCACATCTTCTCTACACTAAACTTAAGGGCAGGATCTGTCTCTGATCCATCTACGTCCTCCAAAATATCAAAAATATCATTTAGTACATCGTAGGTGCTCAATAAAAATTTGTTGACTGAATCCACAAGTATAAATACTTTATCTGTATACCTCACATGAAGTTGCTAATTAGCATATAGTATATTTTAGACACTAAAATTGTCAACCTTCCTGCAGTAGAAATATTGGTGTGGAGATATTTCTAATTCCCAACACAGGTTAGTAACACAAAATACCTTTCATAAACTACAGTGCCTAATGAAATTGGCATGGGGCAGCTGTAAAGTACTTGTCCAAGTAATTGATTCTAGAGATATCTAGATTGGTTTAAGGATTATTGATAAGCATTAGTTGAATGCCTACTATGTACCAAATACCCATAAATTTCTTTCTTTAAGATATATGAAGACATTAGTTTTCCCTTTGTGTGGAATTTTAGAGTGAGACTTGTTCCCACATCTGAGTTTCTTCTGCTTAGCCAGTAGATGATTACAATGACATGTATAGATTAGTCCACTGTAGAGTGCTAACAGTGCAGTCTAAATTCAACAGCATTGGTTCTACATTCTTTTGAGCAAAAGGGCAATTGTTCATTTTTACTCTATTTGTAAAAATGCTTAGAACTTAACCTTTTCTAACAGGCAATTTTAAATTTTATAGCTCTTTTTAAGATAAAATGGCACATAATATAAAATCCAAAAGAATATTCCTTGATCTCCCAGGTTATCTAAATTTAAGGGATGCTTTGAAAACCAGGACTTAGTGTTTTAGTTTTTAATCTAGACTTCACTGAAGTAGTTTCATGAAAGAAGTTATTAGGTCAATAAAGCCTTTTGTTTTTAGAGGTACCCTTTCAAAGACTGAAGAACAAAAGCCAATATCTGCAAGGAACACACACAACAGTCCCTAAATATCAAGCCAAAAATTGATAACAAACCGTTTTCAACCCCTTCTTTTAATAGAGAGGATGAAAAAGTGACCACTCCCTCTACTGTAGGAGGTATGCGTTCCATTTTATTCAACCTTTCTTTAAATTTTCTTAATTTCTCTAGTTCTATAGATTTTTACCAATATAGTAGGAGGTAATTATCTCAGGAAAGGTTGCTGTGTGTTTAAATAAATCATTTTTATAAGCTAATAATCACCTGATATGTGTTCAAATCAAGATCTTACTTTTTGGCTTGGCTAACAGCTGAGGACCTTACATGACTGAATCCTGAGTCTATCTCAGTTGATTCCACTCCAAAGGGTCTACTGCTGGTCCCCTACATACCTTGTGTACCAAGAAAAAGGAAACGAGGTCCTTCAGAGACTTAATGACCAACTCCCTGAGCTGGAGTGACATGAAGGATGCAACAGAAGCAAAATATTCCTCAATGCGACGAGAGGAGCCATAGTCACTCTTGGGAGCAAAAAGGATCCACTGCTCCTTCTGGGAGACAAAAAGCTGGGCACAGGTGGGGATCCATCTGTAAAGAAAGCAGGGCGTCTAACTAAGAATCTCTTCCAAGCTCCAAGAAGTCCTCTCAGCCACTCCCCACTCCCCACAACAAGGCAGATGGCTCCTTTCCCATTAAGCAGCTTTGCAAATTGGTACTTTCATATCCCTGGCCACTTCACCTGCCAACATCCCTTTCTGGAGAAGACAGTAATAAGATTTGGATTGAGAGGCTATTCTCCCATTAGCAGTACCCAAGTGAACAGTCCTGCTGAAAGACGAAAGTGTCTATAGTTTCTTCATTATATTCAGAGATTGGGGTAAAGGGGTATAAGGAACTGGAATGTTCTCTCCAACTTCTCTCCCTGGCGGATGTCTGTTTTCTGATTGAGACTTTATAGGGGGAAAGAGAAAGAGGAGAAAAGGAAGGAAACTTGGGAGGAGAAACTCCAGTGTGGCAGTGGCTGCTCAGAAGTTGAGAGCAGAAATTAGAAAACCGAAAGAAGAAATGGATGCCTCATTGTTCCTTTCATCCTACTTCCCCCAATTTCTAATTCCCAGTGGGAACCACGGGCATTTGCACCCTATCACTTCTCTTTTCTGACTGCTAGAAAAGTACTACTCTAACAGTCAGAGAAGTACTGGTAATAGTCATAGTTGTAGATGTAATCATTATATTTAATGGCTACTACATGCCAGCTATTGTATAAACATCTTCTCTGATAATAAAAACCCGTTGGTAGGTATTATCACCATCATCTCACATAAGGGAATTTCTCTGGCTCTGGACACAGTCCTGCATGCATTTGCAAAGGAAAAAAGAATTAAGTGACTAAAAACTCCCATCCTTGGAACCCTGCAGGTATTTATCTGGGCCACCTGAACACAGGTCATTTACATGCATTGTCCTGTAACCCAGCAAGGCCTACAGGATTTCAGAGGGAGGGAATGGAAGTGGTACTCTCATCGAGGAATGGTAATGAGAGAGTTTCAAAAAGGCAGAGGAAGACCAGGAGTGAGGGTCAAAGATCAGTGTACATGAGGAGGCACAGAGGCTGTCGGGGATGGGAACATGGGAGGAAGAGAACAGAGGAAGATGTCAGTGAGAAGTCAGCAAAATCTGTGCACCCCCCAGGTTGGATACGTTGTCACTTCACAGAGTTTTTGATCTTTATGATACTGTGATAACAGCCCCATTCTGCGGCCAGATACTGACTTGTTGAGAAGAATTTGGCGTGCTTCCATGCAGTGTTTCTGGATGACATCCTGATATTCGTGAGGCAGCAGAGGTAATTTTCCCGCCAGTAATTCTGCTGTTCGAACAAACCTGAGGTCTTTAAATCTGCAGAAAGAGAGGGGAAAACTTCCTAAGCTAAGTAGATGCTTTATAACAAACTTTGTACGATGGGTTCAAAGGAAATGTATTTTCAGTGAGAGGAGATATAAACAGATTAAAACGAATTATATCTAAAAAATCTGGGAGTCTGAGGAGGGAGTGGATAGTTCACAAGAACTCTTGCAAGGAGTAGATAAACTCAGCAGGTATTACTGAGCCTTCCTATGTGTCCTGCTCCGGGTAACCAATCTGGGGAGTGGGATTTTGACACTGACCTGGAATTTGGCTGGCTGGGAACTGGGATATCAAATGGACAAATCAAAGCTCTTTCCAACAGTGAAGACACAGAGGACAGGGCAAGCAAAGCACCACCTTCATGATCAAGTGGGTTCCACTCAATCCTCAATGTGGCCCCTGGGTGAGCTACTCAAAACAACTTGGAGGTCCACTTTGGTCTGAGCCCAGAAAACCCTATAGACCTGCCCCCGACAGCTGACAGGCTCACCGAGACACCCACAGCATCCCTGGCACAGTACCTTACATAGTACGGGTACTCAATAAATATTTGTTAAATGAAGACATGAATCTCTTCCTGCCCTCTCTGATGATAATCTTACCTTCTATTTCTCTCAGATTAATGGAGGTTCTGCCCTTTACCACACTCCGCAAGGCCTTTTATAGCTTACAGGGCCACCATTTCTCTTCCTGACACCTATTCATTCATTTATTAATCAGTCTTTTAAATCATCAGTGCCTACAACTTCCCAAACTAGGTCTTTGCTCACTTTCTTAGCTTGCCTCAGTTCTCGCTTCTCATTTTCATCATCCACTGTAATGACCCATTAGGCACTTTCCCTCATCCTTCTAAAATCCCGCAGTCTACATTTCTATTCCTTTTTGGTGGAGGTGGTGAACTTAGTCTTCATCTTGTCTGGCCAGTCACAAAGCACTGCTAGGGGAGAGCAGAATTTGAGGACCTCACTCTCCACACACTTTGATATCCAACTCCAGCATGGCCCTGGTCACAACCCGATAACTATGTTACTCATCTTTAGTTCAATCCTAAAAAACTTCCCACACTGGCCAGAAAAATCTACTCTTTCTTCAGATCACGACCCTCATTCTGGCCCCTAAACCCCTCACCCTTCACTGATCACTAGGTGACCTCTTTAAATGTTTAAAGCTAAATGCTGCAGGTCATATAAGAATATTTTTCTGTAGCATTTCCTTAACAAATCTTTCTCCTTGATGATTTTTTGGTTCAGCTGACAAAAACCTACATGATTTTGGTTCACTTTTGTGCCTTTGTTGCCTATATAATCTTCTTCAGGGAACCATGAAAAGCAAGTGATAAGAATCCTTCTTATAGTAGAAGCTATATGTTCAATAATTTGTCATCTTCACTATATGATCAAATTAGATTCACGTGTACATCCTCTTGGTACTGAACTTCTGGCAATTTTACCAGTCCTGTGACTGACTTTCTTGTTAATTTCTAAGTTAATTTATTTTTTGAGGCCATAAACATGCTTGTAGTTAAAGCAGTATCTTCATTTATTGAACAACTACTGTATGCCAAGCACTGTTTTAAGCACTTCACCCAACAATCCCATGAGGGAAGTATTGTTATAATTCTCATTTTGCATATAAAGAAACAGGGGTCCAGAAAGATTAACTTCCCCAAATCACACAGTTCATCAGGGACAGAGCAAGAACCAGAACCTAGGCTGTCTGGTTTCAGAGCCCACTCTATAAATTATTACTCTTCTATAAATTATTATTATATACTTCTGCCTCATTAAAAAATTACTTTTTTCCCCCAATGTCCTTACTAGCACCTCCAATGCCTTAGAAAACTGAATTCAGTTCAAAGAGGGAATGTGTTTATTTCTTATCATTGGTGGGCTCTGTCCTAGGTTGACCCCACCTGCAATTCCTTTTTAAAAATAGGTAAAACTAAGAATGTGAAAAAACAAGTAAGTTATCCAAGTAACAAGGCTCTCCAAAGACTAAACACATTCACAGCTATAGATCCTCCCCAAACAAAATATCTGAGGTACTGATTAAGTTCACCCAATCAAAATTACATAAACATATCGGCCTCTAATTTTTCTAATAAAAAACCCAGATGGTGGCAGCTCATCATTTCATTAGCCTGCCTTTGGTGAACTCTGGTGGCCTCATTCTCCCACCAGGATTCACACCCCTTCTTGAGGGGTTCATAAAAAAAATCAGTCTTTCTTCCCAGTGCAATTGATGAATGGATAAACAAAATGTGGTATAGCCATAAAATGGAATATTATTCAGCCATAGAAAGGAATGAAGTACTGATACATGCTTCAATATGGATGAATCTTGAAAACATGATGCTAAGCGAAAGCAGCCAGACATGAAAGGCCACGTATTGTATGATTCCACTTATATGAAATATCCAAAGTAGGCCAATCCATGGAGACAGAAAGCAGATTAATATTGCCAGGGGCTGAGTGGAAGGGAGAAGAGAGGGTGACTGCTAATGGGTACAGGGTTTCTTTCAGGGATAATGAAAATATTCCCAATAGTTTCAGGAAAGTTGCCCAAATCTGTGAGTATACTCAAAATTACTGTATTGTACACTTCAAAAGGGTGAATTTTAAAGTATGTGAATAACAATTTAGAAAAATGAAAGAGAAAAAAAGTGGCTCCTGCCTCCTCTGGACTTCTACCACTACCTGTGGCAAATTTAGTCACTGATGAATATAACTGAGACTACTGTTTGCCAACCCTGTGCTGGCCCTGAGTTACATAAAGGAATAACCTCAAAAAACTAAAAATATACATATAGAGTTGCCATATGAGCTAGCAATCCCACTCCTGGGCATGTATCCAGACAAAACTATAATTTGAAAAGGTATCTGCACCCCTATGTTCACAGCAGCACTATTTACAATAGCCAAGATATGGAAACAAGCTAAATGTCCACTGACAGATGAATGGATAAAGAAGATGTGGTACACACACACACACACACACACACACACACACACACACAATGGAATATTACTCAGTCATAAAAAAGAATGAAATAATGCCTTTTGCAGCAACATGGATGAAGGTAGAGATTATCATACTAAGTGAAGTAAGTCAGACAGAG
Organism: Lagenorhynchus albirostris; assembly: GCF_949774975.1. Lineage (NCBI taxonomy): Eukaryota > Metazoa > Chordata > Mammalia > Artiodactyla > Delphinidae > Lagenorhynchus > Lagenorhynchus albirostris. The sequence continues at coordinate 66,122,416 of NC_083109.1, forward strand.
AAAGACATATTTCTTTCCACACTTATCACTTATATGTGGAATCACTTATATGTGGAATCTAAAATATGACACAAATGAACTTATCTATGAAACAGAAACAGACTCACAGACATAGAGGACAGACTTGTGGTTGCCAAGGGGGAGGGAGAGTGGGAGAGGGACAGAGTGGGAGTTTGGGGTTAGTGGCTGCAAACTATTATATATAGAATGGATGAACAACAGGGTCCTACTATATAGCACAGGGAACTATGTTAGATAAACCTGTAATAAACCATAATGGAAAAGAATATGAAAAAGAATATATACATGTGTGACCGAATTCCTTTGCCATACAGTAGAAATTAACACAACATTGTAGATCAACTATACTTCAATAAAATAAATTTTAAAAAAGAATTTGGAAAGGAAAAAAACTAAAAGACTCAAGCCCCCATACATTTCATAGGCTAGAGAGAGTCAAAGTCATAAACATGTAATTATCATTCAGTGTGATACATTTCATAATGGAGGTCTAATTAACACCTACTGGATACTTACATCAGGCACTATTCTAAGTACTTTGCGTGTATTAAATTATTTATCCCTCCTACCAACACTACGAAGTAGGAAGTCTTATTATCCCAAATTTAGAGATGAGGATGTTACTTATGAAGCAGCACAGCTAGAGGCGGACCTGAGTAGGCCGGCTCCATGTGAGTGCTCTTAACCAGTATGCTCCAGTGCCTACAGACAGGCACTGGGTGCTGTGAAGACACAAAGGAGGGCCACTTAGCCCTGCGTGGAGAGTTGTCACTTGCTGTTCATACTGCACTTTGGGTCTGGGATGTTTGTCATTTTACTTCAAGGGCAAGGCTACTTCCACATAAGATGATCTCTTATGTGTGGAAGCAATAAGGAAAGGGAAGAAAAGGGACGGGAAGCACTTCTTACTCGGTAAACCACAGCTGTTTCAGGCTGAGCATCATGGGGTTCACTGTGTGCAGATGGTCCTCGTTCCACTTCTTGGCATTCCTGTAGACACTGTGCCAGGGCACAGGGGCCCGGATCACTCTTTGAGGAAATGCTCGGGGGATGCTCTCGATGAAGAGTCTTTTCCTCTCCATCGGATCCATGAGGATGTAATCAACTATAACCAACAGGGCAAACACTTGTTATGAAGCAGGGACCTTGAACACTCTGGGCTCTTAGCGTCAACACTTTAAAGGTAAATGTGCCTCTGTCCATTTACACTTGGAAATGCTCCCTCATTTACAAGGTCAGTGGTAATCTCCTGGGTATAACTAAATTGGGTAGGTTCCACTCTGTTGGTATGTGAGATATTTCAGGGAAAGAGGAATATAACTTTACAGTCTGGAGTACTTCGAATCTGGAGTTGAGTCCTGTTAGGATATCTAGCATTATGCATATCAGTGAATTAGTATTTGCTGATACCTCATTACTCATTAACTGATTTCTCACACCAAAATAGTTACATAAAAAATAAACACAATGGATGACATCAGATACCTATGAATGGAAATTTAGAGGCAAATGTTTCACGTGCTAAGGACTGGCAAAAGCCTCACAGAGGAAGCACCATTTAAGCCGGGTCATAAAGAATGAGTAGGATTTTGTCTGAAGGATAAGAAGTGCAGTTCCATGACTTTTGTATAATATACTCAAGGTGCTGCGAGTCATTCTGTGGCAGAAATAACAGGTACAAGTGGTAGAGTGCAAGGTGGTAAGACTGGAGAAGTAGGTTGAGGCTGAAATTTGAAGGGCTTTACATGTTTACCCTTGTAAGTTTGGTTCTAGCCTATAGCAGACAAGGCGCCATTACACTGACACCATTAGAAGGTTAATTAAGAAATTAAAAATAACAACTTGGTAAGTATAGCTGTGCTCCAGATAAAATGGGAAGTTGGGGAACTAATATGATCACCTCTCCCCTTTGATGTGTTTCTCACATTATTCACCATCATCAAACATTTCCCAACGACCTACTGTGCGCACGAGACATGGGGCTAAATATGAAGGGGAGGGAGGATCGATGATACATCAGCTAATGTCTAATAAGAGAGCTGAGACCCATAAGAAAGACAATGCCAGTGTTAAATAGCCGTAGAGAAACAGTGGCACGGGAGAAGTTCCAAAGTGGGATGAGTTGAAAGTAGAAACAAGAAGTGCTATGAATGCAGAGGATGGAGTCATCACTGAGGGTTGCAGAGATCAAAATACTTGAGGGAAGAGGCAGGTCTTGAACTAGATTTTAAATGTGAGTAGGCCCCTACTTCTTAGTGCTGCTACTTACAGTAAGTAGCACCTGAGTAGCACCTGCATCACCTGGGAGCTTGTTAGAAGTGCAGAATCTTGGGCCTCTCCCAAACTCTACTGAATCAGAATCTGCACTTTAACAAGATCTTTAGGTTAGATGCACATTAAAGTGTGGTAAGTACTGGTGTGGACATGAGTGATGGTGGCGGGGAGCATTTGGATGAAAAGTTAAACAATGTTTTTGGCATTTTCAGAGTAACCAGGGTGAAGGACTGACAGTGAGAGGAAAGAAGGTGCCTCCACATAGGAACCCCTGTCCCATTTATGCCCAGCCTTACCAATGCTTTTCTTGAGGCTACTGTAATAGTCATTTTCCTTCTCCTCCACAAGGACAGTCATCAGGGGTTCCAGGAAGGGACTTGTCAGCAGTGTGTTAGAAATCAGCTTTGAAATCCGAACCATCACTTCATCCTCCTGGGGGGCAATCATGTCTTTCTGGACTCCATTGGTCAAATAGTAATAGTATCTCTTCCGTAAACAAACCACCAACAAGAAAATGATCAACATCAATTGGCTAACTGCGCCCACTTGCCCACACCTGTCAGCCACCAAGGGACCCTGTTCATACAGCACCTATCTCCATCCGTCACTCGCTCCTGGGCCTGTGACTTCACACTCATTGCAATACATCATTGGCGAGTATTCCCCATGACTCTGGAGGAGTCAAACAAAGCCAGAGAGATCTCAGCGTGGTATAAGGAAGGACTTGTCCAACGCCACGCAGATAGGAACAGTGGAAGGAGGACTGAGGCCAGGGATGGAGGTGGCATTATCTGGTGAGCTTTAAGAAGAGGAATGACAAGCTCAAGTGGACTCAAATAATTCACTCTCCTCAACAACAATGCTCCTATACAAAGAAACACTTGATCCTGTGGCTTGTAGCTGTCCGTGGGGAAAAACCCCCAAGCCTGAGTGAGACTTGGGAGTTAGCTCTTCTAATCCAACCATGGGACTTTTGAGTTTAGAAAAGCCACACAAACACAGGAACTGAACAAAAATGCCCAGTGGGACCTGGTGACGTTAGGAAGTTTGGTTTATTTAGGGCTTGCCTCTAAGCTGCTAGATGGCTGAGTGGCTCTGGAAATGAATAATTTCAGATGGATGAGAAGCACAAAGTATAGGAAAGGGTTTGAAATCAGATTTGACCTTCAGTGCCAATTGTCTGTGGTCAGAAGAGGCTGAGCTTACATCTCTTCAACCTTAATACAGGACAAATTCCAAACTTCCCTCATTATAAGAACTGCGTGGGGTGAGGAGAGAGGCTCCTGTTAAATGCAGATTCACAGGCCCCCTGCTAGGGCATTTGGGACTTGTTAGCAAGCACCCCAGGTGATTCTTATTTTCAGGCAAGTTTGAGAAATGCTGTGTAGCTCCTAAGAGCACAGAGATGTCAGTATCAGCCAGACCTGGTCTAAGTTCTAGTTTTGCCTCTTACTGACTGTATAACCTTGAGCAAGTTACTTAATCAGTCCCCCGCCCAATTTCCACAACTGGACAATAGGAATAACCATAGTCCCTAGGTCTTGAATGGGGTCAAGCATCTAGAGGGTTTAGCATGGAATTTTGCTAATAGCACATGCTCAGTTACTATGGGTTTTTATTATTAATCATTTTACTATACACTATAAATTCGCAAGCTATTTGTTCTTTTAAGACAGGGGTTGGAAGCTCAAAAGTCTACCTGGGACCAGGCAGGTAACGTTAATAACTGAAAGTTGGCTGTACATAAGAAAATAATAAGGAATTGTGGAGACTGACAAACCAGAGAATGTATTTCTCATCTAAAGGAAGTGGCTACTGTTCTGCTTCAAATATTTTAATTTTTTCAAGAGAGGTAAGAAATCTAGCTTATGTGAGATTTCCTTTACTTTCAAAACACATCTATAGGCCAAATTCATCTCATGGTAGGGTTGCCGGATAAAATACAGGATGCACTAGGATATACTTATACTAAAAAATTATTCATTGTTTATCTGAAATTCAAATTTAACTGGTGTCTTGTTTTTGTTGTATTTTTGTTTTTCAAAATCTGGCAACCCCAGCCTATGGGTCACCATTCCGCAACCTACATTCTATGAGGACCCAAAGGCACTGATTCCTAAGACTTACTAGAGCAGAGAATTCAGGCACGCACACCTTCATTCAGTAGTCTGTCATGGGGTCTGGACTTCAGTATTTTTAAAACATTCCCTAGGTGACTCTGCTGTTTTTCTCCAGTTTAGAATCACTGAGATGCCAAGAGTAATACTTAGCAAATTGAGAGAAAGGAGGCAATAAGAATGTACCTCCAAGTCTGATTCAGTTGGTTTGGTTTCTTGACTTTCTATTTCCATCTCCTGCTGTAACATCACATCAATCTGTTCTTCTGGACTCATTGGTCTGCTTCCTGGGAGAGTCAAAGATGTCACCACCTCCGTCCTCATAGGTAAGGAGGTTGAGGTGCTGCGGGCCAACCTCGTCCTGAAAAGTAGACACAAGCTCAGTCCTTGGTTCCATGGAACACCTCATAGGTTTGTTAGCGTTGGTTTTGCTTAGTTGGCTAATTTATTTTTATTTAGAGCCTCAAAAAATTGGATTAAGAGGACTGTTGGGGAAAAAAAAACATGAGTAACTAGGTATCCAGGAACGCTTTAAAGTCAAGAAGCAGAGCATGGCTTTCAAGAGACCACAGCCTTCTTCAGTTCAGCCCAGTGTCCTGCAATCCCCTGTGCCCATAGGGACACCTTACCCAGTGAGATCCTCTTTGTCTTTGGGGGAGAACTTCATTTTCTTCTTGTTAGGCTCTGATGAGCTTTTATTTGCTAGAACAGTAGAGAAGAAAGACATCAGTGATGAGCAGTGGCCTTGGGCGGTCCTCTGTCCACAGGGATGCCAGTCTCAGGGTAGTGCAGGAGAACACTAAGCAGGGTGGACTTGGTGTGGTGGGATGACGCAGGTGATGTGGGCCCTGTACCACTAATTACCTGTGTGACCCTGAAGAAGTGACCATCACTCCAAGCCTCAGCTTCCCCAACTGTGAAATGGGGATGAGCATACCTTCTGTTATCCCATACACTGGACAAGTATTAATAATTGCTCAATTCACTCCCCAATCCTATATGCTCTATTTTCTAAACATCAGGTGTATTACTGCTTAATATTTTTCTTTAAATAGATTCAGACTTTTAAATCTAATATATTTATTTTAAAGGAAATATTATGATTATCACAAGTAGAAAAACCAGTATCATTTGCAATAAATATAATTATTGCAAATAGAAAAACTGATGTCATTTGTAATAAACAGAAGGTATTGCAATAAATATCATTTGTGATAAATAAATTCAACAAGTAATATAAAACTCTACTATTATACTTTAACTGGATACTTGCTTAAGATTCTAGCCTAAGGAAACTAACATGTCATAGAGACATGTTAAAGACATACTAATATGAATTTGACATTTTGAGGGAATCAGAGGAGTGAAGACTCTTGGTTAAGATGTATTTTGAGTTCATACTTTAATTTCCTCAACTTACTCCAAATATAACAATAATAGAAAAAATATTCTTTAAAATTAAAAAGACAGTGCATTGTTCGAAAAGATGCTCTTCTGTGTGGACTAAAAATAAACACGTTGTGAACTAAAAGTCTTAAACTTGGCTTCTGGCTCCAGAAGCAGGCAGAAGTAGTTAGGTGTTTGATACCTGGGGGGAATAACAGAACCCAAAACATACCATGATTGTGGGGACTGCAGGTAGGCTCACAGCATGAAGCCAGGGCTGCCCTACCCAAGACACGCCGAAAAGACAGCAACACTGTCATGCAGATAAAGCACTTGTTATCCTCAATTCACATGGTGGCCACAGAAAGCAAAGAAAGGCTGGTAATATCTAGGCCAAGCCTAACATCGCCTCAGGGACCAGATCTACAATCCCCAAACATCACCTTAGGACGGGAGTCCTAAGCCACCAATATAAGATCTGGTACTAATTTGGGGTCCAAGATGCCAGATGAAGGCATAAGGGAAAAAGGCAAGATTTTAAAAGGTATGTCAAAAGAATACACTGTTTGAGTACATTTATATGTGAGAGCAACCAAAACTAACCTATGGTGACAGAAATCAGAAAGTGGTTACCCTGGGGTGGGATGGTGTTGGGTAGAGGAAGGAACTGATGGGAAAGGAGCACAAGGGAACTTTCTCTAGTGATGGAAATACCCTATATCTTATTTGGGTGGTGGCTATATGGTGTAAACAATTGTCAAAACTCATTGAACTGAACACTTAAGATCTGTGCATTTTATTGTATGTGTATTATACCTCAACCAATGGGGAATGCATGTAGCAAGAAAGGGAAAAACTCTCAATATAAGTCTGCAAACTAAAATCCCATAACACATGAGAAAAACCAATACTAAGAAAGATAGCAAATAAACTCAAAAATTGAGGGACATATTTATAAAATGGAAATGATACAGCAATACTAATAATTCTCTAAAATAAATGTTTAAGATCCTCCAAGTGATTGATATTGGAAGGGCTATGTCCATGAGAATAGAATAATAAATTGGCAAGTGTGGTCCTCATAAATAGAACCAATTAGGAAATCTGAAAACAAAAAGATACTGTCATTAAAACAAAACCCATTCATTAGACACGTTAAACTCAAGACTGAACATAGTTGAAGAGCAAATTAGTGAGCTGGAAGATATATTTGAGGAATTCACCGAGACACAGCAGAGAGGATAAAGAAAAACATGATAATGAGTTTGAGACAGCAGGCAGAGTGAAAGTCTCCAACACACCTCTAACAAGAACTACTAAAGGATATCCTTAAGCAGATATAGGTGTACCCAGTGGGACTAAACAAATTAATACATATAAAGTACTGTGGTAAGCAGCTTCCAAGATGGTCCCCAAGGATCCTCACTTCTTGGAATCATGCCCTTGTGTAATCCTCTTAAGTGTGGGCGGGACCTACCAACTCACTTCTAACAAAGAGAAAATGGCAAAAGTGATAGGATGTCACTTCCAAATTTAAGTTCCAAAAAGACAGTGGCTTCTATCTTGCTGGCTCTCTTCTCTCTCTTGCTCTCTCCCTCATTCCCTCTAAGGGAAGCCAGAAGTCATATTGTGAACTATACTATGGATAGGCCCATACGGTAAGAAACTGATGTTTATGGCCAACAGGCAGTGGGGGATGTGAGTGAGATTGGAAGAGGACCCTTCCCTAGTTGCCTTTCAATGACTGTGGCCCTGGCTGACACCTTGATTGTACACTTGTGAGAGATTCTGAGCCAGTTAAGCCATGCCCAGATTCCTGACAGAAACTGTAAGACAACAAATGGTAGTTGTTTTAAACTATTAAGTTTGGGGGTAACTTGTTATGCAGCAATCAACAAGAAGCACATGGAGCAGTGCTTGGTGTATGGTAAATGTCATGCTAGCCATTACAGTCATTCCCATTTCAGAGATGAGGAGACTGAGGCTCCATGAGGTTACCCAAAGTTAGGTGCAGCAAAAGGTGGAGCCAGGACTAAAACCCAGGATTAGAAATCTCACTCCAAAGCCCTATTCTGAGTGGGTATGGCACACAGCCAGAAATACCTAATGGCAGCCCCTGAACAATCTTCTCCCTGGGGACGCTGATGGTGACGGGCTGGTAGACCTTCAGCAGGTCCTTCAGCTTCAGGTCCTGGGCCATCAAGGAGTAGTTGTTGGCAATGGAGTTGCTGGGTCCATTGTGGTGGTGCTGCTCTTTGAAGGGTGCAGCCAGGGTCCATGATGTGCGTTGCATCAAGGGTGGGTAAAGGCTGTGCGACATGACTGTCTACAAGGGAAGAAATGCACAGTGACACATGATGAGGGACATCACTCGGGGGGCCTGGGCTCCTTAGGGCCAGGCTCCACTCACACTGAGACTCATGGCATCCCACATGCCTTACACGGGGGCTCTACCTTCTGCACACTGAGTGCAAATACTTTCGGAATGGACACCAACTGTACTTCTCTGACCATTGTGAGCATGATTTCTGATGACAAGGATGACAGCTTGCTTTCAATATTCAGTAAATTTGTGATCAGATAATTTACATCTACTGTCTTTATGGCTATGGACGTGGCTATAAGGTAGAAATAACTGTTCTCATTTTACAGCTGAATATGGAGAAGTTCAGAGAGTTTAAATAATGCAGCAGGTAAGTGAGAAGGCCAGATTCTAACTCACCTTTGTGTTACTGCATAGCTTTCTCCCATGGTGCTGTAGCCTCTTCCAGTGGCAAAAATGACCAAGGCCTCTAATGCCACTTGTCAAGTCTGACTGTTTGCCCCCATACTAGTACAAGCAGAAGAGTAGCAGCCAGGTGAACATACCTTATAGAGTTCAGATGGTTCCTCGTTAGAAGAAGCAGGCAGAGGAGGCAACTCTGGCCGCATCTGGGAGTGGCTCATGTGATATATCGAGTCATTTTTGTGGATCTGTGGGAAACAGACACAAAGCCACTCTTCAGGAATTAGGAAAGATTTCCAAGCTTCTGAGGTTGATAAGGAGTAAAAAGGTCCTCAGGAAAGGTTTTAGGCACAAAGTTCTGCCATACAGCACCCTTCTCACCCCTATCCACTGTGTAGGTTTCATTTCTTAATTGTTAATGTCTCTCCTCTAGCATCTCCTCCTTGGCTACACTGCAGTGAGCAAATTCAGATATATTTTTTTTTCCCCTGGGAAGAGCCCAAATCTGAGGGCACCTCCAGGTACCCTACCCTGGGTTGTAATTAAAGGGGTTGACTTTAAAAAATTGACTCTTGCATTTCACATTGGCAAAATTCCAAATAGAAATTTGCTTATGCAGTGGCATAAGTAACTCTGTGCTTCCTGTGGAAAGAAAAAGTATCATTTAAAGAGTGTGGGCATGTAGGTCCACCATGCCATTCAGAGAGTGAGCCTCAGACAGAGGTGAACCTGTGGCTCCCACTGCCACTCTCAGCTCCCGGTGCCTTTTCACCTCAGAGGTGAAGGTGATTTCAGTGTTGAGCAATGCTGTGTGTGTTTCTGTCCTACACCCAGCCACTATAAGCACGACGACTACTTCATCTGGGGCTGTGATGGAGGAAAACTTCTGGGCTGGACTTACGGAGAGGTGTTGCTATACAGCACTTTAAAGGTGGTTTAATGGATCTGCAAGTATAATTTTGGCTCTTTGTGATTTTTCACCTGAGGCAATGACTGTGTAAGATGAGACGTTATTGGACAGATTTGATTTATCTGGGTCAGCAAATTAAGTCATGCAGGGTAACTGAAGGTAGAGACGTAGGGGGTATATGAATCAGATATTAGCCATCCCATGCCCCAACCAATCCCTCACTGATGACTCAACCTCATAAAATAATAACATTAACAACAATGACATCTGCCATCATTCTAAACATTATGCACCAGGCACTTAGGAGATTCTTTATACCCATGTTCTAGCTGAAACCAAGGCTCACAGAGGATAGGTAACACATACTAGCCACACAGAGGTGCTTTTATTTTTTAAAGATTTTTTTTAAGATTTTTTTTTGATGTGGACCATTTTTAAACTCTTTATTGAATTTGTTACAATATTGCTTCCGTTTTATGTTTTGGTTTTTTGGCCATGAGCCACGTGGGATCTTAGCTCCCTGACCAGGGATTGAACCCGCACCCCCTGCATCGGAAGGCGAAGTCTTAACCACCGGACCGCCAGGGAAGTCCCCAGAGGTGCTTTTAAATACACATCACTCAGCATCCCAACACACTGGAAATGGCAAGTATCACTTACACAGCAAATTACTTTGGGAATGTGTTGATGTTAAAATTAAACAAAAACATGCAAACTCTTAAACAAAACGCATACTGAGCCTGGGAGTTTTAAAAACATAATAGGTTCACTGATCTAATGGCCTAATTCAGTGGTTTTCAAAAATTTCAGACCCACTAACAGAACTTTATTAAACATGGGGATGCTCAGGCTCCACCTTAAACAAGATGACCCTGTTGTTTTCAGCTTAGCACTGTGCCTGTCTCTCTGCTCTTGACCTCAATTTCAAGGATCTAAGAATCGATGAATCATCTCCAAGAGCCTTCTCTTTCACTAGCGAAATTAATATCAGATCTGCACTGATGAGGTGAACAAAATGAAAAAACTCAGCATCAACTTGAAAGGAACCTGGCCATCCAAAATGGGTACTATACCATCCAAGGCAGATTTTGGCAGCAGTATTTTCAGGGAAATGAAGTCATTCATGGTTTCCTTCAGGATCCCAGATGTGACTGGGACCTATACGGACATATACTGATTGATAAGTTAGGGCTGTCTGCATTTTGTCTTTGCAAGCAAGAAGGTTTTGTGGTCAGTGGAAATCTTTCCCTTGGCCTAGCTTTTAAATCTGTTTCAAATAAAACTATTCATTAAAAGAACAACAAGCAAACACCACAAATTTCAGACATCTTGAGTAAGTTACAGTTGAGGAGACTCTTTTGCAGTTGAGGAGGATATTAACATTATTCTGGAGGTGGCTTAGCATTCATGCTTCTGCTTATGGTTGGGGTAAACCTGATTTCAGCCCTGACATATACTGGGAAGTTACTCTTCCCAGCAAAACAGGCAGAATAGAGCCCTAGTGGACATAACTGGCGCTACTCCAATTTCTGTCCATGCTGTATAGTTTCCAGCCTGTGTCCCGGGTAGAGCATGTGATACAGGTCTGGTCAGTCAGAATACTCTCTCCTCCTAGACACTGTGATTGGTTCAGGGATAGGTGTGTAACCCAAGCTGGGCTAATCACAATCATTCCTGACACTTTTGGTAGTGCCATTGAGAAAGAGGTACTCTCAACAGCCATCTTTGCCTTATGTGAAAAAAGTCTTCCTTAGATTAAAGCCAACATAAAAGAAAGCAAAGCACCGGAAGGACAAAGACAGACTCCCAATGACATCAACTGGACCCCGGGATCCAACTTGGACTTCTCAATTTCTTGAGCCCATAGATTCCTTTTTGGGTTTGAGCCAGACTGAATCATAGGTAAGTCCCTCCATACTGAGAGATGGTCATCCAAGAGATAGACACAGAGGCAGCTGAGTCATCATATAAAGAGAAAAGCCATTCTTGGGATAATAAAGAAAGAAAACAACATTTTGCAAGAAAGCAAACTAGGCACTTTCCTGGTGGCACAGTGGTTAAGAACCCGCCTGCCAATGCAGGGGACATGGGTTCGAGCCCTGGTCCGGGAAGATCCCACATGCTGCAGAGCAACTCAGCCCGTGTGCTGCAACTACTGAGCCTGCGCTCTAGAGCCTGCAAGCCACAACTACTGAAGGCCGTATGCCTAGAGCCCATGCTCCGCAACAAGAGAAGCCACCACAATGAGAACCATACGCACCTAAACGAAGAGTAGTCCCTGCTCACTGCAATTAGACAAAGCCCGCACGCAGCAACGGAGACCCAACGCAGCCAAAAATAAATAAATAAAATAAATAAATTTATATTAAAAAAAGAAAGCAAACTAACATTGAGCATTTTGCAGAGCACAATGGAGAGAAGCAGAACCGCTGAAGAACAAATTAAACTTTAAGCTAGTTCATAGGCACAGACTAAGACTTATACACACAGAGCCATTAAACCATGATAGCAGAAAACAGCTCAGTTCATGGGACAGGGACACATGGGACACATACAAGATTAGCAGATCTAGAAATCAATTCATAAAACAAAGAGAGTTTTCTTGAACACACCTGGTTAAGAATCCTCTGTGGCACCTTCAAGGTGAAAGAGATGGAGATTTTTGTAAGAACTACCTGGCTACCCAAAACGGTTTGTTAAAAATACTAATGCGTAAGTGTTCTCTCTGGTAAATGGCAGAGCATTTCCATTTCAGGGGGTGGGCTCAGTAATTATCAACAAATCCACTTTAATTTTACAAAGTTTTGATTTAAAATGCTCCTCTGCAGTGTAAAATGCGCCATACACTTCAATGTACGGCAACTTAGTGGATCTTGGCTTCTCCACCAAGATTCTGGCACCTAGATTGGGTAGAACTGTTACTTTCAGGTGCTTATTTCTGACTACATGTGATGTTTGCAAGTCCTTCACGGAAGCAGCTTCCAAATGCTCACTTAAGAACCTGCAACAGCAGAGTCACTAGAGTCTTAGCTAAAAATACAGACTGCAGGGCTCCACTCCAGACCTTTGAGATCAGAATCTTTGGGAGTGAGGCCAAGTCTCTACATTTTCAAGATACTCCCCAGTATATTCTTATATATGTACTTCCAGTGCTGGGAACTGCTGGATGGAACATATGGTCTAATGGCCTTGAAAAGGAAGGGAAAGAAAGGTGTCTATTCCTGAAATATTCTCAGCAAAACTTGAAGATGTCCAAAAGCCTAATTCAGAACAAAGCATAATTCAAGGACATTATTTGATTAACAGATATGCCTGGTCAAGGAGATCTAACATGGCAATTGGTTTATGACTGAAACATCCCCTTCCCACCCACTTCCAATTTCCCTACATGTTGAAAATACTACAGGTATGAAAAAAGAAATACACCTTAAAATTCATACCTACCTTCTGAGATGAGCAATCCGCGTCACTCATGTTCTCCATTCTAACTGGACCTATAAAAATATTTAAAAAAGGAACAAAGAGCTCTCAGTTTCTTCCTCTCCTATCAATTCTTCCTCTCCTAGCCAATTTCAGTGGCTCTGAAATTCCTTATAGCATAATGGGGATGACACAGATTACGGAACTTTCCAGATGTTCTGAAAGCTCTGTTCACAGGGCTGCCTCTCCGAGGTCATGGACTTCAGCCCCCTGAGGAGTTTCCAGGTAGAAGAGGAGAGAAAGGGAAGCTAGAGAATGAAGGAGCAGCCTTGGGGCTCTGCTGGGCTCTGTGCTGCAGCTTCCCTGTGATGGCCACTCTTCCCATCCCCTGAGCAGCACCTCCCTTGGAACTTTTCCAGGAATACACCGACTTCACTGTAGAGAAAAAACTGAAGCAGAGTTACATACTAACACAGAGAAGAGGGAGGAAGCACCCCACCAAACATTCCCCCTGGCAGCCTGAACTCTTCTCTCTCCTCCTCTCAGGTTATTTTTAACACTGGAGGAGCTTGTACCCAGGTCCTGGGGCCAGTCACAAGGCTTCAGCGTCTGTTGCTAGGGAAGGAGGGGCCTCTGTTGTGCCCAGATACAAGACTGGTCTTGACTCAGCTTTGTGTCCAGGTCTCTCCCTTTGCTGTAGGTCAGCTGTCCAGCATGAAGTTTCGGTGACAGGAGGGAAGGTGGAAAAGTGTTTAGCAATGATCCAGGAGGTGAATGGCAACAAGAGGTTATGCCTTTGGAGGGGCCTAAATGCACACAGAGCGGTGGTTAAATTCTTGGGCCCTAGAGTCAGACAGGTCTGGGTTCAGATCCTGCCCTTCCCATTTAATTAGCTATGTGGCTTGAGCAAATTGCTTAATCTCTCCAAGTGTCCTTTACGATGTAAAATGCCAACAGTGTGTCAACCTACCTCATAGGTGGGCTTGAGAGTTAATGAGATAATACCTGTAAAGCAACCTGCACATAGTAGAAGGATGACCAACTTGTCCCAGTTTCCTGGGACTTTCTGGGTTTTAATACTGCAAGTCCTGCACCCCGAGAACTCCCTCAGTCCTGGGCAAACTGAGACAGCTTGGTCACTCAACACAGTAGGCACTCTGTAAGTGTGGCTAACATCATTCTCATGATAAACACAGGAATACATGCACACATATGCTCACACACACAAGATATAATTAGCTGCTGCCCAGACATTCAAAGCACACGTTAAGTGGTCACTTTCAAAATTTTCTCAAAATCAAGTTAGACTTATTGAGCTCTTTTTGGGAGACAGGCTTCTATATATATATGTATGTTTTGTCATTCAATTTTCCCCCACACTCCATGATGTTGCCATTTTATGACTGACGAAACCAAAACTGAGAAAGAAACATAATTTTCCTAAACTGCCAGGACTTCTAAGTAGTGCTGATACAATGTGAACCCTGTCCTTATGACTCCAGAGTCCAGTGTTCTTTCCATAAAGTACCTGCCCATAAAACAAACATTTCTGAGATCTTACGATGAGCATTACATAGTACCAAGTACTTCCATTTCTCCTTTTTCTTACTTTTCCCTCAAAGTTTGGCTTTCCATACCTTCAAAATAACCTTGAGAATCCTCATTCCTTACATTTGCACTCTCTACCATAAGGTATATATACAGTTTCAAATAGTGTTTGGAATAAATGAGCCAGTGACAGGGTTTGAGACTTTAGATGGAAATGGGGTTATTACCCGGCCTCCTATAATAGGATATGAAACCCCATGTCCCACAAAAAACCCAGCAACTGTATGTAACCCAACAAAGTAAAGAACTCTGGAAGGGGCCTGGTAGGGTGCCCATGAGCCCCGTGACCTTGTGGGTGAGTAGGAGACACACCTCCCTTTAAAATTTTGTGTGCTTTAAGTCTACCTGTGTCCAAAAACATCAAAGCAATAATTACAGCTTTCATTTATTGATGTATATTAGCTGTTGGCACTGTGGTAAGCACTTAATGAGCATCATCTTCCCAAATCTTCTCAACAATGGAGAAGATGAATACAACTATCCCAAGTTTTATGACTGAGGAAACTGAGAAACAGGGAGGTTAAGTAATTTGCCCATAGTCACGCAGCTAGGTCAGTGGCAAAGTTAGAACTTCACCTGATTATGGAATCTGCTCCGTGGCTTTAACCAAAAGCCTACATGTAGTCTGAAGAAAGATAGAAAATAAAAAAAAATATCTGCCAAAGAGAATGAAACTTCCATCATCTCCCCTCTGCCCCAGGCCACCTCACCGGCACCAGAATTGCTTGCTGACTTAATCTTCTGTTCAGCAATTTCCAAGTGAGGATGCAGTCCTCAAATCCCTTAATCAACTTCAAGTACATAGGGTTGCCAGATGAAACACAGGATGCCCAGACATACTCATCCTAAAAAGTTATCTGTTGCTCACCTGAAATTCAAATTGAACTGGCTGTCCTGTATTTTTATTTGTTAAATCTGGCAATATGGGGAGAAGAGGTCAGCTAGCCTCTAGGTTATCCCCATCTTTGTGGTGTTAACAGCTTAGAGTCTCAATCTGTTGCTGGAAGTTTTCACACGTTTGTAATTCAGAGCCCAGTGTTTCTGGCAGATCTTTTCTGAGGCTTGAAACAGTTGCTTATCCAGGGACTTATTTTATTGACCCATCCAATGGTCAGCAAGAGCCAAGTCCTTGTGCTACTGAGAGATGCTAAGATTCCCACCGTTGGGTAATATATAGTGTGGTAGATAGAGAAGGCAGCCAACACACAAGGAAACCCAAAATCTGGCTGGTCCTACAACAATGCAAGTGAAAGGAACTAGAAGATTCACAGAGGTTCCCCTAGATGGCACCCTCGAACAAAATTTCCAGTGAAGGCCTCAATTCAGCTTCCCAAAGCAACACCCACCAGGGAAGGAGGGTTGCAGTTTTGTCCTAAAGAAAAAAACCCTCCAAACCCAAACAATAACCAACCCTTTCCTGGATGGGGCACCCATCACACTGCAGCTGAACAAAAGGCATGAAAACGGACAGGACTGCCTGAAACGTAAAAATTTAGGGACACTTCTCCGTCCATGTCCTCCTATCTTCACCATCAGCTCCCCCCTTCTTGGCTCTTGTGGAGTTAGAGCACGATCCCTTAGCTTATTATTATTATCCCCAAGCTTATTTCTCTATCCACCAGCCTGATTATTTCTAGAAATATTAGTTGGTAGAAGTAATACATCATTGGTGGGTGGGCAAAATCAGTGAAAGAAGTCAAAATAAAACTGTATCGCATATTTGAAAGTTGCTAAGAGAGCAAATCTTAAATGTTCTCGTCACAAGAAAAACAATTCTGTCACTGTGTATGGTGACAGATGTTAACTAGGTTTATTGTGGTGATTATTTTGCAATATACACAAACATCAAATCATTACGTTGTACAGCTGAAGCTAATATAATGTTATATGTTAACTACACCGCAATATAAAAATAAACAAAAAAGGGCTTCCCTGGTGGCGCAGTGGTTGAGAGTCCGCCTGCCGATGCAGGGGACACGGGTTCGTGCCCCGGTCCGGGAAGATCCCACCTGCCGCGGAGCGGCTGGGCCCGTGAGCCATGGCCGCTGAGCCTGCGCGTCCGGAGCCTGTGCCCCACAACGGGAGAGGCCACAGCAGTGAGAGGCCCACGTACCACAAAAAAAAATTAAAAATAAACAAAAAAGAAAAATAAACCAAGTAACCATGATAAGACACAGAAAAAGAAAAGCACAATATGTTAAATATTTTTGAGCTCCTCCTGTGTTCCCGATAGGTGCTAAGGTCTTTACAGACATTATTGCACCAGTCCTCACTACAACCCTGTGATTGCTTTGATCTTTCCTAAAGAGTTATTTTTCAGGTGCCTACGGACACAAGTCACAGAGGAGAGACAGATCAGCAAAGGTCCCTGGATGGAAAGGGCATGAGAACCGTGCAGCAGCAGGCCAATGCTCAAGTCTATCCCTCTCCATTTTACAGATGAAGCTGAAGCTCAGCGAGGTTAACTCATCCACACAGTAAGACTCTGCCCTGGGATCAGAGTCCAGGACTGTTGGACCTCGGTTCATGGTCTTTACGAGTTTGTTCTATGGCAGTTGTTCTCAACCTAGACAACTGTGCCCCCCAGGGGACATCTGCCAATGTTTGGGGAGCTGCAGGGAAGGAAAGTACTACTGGCATCTAGCGGTTGGACGCCAGGGTTGCTGCTAAACATCCTACAATACACAGGACAGCCCACTCAACACAGAATTTTCCTGACCAAAATGTCAATAGCGCTCGCTGCCCCTTGAGAAACCCTGCTGTATGGGCTGGATTTCAGGCCAAGGAACATGTGTTCTGGCTCTGACTTGAAACTGAAGGATTTGGGATTAGACTTTTTCATTTATAAAATGGAGATACTAATCGAACCGATCTTTAGGGATCTCACTGGCTCATGATATTTGCGTTTGAGAAGTAACGGTTAAAACCTTCCAGTCAAGGTCGTACCTCGTCACTTGTCTGTCCTGAGCTCCAGAGATGCTTCCAGAAGAGCTGGTTCAGGGTATTTAGGCAGGGGAAGCCCTGAGACCCTGGGAAAACCCGTTCTCAGCTGCCAGTCCACCTGTCTCAGAGATGGCCTGGGCGCCCTCACTCCAAGCCAAGAGTGTAGGAAGGGCAACTCTCTCTGAGCCTCAGTTTCCTCACGTGCTCCTCACTCGTGGCTTGTCCGGGAGGCTCCAAAAAGCTGAGGGAGACAGCGTCCTTTGCAAGAGCTGCAGGCGGGGAGAGCCAAGCGGAGGGGAGGGGAGGGAGAGGAGGGACGGCGCGGGTCCGCGCGGCGGAGGAAGACGGCCGGCGGGGGTGGAGTGAGAAAGCGGGGTGCCGCTTCACAGCCGCCGCTTGGGCGTGTCTCCTCTAGCTGCCCGCACACGCAGCTCGGCCTGCAGCGCGCCGCCGGGACCAGGTGAGAGCTGGCAGCTTGGGCGCAGGGGACCCGGCTGGCTAGACAGCCCCCTCGCCGGGCGGGACAAATTTTGGAGGAGGGCGGGGGGGGGGGTCGGTTGAGAGGATAGTCGGTGTCCCACGCCCGAAGCCTTCAGCACGACGTTTGGTAATAAGGGGAGTCTCATCCCTCCGAGCCCCTGCGAGACCCCCATACACACACACACACCCCTACACCTACTACTACATTTGGTAAAAGGGTTACCATCCCCATCCCACCCGGGACCCTTCCCCTTCTTGGGAAACCCGGTTGGGAAGACTCCGAACTCCCTCTTTAGGATTAATGAAAATGGGTGCCCTCCTCCCTCCCGGGTTATTCTCTACGGAGGGCCCCTCCCCTCTCACTGCAGAGAGGGGAACTCCAAGTACCACAGGTGGGATTCTCCTCCCCAAATTAATGACGGTGTACTCGACTCCCCGCCCCCAAGCTCCCATTTCTCAGCCTCGGTGCCCCCTCGGGCGCAGAGCCCCCCTGTGTACCTGTATCACCCCCCTTTTCCCCTCTCCTTGGATCCCAAGAAACTGGCCGCCTGTCCCCTCTCGCGTTTAGGAAGGCTGAGAGACTGGAAACAGATGGGGAGGGGGAGGTCTGATAGGCCCGAGGCGCCCGGCGGTTCCCGGCCTCAAGCCGGAGATGCGATCCCTGCCCCGCCCGGCTGGAATGCTCAGGGTTGCCGTTTGCCCCGGGAGGGGCGGTAGTGGAAGAGCCGGGGGCTTTTGGAGGGGTGGGGCGTGGAAGGGGAAGGGCGGGTTGGCTCGTGTTCTCCTGGCTCAGCCCGGAAGGCGCGGAAAAGGCAGAAGGCGGGAAACTGCGCTGCGTCGGGTTAAGGGGTTGCCGTCTTCCCTCCTCCCGAGACCTCTCAGTGCCTGGGGAGGCCCCTCCGAGGAGTGAGTGACTAGGGGGTCTGGGGATTGGTGGCCCGGTGGTTGCGTTCCACGATGTGGCCGCTGGCATTTTATCCACGCTGGCCCCTGTTGGACTCCCCAAACCGGTCCGGGTGGCGCTTGGGTTTCCAAGGCCCTGGGAGACCAGTAGGGGAGCTGGGCTTGTTTCTGACCCTTGCAGGTTGGAGATTAGGGGAAATTGAATGCTGGGAACATCGCAAATTCAAATCTGTGCCAGCTGTAGCTTCAGAGACAGTATGGGAATGGGAGTTTAGTCCTGCCCTGTTCAGGGGATTCCTGTTTCACAAAAGGGATTGTAGCAGAGAATCTCTAGCTGGGGAGATTAAAATGTGCTTTAATTTGGTGCTAGACCCTATAGATATTAGGAGATACCTCTTCCCATCTCACATAATTAGCATGGGGGACGTTCAGTATGGTAAATAAATGTGAGCATCTCTCAGTTAATTTTGTCCACTGTGACAGAATCTTTTAGGCGTTTGTGCTATAGGTCAGGAGATCAGTTGTAAGGGAGAAATGGAAAAGATATCTGTGTCCAGCCCTACAGTGTTATTCTGGGAAATATAAAATAACAATATATTAGTTTATATGAAAATTAAAAAGGGTTTAAAAGATAGATATCTAACTTAACAAAAAGCTTTTATTAAAAATAAATAATTATGTGAGATTGGGACAGTCCTGGAAATTCCAGCCTGTTGAGTCACGGTATAATTGTGGCAAAGTCTGTCCCTCAGGTGCCTCTCTTGTTACGGAGCTGAGACTTACAAGTAAATAGAGAATAATTTATGGCACAATGTAATTGGGAGCCAACCTGTTTAGTGTATTGGCCACTGTCACTTGTTTGAAAAAGTTTTTCTGGCCAAAAAAAGAAGGCAATAGGACTTGAAATAGTGTATTCAGCTTTCTTACTTTCTTCCACATTCTTTTCACAATTTTGTCAGGCTAAAAAAATAAACATAAGCTCTCAGAGACAATACCATTAACATTTTCTTATATGTCCATCTAGATCTTTTATTTTACTATGGATATATACATAAAATACATAAATACATATATGTATTTTATATTATGGATATATGCATAAAATATGTAACAATATATAGTATTCTATAATTTTTTCACATCATAGATATATTTTTATTTCACTAAATAAATATCAACATCATTTTAATGGGTATACAATACTCCATTCTATGAATTTATCATTATTTAACCTATTTCCTATTAGTAGACAGCTTCTTTCCACTGTTTTACTATTTATTATGTATTAGAAACGGGTACACTGCACATCCTTTTGGCATGTTTTGATATAACTGATTATTTCCTTCAAGTTCCTGGAAAGTAAATTGTTGGATCAAGGTGTGTGCAATTTGAAATTTGGGTAGATATTGCCAAGTTACCCTCCATCTGCATGCCCACCGTCAGTGTGTGAGGATAGTAGAATCGCTTGTTGGGTCAGTTGGGTGAAGACCACTAATGGTTTAAGATACTTTTCATTTCCTCCAGCAAGAGACAAGGTGACATGAGAGATTTGACTGTGCCCTGCACTGAAGAGCTTACTGGTAGAATTAATCCCTAAAGAGACCTGAAGTGGGTTTCAGGATGGTGAAAGAAGAGCCCCCAAGTACTTCAAAGGACTTTCAGGAGCTGCAGAGGAGGGTGTCTTTGCTGATAGCGTCTGTGCAGAGTAACTCAAAGGTCAGTTTCCAATCAGAGCATATAATGGAAGATCCCAAAATAATACTAGCTTAAACACCATAGAAAGTTATTTCTCTCTCAAGTAGAAGAAATTTGGAGGTAGGTCAGGAATCTTTCTAACTTACCACCTTGTCATGTCTGAGTTGTGACCTTCAAACTCACTGTCCAAGATGACTGCTAGAGTATCAGCCATTGTATCCAGATTCTAGGCAATAAGATGTGGGGAGAGAAAGACTTGCATACCACCTCCGATTTAAGGAGACTTCCTGGAAGTCATACACACACAAAGCTTCCAGTTGCATCTCATAGACCAAAATTTAGTCTTATGATCACCCCTTGTAGCAAATGCAATTCTTTAGCTGGAAATAGAGGCAACTCTTCGTCTGTGCCACAGATACCATCCTTTTTTTTGTTTTGCTGTTAATTTTGACCTGTTACCCTGAAAATGAGAGGCTAACGTCTACTTTGAGCCCAGTGTTCCACTAGAAATTCAGTGTTAAATAGAAATACGACATAAGCCACATACGTAATTTAAAATTATCTAGTAGCCGCATTTAAAAAGTAAAAAAGCAGGTGAAATTAATTTTAATACGGTATTTTATTGAACCTATCTAAAATATATTTCAACATGTAATCATTATAAAAAATATTAATGAAAAAAGTTATTGAGATGTTTTACATTCTTTTTTGTACTAAGTCTTTGAAATCCAGTCTGTATTTTACACTTAACAGCACATTTCCATTTGAACTAGCCATTTTACAAGCGCTCAATAGCCATTCAATGGCAATGGGACTTGAGATAGTATATTCTGCTTTCTTGAACTTTTATCTTTATTGCTTTCTTCTATGTGCCTTTCAGCATTTTTTCAGGGAAAAAATAATAGCTCTCAGAGATAATATTATTAGCATTTTGTTGTATGTTCTTCTAGACTTTTTTTCTATGCAATATACCCATAAAATACATATGTATATGTAAGAAAGTGAACTGGTTGGTGATCTGTTTTTTGGTATTGGACACCACTAGTATCTATTTGAGGAGCCAGACCTTTGCAGTCTAGAGCAATATACTCTATAGAGATCTTTTCTGAACTCATCCCCAAATGCCTCTGGCACTCTTTGTGGATTTAGCAAGATATTTTTAGGTTGGACAAGCAGCTTTCTAGCCAGCAGGCTGAGACTCCTGTTATTAAAAGTTAGCTCCATGAGAAAGGTCCTCATACTCATCTACATGTTCAGTTGATTCTCGTTATATAATTTGTGTTAGTTCTGTTCTGTTGAGTCACCTCAAACACTGAATTAGCACATACTGAACAATTGCTCAAATGGGAAGTACAGGATTAGGTTCTGGCAAACTTCTGGTGGCAACATTTTCATCAACCAATCAAACCATCACCTGTTTTGTGTGTCTTTTTGTTTAAAGACACCTTTATTCTGTAGATATTATTGATTCATTAACATTGAACTCCAGGCCAACAGCCTGTACTATACAGGCAGCTATAACTCTTGCCTGAACGAAGTTTATCTAATACACGTACGGTATTTTCTCTATAAGGCACATCACAGCCTTCTTATACTTAGGAACACTAGACAGTACTGCTACACATTTTAAATGTCAAAATCACCAACAGAAAACATAAAAATGCAGAAAAAGGTGGCACGAAATAAACCATGAAAAGGACAGTTGTATAAAGAGCTAAAACAAGAAGGCAGAGTGTTGCCTAGTTTGGCCTCAGCTGGGAACATGTGCGTCAGGTGGCTCACGTTTTCCACTGCCGTGTGCACGTCCATGAAAGCAACCCAAAGTGTTGATTCTGGGGTTACAGATCAATTTTAGTGGGTAGGCAAATTCACAGATATGGAATCTGCCAATAATAGGGATTGACTGTACATTAATTAACCTTGGTTGAGCACTTATTATATGCAAAGCACTGTGCTACGCACTGGCATATCTTAACTTAGTTAATATTCGTGTCTACCTCCTAAGGTAGGCATTTCAAAGCATGTGAACTCTGACTTCTTGACATTTCTTCATTTTTTCACCTTAGCTCCTCAGCCATGGTCATTGGAATAGATGTGGACTAGATAACTTCCAGGGCAGTTGACTCCCGGGATGATGGGACAGATCATCAGTTGGCTAAGCCCTGATGTTCTTCAGATAGTCCTGAGGTAGTTTCTTTTAAATTTTTAAATTATATTAATTGAATTAATTATATTAATTGTGTTTACTGAATAGAGTAATATTGGCAGGAAAGGAAAGGAAATCACCTGTAAGCCCATCACTAACAAATCCAGTGGTGGTATCATCATTACTGTTGTTATTGTTATTATTATTAGGACCCTTTAGTATGTAATTTTTAGATCTAGTGGTTTTAATTGTGGCAGATGTAGTTCTATATTTTTATTTTTGCTTGATATTGTATATTGGTGTTTTTCCATATTAAAGCATAGGTCTTCTGAACAATGGCTTTTCTTGGTGGTAGAACCTTCCCTCAGAGTGACATACCATAATTTACATAGTCATCCCCTTGCTTCTATGATATTTGGATGATTTCTTTCCCCCAAGTAATTTATAATCTTTTCTCAGAGTTAATAAACCCTTTGAGTTCCAGATAAGAATAGATGGCTTCCAGATGGAGTGTTTGTGAAACAACTCTGTCATCTCTTCTAGGAAACCTCTGGAATGTCAAGTCTTAATTGTCTTACTTTTAGACTGACAGAGTCAGAAACCTGTCCCAAATAGGTTAAACAAGCAAACAAACAGTGAGACCTGCCAGGGCTTTTGGGAAATGTAAGGCTATCATAGAAGCCAAGGCAGGAAGTAAACAGGGCAGAGCCTCAGGAGGGGTTAGAACCAGAGTCTGGCAGGTCACTGGGGTCAGAGATAACTCGCAGTGCCCTCTCTTGAGACATACTATTCCTCATTGTAACTCTTCCTTGTGTATCAGCTTCATTCTCCTCTCTTTGCAGCCTGGCTTCCTTTGCTCTTCCATTCACATGGGCAGACATGATCGCCCAGGATGGTACCTTCAGCTCCTCATGTCTCCTCCAGCTCCCAGCTGAAATCCTCTATGGGACCTGGTCTTGGGAGTGCTTGATTCCTAGGAGCAAGAATCTGCTTGACCAAGTCACCTATGGCCAGGGAGGTGGCAGTTGGGCTGGGGCTTTCCATTTCACTGGTATAAACATGGCTTCAGGGGCCCACCCCTGCTGTGAGAGGGGGCAGTTTTCACAGAGGAGGGAAGAGAGGTGGAGCATGGGCTGGGCAGATGCCCTCCCAATGGTATCTCCTTGTGTGGATTACCTAGGACAAAATAGTTTTGCTCTCATGCTGGCCCTTTCCTTCCACAAAGGATGTTTTATTTATTTATTTATTATTATTTTTTGGGGACAAAGGATGTTTTTGAATTACCTCCTTGGCACCTGTATTCTAATCCTGAATCACAAGGACCAAAATCTGGGAGAAATTGTCACACAGCACCTTGGACTTGTCATTACCGGTGGTTTTAAATAATGCTGACCCCTCTGCCCTCCACCCCTCTGGTAGCAAAGACAGTGGATACTGATTATCTTTTGCATTCTAACACCGGGGAATTGGCCTCTCTTCTGAATAGTTCCAGATGGAGCCTTCATGTCCTTAAACACTGGCCATGTTGTCCCTATTTTGGAACCTCCCTTACTCATGTGTGCATTTTAAAATAAATCACCTGTGTTTGACCTTGGGCAAGTTGCTTGGGCTCATTGACTCTCCATCTCATCTTCTCTAAAATAAGCAATGCCAGGCTCATAGCTTTGTTGTGAGGATGATCTCAGATGTCGTTTGAGAAGGCCTTAGCACAGAGTGTGGAACATAATGGTGCCAGTCTGTCCCAGCCTGGCATTCCTGGGTTATTTAGCACCGCACCATGCCTGTAAAATCTAGGTTGGATAACCTGTGTCTGCTTCCAGGAGGGCGATGGAAAATGTTGCTGCATAATAAGCTCTCCCACTTTCCATCCTTCCATTGTGTCACCCTCTGTTGCCTGGGAGCATGAAAAGTGAATTGCTATAGTCTAATTCCCGGATTTAAATAATGTTAAATTTTGCCTTGTTATCTACCTCATAGCATTGTAGAGAGAAAAAAATAAGGAGGTTTATTGAAAGAGTGCTTGGCACTTGAGTGTTTAATGAATGTTCTCTCTTATCATTAGGCATAACTGAATCATATCTTCCTCTTCTGAGACAGACTGGTCCGAGCAGGGCCATCCTCCCTAGGGGAAGACAATTGCTGGGCTTAATTGTCTGCATCTTAAATTGGTCTCTCTGCATATCTGAATAACTTTCTATTTTTTCCTTGTAGGGCCCAGATTTAGAAGAGGCTAAGAAAAAATTAGATTTCTTAAGGACTACAAGTAGTCCCTTCCTGCTTTTCCCCTCTTGGATCCCTATGCCACACTGTCTCCTGGTCCTGTTGAATTTTCTTTTGTCGTTCCACTTTCATACTGCATCTCCTCCTCCTCCTTGTCCCTCCCTGCCATCAGCCTAGTTTTGGCCATCATTATCTCTTGCTGGCTTCCCTGCAAATCTTCCTCATTGCCTCTTGCACAGGACCACCAGGTTCATCTTTTTAAAATTATTCCTTTGATTGCATCACAGTCCTGCTCAAATGCCAATAGTTCGCTTGTTTTTTTTTCTAGGTAAAATTTGAGTGAGCGCTTTTCAACAGAAATATTATGTGAACCACATATATAGTTGTAAGTTTTCTAGTAGCCATATTAAAAAACATAAGGGTTTCCCTGGTGGCACAGTGGTTGAGAGTCCGCCTGCCAATGCAGGGGACGTGGGTTTGTGCTCCGGTCCGGGAGGATCCCACATGCCGCGGAGCGGCTGGGCCCGTGAGCCGTGGCCGCTGAGCCTGCGTGTCCGGAGCCTGTGCTCTGCAACGGGAGAGGCCACAACAGTGAGAGGCCCACGTACCGCAAAAGAAAAAAAAAAACATAAAAAGAAACGTAAAATTAATTTTAATAATATATTTTATATAGCCCAATATATCCAAAACAATATAATTTCAACATGTAATCAATATTGAAAAATCATTGATGAGATATTTTACATTCTTTTTTTAATACACTCAGTGCACATCTCAATTCACATGCTGATTTTCCATTGGAAATACTTGGTCTCTATTTAGATTTCATAAAATTGATAATTGAAAAACTTATTTGAAACATACCCACCTTATTTGAAATGTAATTAAAATTTTTTCAATGACTGAATCAAACATCAGTTTTTAAATTTAAATTAGATTAAAAATCCAACTCATCGGTCATGCTAGCCACATTTCAAGTGCTCAGTGGCCACATGTGGCTTCTGTGCTGGACAGTCTGGGTATAAAGTCATAAGCCTGGCATTCTGGTGTTCCAGCCTCATCTGCTCCCCCGCCACTGTGGTTACTGGGTCTCTTGATTTTAAGGATCAGACAGAGCAGTTCGGTCTGTCAGGTGACCCCTGGAGGTTTACTAAGGATACACGTGGACTAGAGCTGGAAAGCAATCAAGACCTGAGACAGCTCGAAGGACCATCCAGCCCCACTCCCGTGGCCCCTCTGCCTCTCTCTCACCTTCAGCCGCCCTAACAGGAAGATCTCACTGGGTTCTGATCCTAGAGTATCCAAGCTGGGTATTTCCAGCTCAGAGGTGATTGCTGGCACAGTCACCTCTGGCGAGAGAAGCTGAACAGCCAAGTCTTAGATAGCTTTTGTCAGAAAGCAGTAGCTGGAGGCAGTGTAGCCAGTAGGTGTTACACCATTTTGGGCCGGGAAGTGAAGTTTGTCAATGCTGAAGCCCCAGGACTGAGAACGGTGGCTTTGTGGAACAGCCTTTTCTAGTTAAGCACAGTGAGTCCTGTGCTTTGTCACCATCAACTTGAGCTCCAAAATCCTCCTGCCTTCCAGCTTGCCCACAGTTTCCTCCATTTGAATCACTTGGGTGAAGAACTCTTTCTAGGAGAACGTGTGTTTTGGTTAGTGGCACCCGCCATCACTGAAGCTTAAATTACGTCTTCAGTTCACCTGCTGGCCTACATGGCCCTAAGGAATGAGACACAGGAAGGACCAGTTTTGATGGGGGAAAGTTCTGGAATGATAGAAGCTTTCAAGGGAACAGGAACTAGCATGCCAGCACTGAGGAGAGAGATGCCGTGGACCCTAAGAAGAGGGGGAAGCCCATCCTTGTGAGGATGCCTAGGGCCAGCTCTGTATTAAAGCAGCCCCCCCCAACCCCCCACTGAGCCAGCTCCAGAACCCTTTTGCCTGGTGGAGGAAGATAACCCACTTATTAACACAGCATAAGCTTGCAGTAGTCATCAGGCTGTGGCCTGACTGTGGTATCCAGGTTGATGACATAAAAACATTTTCTCCTAATGAAGTGGCAGCCACTGCAGACATCTGAAGTGGAAAGATTTAGCTTTGAATGCCTAAATTTTGCCACTTGGAAGCCGTGTGACTCTAGGTGAGTCATTTCGTCCCACTGTTTCTCAAACTTTAATGTGTGTACAAATCACCTGGTGATCTCATTAAAAAACAGAAGCTGATTTGGCAGGTCTGGGTCAGGGCCCAAGGTATTGCATTTCTAACGAGCTCCCAGGTGATGCCAAGTAGCTAGGACTTAACCTCTCTGTGCCTCAGTGGCCTCAACTGTGAAGTAAGCAGCCAATTGTACATATATCACATCAGAGCACACATATGCTGAGGATGCCTTCTGAGAGGGTGTGTGTGAAGCAGTAGAGCCATGCCTGGGTCTTTCCTCATTTCACAAGACTTGAGGTTGGGTGGGGCCCTCAAACTTGCCCCCTGTCCACAACTGCCTTAAGTTGTTGCTGGGGCAACTCATGTCTTGGCAGGATTATTGTTGACTTCTTACCTATGGGCCTCCCAACTTTATAACCTTGGCTTATACTTCCTATAGTTCGGGTGAATTCATCAATCTGGGGTTCAGACATGGCATTCAGTCCTGCTCGTCTCCTTTGCCCACAGGTGGTTGCCTTCATGAAGTCTCCAGTGGGCCAGTACCTGGACAGGCATCCTTTTCTAACCCTCACCTTGCTGGTGTTTGCTTCTGTGTCAGCCGTTCCTGTTGGCTGCTTCCTGCTCCTCGTGGTGCTTACCTCCCTGGCTGCGTTTTTGGGAGTCATATTACTAGAAGGTATCCTACTCAGTTACTCTCCCCCTTGGAAAATGACTCACTTGGGATGACAGTATTTATTGGGCATCTGCCACTCTTGTCAAAGGTTCCCGTTCTTGTCAAAACCACATCGACCAAGGCAGGTTGTCAGAGTAGTTAAAACATGGGCTCTGGAGTCTATTAGAATCCCACCTCCCCCAGTGTGATTTTGGACACATTATTTACTCTCTCTGAGCCTCAAATTCCTCGTATGTAAAATAGGGATATAATAATACTATCTCAGAGGGTTGTGAGGATTGAAACTTACAGTTGCATAAAGTACTTAGCACAATCCTTGGCACAGAGTAGCTTCTCCATGAATGCTAACTATTGTCATTAAACAGAACATTAAAATTCACTCCACAGATAGTTACGGAGCACCTGTTGCATGCCAGGTGCTTGCTATGTACTGAGGTTCCCCCTTCTCCACCTTTCCTCCTGAAGTCCCACTGCCAATTGTCAGCTTCTCCCTGAGTTGCTAAGTTAAAATTACTATGAAAGTAAAATCTGATTGGCTCAGTTTGCCTTTTCAAATCAGATCACAGTCCACAAAGAGATGGTTGCCATCTGCTCAGGTGATCACCTCTGGCTTATTCTATGGCTTCCCAGAGCTAAGAGCACCTAGGGTTGCTTCCCTACCAAAGGGATTGTGGACAAGGCAGTTTACACTTGAAGAAGAAGACAGGCACGGTAGGTGGATGAGCCAAATACAGTATGGCAGAGTGGTTGTTCAGTAAATATTGATGGATAGATGGGCGAAAGATGAATCAATATCAAAACAAAGGTAAATTTAGAAAGAAATAAGAGAGCCACTACCCTTTTGTGGTATCATACAAAGCTTTATGATGAGAGCACTTTAAAGATGTATAACAACTTTGTCCCAGAGTAGACAAGGAAGGGCCTTCTAGGCAGGAGGCACAGCATGTGCAAAGCTGTTCCACTTTAGAGCGGTGGTCCTGCAACTTGAGTCTGCATAAATCTTGCCTGCTTTTTGAACATGTGGACTTTCATGTATCATCCAGAGATTGTTATTTAGTAGGTCTGGAGTGGGGGCCAGAGATGCAAATTTTCAACAAGATTCCCTAATGCATCTGATTCTGATACAGGTGGTTGTTAGCCATCCTTTGAAAAATACTGATCTAAGATTTTGTAAATCTTTATGAAAAGGCAGCACGTCTGTTTACATTCTCTACTTTCCTTCCTTTCCAGAGTCCATCCCTGAAACTATCACTGTGGAGTACTGGGTGGGCTATTTGACAACTCGTGAGGCAAGGGAAAGGATGTCTGCCATGCAACATTTGCCATGTTATTAGTTCCGCTTTGGAAAGAGGGATTTTGTTATGAGGAAGGCAAGAGAAAGTGTGCTGGGCAGACAACAACTGCCACAGTGAGTCACATATATGATAGTCATTTAATTGTCATGTCAACACTTAGAGGTAGTTGTTATTATATTCTTTTTACAGATGAGTTAAACTAAAGCTCCAGGCGGCCCAAAGTCTCACCATAAGTGACTTAACTAGGATCAAACTCAGGCATGTCAACTATGAAAATCCATCCTCTTTCCATGGTACCTTTTATTATTTTTCTCCCATAGACCCCATGTTATAAAAATGTATTTTCTCTGCACTTATTAGATGGTAATTCATTAATATTCCCATTAAAAACTTATTTAATGGTGGGTAAAATGACCATTCAGACCTATGGTTACTCTGTGATAGTTGCCAGGCTGGGTTGTAAAGGATGTAATCAAAAGTTATGTTTAGATTTGACTTTATTTAGCCTGCATAGCCTTTATTTCCATAGGTTGTAGGTAAGTGTAAGGTACAGTATTTGGTAGGCAGTTTGAAACACTGGTCATGATTTACCACCCCCATTACTGTCTTGGCTAACTCCTTCTAGAGGATTCCATTAGGAGCCCATCCCTGACCTTGAGAATGAGGGAGTTTCAAATTCAGAGTCTTGCCATGGGCAAGACAGGTAACAAAAGTGAGCAAAGCGGTCCAAGAATAGTACAGTTGGGAACAGTGGGGCCTGGAAGAAACTGGAAGGCCAGCAGTTGTTGCCATGCAGTGATGCTCACTTGGGTATCGAGATTGCCTCCTTTTTAAGCGATACCAGAAGTCTGGATTTTTGTGGAAAACCTCCTCACTTAAAACATCTGAGTTAACTGTTGTTTTAAACACAGTGATGCACGGTCTGGTGTTTTCAGTCTGTTTTAGATGAATGATTCTTTGACATGCTTTCTTCTAGGACTGGTCATCTCTGTGGGCAGCCTCTCACTGCTTTGTGTCCTCTGTGGCTTGGGCTTCGTGTCACTCATCATGTCAGGGACAATCATAGTGTCCTACATGGTAGTCTCCAGCCTCGTCAACTACTGGTTTTCTCCCAGGTAAATACATGTCAGTGCAATAATTTAATCTTTACTATTTGGGGAGATTTTCACAAGTAACACCCTAACCCTGGTCACGTCATACTCAGTCTCCCAAGATAGGAGGTGCCTAGCCTCTTCACATCTCTGCTTAAAAAGAGGTAAGGTTTCCTTCTCTCTTTTTTTTTTTTAATTATCAGGTAGGAATGCTTTGGTGGCAAGTAATGAAAAACCTAAGTAGATACTAGCTTAAACAAATAGGGATTTATTTTTATTGCATAACAACAAGCTGGAGATAGCCCAGTCCTGGCACAGCCTCTCTAGTGTCATCAAGGTACCAGGCACCTTCTGCCTTTCTGTGTTGCCATCCTTACCCCACTGGCTTGTCACCTCATGGCCACAAGAAAGCTGCTGCTGGCTACACCAACTTCGTTCAAGGCAGGATGAAGAGAGGAAAAAAAAATGAGTCCTCACTCACCAATTGAGTCTGACCTTTTTTGTCAAGTAAATGAAATCTTTCCCAGAACCTACCCCCTTTCTTATCCCAGCCAACCTCATTGGCTGGAATTTTGGCAGATAGCCGCCGTAAGCTGGAAGGGAGGCTGGGGAATGGAGTATAAACCCACAAGGAGAAGGGCCTTGGGAATGTGTGTCGGTCAGCCAAGCTCTGGTGTGTGCCATAGCTCCCCCGCTTGGGGTATAAGTGTTATTAGCAAGGCTACTTGAAATTCAAAGAGAATCCATAGAGCCAGTTAAGTTAATATCAATAGTGCTACCTCCTCTCTCACTTACCTCTGAAACCTGCCATCACTGGGCTGAAAAAAGGCAGACCTGTTTCTCTCCCTGCCCCATCTCCCTTCTGTTAAAGATGTAAAGAAATGGTCAGTTAATTAGAATTAATTAGAATTTGAATCCCAGCTATGCCATTTTTTACCTGTGTGATCTTGAACAAGCTGTTCAACATCTCTGTTCTCAGTTTTCTTCCATTGGTAAAATAGGGCTACTCCGTGCTCTGCCTCTCTCACTGAATTGTCATGAGGACACAAACAATAATTTGGAGAAAATGCAGTATCCAAATTAGAATGGGAAAAAGGATCATAACCCCTGCCCCTAATTCAGGTATTTTGACCTCTCGGGCCCCCAGTTTCCTCATCTGTAAAGTCAGTGTCGCCCAAAATCTGGTGTGGTTGCAAGAAGCAACCAAAACTAAACCAACAAAAAATGACATTCATTCCGCCATGTATACTCTCAGCATTGCTCTTTAAAGAGGCCGTAGAGCTGATCATTTCCTCTTGTTGCCAAACAGACTATGGACACAACACAACTCCAGTGGCGACTGTTAGCTGGCCATGAAGTCTACACACTTAGAGGGGCTCTACCAGGAATGACCAGCTGAACGGAACCAAAGCTTTTTTTCAAGCACCTCTGGAAAGCTGTTGGATCATCCTTGCCCCTTGGGATTATGACTCAGAAGGGACTGGGTAGTCAAGCTTTTCCTGGAGGTGTCCTCTAGCTTTTTCACTTATTTGTAGGGTCCTGCAATGGACAGTTTTGGGGATCTTGTTGCTCTTGGTCAATTCCATCAGCTGACCGGCCCTCACATGGAGAATCAGCAGAGAATCTCGATGGCGTGGTGGCTCCTCGTGCCTCTCACCCCCTCCTCCCCAGAGATGCACACCTGAACTTGGCAGGGTTCTGAGCCTCTACAGGCCGGTGACTTGACCTCAAAGGCTCAGATCTTGTATCCGAGGCCCAATTTGGGACAGCCACAGATTGTTTTTCCTCTTTCTTTCTTCCTTTTTTTTTTTTTAAATGAGAGCTGCTTATTTCTTCACTCATTTGAAAAAAGAGGTGGGGGGAAGAATCCAAAACAGAACAAGCTCTTCTGCCTTATTAGCCTTTTATCAGAAAGACAAACAACATTTAGGAATAATAGCCTCTCAGACAAGGTTAGAAAATAGTGTCCAAACTTAACCTTACGGCCAAGAGCATTTTTTTCTAAGTCTAAAGGTATGGTTTCCACTGTTGAGTATTGTTAAGTCATGTTACTCTTTAAAATATTTGCACTTGATACTTTTTTATTGTTTTAAGGACTTGTCTTGTTAAACCATTTCTTCAAAAAGTCCCATGAAAATGATAAAGGACTACAAAAATTTTTTAAATCCTATGGGATATCTACTTCAGTGGTTTATTCCCTGTGGTATTTTATTTAAAAATATTTATTTAGATGAGCTTTTTTTCTTCACTCTATTTCAAAATACCCCCTTTCTAGACATCAAACCCATTTTTTCCTTCTGTGTCAATTTCATGGCAGATCCTGGGTAATAAAGCTTTTTTAGTTGCTAGTGATAGACACTCAACTCAAAATGGATTTAAAAAGTGGGGGCAGAGGGGGACGGATTCGTTTCCCTGAACTAAAAAGCCGAAAGGTAGGACTTTAGGCGCTGCTGGATCCAGGGGCTCAAGTGGTGTCACTAGGCATCTCTCTCCCTTCATCTCTCAGCGCTGCTTTTCTCAGTGTGAGCTGAGTTTTAGGCAGGCCCTCCCCATGTGGAGGTCCCAGCAGCTCTAATTTTACATCAGCCTTGTAGTTAGCACTCCCTATTGGACAAGGAAGCTGTTCTTTTCCAGTAGTATATTTAGATTTTTGGCTCCGATTAGACAGACTTGGGTGATGTGAGCAACCCCAAACCAAACACCGTGGCCAGGGTGGATGGAATATGCTGACAGGTCAGGGCTGGGACACGTGTGCATTCTGCAACCAGGGGAGGGGGTGGGCCAGCCCCACTGGTTCTGCATAGGTGGGAGTGCTAGCGTATGTAGAGATGGGAGGACAATCCGATCCCAAAGGAGTATCGCAAGGAAAGGGAGTGTATGCCAGGCAGACAGAAGCAAATACTTGCTCTTTGATCCAGGAGGGCATAAAGGCCTTCATCTGGTACTTAGACTTTTCTGTATCCCATGACAGTCAGCCACACCTGTCACTAAAGGGGCCTTCAGCTCTATTAGAGAACAAGAACTGCCTTTTCCTGCCAATACATGGGGGTGTTAATATTAACAGTTACTATTTACTGAATGTTTCTTTCTGACCTGCAAGTGTCTGCTAGTAGCTGTCTAAGCTAAATACCCTGCTGGGTTCTGAGGCTTCAGAAAAGAAAAATGAAGAGGGCCCTGGCCTCCTGAAGTTTACTTTCTAATGCAGGAGTCAGCTAACAAGTGTATTAGTTATCTATTGTTGCATAACGGTTTACAAAGAGCACTTTTGTCATCCTACATTTTCGGTGTGTTGGGAGTACAGGCCTGGCTTAGCTGAGTCCTTGGCAAGACTACAACAGCAGCGCTGCCACGTTGCTTCTCCTTTGAGGCTCGCCTGCGGAAGGATCCACATCCGAGTTCACATGGTCATTGGCAACATCCATTTCTTTGTAGGCTTTGGGGCTGAGGCCCTCATTCTCTGTCATATGGCAGCTCACAGCCTGACAGCTTGCTTCTTCAAAACCACCCAGGGAGAACGTCTCTTAGCAGGATGGACATCACATTCCTATAACACGTAATCATGTATGCATAATCACATACATCCCATCACTCTCACCACATTCTGTGGGTTAGAAGCAGTCAGGTCCCACTCACACGAAGAGGAGGGATCACACAAGGGAATGCATACCACAGTTGGGGATCATGGGCTCCACCTTAGATTCCACCTGCTACATCAAGTAAACAAAATATTAGATTATTATGATAAGTGCATTGAAGAAAGTAGAAGGGGCAGGCCATGTCAGCCACAGAAATCTTTTCTTTGAACCACATAATGAGAAGTTGCCACTGTGCTAAGAGCTGGAGGGGGCAGGTATTCCCAGCAGAGGGCGCAGCAAAACAAAGGCCCCAAGACTGGAAGGAGCTGAATGTGTTTTAGGAAAAGAAATATCAGTGTGTCTGGGCTTGGTGAGTAAAGGGTAAATGGAGGAGAGAGAGGAGCCCATCAGGCAGGACCTCGTAGGGAAAGAAATTTACAGCAAAAAGCAAAGGGAAGATGATGAAGAATTTTACACTTTGCATTAAGAGGGACATAATTAGACTTGGATTTTTAAAGGTCACTTGTGGCCAAAGTCCAGTTAGCAGGTCTGTGGAGGTCCAGAGCAGAGGATGGTGTGGCTTGCACTAGAGTGGAAGTAATGGAGACCCTCCTCATTTGGAGAGCCAGCAGCAGTTGGTGATGGATTGTATGTGGGTAGTGAAGGAAAGGGAGACACAAGGATGGCACATAAACTTTTCATTTGAGCCAGTGGGTAGTCAGTGGCACTATTTTCTGATACGGGGGCTGTGTGAGTAGTCAGAATCTGCTTTGCTCACGTTGAGTCAGATATGCCTTTTTGACACCAAGAGGATGTGACAGATGAACGGTGGCTTAGAGAGTAGGTATGGGCTGGGGATACAAGATTTAGGAGTATTTTCAGTACTGAGAGCTTTACACAGCCTTCTTACGGAATGCTCTCCTGAGAGAAGCCAAGAGACCATTTTAAAACATATTTCTGATCACATCAACAGCCTTGCTTCAAACTGCAGAGTGCAAGTTGCCTTTCCACTGCACTCAAAAGCGCTAACTCCTTCCCATCACAAGCTGCACCTGCCAGCTTCTCATTTTTCATATTCCCTTAGCCTCTGGATTTCAGAGGTGAATGAAACGAAGGTTCAGAGCAGAAATGATTCACCAATTCTGCCAGGAAACGTGGCATCTAAATCAGAGCTTTGCAATTCAGGCTGTCTGTCACACTGCCTGGAGCCTGAGGCCTTTGCCGAGCAAACGAAGTAAAATACAGAACCCAGCACAGTGCTTGCCCATAAACAACAGTTGTCAAAGTGCGAGATGCACCATCGTTTGAAACTGAGTGGAATAGTTGTAAGGTTAACCATGGGGAAGATAGTAATATTGAATTAGCTTTGTATGGTGACATGGTAACTAGACTTATTGTGATGACCATTTCATAATGTACAAAGACATGGACTCACTGATGTACACCTGAAACTAACATTGTGTGTCAATTATACTTAAGTAAAAAAAAGGTATTGTTGGCCTTTTAGGCAAGTTCAATGTGTTCCTTATTTGGAAAGGTAATTAAAAGCACGAAACTGACTTTATACAGTCGGAACGTTAATTTATCAGTATAACTATAGGTGTTTGTTTTTGCCATGAGTCGGGTGCTATATTAAGCCCTCTACACTTCAATACACGTTTTCAGTCAGTTCTCACTACCACTCATTTTAGAGATGAGGAAGCTGAAAGATTGAGATGTTAAATTGTTTAAGGGCACATAGAAGCAGAAGTGGGACTCAAGCCCAGTTCGCCTGACTGAAGAGCCCACCCTTGTAACCAGTGTGCTATTAAATGTTAATGCCTCCAACTGCCTTTAAGGCTTGGGATGTGGACCCATGCCCTAATAGACATTGTGTGCAGCAGTTCCTATAACCTTTGCTGCTGTGTCGAATAACTTCAGGGATCCCTGTTTTCATAAAATAGGACGTGAACCGTTGGTTCCCCCTAGAGTTGTGCACATAGAAGTACTGTTTCAACCACCGCCTCTGCATGGATTCTACTATCTGCTCCTCATAGAACAGGAGATTCAGCCTGGATGTTGTGACACCCCAGCAAGGTATGATCAGGTGTGAGTTGTCACAAGGTTGAGGATGACTAACTACTTCACATATTCTGCTGTGCTTCCTCGAGCAGGAGATAACAGGTGGAACTAGCGGGGGGGGGGAATTTGAGAATAACCTGCTTTTTCTTACCTATTCCACAGCATCCCCCAAAACACGTGTGTGTGTACAGGTACACACATACGCCGAGGGATTAAATATGTGTGTGCACACACATATACCTGAGTAATTAAGCATGTGTGCAAATACACACACACACACACACCCTGAGTGGTTGGTAAGAATTCTGATAATTACAAATTATTGAAGTGCTTTCTTTGCCTTCTTAGGGGAAAGATAGGAGGTGGGGATTACATCCAAATCTGGCATGCCTCTTGGATGTGTCTTTTTGGTGAATATTATCCATCGTGTGTGGAAGTTGAAAATCAATGACGTTGGAGCATCCCACTCCCCACCTCCTGTTTCCAAACATTTCCACCTTCCACGATCCAGCTCAAGGCTCATCCCTCAGTGAAGTCATGTCTCATTTAATGTACACTGTCTCTACACTTACAGCCCTCATGGACCAGGCATGGTAAGCAAATGACAACTTCTCTGGGCATTGGTTTCCTCAGTCAGTAACGAGAATGCCGCCCAACCTGTCAGTGGGAACTGAGGCAAGTGATCTCTAAATTATAAAAGTGCTACAAAACACTAGACGATTAAACCCTTGCTTGACTAGATTGTCTCTTGTTTGCCACTATTCCCTTATATTTGTCCTTCCTCCCACCTGCCCTGCCTGCCTCCTCTCTTCTAGTGCTCTGGGAATGGAAACAGTATCTTTCCTTTTGGGTAGCCCAGAAACTTAAATATAGAAACCCCTGCACAATATTTTGCATTGACTAGAAAGACTGAGGAAACTGAACCTAGAGGAGTTATCCATCGGGGGTGATGTTTCCCTCCGCCACCCTGGGACATTTGGCAGTGTCTGGAGGCATTTTTGATTGTCATGACTGTGTTTGGGGGAGATGCTGCTGGCATCTAGTGGGTCAAGGTCATGGATACTGCTCAACATTCTTCAATGCACAGGACGGCCCTTTACAACAAAGAACTAAGGGGCCCAAACACCAGTGCCAAGGTTGAGAATCCCTGATCTAGACAAATAATGAGAATTTAGAGCATTAGACCACACAACAGCAGAGCTGGGCTTGAGACAGGCTGGGACCTGGGGTCCTTTGCTGCTGTGCTGCAGTTCTGCAGTGCTTGCACCTGGACACAGCTCTCCTCAAGCAACAAAATACAAAGAAACTGTATGGAACTAAAAATAACTGCGTGATAATTTGGGGCAAATTCTGGACAAAAGATACAAAGAGACCAAAAAAACCCAACTGCCAATTTTGAAGAGCCCAGAGCAAAAACTGGGTGTGGGGAGCAAAAGCAGGGTACCGAGCATGCCCCCTGCACCCAACACCACCTAAGGGGTGGGCAAACCACCTAAGCCACGCCTCCAGCTTGACCCCTGGACACACCCCTACCCTCACCCCATGTAAGGAATAAGCTCGACCCCCTCAGGGAGCGAGCAATCAAGGGAAACTGTTGTTTGTTCTCGCTCCCCTCTGCTGCAGCAGGGTCCCCACTAAAGCCTTGCCTGAGTTTCTTGTCTTGCCGCTAGTGAACTTCTATCGGTTGGGGAAGGCTAAGAACCCTGGTCGGTGTCAGGCTGAGGCGGGGCTGGGGTTGGCCAGGTCTGCACCAGAGCAGCTGGTTACACTAGCGGCTTCAGGGACACATACACCTTCACGTTTGTGAAACGTTTCAGGGTTTCAAAGAGCTTTCACATATGTTATCATCTCTGACCTTTCATAAGAGTCCTGAGAGGTCCTCCTCTTCTCATTTCCATGCCTTACTAGTCAACTGGCCTCAGAAGAAACTGGGCGAACAAGCAAGTCATTTTCTGAAGGTCTCAGAGTTAGCTAGTGATTAAGCCAGGGACCCACCATCACCTGGCCCACTCAGGTGCTCTTCCTCTGCTCCCTGCTTTTTGCTAAAGCAGAAGTGGCAAGGGTGAGACATTAGGAAGGTAGACTACTCGGTAATTGGGAATCAGAGAGCCATCTGAGCTAGAGAGGGCATGGGCCCCTCTGCTCAGGCAGTAGACATTGATCGGCTTCCCAAAACTGCAGAGGAGACTCAAGCCCCATACATATGCTCTAGTAGTCCTTATGGCCCTATTTAGGAGCTTTAAGTCCCATTTGGAAACCTTAAAGAACCAGCAGAGGGAAATGGAACAGAAGTGTTTCCTAAAGAAAATGTTTCCTAAAGCCAGTAGAGGGCACTCACATCAGGTGATCTGAAGGTGACTCAACTGAGAGCTGGAAGAAGCTTTAGACTGTGCTTATTATTTATTTATTTATTTTTGTGGTATGCGGGCCTCTCCCTGCCATGGCCTCTCCCATTGCGGAGCACAGGCTCCGGACGCTCCACTGCATGTGGGATCTTCCCACCGGGGCACGAACCCGCATCCCCTGCGTCGGCAGGCGGACTCTCAACCACTGCATCACCAGGGAAGCCTTAGACTGTGCTTCTTAAATGTTAATGTGCATGTGTACAAGGGTTTAAAAGTCAGATTCTGAGTCTGTAGGTCTGGAGCAGGACCTGAGCTTCTACATGGCTCACCAGCTCCTGGCGAAGCTGTTACTGAACTAGTTTTGTTTGCCCGACCAGCGCTGAGACGCTGAGGTTTACAGCAGAGAAAGGGTTTATTCACAAGGCAGCCAAGCGAGGGGACAGGAGAATAGGTCTCAGGTTCTGCCTCCTCAAAGGCAAGTCTTGGGATATTTGTGGGTGGAGAGTATAGGGTGATCGAAGGTCCAGGGGAAGGTGATTGGAGTCAGGAAAAAGGTGAGGTAATCAGTGATCTGCACAAGCATATCTGAGTTACATGCTTCTTCATGGGACAAATGCTTAGAAAATGGTGGCAGTAGCGTGATCTGAGGGTGGAGTTTTTGGCCCTCTGACGTCAAAAAGTCACCCATGAGACACTTGTGCAGGCCCAGCTGAATGGTTGGTGGTCTCAACTGGTTTGAACTGGGTAAGACTAGCTCCATGTTCCTTAAAAACAACTTAAGCAAACATTACTCTCAGAGGTGTTTTCTATAAGGGGCTGTTAAAGGAGTCTTGATATAGTCCAAGTTACATGAAGTTTGGAGGGTATGCAATTCGCAAAAGAAAGTAAGCTTGGTCAGTGAAGGCAGTTTAAAGGATATTACTTATTAAGCACCTTGTAGTCTAAGGGAATCTAACTGATGACTGCCCTCGGTTTCAAGGCCCACCACTGATCACACCCTGAGTGGCAAGGTAATAGATGCCCTCTCCAGTCTTCTCCTTCTACAGCTGGTACACCTGAGGCCCAGGGAGGAAGTGCACACTGTAAGTCTGCAGTGCCAGGGATAGAACCCATGTCTCCTGCATCCAATTCTTGCTTTATGACATCTTCCCTGCTCCTTTGACCCTGGAACAGAATTAAGGCAGGAGGATTCATCTCTAAGTAAGGGTGAGAAGTAAGTGACTATACTGTTTGCTTTGAATCAAGCTTCTTTGCATTGCATTTTTGGTCAAATCACTTCCCTCACAGAAGTATCAGTGGGAGTTCAAAGATGAACAGAATCAGACTCTGGACCTCTTTTTTTTTTTTTTTTTTTTTTGCGGTACGTGGGCCTCTCACTGTTGTGGCCTCTCCCGTTGCGGAGCACAGGCTCCGGACGCACAGGCTCAGCGGCCATGGCTCACGGGCCCAGCCGCTCCGCGGCACGTGGGATCTTCCCAGACCGGGGCACCAGGGAAGCCCAGACTCTGGACCTCTTGAGCCTTGAGGGAGCCAAAGCAAAATAAATCTGTTAACAAAAGGTTTTCTTATTTTTTTGGTTTATACAAATTTGGCTGTTAACCCAAAGAAAAGCTTACATATAACTTGGTGTGTTCCTATAGATGCAAATTATAGTCATAAACTTTATTCTAAAAATAAGGGTTCTTTAAGCCTGAATGATTTGGAATGCTTTTACCTACAGGAAACAAAGTGCCTCCCTTAAAAAAATAAGAACTCTTAGCATCTCACTAAACATGAAATCCAGATACAAGTGGTTCTAGGGTTGATTTAGGAAACACAGTGACGTAATCAGGGATCTAGGCTTTCTGTGCCGTTGCTCCGCCATTCTCAGAGAGCATCTTTAGATGTGTTTCCTCACGGTCACAAGAAAGCTGGCACAGCTCAAGGAATCACAATTCACACGACCACAGCCAAAGACAGGGAGAAAAGGGGCTAGCCTTATATACCTTTTTTTTGAAATGAGGAAAAAGACAGAAGCCCCCTCCCAGTTTCTCCCTTAAATCTCATTGAACAGAACAGTGTCATGTACCTACCACTACATAAATATCTGCAAGGGGAATTGAGGCTTTATCTTGATTATTTAGCCCAATCAGGATACTAGGGGCATGCTATGTCATTCCTGAACAAAGTCAAGTGTCGACTGAAAAAAAATGCTCAAGCCAGAAGTTGAGAATTACGTTTTATTCAAGGACATTACTGAGGACTTTAGCTCAGAAGCAGCCTTTCAGATAGCTCTGAGGAACTGTTGCAAAGAGCTAAGGGAGGAGTCTGGACGTATAGGAGATTTGCTGAAAACAAACAAACGATGTGGTCAAACATCGAAATATTGCTAATCACAAGAAACAGACATCTCGAGTTAATGATTTTAGTGCTTTTCTGTGTATGTGTAGATGCAAGAGTCTGGGCTCTTTGAAATTATTCCTTTGATATGCGTCTTAACTATCCAGGGCCAGTATCTTGTTTTTCTCCATCCTGAATTCCCCTCAGGGCGCACCTTGGGGGCAGCTGCAGTGGCTGTGGGCTTGATGGCAGGCAACATTCTTTGTCCACACAGCCTTTGCGTTTGTCTAGCGCAGTGATTCTTATCCAGGGTACATGTCAGAATCATCCGAGGAGCTTGTGTTCAGTTTCCTCTCCCTGCTGTAACAAATTACCACAAGCTTAGTGGCTTAAAAATAACACAGATTTACTGTCCTACAAATCTGGAGGTCTCTTACAGTTTCACTGGGCTGACGTCAAGGTGTCAGTGGGGCTGCTTCCTTCTGGAGGCTCTGGGGGAATTGTTTGCTTGACTTTTTCAGCTTCTTGTGTCTGCCTGTGTTCCTTGGCTGGAGCCCTTTCCTCCATCTTCAAAGTGCATCAGTCTCTATCTCCATCATCATATCGCCTTCTCCTCTCTGTAGTTGAATCTCATTCTGTCTCCCTTGTATAAGGATGCTTGTGATTACATTCAGGCCCACCTGGATAATCCAGATAATTTCTCAGTCCAAGATCCTTAGATTAATCATGTGTGCAAAGTCCCTTTTGCCATGAAAGGTAACAGTCACAGGTTCCTGGGATGAGGACATAGATATTTGGGGGCCATTATTCAGCCTCCCACAGAGCCTAAACATGCTTAGACCCCACTCCTTAAAGATTCTAGTTCAGTAGGTGACGTCAGGGCATCTATATTTTACAAAATATGTGCATGATCAAGAACCTCTCATCTGTCACAGAATTTTATTCAACCTTCAGTTATTGTTTATAGTATTATGAGGTTTTATCTAGGTGGCTCCAATGCAAATACACTAATACGTTGACTATCTCATTGAACCCTTGCATGCTTCCAAAATAGGTTTTATTCACATTTTCCAGATGTGGAAATAGGCTTGGAAATTGTTCCATCTGCCCCAGGCCACACAGTAAGGAAGACAGATCCAGAACCCAAGCCCAGCTCTTGTTCTAGAGCTGTACACGTTCCATAAAACAGCTTGAAGCAGCAGAACAGGGCAGGGAAGAGAAGTTCAGCATTAAAAGGGGCTTCCCAAGGCACACAAGTCTGCTCCCAGCCCCTGTAAACTGCACCAACAGAACTGTCCAGTAGAATATTAGAATCCCAAATGCCTTTCGTCTACCTCCTGCCACCTGAGTTACAATTACCGCCCATCCCTACCTGGTGAGGGAGATTGCAAACACAAGTTTGGATGAAGGAGCAGCTTCTTGGGATTTGAGCTCCCTCTCTGCCCACACAGCTCCTCTCCACTTATTAGGCTGCCTCCCCCCATGTACAGTAGGATAGGTGCGTTCAGAAGATGAGAACACGACTTTAAACAACTGCTCATTATATTTGTCCTAGGATACCATGGCAACTAGTGTTCATTCCAGCAGCTGCTCCACAGCCAGCTTGGCTTTCCTCTCTCAAATTTCTGCCTCAACATTTGCAAATGCATCAGAACCAACCTGCCATGCGGCAGCCTTGGGGCCCAAGTCACTCTGATCCTGGCTTGTGATACACAAACAGACCAGATTGGGGATGAGAGGCTCCAGCTCTATAAGCAAGATGCTCTGATACCTTAGACAAGCTTGCTAGGGCTCAAGCTGCTCATCTGTAACATGTGCATTTCTAGCAAAGTGTTTTTCAACTTGTGGGTAATGACTCATTAGAGGGTATATTAGTTTTCTGTTTCCACCGTAACAAATTAATACAAGCTAAATGGTTTGAAACAAGTTATTTTATATCTCAGGAATTCACAAGTCCAAAATGGGGCAGCAGAGCTGTGTTTTTCTGGAGGCTCTAGGGGAGAATCCATTTCTTTGCCATTACCAGCTATTATAGGCTGCCCACATTCCTTGGCTTGTGGACAATATCACTCTGACTTCTGCTTCCACTGGGACATCTTTTCTGACTCTCCTATTTCATAGGGAGCCTTATAATTGGGCCCATTTGGATAATCTTCCCATGTCAAGACCTTTAACCACATCTGCAAAGTCCATTTGGGGCCATGACTAGGTAACAATATTCAGTTTTTGGTGATTAGGATGTGGCCATGTTGGGGGTGGTCATTATTCAACCTACCACATGAGATCAGGGAGCCATGTAAGTGGCCGACAGTTTTTTAAATGCTGTTTTAAGAAGTGCATGCAGCAATGCAATATTTCTGATTCTAATATGTAACGCTAATATGACGTAGTCACAGAAAAAGTTTGAATCCAAGACCATTTGTTTTATCAGTGACAGATTAATGCCTTATTCTCTTATAAAGAAATGTCTAAAGAATAGCCTTGATGAGAACTTGAAATTTTGGCCCTTATTACTATAGGAAGACCAGACCTTTTATATAATATGAATGCAGCTGTTTCCTTCCCCATACCAGGGTTGAGTTTTACCATATAACTCTTAAAAGGATTTAGAATCAAAGGTTGTGTTGAAGAAAAGGCAGAAGGATTCATTATTAAAGACCTACAGTATCATGAGATGACCAAGTATATATAATATCCTTTCAAGGTTTTGAAAAACCCAGGAGTGTAACAACTCACAATTGAGGGGTGAAGTCCAAACACTAAAGATGTTCATATTTCTGTTCACCTCCACCATGTACAGAGACTTAGAAGCTTTACAACTTTTTTCATAGCAAAAGTTCTTGTTTAGATCCAGACTTTTTCTATTGAAGTATACAAGTTAATGTCTATATTAGGTATCTTGAATGTGGTCTGTTAGAGCTACAGTATGAGGCAGACTAGTCCTTTTGACATAATTACAGCCTAGTTAAGATGGGGCAGCCTCAGGAAGAAGATGGAGCAGCCTCAGGAGGAGGTCATAATTGAGTGCTAGGTAGTGGGAAAGCAGCTCTCCAGGCTCAGCTAAGAGGCTCGTGTCCAGCTGTGTAGTCTTAATGAGACCAGGAATGTTGTAATTGCACTTAATGAAGCTAGAATCTTTTATTATTCCTTTCCCTCCCCCAGAGGAGATTGCTGGCCTTTAATTGGAATGGGAGTACACGGGAGAATAAATCCCTTAAGTTCTCAGGGAAAGTTTTCTACTCACTGGAAAGACTAATTTGAATTAGGAAATATTACTTAAGTATGATACTAGATTACTTCCTTGGGAATACCTGGCTTCCCTTCCTCTGTAGAGAAGGGAAGTTATGCCAAGGATTAGGGGTGACTTCTTGCCCTCCTCATCTTGTATATATGAATGGAGGGGGTAAAAGGCATTAAAGTCACCTAAATACACCCCTAGAGGTGGGCTGTCACCAAGCCCCATTAGTGATTGAATTCTCTGGCACTGCCAGTTTTGGGGATGGAGTTCAGAAAAAGCTGAGTGACAGGAAGCACTTAAGTCAGAAATATCCGTATTCATGTCCACACAGAACAAGGCCTGCCCAGAGGATTGTGGAAAGGTACTATATTCTCTAAAGAAGAATGATTGCAAGAAACAGTCCTTGAATTCCATCAAAATTTAATAAGAAAGAAGCAAGAGGCTTATGTTGACCACTTTGTTGGAATATCCAGTTAGTGACTTAGCATTATGGTTCTTTTCTTGTGCAGGTAGCTGATAAGGCTTAGAATTGCCACAATGCCTGCTAAGGCAACCAC
Source organism: Lagenorhynchus albirostris (assembly GCF_949774975.1). NCBI lineage: Eukaryota > Metazoa > Chordata > Mammalia > Artiodactyla > Delphinidae > Lagenorhynchus > Lagenorhynchus albirostris. The sequence goes on from NC_083109.1 coordinate 66,166,575, forward strand.
AGCAACCATAGTTGGAAAAGCAACATATCCAGCAGTCTCATGCCCTTTAGAGTCCACAGCGTCTGGAAAGGAAGCAGACATTCAAGTCTTAAGATCACTGAAACGAAGTGTCAGTTGAAGCTGAAGTTTTACACATTAAAGCTCCCCAGAGAAGGAAGTGAAAGGAAGCTTCAAAGAGCTCATTCGGGAAGCTTGCAACAGGGTATAGTCTTATCTCTCAAGCCAACCTCCTCCTCTCCCTTCTCCACTCCCACAGCTGTTCCCACTTCCTACTTGCTTTCACTCAGATCAGATACGCTGACACCTGGAAAGGACCTTACAGTCCCAGCTCATTGTTTAACTTTCTGGCACTAACAGATATGATTAGTTGTCCCAAGTGCATGATTTCTTGCAGCTTATTAGCTGGGGATTTGAGAGCTTAATTTCAAGTTCTAGGCCTAAAATGAAGACTATCTGGGCTGAAGATATAAAATATTAACAGTAACATAATCCAGTAAAGACTTAAGTTTAATAGTAGCAAGCACATGTCTTCTGACCTATTAGTCCTATTTTTTTTTTTTTTTTTAGAAACATAGTCTGAAGTTCTTGTATAGTAGGTGAAGATTTGAGGACCAAGATTTGAGGATCCTAATGTGGCATTAGTGACAAAACTGGAATCCTTTAGTTACAGTGAGAGGTCTCTGTACAGATATAAGATGGCTTAAACAAGTAAAAAACGTTACAGAACAGTAGGTAGAGTATATGATTCCACTTGTGTTCAATGGGGATTTTTGGAAGGGCACACAAGAGACTTAACAGAACCTATTGCTGGGAAGAGACCCCTTCTCTTCTTGTCTAATCCGGAGCATGTGTTATCTATGCACAGTTAAATTTGACATAAAACCAAGAACTTGAGTCCAAGAAGTACCCAAGGCTTTAAATCCATACCTCTGAGTGAAGAGCTGTCTGACAACAGGAGGATGGGACCCGGGAGACTCACTATCGTTTTCTCTTCCTCAGTGGCTCCTGTGGCTGGAAACAGTTTGACCTCTGGGATAATGAGTAGTGGTAAGAAGTGTGCTGAGGGATTACCTAGAGCAGCTCCCCATGGAGCCCCTGCTTGAGGTGGTTTTGCCCGCCTTCACAGGAGAGGGCATACACCTTACTGTAAAAGCAGGATGAACTATCAAAGAATATCGGAAGATGAAGTTCAGAGTCTACCTAGACTCAGGAAGAGTGACTCAGGAAGAGTAACTTTAAAGTCTGCAGAGGATCAGGCTACAGCTCATGTGCAAAAAAAAAGCGTGTCCCTAGGACTGATGGAGAACCTGTCTATCTCAGACTCAGGTTTCTTGTGCTCTTGGGACTAGGTGAAGAACAAGGGCACTCGTTCTTAAATTCTGAAAGGTTGAGGCTTGCTGTAAACTCACATTAATGAGGACTTGAAATTTTTACCTCGCCTGCTTCTGGATGACACAAGGCAGGTCACAGAGCACAGAGGGAAGTCAGGAGAGAGTTGATTGCAGATTGAGGCACTGCAGTGGAAGTAGACCTGGAGATGGAACAAGAGTTGAGTAAAACTGATGTCTCACATTCGACCTGTCCCAGGTGACTTGTTAATCACTTACCAAGTGAGAGAACGCTTGGGCCTCTGACACAAAGGCAAAGGTCTTCACATCAAACCTCTGATAGTGATTAGGATAGGTCACAGAGGAGCCAACCGGATGGAAGGTGGTTCTGTGGTTGTCCAGGTTGTATTCACAGCTGGAAGGTACATTTCAGGGAGGGACATCAGCTGAATTCACCCCAGAGTCTAACTCAGCATTTGCTCAAATTCAGTCACACGTAACACCTTCTACCTGTACCTTTTTTTTTTTTAATATACCTCTGATTTGGCCTATCCAACAATATTCATGGAGTTATAAGTTGTTCATGCTAGTTTTTCTTCTACTATGTGTTAATACAATTTCAGTACCAATTTGTTTGCCAGATAAATTCATCAAGAATTATGTAACTCTTCAGATGACACTGGCTTAATTCTTAGTCTGAGTATCTTTTTTGTCCCAGGCAGTTAGTATATGTTGCTGAAAAAACAAGGTGGAGAACTCCTGCCATTTTATATCTTAGATGCTAGCAGAGTATAGTAGCTATAAATTAGTATGTTAGGTAGCATGTCAGTACTAACAAAAGAAGAGTTAGACCAGGGTAAGGGTGCAGGAGGGTCAGGGTAGGCTTCAAGGAGAAGTGGACACTCGAGCAAGCCTTTAATGGGGTGAAGGAATGAGCTGCATGAATGTGCTGGCTACCATGATTGTGGAGCAGGAGTGCACCTGGAGGATACAAGCTTAACAGATTACAACAGATTCAGAGAAAGATAAGGTGCAGTTCTATCTAGGTGCCAGCAGAGCCAAGAGGATAAACACCAACATCTAAGTGGGCACAGCCACAACTTCAGAGCACTGTGATATTCAGATCTAGAGTCAGATGGGCATGCATGTTCTACCATTTACTAAGTATTACTTTGGGCTAGTTATTTAAGTAGCAAGTTTGGGTTTCTTTATGAAGTGAGGTGGCTAGTGTCTCTCATAGAGTGATGAGGTTCAAGTAATGCATCTGGAGCACATAGCACCATGTTTCACCTATGGTAGGTATTCAATAAATGGATAGGAACTAGAAATCTCTTCTCTCCAGATATTGGCATATTAAAGCCAGATTCCCTTGGGAAGGGTCTTATACTTTTAGATTCAAGGGTAATAGGAAAGCATGAGTCACCTTATTTGACCAAGGACTGGTTGCTAAGAAACAAGAACAAAAATCAGGGCCTTTGACACAGTGCTCCTCTCAAGCCCAAGATCATTTTACTCTTTTTACTGGCAGTTTGATTAGCTGGGATACCTTATATGGAGAATACATACCCATCCACGACAATATTCCACTGAGGGAGAGAGGCTGGGTCCATGGTGGATGTTGCCCAGCAGTCGTCTAAGACCAGCTTGATGTTGGGGTCAGTCCTGTTTATGACTCTCACTTCTAGGTAAATTGGTTGGCGGAGGTATCTCACCACAGGGTACTCCTTCTCCCCATATGGTTGCAGGTAGGAGTTATCTGAAATGGAGGAGAAGCCCCTCTGGTACTCAAGCAGTTGATGGTCACAACAGAAGCTTAAGCATCACTACTACTCTAGTCTGGTGGCATCAAAGTTCATTTTAGGGAAGAGTTCCCTGAAAGTATTTAAGCAGATTTTTTAGGTTATAATGTCTCACCTGGGTAGGTTTGCAGGGTCAAAGCAAGTGGACCCGGCTTCACTGAGGCCATTGGAGGAGGAAGGCTTTCAACACTGGTATTTATTAGCATGTTACTGCTGCTGTAATAGCACCTCACCGTCATTCTGTAAGAGTGGGTGGGTGGAGTTGTTAAGAATTTTAGATTAAAAAACTGCTTGAGTTTAAGCTGGGGCTTAAAAAGTCAAGTAGCAATTGCGTTCACACCTGAACTCACTATCTCTGGAAACTGTGCTTGGAGGAAGATCTGCCCAGAAAGCATGGATTTCATTTTCATAGATGACTTTGTCATTCTTGAACTTAGAGTAAGGTTAGAGAAAGTGGTTAATTAGTTATCTCAAAAGTAAGTCTTAACCTCTTGCTATGGGCCAGTACTAACCTTATGTCTTGTTCCACATCCATTCAGGGGTATGTGAAACTGCACCAGCCCCCGAGATGGAGCTTTAAAGATTGGCTGGCAGGATGAGTCTCCCACCCTGAGGGTATCCAAGTCGAGAGCCGGTTTTGTTTGATGGCTGTAGACCTCAATGTCCATAAACCCATCCTGAGTACATAGCTCCCCTGAAACTAGATAGTGGTGAGAGTTAAAAAAAAAAAAAAAAAATCTGTCTGCCATGTGACTATTGTCATCTACCAATTTGAAGTGTGATGGAAGTTTGAATTTTTATCAGGAGGCAACAGAATTTGTCTTAAGTCTTTGTTTGGGAAAATACCTTGATAAGCAGCTTGAGTTACGAGGGGAGACCCTTAAGGTGCCAAGACAAGAGTGAGGCTGCTCTGTATGAGCAGAAGGATTTTTCCTCCAAAGGAAGAGGCAACAGGAGACGTGGGGAGAAGCACCAGGTGAGGTGAGAGACTCATGAGAAAAACCTGATGAGGCTTAAAGTGCCGTCCCTTGTGTCATAATGTCCCTTCTTTCAAGGCTCACAAATCTTGGTGGTTTAAGGGGAAGTTGAAGAAGCAACTGATTTGTCCCATTTGGCTTTGACCTGATACAGGTCAGCGAATAAAAGGAGCAAAGGGGCAGAAGCAATACTACACAAGAGGAAAGACCTACTTCCATATTCTTTGAGGGATTTTTCAGGAGTTTGGGGAAATACTTGTAGTCCCTGTAGTTTCAGGTTTGAAGCAATCTTATTTAGATGGTAGGCTTAGGCTCCTAACATGAAGTATATCCAGGTTACTTAAAAACATGAAACAGTTGTGAAACCTACCTGTATGTGTATCTTAGAAGTGTTATCTTTCTTAGATCCCTATCACAGCAGCTTAGACTGACATTTCTGGTCTGACCAGCCTTTCATTTCCTCAAAGTATAAGCAATGCAGAGTCTGAACTTCTATACACTTTCCCACATGCAAGAGCTAAGAGAGAAAGAATGTAGGAAACCGTTTAAGAAAAATGGTCTTTACCGATGGAAACTGTTGACTCACAGAGACACTCCGGATAAATCACCATGGATACCATCTCCAGCTGAATGTAAAAGGTCAGCTTGAGTGACGACAAGTAGAACTGATAGGGTAGGCATTTTTCAGAGAACTGAAATGAAAGAATGTCATTTAGCAACCACAGCCTGTTGGGACCCAGAGCAGTCAAAGGAGGGAGGAAGGAAGTACACTGAAACCTTCAAGGCACACTCCAGACTTATTATGGTTTCCCTTTAAGCCAGAACAAGAGACCCTATCACTTCTCCAGATCAGGATCCTTCCCTAGGAAGGAAATTTCTTTCTTTAAGCTCATGCCCTCCAGTACCCAGTACTGTATGCTCTTTGTACTAGACACTGGAATTTGATCTGTTAATTCAACCTCTAAAGAACTGCCAATCCAGGAGTTATAAAATGTTATTGCAAAGCACACACCAACATAAAATTATTCTTTGTTGTCCCTGGCAATTGCCTCAGTCAAGACTGGCCTCAGTGAGGACAGCTGGGGACACTTGTTTGGCTCAAGCTGTCCTGTTTCAGTAGGGCATGAGAGGTTCATCATCAGAAGCTTGATAGCAGTTTGTTCTATTCAGTGAACTAAGAAACTTAGGAAAACTTCCATTGCAGTTAAAGAGGCTTGGTGTTTGAGAGTAAATTTCAGTTACTTGAGAATTCACTTATGCAAGGTGTTCAAATGAGGCCTTCCAAATTTTGAATTTTTTACACCAGCAATTAGAATTTATGGACAAGTCAGCAGCTGTATCAGGGTAGCCTAAAACGCTATGCTTCAAGTCAGGCTTCCATAAAGCTCAGTGACTGACAATGGAACGTACTTTTGTTTTGAGGAGAGTTTTGCTGAAATGCAACCTCAAGCCATTTGTTGTTTCCACATCAACCCCACTGTTGTTCAGCTGGCTCATAGCAATGTTCCTATTTTCAAAGCTCATGGATTTTAACTTCCCAGGAAACTCTGGTATGGTGAGAGTCATGTGTGTGGCATTACAAGTCACAGGATCTAGAAGGAATGACAGAACGATCAGTTTTCATTAAGCCCCTAGAACAACGTCTTCCACAACTGGAGTTGTCCCTTCCTAGGCACTTACCTGACACACAAATGAGTCGTGATGATAAGACGATCGTCTGCCCAGGAGATACATGCGTAAGCTTCAGAGGCACCATGTAGAGGTGGCTGTTACCTTGCTGAGGAGAGGCATTTTCAAAGACATTGGTTTACCTGAATTACTTGAATTTCTAACCAATGCTGGAATAGTCAGGGCAAACATACTCAACTATTGGGCACTGTCTTGGCCCAAGTAGAGTTCAGGCATTTTGTCCCAATTGTTCTGCAGGTGCTCTAGTTTTAAAATCTTGTACTTCATAACATCTGGCAAAGTAGTGTCTACTGATATGACCTGTAGCTGATCATTTCTAAGCAGATATGAGCTCTTGTTTTATGACTATCTTATGGTATCAGCATTCAGAGAGAATGTTTAAGATTCAGCATATGCTCAGTGTATAACAGGACTGTTAACATGGCTGACGTTTGAGCACGTAGGTGCCAAGCCCTGTTCTGAGTATTTTTGCACATTAACTGATTTAATGTAGTGTCATGATTGTTGGTCCCCAAAGTGCCGGTACCTACTGTAAACACAGTACAGGGCAATGATAAAACAGAACACCTTAATTGGTAAAAGGATTTAGTAGTACCCTAGCTCCATATTATGTAGTTAATTTAGATCTATGGAGGAAGAGGGAGAACAGATTGAAGTCAGGACCATATCTCTCTTGTTCACCATTGTATCTCACCATTTTATCTTTAGTACTTAGTACAGTGCTTGGCACATGGTAAGCATTAAGATACCTGTTGAATGAGTTGTATTCTCCATTGAGGACATGGTTGAGATCATGCTTGGATTTAGAAATACTGGTTTGTGCCTGGATGGCAGTACAAAAAGATTCACACCTACCGAGTAGTGAGTCACTCCAGTGGCGTGGAATGACGCTTGGACGCTTATCTTCTGGTTGTCAATCAGGAGATTATACCCTTGTGTCATAGCCTCCTGAAGGGTCAGAGTTTGGGCTCTTTCGCCATCACCAACTGCAAAGGTCCATCCCATCTGAGGTTTGGTATCCTAAAGTCAGAAGTTTCATTTAGAGGGCTGGTGCTCACCTTCACCCCAAGACTATTGTCTATTTCATATTTTAACCAGGACGGAAGTTATGTCACCTTTAATATAGAACTAAAGGTTACTTAGGCTTGTAATTTAAAAAATAACTTTCATACCCCACTTTCATCAGCCATGCCAGGAAAAAAGTGAAAGGTAAACTGGAAGAAAAAAAAAGAGGATGTGAGGCTTTGATTTGGAGATTTCTGAAATCATGTTACCTGAGAGGACGTGGAAAACACCCAGAGCAACTGCTGTGCGATTCTGACACCACAACGCCTAGTTGTGGGATGAAGTAGAAGCACAGGCAGTCATGAATCCTAGCAGTGCCCTTAGACATCATTTCCTCTTTGAGCTTTTGATACCAAAAGGCAATTGGAAGATCTAAGCTCCCTTTCAGTTGTAAGCTGAGATACTAAGTCCTTAAATGTACAGCTTCTTACTATGTGCATAGAAATCAAATACTCTGTCAAGCTGCAGTTCCATCACTGTTAATGAAGTGTGATTATTTTTGTCCACTGTTGATGTTCGCTGTTAGACTATAAAGTCCACGAGTATGTGATTGGTCTCGTTTGCTCATTTGCTATATCCTAGTATCTAGCGTAGGGCCTGGCCCATGATAAGTATCCGGTTTGTCAGACTACCAACTGAATTCTTTTTATGGCTAGACATGATGTGCTGAGTGCTGTATCTGCCTTCTCAGTCAATTCTTAAAGCCACCCTATGAGGTATTGCTGTCCCCCACTTCAGACTTAGAAACAAAGTCTCAGTGTGGTTAAGAAATCAATCCAAAGCTACACAGCAAGTCAGTAGTAAAATACAGATTGCAGTCCTGATCTTGTTCTGAAGCCCAGCTCTGTCTAGACCACATTTCCCCCGCAGTAGCTGGGTGAGAAGCAGTCAGCCTGCTTCACTCACAGACATGAAATCCTTCAAGCAGACTGTGGATCCCAAATGCTGCTCGTGGCTTTCTGCTTGCATAACTGGACAGCTGATGTCATACATGAGAGCCTCTTGTCTTAAGGCAGCATTGTCGTCCATGAGTTTGATGGTCATCTGATGCTGGCCAAGCTGTATGAAAACGGCATAGTAAGGACAGCGTGCTAGTACCTCAGTGGGAAAGGGGATTCCAGAGTACCATCTGACCCAGCTGATTGGTAAAACCCTTAACGTTGGCAAAACCCTTAAATTATCAGTACCACGGGTTCTAGAAGGTCCCTCATTCCTGTACCAGGAGATGCTATAGCCTCTTTAGATATCCCAGGAAAGACTCATACATTGGCAGAGAATAATAGTTCCTTGAGTTTCAGGGCTCAGAGTCCAGTTTTTATTTTCTTTTTACATTCACCCTATATCTGAATATCAAGGTCCTGTTTGGTTTGGGGCCTGTACCAAGATATTCAAATACACTTATTGAGCACCTATGTAGCAGCCATTGTGCTGGGTGCTGGACGGAGCCATCTTTGCCATTTCCCCTGGCCCAAGGAACTCACAGTCTAAAGTAGGAGTCAGCCAACAATTTTCTGTTAAGTGTTAGTAAATATATAGACTTTGTAGGCCACATACGAGTGCTAACATGTTTTAAAAACTCTTGATAAAACAGAAAACATTCTTAGCTTGAGGACCATCACACACACAGATCATGGGCTGGATGTGGCCACCCACAGGTGATACTCTGTAGGCCTCTGGTCTAAAGGAATGCAACCCTAAGCTCCCTAAAGTTGGGAAAGGCCATTTCAGAAGGGAAAGTGTTAATTACTGGAGATCTTCACTATAGAATCAGATGAAGTAGACGGTTAAACTTGCAGACTTCTAGGATGCACCCCAGACCTATTAAGTCATCAACTAAATGAACTAATTCTGTACTTTCCAAGTTCCCTAAGTGATTGTTTGCACACTCAAACTTGGAAACGACTTAGGTCGCTTTTACTGCTCCTAATAACCCTGATTGGGCAATACTATTGCTTAACAGTAGAAAAGCCTATTGTTCAGCTTCTGCTGGCCTTCCAACACATGTTTTTACAGCCTAGAGGTACCAGCACTCTATTTGCCAGCCCCAAAATAGCCTCCCCTTTTCCATGGGGGTTAGAGATCAAAATAGCTCATGTTTGATCATTTGTTGTGTCTAGATGCTATGCCAAGTCCTTCATCTGTATTATGTCGTTAATCTTTAGACACCTTATGGAGAGATATCATAATCCATTTTCCAATGGGCAAGTAGAGGCTTAGAAAGATTAACTAACTTACCCCAAATTACATCTAGATAGTGGCAGAGCCAGAAATCAAGCCCAAATCCTCAACTCCAGGGTCTCTTAACCTCAGCGTTGGCATTTGGGTTCTAACATGTCTGTTACCGAGGGTTCCTCTGGGCAATGGAGGCTATTGAGCAGTATCCTTGGCTTGTACCCACTAGACGGCCAGTAGCTGCCCTTTTCCACCCCACCCCTCAACCACCTGTGATAACCAGAACTGTCTCCAAACACTGCAGGATGTTCTCCGGGATGATAAAAGAAATCACCCTGATTGAGAACTACTGCTCTACTCCAAAGCCTTAACTCCTAGGTTACTACTTCCCAAATCACTCCTCAAACAATTACTTACTACTCTTTTGGTACAGGTTTCATATGGGGCCTCCAGGGTGAGCTTTTCTGGGTCCAGAACATAAGTGCAGTTCAGCATTTCAAGACCAAGGGGATCTACAGAAGCAAGAGCAATTTAGACAGGAGATGGCCAAGAAGTACATTTCAGTGACGTTGAGTCAACCAGAGGTACATAGCCAAGACTGCCAATCCATTTCTAAGGTACTTCAGTCACTTCACCTTTTATTTTCCCACCTGAGTGATATAACCCAAGCTCTGGGAAATGCTGTGATTTGAAGATAGATGTTTCCTAGGGGATTCTGAGATAAGACAGATTTTCAAAGAAAGACAGGGTCTTCCACTCTCGGAGGCATCATGCAATTCAGGGCCCCTGTGTCATCATGGGTTTTGGGTGCCAGTTGCTCCAGGGTGTGTGTGCTCTGCTCACCAGGAAATGGAGATGGCCTTGAGCCAAGGGCTTCTATTAAGTAAGACTAAGATGAGATAATACACATTACTTACCCACCACAGATGCGTGCTGTATCTTGTTGGCAAGAATGCTTGGAAACGCCACTATCATTCTGTTTTCATAGCAAGTGACAGTACCTGAAGAGCAAAGGAAACACATGGGGCATCTTTGAACACAAGAGGCATGATTCCTACAGAAGTGTATTGAGGGAACTCTCCTCTCCAACAGACAACAGGGAAGATGCCAGTTGGGAGAGGCAAAGCTTGCCTACCACCCTTGAGGAAATTACAGATTGGTGGGAAAGATATAACTACAATGCAAGATACCAAGAACTGTAGGGAAGGTATCAATTTGGTGCCTAGGGCTTTCTGAAGTACTCCAGGATAAGCCTGGATTCGGGTTAACACGCATGCATGCAGGAACCAGGCTGGAACCCTGATGGAGATGGGGATGGTAGGTCTGTGAAGAACTGGAGAAAAGTTTTGTCTAAGATTTTTCAATCTGAAGTTTAAAAAATGCCCTAAGTAAGCCCAAGGACACACTTTTTAAAGACAAACCAATCTGCCTATAACCTGACACTGTGCACCCTCTGGCTCAGATGAAAATTTTGAAAAACTCATTACAAGTGGAACGGCTCTGATTTTGTCTGTTATGTTGACGCTTTCCTTAAGCGTGAGCATGTGTTTGAAGACGACTGCTCCCAAAGATGGGGGCTTAGTGTGTGGTGTGCTACTCTTTGGACGCCGTAAAGCTTGAGGCAGTGAGGGAATAGAAGGTAGTACAGGTGTTTTTGCACACTCCTCCATTTAGCTGGTAGAGCAAGCTCTAGGTAAGCAAGGGAAAAACTGTAGTGACTTGATCAAGCTTATAAAGGGAATGAGTGGAGATTGTCTAACCTATGTTTGTGTTTCCTCGCCATCTAGGCACCCTAGGTGCAATCTGTTCGAGAGATGCTTAAGAGCACTTCCCTCACCCAAGAGACCTACCTGGGAAGGCAGGATCCACCAACTGATGAACACGTATTGAGTTCACCGAAGTCAAAAGGGCGAAGAATAGAGGAAATGACCTGTAGGTGCTGGAGGGCATGGGGGAGAGAGTTAAAGAGGGACGAACTTCAGCAGACAAGGACATTATGTCCTCTCCCTTCTGCCCCCAGTTACCTCCAGTCTGCACTGAACCAGCTTGAGGGTCTCCCACTGTCTCCTCTCTGCCTGTACGCCATGACCGAAGACACCACCAAATCAGCCAGGCAGAGGGGTGTGCTGCTCTGTGCTTTTATAGCAGGAAGCAGGCCATGATCCCACCCTCTCCCCACTGGAGACACCTGAATCTTCTCCAGCCCTCCCAGCTGAGAGGAGGGGACTTGGGAAGGGAGAGCCTTTCTGGAAGGCCTGAAATAAGTGGAGTTCTGCGCTTTCTGACACTTGCCTTGCTGTTCCACCAGCTGCTCTGCGGGCCAGCCATGAAACCAGAGTTCCCTGAAACTGGCTTCAGGTGAATGAATTGGTGCTTTTTTTCTGTAACACTGAGAAAAATTAGGATCTTTTGGACAAAATCTTTACAGCTCAAATGCACAGTGAAAGAATGTGGTGGGATTTTTTTGAGGAAAGAATGTCTCTTATTCACGCTATCTTTAAGTAAACCTTTCCTTTAAGTTACTCCTGGTCTCCTGGCTATTGTGGACACCATCCTGGCAATGTGCATGAAGAAGTACCTTTGAAAAAAATGGATGAAGCATTATTTTCCCCCAAGTATAGATTTTAAGCTTACTTCAAAAAATGTCGACAATTACAGAAGGATATGGAGAAAAGGAAAAAGTCATCCACATTTTACCACTGCTAATACTTAGGTATGTAACTCTATGGTCTTTTTCTACGAACACCACACACACTTAAAAACAACCTGAGATTGAAGTATAAATTACGTTTGTAACCTGCTTTTACTACTTTATATGTCATGTACATTTTCCATATCAAACATAAAGATCTCCATTACCATTTTTAGGGTTGCATAGTATTCAATGTCTAGATAAATCAGTGTTTAACTGTTCCCTAATGATGGACATTAATATAGCTTCCTGTTTATCATCATTATAAACAATAATCTGATGGACATTCTTGTACATTTCCCTGGTTAACTCTCAGGATAAATTTCTGGAGGTAGAAATTCTGGGTCAAAGGGAATCGTGATCTAAATAAGAATGTCACTGTGTAGCAATTGGGAGTTTACAGGTGGAGAAACTGAGGAAAAGCAATTTGCCCAAGCTGGGTGTCAGGGCCAGGGCCAGACTGAGATACCTAGATGTCTGCAGTCCATGTTCCATAACAGGTGATAATGCTCAAATTCTGTGCAAGTAGTGGGGTGGCACTTGAAATATTTATTTATGTGTTGTTTTTTATGTCTTTGTGTCTTTATGATATAACTTGAGGAGTAATCTTCATTCCCTGTCATAGGTGTCTGAAATATGGTTGGTTAGAGTAGTGGTTTCCCCAACTTCCTTGATCAAAACGATCACATGGGGCTCTTGTTAACATCACAGATTCCTGGGGCCCACCCAAAAGCTGCTGAATCAGGCTCTCTAGGGGAGGGGCCTGGGGTACTGTATGTTTAACAAGCCAGGTGAGTCTTATGATCAGGAAAATTTGGGAACTATCTGGAGGGAGGCAGGCAAGAAACTGAATGATTGCCAGTGATTAACTAACTTCTTTATGGGAATCAGTTGATTATATACTAGTGGAATGGGGGAGAGGGAGCAAAATCCAGGATAAGCAGGGTTTTGTGGATAGAGATGGTGAAAGGATTTAGATTCTGAGCAGAAGCATGATAGCAATAGTTACTCCTAAGCATATTTTCCGAAAAGTGGGACCTTTTCTACAACTGTGAAGGTAATTTGCTACCACGATGGTTAAGGCTATGATAAGAAGACCATTGGAGAGATTAGAAGACCATTCCAGCCATTAGAGGATGGAATGCAGGAGCAAGATTCAGAGAGACCTGTTAAGAAGGTGGTCAGAGAGGTAATAGATTAATGTGTTGCTCCTGCTTCCCAGGCCCCACCCACAGGCTTGCTTCCCCCAATACTGTACCTTTTTTCCAGAGTGTGGGGTCTTGCCTTGGAAAAGGCAGCTCTGGTCAGAGCCCTAAACTGGGGGCTCTGGGAGACTAAGGGGCAGCACAAAGGCCCTGAGCAGGAGGCATGGAGAGAAGGAGGACCACTGTGAGAGCTGGTGAGGGTGGTGAGTGCACCAGAGATTAATTTCACTTGCCTTGCCTGACCCAACCAATGCTGTGCTTGGGACAGTCACTGAACAACTAGCTCCAGGCCCCTAAGAATCAATTCTGCATAAGGGCACAAGGATACAAATGTGTTCAGTGTAGCCAACTTTGAGAATGAGGAAGACATGGCTCTCTACACTAAGAAGGTGTCTCATACCACTAGTTAGGAAAACTAAAACCTTTACAAAAATAATAGATCCTTAATATTTTACTAAATAAACCGTAGGATCTCTTTCAGATGTATTTCTGTTTTCCACATTCTTTTCAATGAGACTTTTTAACTGTGTTTATAACTACAATGTGTTCCCTCTCCTCTTCTGTGAATGCCCTGGTCTCTGCTTGACATATGAGGCCTCTTCTCACCTGTTGCTAATCACCAGGCATTTCTTGAAGAGAGTTTTAGGTTTTAATGCATAACAACAATGCATATTTTTGCCTCCTTTGGGCAGGTGCCCTCCTCTGAAATGCAGTTCTTTCAAACAATAGTTCATAATTCTGAATTTCCAATCCCGTTGCCTTACTTTCCACAACAACTGTAAAAGTATTCATTGAAGATGACCTAACTGTTACCAGCAGGAGATGGTTAGATAAACTCTGGAATACTGTTCAGATACTAAAATAAATCTATGGATTCAACTGGATCTATAAATGCTGATATTAAAGACATCCACAATGAATTGGAGTATTCGAGCTGTATGATTAGTATGTTGTCATATTTTACTTAGAAAAAGAAAAATGAGAAATGCGTGTATTTTCTATCCATTTATGTGTCTATGTGTGGGTATAGAAATGTGTGTTTGCATTTATATGCCGGGGAGCCAACACGTTACCTGAGGGAGGAGACAGTGCAGGCATCCAGGCAGTCCACACCCATCCATCTGTGCTGGACATTCACAACTGTCCTCTGTTCTGATTTGTTTGTGCTCTTGCTGTACTGGTTATAAATATATGTGATGCATCATTCCCAGAATAGGAATAGGGAGATGAGAGACTCATACTTTTTTTTTTTTTTGGCATCTTTATTGGAGTATAATTGCTTTACAATGGTGTGTTAGTTTCTGCTGTATAACAGAATGAATCAGCTATACATATACATATATCCCCATATCCTCTCCCTCTTGCGTCTCCCTCCCACCCTCCCTATCCCACCCTTCTAGTTGGTCACAAAGCACTGAGCTGATCTCCCTGTGCTATGTGGCTGCTTCCCACTAGCTACTTTACATTTGGTATCATACTTTTTTTTTAAACTTCATTCACTTCTGTATTGATTGAGTTATCCTGGTGATAAATAACCAATTAAAGTAATTTAAAAGTGATAACAGTAAACCTGATTTGTATATAAGTGATCTATAGAAGCTAGAGAATGAAAGGCCGATGAATTCAAGCTTCATGGTATAAAGGTATATTGCCCAAGTGAGTAGATTTGGTTCATGAGGCTTTTAAAGTCCAACTCCCGAATATAAAATAAGGAAATTAAACCTAAGAGGTTCTGTGACCTGCCCAAGGTCATTACAGAAAGTTAGTAGCAGAGCTCCAGGGAGAAACCACATCTTCTGATACCTACTCCCAGGCTCATTCTAATTCATTATGATTTTCTGTGTGTGTGTGCTTGTGTGTGTATGAGGGGGTGTTTTAAAACTCAGTGCTTCTCTTGCAGTTCGCTTAGCTTTAAAAGTACAAGATGGCATTAATTAGAATTTAGCAGTATTAGATAAGTAAGAAATACAGAATTTTCTATCAGGCTAACATAGCTTAAAATAGCTTTCAAATATGAAATATGAATGTAACTTGGAAAAATAAGATAGACTATGTTAATAATAATGTTCTTGAGCATCATATAGTAGTTCCTTTAACTATACAATGTAACTATACAAAGTTAATGTCATTTTCCGCCTTTGGATCTTTAGACAGATCAAAATTGAATGAGCCTTGTGACGGTGATGGATTCAGAAAGAAATAGGACAAGGGCATAAAAGGGTTCATTGATGTGTTAATGTAAAAATAGGGTAGCTTAGATAAATGAATGACAGAGAAGGCTCAGAAGTTCTAAATAAAAGCTCATTTACATACAAATATTAACACAGATTATAGGTAGTAGCTATAGGTAATGGTTACCATAGAAATAAAGAAAATGCAATACAGCATAGTCCTTTTAGTTGATAGAATATGAAATGTTAAAGTTCTTAAGGTGATATGGTAGGTTAATTGTAAAGGTGCCAATCTTCCACCCCTCCCTGGACTCCCATCCTTGGCAGCATGGTTTGCAGTCAGCCTGGTCCTCCTACCCGCTGAATCTGACTGGCTTTGTAGCTTGCTTTGGCCAACAGAATGTGGTGGAAGTGATGGTATGCCAGTTCTGAGACTAGGTCTCTTGAGACCTGTACACATATGCACTGTCTCTTAGCATTCTGCATTCACTGTGACAACAAACCCAGGGTATCCTGCCGGATGATAAACAATCACAAGGAACAGAGACAGGTCATCTAGGCTGAGGCCATCCTAGAGCAACTAGTTCCCAGCTGATGAATGAGTGAGCCAAGCCGAGGTCAGCTGAGCACAGAGGAGTTGACCAGTTGACTGTAGACTTGTGAGCTAAATCAATGCTTATTCTTTTAAGCCACTTAATTTTGGGTGTTTGTTAAGCAGCATGACTGTGGCAGTACTTGTCTGTGACTATTATTTAGAATTCCTGTTTCTAAATGAGCCCAATTTTACATTATGAGACTGTGGGTATTCTCCGAGGGAGCATTTACCGACCAACTATAAAACTGTGAAGTCTCAAAAGAAGCAGCACACACATTTGTCCAAGTGCAGACAAAGACTGTCTTTAAGGGGTTTGCTTTCTGATGGGAGAGACCAAATGACTACCTATGTAACAAATAAAACCTAAGCATAAATAAGTAAACTTAAATACACACAGGTATATTCTTTTCTGTCTGGTATCCTTTTCTCTTCTTTTGGTAGGAACTCTCTTTCCCATTAGATATAGTCTTGGTGAGACTTTCAGTCAAGCTGCCTCCATCACCCTTTGGACAAATGGTAGACACATGACTAAAGCTAATCAAACAAGATCTATGGAATGTCAGTCTTGATCAGGGTAACCCAGGTTGAAACTCAGCCCATTTCCTGAAGGGTTGTCTCTTATTCAAGTAACTCCTAATTCTGTTAAATCTCCCTTCACCAAATCTCTGTAATCCACCCCTTTCTCTTTGGGTTTCCCTGCGGGTTTTATAAATCCATGCCTTTATAATTCACATTTCACACAGAGTACTGGGAAAGAGTAGGTGGTCCTCAGAAGCGCTGTGATTTGATGAGTCTCTGCAGGAAAGAGGGAAGGGAATTTTTGTTCAGGTCCATTGTGTATAGGTCCTGTGCTGGACACCGATGTATAAACCTTCAAGGTAGGAATAAGGAAAGGAAATTAAGGCTCCTCACGGTGAATTTCCCCCAAGTTGATAGCTACTAAGTAGAAAGCTGTTATGGAATGAATTTGTCCTCCTCAAAATTTTTTTATATTTTATTGAAGTATAGTTGACTTAAATGTTGTGTTAATTTCTGCTGTACAGCAAAGTGATTCAGTTATACATAAGTATATATATTCTTTTTCATATTCTTTTCCATTACTGTTTATCACAAGATATTGAATATAGTTCCCTGTGCTATACAGTAGGACCTTGTTGTTTATCCATCCTATAAATACTAGTTTGCATCTGCTAAGTCCGAACTCCCAATCCTTCCCTCCCCAAACCGCCTTCCCCCTTGACAACCACATAGAGAAAGTCTGTTCTCTATGTCTGTGATTCTGCTTCTGTTTCATAGATATGTTTATTTGTGTCATTTTTAGATTCCACATATAGGTGATATCATATGGAATTTGTCTTTCTCTTTTTGACTTACTTTATTTAGTGTGATAATCTAATCTAGTCCATCCATGTTGCTGCAAATGGCATTATTTCATTCTTTTTTATGGCTGAGTAATATTCCATTGTATATATGTACCACACCTTTTTTTTTTTTTTTTTTTTGCGGTACGCGGGCCTCTCACTGTTGTGGCCTCTCCCGTTGCGGAGCACAGGCTCCGGACGCGCAGGCCCAGCGGCCATGGCTCACGGGCCCAGTCGCTCCGCGGCATGTGGGATCCTCCCGGACCGGGGCACGAACCCGTGTCCCCTGCATCGGCAGGCGAACTCTCAACCACTGCGCCACCAGGGAAGCCCCACACCTTTTTTTTTTTTAAGTAAATTTATTTATTTGTTTATTTTTGGCTGCATTTGGTCTTCGTTGCTGCATAAGGGCTTTCTCTAATTGCAGCGAGCAGGGACTACTCTTTGTTGCGGTGCGTGGGCTTCTCGTTGCGGTGGCTTCTCCTGTTGTGGAGCATGGGCTCTAGGTGCGCAGGTGTCAGTAGTTGTGGCTCGCAGGCTCTAGAGCGCAGGCTCAGTAGTTGTGGTGCACAGGCTTAGTTACTCTGCGGCATGTGGGATCATCCTGGACCGGGGCTTGAACCCATGTCCCCTACGTTGGCAGGTGGATTCTTAACCACTGAGCCACCAGGGAAGTCCCTGTACTACATCTTCTTTATCCATTCCTCCATTGATAGACATTTAGGTTGCTCCCATGTCTTGGCTATTGTAAATAGAGCTGCAATGAACATTGGGGTGCATATATCTTTTCGAATTATGGTTTTCTCTGGATGTATGCCCAGGAGTGGGATTTCCGGATCATATGTTCCTCAGTGATATTGGCCTATAGTTTTCTTTTTTTTGCAGTATCTTTGTCTGGTTTGGGTTTCAGGATAATTATGGCCACATAGAATGAGTTTGGGAGTGTTCCTTCCGCTGCAATTTTTTTGAAACAGTTTCAAAAGAATAGGTGTTAACTCTTCTCTAAATGTTTGATAGAATTCGCCTGTGAAGCCATCTGGTCCTGGACTTTTGTTTGTTGGAAGTTTTTTAATCACCATTTCAATTTTAGTACTTGTGATTGGTCTGTTTATATTTTCTATTTCTTCCTGGTTCAGTCTTGGAAGATTGTACCTTTCTAAGAATTTGTCCATTTCTTCCAGGTTGTCCATTTTATTGGCATATAGTTGCTTGTAGTAGTCTTTTATGATTCTTTGTATTTCTGTGTCCATTGTAACTTCTCCTTTTTCACTTTTGATTTTATTAATTTGAGCCCTCTCCCTTTTTTTCTTGATGAGTCTGGCTAAAGGTTTATCAATTTTGTTTATCTTCTCAGAGAACCAGCTTTTAGTTTCATTGATCTTTGCTATTGTTTTCTTTGTTTCTATTTCATTTATTTCTGCTCTGATCTTTATGATTTCTTTCCTTCTACTAACTTTGGGTTTGTTTTGTTTTTTTATAAATTTATAAAAATTTATAAAATTCTACTAACTTTGTTCTTCTTTTTCTAGTTTCTTTAGGTGTAAGGTTAGTTTCTTTAGGTGTAAGGTTAGATTGTTTATTTGAGATTTTTCTTGTTTCTTGAGGTGGGATTGTATTGCTATATACTTCCTTCTTAGAACTGCTTTTGCTGCATCCCACAGGTTTTGGGTTGTCGTGTTTTCATTGTCAATTGTTTCTAGGTATTTTTTGATTTCCACTTTGATTTCTTCAGTGGTCCATTGGTTACTTAGTAGCATATTTATTTAGCCTCCATGTGTTTGTGTTTTTTACAGGTGTTTTTTTTTTTTCCTGTAATTGATTTCTAATCTCATAGTGCTGTGGTCAGAAAAGATGCTTGGTACGATTTCAGTTTTCTTAAGTTTACCAAGGTTTTATTTATAACCCAAGATGTGATCTATCCTGGAGAATGTTCTGTGTGCACTTGAGAAGAAAGTGTATTCTGCTGCTTTTGGATGGAATGTCCTATAAATATCAATTAAGTCTATCTGATTTAAAGTGTCATTTAAGGCTTGTGTTTCCTTATTTATTTTCTGTCTGGATGATCTGTCCATTGGTGTAAGTGGGGTGTTAAAATCCTCCACTATAATTATGTTACTGTCGATTTCCCCTTTTATGGCTGTTAGCATTTGCCTCATGTATTGAGGTGCTCCTATGTTGGGTGCATATATATTTACAATTGTTGTATCTTCTTCCTGGGTTTATCCCCTGATCATTATGTAGTGTCCTTCCTTGTCTCTTGTAACAGTCTTTATTTTAAAGTCTATTTTGTCTGATATGAATATTGCTACTCCAGCTTTCTTTTGATTTCCATTTGCTGGGAATATCTTTTTCCATCCCCTCACTTTCAGTCTGTATGTGTCCCTAAGTCTGAAGTGGGTCTCTTGTAGACAGCACACATACAGGTCTTGTTTTTGTATCCATTCAGCCAGTCTATATTTTTTGGTTGGAGCATTTAATCCATTTACATCAAGATGGCGGAGTAGAAGGATTTGGATCTCACCTCCTCCCACAAATACATCTACAAATAGAACAGTTCTCACAGAACACCTGCTGAACACTAGCAGAAGACCTCAAAAACCTGAAAGGACAAGAAAGATCTCCATGTAACCAGGTAGGATGAGAGGAAAAAAAAAAAGAGGAAGTGGGATGGGACCCGCGGCCTTGGGAGGGAGCTGAAAAAGAGGAAACGTTCCTGCACACTGTGGGAAGCTGCCTCACTGGCAGGGAGACCAGCTGTGACAGAAAGTGAGCTTCAGAGGCTCAGAGGAGAGCACCACAACTGGTTGGTGGCAGGCAGAACAGAGAGAGATTTACACAGACATTTGTGCCACCACCCTGCTCATCGTGGCCTGAGACATGAGTCTGCTGTTATGGGTGGGGCTGGGAGCCAAAACTCGGCGTTTAGAGGACAGACGCCGGGAGAGGAGTGCTGTTGGCTGCATGGAGACAGCCTGAAGGAGCTGGAGCGTGCTACAGCCGCAACGGGGATTGTTTGTGAAAGAAACCCGGGCCACCACAGAAGTGAAACGCTGTTGTTAAGTGGCCCACAAAGGGAGGGGTGGTGCTGCCTTGGTAGCTTTTTTCTCCATGTGCCACTCCCTGCCTACAGGGGTTCAGGGAGAGCGCATCCCAGCCTCCAGCTCAGCAGGCTTCTGTGCCCCAGCTGCCACCTCGGGGCCTCCCACCTCGGTGGCCTCCCGTGCCCCAGCCGCTGCCTCGGTAGGCTCTGGGAGCAGATGCCACCAGGTTGCCCACACGCAGAGACAGGGCTGAAACCACAGCTGAGTCCCAGGGCCTGGGCGGCTTAGGCAGCAAGGCTGAATGAAATCTCTCCCCGCTGGCTGCACGAGCCACGGATTTACACCTCCACTGCCGGCTTTGTAAATTCAGCGCCTGCGGGACATCTGAGTGGACAACGGGTGCTCCTGTGGCTGGGATGGTTCTGGCTTAGCAGCTGCGGGCTTTGTGGGCACCTGCACACGGGGCCTGGGCTGGGCCAGGGTGTGAGCTGGCTCCGTAGCACTCATAGCGGGTCCAGGGGCATGCCTACTGCAGTCCTCGGGCCTGATTTCAGTGGATCTGCACTGGTTGTCTTGTAAAAACAATACCTGATAGATACCAGGGCCAATTGCTGGCACTCCCAAGGTTGAGACCTGGCCAAGGCAGTGCCAACGACAGTGTACTTTGTGAGCCTACACAGCGGGTGACAGGTGACACAACAGAGCACATTCACTGGTGAACATCTATGGTGGAGGAATACTCAGTGGCTCCTCTCCCAATGGGAGAGCTCCAGTCCCACCTACCTCACACGACAGCTCGGAAACACAGCTCAGAAATGGATCTGGGGGCCTCTATTCCAATAGCTAGGGAAGAGACCTGGCCCATGACAACCACATAGCAAAGAGAAGGCCCCGCTCAATGTCCAGTGCAGGCTCTGGTCACCGCAACACAAGTCACACCTCCTATCAAGGGGATAATGGCCAGCATACACCGAGGAAAGAGGTGGCAGCCAGCCACACTAAAAACAGCCCTCGCACCAAAAAATATTAAATCCACGCAGGCTACACAAGGACACTCCCACATAAAAATAGCCCTCCAAGACCACGGTATATAATTGTTTCTCCTAAACTTATGGAGCAAGAGACATAAGTAAAATGAAGAAGCAGAGGAACCACTCCTAATGAAAAGATCAAGAGAATTTCCCTGAAAGAACAAGGTAATAGACCTCTTCAGTCTAATAGACACTGACTTTGAAAAAAGAGATAATGAAAACACTGAAGGAATTGCAAATGACTATTGATAGAAATGCTGATTACTGTAAAAAGGAACTAGAAACTATAAAAAGAAACCAAGAAAAATTAGAGAACTCATTTGCCGATATGAAAGCTGAGCTAAAGGCAATGAATAGCAGAATGAAAAATGCAGAAGAATGGTTAAATGATCTGAAAGATAGAATAATGGAAATCACCCAATCGGAACAGCAGATAGAAAGCCAAATGAAAAAAAAAAAATGAAAGCAATATAGGAGACCTATGGAATAACATAAAGCGTGCCAATCTATACATAATAGGGATCCCAGAAGGAGAAGAAAGAGAAAAGGGATTGAAAATGTATTTGAAGAAATTATGACTGATAACTTCCCAAACCTAACAAAGGAAACAGATATCCAGGTACAGGAAGCATAGAGGGTTAATATACTTGAATAACAGGGTAACCACAAATCAAAAACATACAGTAGATTCACAAAAACCAAAAAGAAGAGAACATAAGCATAATACAAAAGAAAATCATCAAACCAAAAAAGGGAAAAGAAAAGGAAAGGGATAAAGAAGAAATATAAAATCAATAGGAACACAACATTTAAAATGGCAATAAATATATATCTATCAATGATTACCTTAAATATTAATGGACTAAGTGCTCCAATCAAAAGACAGAGTGGCATATTGGATAAAAAGAAGAGCTTATAATATGCTGTTACAAGACACCCACTTTAGGGCAAAGGACACGCATCAATTGAAAGTAAGGAGGTGGAAAAAGATATTTCATGCAAGTGGAAATGACAAGAAAGTGGGAGTTGCAATACCCCTCAAAATTAATGTTGAAAAAGAAAAAAAAAATAATGTTGAAGCCTCCCCCCCAAAAACCAAGGTACCTCAGAATGTGATTGTGTTTGGAGCTAGGGTCTTTACAGAGGTGATTAACTTAAAATGAGGTCATTAGGGTAGGCCCTAATGCAATATGACCGGTGTCCTTATAAGAAGAAGAAATTTGGGCATAGGCATATACAGAGGGAAGACAATGTGAAGACGCAGGGAGAAGATGGCCTTTTACAAGTCAAGGACAGAGGCCTGGAACAAATCTTTCCCTCATCACCCTCAGAAGAAACCAATTCTGCCAAAACTTGGATCTCAGACTTCTAGCTTGCAGAACTCTAAGCAAAAAAAAATCTGATGTTTAAGCCACCCACTTTGAGGTACTATTTATGGCAGCCTTAGAAAACCAATATAAACTCCCAGATTGAAATACAGCTCTGTGTGACTATAAAATATATACTCTTTTTACTGTGTTGTAAGGTATAGGATGATAAAACCCCCAGGACCAAGTTGTTGTTCTTATTATCAAAAAGAAAAATGCAGAGGAAAGAGAAGAATGTTTAAGAAAATACAGGGTCTAGTTTCTAACTTAAGAATCTATGTTCTTAACCATACTGTACTCTGGCTTTATTTCAGTGCAATGCTTGACATTCACATTTTCCTGTCTTCTCAGTCCAACTATCAGCTTTGAGAAAGTTGAATGGTTTTGATGGTATTTGATAATCTGCTTAACGGTGCTATACCACACCTCCCTTGTGGTAAATTCTGCCATCTTGAAACAAAATGGCCACTGATGTAGGTTTCCCAGTGATCCTTGTTCCTGAAGTTTTTATAGGACTTAAACTTTGTGTGAGGATTTAGGTCGTATGATTATGTTGATTGAGGTCTTCAATTCATAAAACCATAATTAATTAGGAAGGGGAAAAGACATAAGATAAAAGGAAATTTGTCCAGCTAACAAAGTCAGTTAATTCAAGCGTGGAATTTAAATTCATAGCCCCTGCTTAGACTATCTAATATTCACATTTTAAAGAATTTGTTTTTGGAAACCTTTATAAAACTCTCCACTGTTAAAATGTACTGCCATCTGGGATTTAGCATTTATAAAATGTGCAGTTAAGAGATGCCAAGAGATTCCTCATGCAAACCAGATGGTATAATAACAGCTCTATTTTTCTGGCAGAAAAAAATAGGACTTTGAGTGTCTTGAAACTTATGTGAATAAATTAAGCCCAATCAATACCTCAGGGACATTACAATTTCAATACTCAACTTATCCACCTAAATATTTTCATAAATGTTTTCATTTGGAGAAGAAAAAACAAAAGGGAAGACAATGGTTCTTTTGATTGCTTCATGTTTGTGTTTAAACAATGCTTCTAAGGAAAACACCACCAATGATCTTCAGTGTGGGAAAGAAAGTCTCTGTATTTTAAGAGTTATATATGAGTTTAAATGACAAGCAGGATTGTTGAAATCTCTTTTGAATAGAAAAAGTCCACATCAAATAGGTTGAACAGTTTTATTACAGTGATAAAGAGGAAAAGATACACATGTAAGTGACATTTCTTAATAATCCATATGAAAATGTCTTTACCTCAACAGATATATTTCTCATAAACCCATTCAGCACATGCAGTAGTGTGTTAACGATGCTTGGTTCTGCTCTTGCCTGATTCCTCTAAGTTTTCTGGGTAACAACAGGGCTTTTGTAATCCCCTTTATTTTCATTTACTTTCTGCTATTGTTTTTATTTTCAATAGAATTCATAATAAGATGCTCATTAGATGAAGTAATCTTGTTAAAAGCAAATGTTCTGCTTGGATATTTTCTTTTTCCTTATTACATAAAAATGTGCTTCCCTACTATACAAGTGAATTTCCTCTGTAATTAGATGTGAGTAGCTTTGAAGAACAAATAATGTCTGCTTTTGAAAGCCAGACCTCTTGCGGTGCAGGGGGCAATCCCATTAATAAAAATATAGGTTGCACAAGCTGTTGAATTTCTTTCCCAAATAGCAGTGAATGGTTTTTCAGAACAAGGGAGAAGTTTGTTTTTCACTTTGCTGGCAATGGTTTTTCGTGGGGTAGACTGGAATTATCAACGACCACTAGTCTTTGTCCCTTCTTTTCCTCTCCCGAAGCAAGGGAACATACAGGATTCTGTTTTATAGATAGGTCAAAGCCCTGGATAAATCCTCCATCCAAGGACTGCTTGGCCAGGATTGCATTCATGGTATATGGGACTCCTGTTCAGACCACTCAGCTATCAGGTAGCTGCTATTAAAGCAGGAGAGGTCACAGAATTATAAACACAACAATGAAGAGTTGAAAATGGCATTGCTCTATGGGAAGGAGGAGAGCCACTGGTGAGAGAATCTCTCCAAATGCTGTCCCTGGAAGCTCGTTAACCCCGTTTTCCTATGAGTCTTT
Source organism: Lagenorhynchus albirostris (assembly GCF_949774975.1). NCBI lineage: Eukaryota > Metazoa > Chordata > Mammalia > Artiodactyla > Delphinidae > Lagenorhynchus > Lagenorhynchus albirostris. Next base: position 66,191,178 of record NC_083109.1, read on the forward strand.
GGCAAAAAGAAGTGGTGTCTAGGCAGAAGGGGTCTCAGAGTTACATTCTTGGGGATCCTGGTAATAGGCTGAGTTTCTAGCGTTTTAGAAAAACAAAGGAGGAAATAGAGTCTACCCCTCTGAACCTAAGTAGCAACCAGAACAACACAGAAGACACTTGCAGGATGTTTCACTAAAGTTATACTAATATTGCAGGAGTGTAGTGAGTTGAGGGCAGCGGGGTTGATCCCAATAGGATGGTTGATGAGGGCCTTAACTTGCTAGCTAATAGAACAATACAAGGGAGGGTCATCACCACTTAAATCTAATCCTCAAAATCTCTGTGTATATGGCAGGTCTTCTCTGACCTTCCAAGCGTCCAGCAGCATACTGTTGGAACAGACTCAAATACTTATTTCCATAAGAAAAAAAACAGTCAAAAGTCACAATTGCCCCACAATTATCCAACCCCTCATAAGGAATTCGTGTCTACATTATACGTAAATCTGTGTTAGTTATTTTCATTAATCTTGGCCCTTACCATCTTCTACCAATTTTGCTTTCTTTGGGCTTTGGGGAATAAGGAAGTAGACCAATTATTGAGCTATAGCTCTCTCTCCCTGTCCCCTAAGCCACAATCACACTACTTCCAGTTTGTAATACCGTGCTTTATAGTCTGTAAGGAATTTTTTAAATCTCATTTCACCCTTATTCCTGTAAGCTTAGGTGATGATGATAGGATCATGAGCAATTTCCTCCAATTTTATCCACAAAGAAATAGAGACTCAAATAGATAGTATAACTTGTCCCAGACCATATGGACTCTAGGCCTTCTAGCTCCAAGTTCAGCCCTCTTTCTCAACCTCATCTTGAAGGGATGAAGTAAGGAGGATCTTCAGATTCATAAAGATTTGTTTCTGCTTCCCCTCTCCCTCCCCATCCATTCTTCTCTCAAGGAAAAGTGTCCCAAGGAAATGCCAGAGGGTGCCAATATCTTCACCATAAAAAAAAAAAAAAGCTCAGTTTTTTAGCATTTCATAGGAGAGTTTAAGTCCAAGTCGTAAGTACTATTGGAGTTGAGAAACTCTTCCTTCTCCTCTTTGTCTTGCATTTCCAATTCTTATTCCCCTCCTCTATAATTGTTCTGTCCTCCTTTTCCTTTGCTTCTACCCTAATTCTTATCATTCTGCTCTTCTCATCATTGGTATCATTATCATTAATATCACCATCATCATCTCTGTCTGGCAGCAGACTCCTTGTTTGATTGGCACTTAGCATTCTATTACTGTAGAAAAGAATAGAATACTGTATAATAGAACAGAGTGTTCTCTTCTATTAATCCATCTTTGAGAAGCCCTTTCTCAGGTTACATAAGATTTTCTATTTAGAGTACATTAGTGAATGCAATTGTGTCTAAATTAAAGTGGCTCATGCAAAAATGATAGAGCAACAGTGTTACATTGTTCTCAAAGTGCCCACAATCATGTTTGGATATTTCACTTTCTCTAGGCTAAAAAAATTCCTTTTTTTTTTTAACAAACAAATAATGCTGCCTTCCAGGCTTTGCTTCTACAGCTTCCACTGTTGTTCTCATAGAAACCAAAAAAAGGAACACACATTGACCTTTAGAGCTAATTATTGTGAGGAATTTGCAGATGAAAGCTTTGTACTATTTCAGAGTGGGCAGATAATTTATCTTGGACTAAAGACTTGGACAAAAAGAGATAAGAGGAATAAACAGTCACAGACTTCAAATATATACCTTCCTCACATCAATTACATGGACTATTATCCAAGCATATTAAATATTTTATAACAATATGGGAAATATTTATGATGTATTAAAGAGAAGAAAAATTACAATGCAAAATGGTAAGTATTTGATGATGAAAATGATGTAAAAGTTATATCACAAGAGAATATGTGAACAGTTAATCAGTTGTATAAGGATGATGGTTTCTAATTTTATTGCAGTGTCTTCAGAGAACATGGTCTACATGAAGCCTATTATTTGATGTTTGTTGAGGCCTGCACCGGTTCTATTAAGTCGGCAATTTTTATAAATATTCTCGTGTGCTTGAAAAGAACATGCATTTTCTATTGAGTGCAGTGTTCTATATAGGATTGTTAGATAAAGCTTCTTAATTGTGTTCAATTTTTTTATACCTTTCCTAATCTTTAGTCTGACTGATATATAACATTAAGGAGTTATGTTAAAATCTCCCACTATGATTGCAGATTTGCTCTTTCTCATTAAATTCTACTACTGTTTGTTTTCTCTATTTTGAGGTTATGCTATTAGGTACATACAAGTTTAGGAGTATCATATTTTCTTGATGAATTGTTCCTTTTATCGTTATGTATTATCTCTCTTTATCCCTGGTAATATTTTTGGCTTAAACTATTTTTTTGTCTGATATAAATATAGCTGTACCCATTTGTTGTTAGTATTTGCTTGATATAACTTTTACATTTTTTACTTTCAATTTTTTTTGCAATTTTATATTTTAGATGTCTGTTGTAAATAAGACATACCTCAGTCTTCTAACTGGTGAATTTGGTCTGTTTACATTTATTTTGATTGCAGATAAATTTGGACCATGTTTTTGGTCTTATATTGTGCTCTTTATTTACACTAATTTTTCTATGCTTTTCCTTCTTTCCGTAAGGTGGAAGTTTAAGTTAAGGATTTGAGATCTTCTTTTCTAACACAGGCATTAAAAACTGCAAATTTCCCACGTAAGTTTTGTTTTAACTGCATCCTGTAAATTTTGCAATGTTTGCTTTCATTTTCATTAAGTTCAAAATATATCTGATAAAAATTTGTATCTAGAATATATAAAGAACTCCTATATAACTCAATAATAATAAGACAACCTAATGAAAAAATGAGTAAAGAATTTTTTTAGAAGATGTAAGAATGGTTAATAAGCACATAAAAAAACATGCTCAACATTGTTATTCATTAGGGAGATGAAAATTTAAACCACAATCATACCACATCACACCCACTAGGATGGCTGAAAATGAAAAGACAGATAACAAATGCTGCAAGGACATGGAGAAATTTGAAGCCTCATACATTGCTGATGGAAATGAAAATTGTACAGTCACTTTGGAGAGCAGTTTGGCAATTTCTTAAAAAGTTAAATACAAATCGTCATGTAATTCAGCAATTCCATTCCTCGGTACATACCCAAGAGACATGAAAATATATGTCCACACAAAGACTTGTATGTTCATAGCAGCATTATTCGTAAAAACAAAATGTGGAAACAATTCAAATGTCCATAAACTGTTGAATGAATAAAGCCAATGTGGTATATTAGTATAGCAGAAACTATTCAGAAATAAAAAGGAAGGAAATATTGTTACATGCTATAAAATGGATGAACCTTAAAAAATTATTTTAAGCTGAAAAAAAGCTAGACACGAAAGACTATACATTGTATGATTCTATTTATATGAAATGCCTACAAACAGCAAATCTGTAGAGACAGAAAGCAGATTAGTAGTTTCCTGGGGCTGGGAGTAGGAATGAGGATTGACTACAAATTAGCATGAGGGATATTGGGGGGGTTATGGATATGTTATAAAATTGGATTATGGTTGTTACCAAACAGAAGTTGGGTCTGCTCACCCTCAGTGCAGCAAAGCCAATCTACTGAAAATACAGCATTTATTGCAGGGTGCCAAGCAAGAAGAATGGGCAGCTTCTGTTCAAAAGACCCAAACTCACCAATGGCTTTCAGGGAAAGGTTTTTAAACACAGTGTAAGGGAGAGGGTTGCAGGGTGAGCGATCAGCTCATCCACAATTCTCTTATTGGTTGATGGTGAGGTAACAGGGTGATATTTTGGGAATCTCAATCATCAACCTTCTGGTTCTAACTGGTCTGGGGTCTATGTGCTGGTGGTCAGCATGCAGTTAACTTTTTTCACCTGGTGAGGGTTTTAGTATCTGCCAAACAACTCAAGGATATGGTTCAGGATATTATCTATAGTCCTTGAGAAGGAACTAAAGGCCCTTGACTTTGTTTTATGGCTAAACTGTTATTATTTTGTTTTGCTTGATGGTTTTTCCTTTGTTTCTGTCTCTTCTCCCTTCTCTGATTAAGCTTGCTCTTTAGAACTCGGGGAAGGCCTAGGAGCCTACAGCTTTTCTATAAACAAGAGGTGGGGGACTAGGTGAGGAGGGGGTCTGTCCCTGGGAAGGCCCCACAGGGTCCTGCTTGGTTTCATGGTGATACTTACAGAACTCTAAATTTAGTAATGATCATTGAATTGTACACTTAAAATGGGTGAATTTCATAGTTTGTGAATTATACCTCAATACAGCACTTTAAAAAATAGACCTCTCCAGGGAGCTAGACTAGTTCTGAGTTGTTTTGAAATTATTTTCTACGTTCTGTGCCTAGATGACCAATATTACATTCAGGACTTGTTAAAGGACAGAAAAAAAAAACAGTGCCTCAAAACATTCAAGATGAACACAGCAGTCCTCGGTATTCAATGTCATGGCAATTCCAGAAAGAAAAGGTCTAAGTTCAGTGCTGTGAACCTTTCTGGCTGCCTTCCATGGAGGGAGGTTGGAATGAGCTTTGCCCTGGGCTGACACTCTTCCTTGTGACTTATTAACAAGCTTCGTGGGAAGGCTGCTTCACTGACATCCTGCTCTGCCTGGAGAGTGATATTTGACAAAGCTTTGCTGAGCAGAAAAAATGTCCACTCGCTACCACCAAGCTGCTAGTGATAGCTACCTGGAACTTCTGAAAGAGGCTACCAAGAGAGATCTGAATCTTTCTGATGAAGATGGCATGACTCCCACACTCCTGGCAGCCTACCATGGGAACCTGGAAGCCCTAGAAATAATCTGCAGCAGAGGGTAATATCAACCTGATGGTTTTGATTGGAAACTGTTTATGGTAGGGTTTTGCAGACAGCAGCAAGAGGCAGGGAAAAAGTGAAAATACTTTGCTTTCTTTCTAGTCTGTGTAAAAAATTGTCTGTTTAGAGAAAAGGAGAAAATTCTCCAGAGTTGCTCTCTTTTCACTCTGAGAACCGGCACCATGTGTTGGCTGATCCTGTATGAGCCACACACACACAGATCCTGAACTCTAAGGCACTATTATTTGCCTTGGGGGGAAGATATTTTAATTCTGTGTCTTTAAAAATCTTTTCCGGGCTTACCTGGTGGCGCAGTGGTTGAGAGTCCGCCCGCCGATGCGGGGAACACGGGGTTTGTGCCCCGGTCCGCGAAGATCCCACATGCCGCGGAGCGGCTGGGACCGTGAGCCATGGCCGCTGAGCCTGCGCGTCCGGAGCCTGTGCTCCGCAACGGGAGAGGCCACAACAGTGAGAGGCCCACGTACCGCAAAAAAAAAAAAAAAAAAAAAAAGGGTGCCATGTTTTACAGGCTTTTGGCACATATTGTGCCAGGAAATTTGAACCACTTTATGCTTCCTCCAGCATTGTTCATTTCCTCCCACTCCTGCCAAAACTGAGTAGTAGTATTCTTTTTATTTGTTGCCTATCTGATAGGCAAATAGATGGTGGTGCGTTGTTTTCACTTGCATTTATTTGATTACTAGTGAGTCTAAATATTCCTTGCTATGTAGAAAAACATTTCTTGAAAGAATGATTTATTTTCTGAGAACAACTCCAAAAAAATCAAATCAACTTCAAAAGGAGAAACTGAAATGGAACAGATTCTCAGAGTAATTTAATATAAGCAAATTGCCTATTTTGTGACAGTAATAGCAATCCAGCTCTAAAAATTATTGCCCAAATGTACTAATCTACAAAAAAGCAAGGGCAAAATATGATTACTTAAAATCTTTTCATTGAGTTTATCTTTTGGGAAAAAAAGGATAGGAAAAAAGTCAAATCAAAATTTTATGAATTTAGCTGAAGGAAACGATATATGGAATAACATCAGTATCGGACTCAGATCATCAAATGAGTTTGTGACTATCTGGACAGGTATGTGTAATGGTTCTATCAAGAAATGTGAAGGATATCAGGGATTGAAAGACAAAGACTGATTTTAGAAGGACCCCCAACTTGTCAATAGTAAACATTTTGATTTAAGTTGTACATTAATTTGGAAAGTTGTCTGTAAACAGAATTTATTTCAAGTGAAAATAGCTTAAATGCACCAGGGAAACTCATAACTGTCATCTTTAAATTTGGAATTTTGTGTTTCTTAAGAGAAGAACAGTCTTTGGGGTCACCTCAGATTTTCTTCATGTTCTTCCTATCTTGAAGGATCATTTAAGGTCCCTCAGCATGGGAAAATTCCACTATTTTATGACCTGAAGCATGTAGATTTAACCCAAACTTTTTAATACCTCTAACATCCTTACCACAGTTCACTCCTCTCAATAATTTCTCTTTTAACTTACCCAATCTAATTTCAGGCAAACTTAATCCATATGTTTATGTTTACAGTAATGTCTTAGATGTTTTACAATCCCTCTTTTATGTCTTTTGAGTGTGGTGTTTGGTTAAAATAAATAAGAAGTGAAACTCCATCTTTGGGGGTGAGGTACTGTGCTCCCCTAAGATATACAACTATTTTAATGTTGAAAGAGGTTTCCTTTGATCCGAGACAATTAAATCAGGAAAAAGGCTGTGCAACAGAACTGTGTTATTTAATATATTTGCTTTCCTTAGATTCAATTTTATTTTCTTTCCTTCCTCTTTGAACTTATTTCCCTTCCCTTATCTCTGGTCACACTGAAGTATACTCCTGGTGCCACAAATATGTAACATCACCTATATGTGCGTCTGCTTACACTGTTCTCTCTGCTCAGAAGGAAGTTGCCAACTGCCAGCTTATGGCTGGATCTAGCCCACAAATGTGTTTTATTTGGACTTCACTGTATTTTTCTCTTAAATTTGAGCCAACATTTAAAAATCAAAAAGCTTCACATGAAATTCTGGATTTCTGGCTTTGTTTGGAAAATGGAAACTCTGGCAATATTGTGTCTGCTTTTATTCAAGGTAGCAATCAGCCACAGCTGATCAATGTCTATTCTTTTAGATGGAACTTGCACTTAATTATGACTTTGTTGAAAGAACAAACCTGGCCCCATTAAGTTACTTACATTACATTCTTGGCTTCTTTAGGTTGAGTTTGAGACATCTGCTATGAGATATGGATGATATAAAGGACAAAAGACACAAAGGACAAAAGACACAGGTTTTGCCCTCCGAGACATATTATCTAGTTGGGGGCAGGGCATATTTGACAAATTAAGACTATAAGTGTTAAAAAGCCACAAGAGTCATCGCAGTGCTGCAGGAATTTACTAGATGGGTGTGAGAAAAAAATAAATATATGAAATTAAGGATTTTGAGTTTAGAGACAAGGGAAATGGTAACAGGTAAAGTTTATTGAGTACTCATTCTGTACCAAGCACGTTTCTAATGCTGTATGTATGTTGACTGATTCACGTAATAGTTCTATGAGGAGGTAATATTATCCTAAATTTATAGATGAGGACTCTGAGTCCTAGAAAAGTTGAACTTGAGGCCTCACAGCAGGTAAAAGGGAAAAGCTGAGGTGAGTTAACGTAAGACCATATTGTGTTGGAGACCAGTAGACTTGGAGGCAGGCCTGATCCAAAGTGTATTGCCCGTGTACTGGTGGGAAAATCAGTTACGTGCTTGGAGTCTTATTTTACCCCTCTGATAATTCTTTTCTTCTCTAAGAGAAAGATGGTGCTTGTTGGTGGTGGGGTGGGGGGCAGAGAATGTGTAAGTGCTTTGTAACCAAAAAGCATGAAGAAGCCAAGGATTCCCATGGAGGAATTACAAATCTGATTCACCAAATTATAGGACACTGGTTGGGTCACCATAACTAGTACAGCTCTCAACCTGCAGTGAGCCTAACCTGGGGATCTTGTTAAACTTCAGTTTCTGATTCAGGAGGTCTGGGATGCGGTCCCAGATTCTGCAGTTCTAACAACTTGCAGGTGATGTTACTGCTGCTGCTGCTGCTGGTCCAGGGACCAAATTTAAGGGGCAAGAAATGGAAGGGCCACAGTGCATTAACATGCCAGTCGCAAGGGCATGGACCTTCTCTCCTGTTTCCACCTGATACTTACCAGGAATGTTAAGAGGCCTTCTCAGGCTCTCTCTCCTGCCATCCCATGGGGCCAGCCTGGCCAAAGTTTACTGAGATCCTGATTTTGGAGTCTAGACTAGGGCAAAGGAAGATGCCCTTTAGTACCTGTATTATCAGAGTTCTCAACAGTGGCTTGGGGTCAGAGCCATAGTTAATAAGTTATTACTTTACTTTTCATTTGTGCCTGTTTGTAACTCGAGGCCTCACAGGAGAAGGGCAAGGGGTGGGGGTTAGAGCCTGGGGCAGGATTCCAGTAGATATTCATTCCTCAAATCTTTTTTATCTACCATGTACCCGATTCTGTGTCAGGCATGGGGTCCCTGGCCATAATGCTATCTAATAATGCCCCGAATTCTACCTTAAACCATTGCAGAACTACTCATAATTATGTGGAAATAAACTGAGGAATCAATAGACTCTTTGTACAAATATTAGTTGTATTAGACACTGTTTGCTTCCTGCCCAGTATCCATTCGTCTCTTCTGTTTTTGGAATGCATGTTTTTTAAATTACTTAATTTATTTATTTTATTTATTTTTGGCTGTGTTGGGTCTTCGTCGCTGCGTGTGGGCTTTCTTTAGTTGCGGTGAGCGGGGGCTACTCTTCGTTGCGGTGCGCAGGCTTCTCATTGTCGTGGCTTCTCTTGTTGTGGAGCACGGGCTCTAGGCATGCAGGCTTCAGTAGTTGTGGCACGCGGGCTCAGTAGTTGTGGCTTGCAGGCTCTAGAGCTCAGGCTCAGTAGTTGTGGCGCACGGGCTTAGTTGCTCCGCGGCATGTAGGATCTTCCCAGGCCAGGGCTCAAATCCATGTCCCTTGCATTGGCAGGCGGATTCTTAACCACTGCGCCACCAGGGAAGCCCCATTCTTCTCTTCTTTCTTGCTGATGCGGAACCAGTTTTGTTCAGTTTTCACTTCCCTACCTGTGACTCAGAGGAGGGTAGCAGTGGTGTACTGGAACTGTAACTGAGCAAGTGGGCTCATTGCCCACTGTGCAATGGAAAGACCAAGGCAATGGTCTTTTGCAGAGAGAAAAGGCTTTATTGCGGGGTTGAAAACAAGGAGACAAGAGGCACTGCTTTAGATCTGGCTCCTTGACTGGCATTTGAATGGAGTATTTATCTTGGAAGTAGGGAACAAGAGGGAGAGGGTGCTCAGAAATGATTGATGGAAAGTAAGTAAGTGCAAGTTTCAACGTAAGTTTCGAGAGTTCACGGGTTCCCTGCACAGGCCACACAGTCCTTCATGCCTCTTCATGGGTTGCATGTACAATTTCAGAGGTGGAGGAGTCCAGTACATAACATGCAGTGGATTTTCAGCCTGCGGCATTCAGAGTGTGCTCTCAGTCATTCTAGTCCCTCAGTGCGCCTGTGTGATGCTCATGCTCAATTGGAGGGGCTGTCAGCAAGTTGTTTGCATATCTGTGGTTTCCCTGATACTCTGCGAAACAAGCTTGGTGTCCTCCATGTTACGATTTTTGTTTCTATCTGTTTCTACCTTAGGGACCAAGATCCTTTAAGGTACAAGGTATAGTTTCAGAACCAGCTCTTACTAGCTCAGGAGAGACGACTGCTAAATTTTAGGAAGTTTGAATCAGATAAACAATCCATTATTAAAAATAAAATTGTATAAACTTAAAATTTAATAAACTATATTAAAAAGGTAATACTCAAAACTTACTACTTTCTAATTATTTTACCACATTTTACTGTTATCTTTGCTCTTAAGATTACGCACATCTATTAAATATCTATGTGGTGGGAATAATTTATACTCAATTGACTGTGCACCTCTTCCAAATTCTGTGTCCAGTAATGACACATTAGGAGCTTGAAATGTGCTATGGTGGTGTGTTTACACCACAGAAATTGGCGCATGCTGTATAAATCAGAGCTTGATTTTTCTCCTGGGTGAGCTGGTTGTTAACATTTACCAGCACACCACGGGGTAATGCTATACAGGGGAAAAATCTAATTGATTTAAGATAAACAAGGTAGCTCTATTTCCTTTCCCTTAGGCACGTGGCCCAATTCTGGCCAATGAGACAAGAAAGTTGCTCATGTTGGGAGTTTCTTAGAAAGCTTTTCTTGCTTCTAACGAGGAGATACAGGGTAGATATGGGCTCTTTCTGTTTCTGGCCATGTGATGTCTGGATGTGACATACGTGGACCTTCAGAAGTTATCTTGTAACAGTGTCAAGGCAGGATTAACACGCATTTTGTTCTTTTAGTTTTTATTTTTTAGACCTCATGTTCAGAGAAAAAAATTAGCATGTATTTTTTATATTTTCTCTTCCAGAGGGGATCCTGATAGATGTGACATCTGGGGAAATACTCCTTTACATTATGCAGCCTCCAATGGTCATGCCCACTGTGTCTCATTCCTGATCAACTTTGGAGCCAACATCTTTGCCCTGGACAACGATTTACAGTCTCCACTGGACGCTGCTGCCAGCAGAGAGCAGAATGAATGTGTTGGTCTCTTGGATAATGCTGCCACTGCCCAGAACATCATGAACCCCAAGAAGGTCACCAGGCTGAAGGAGCAGGCTCAGAAGAATGCCAGGAGGCAGATCAAAGAGTGTGAGAGGCTCCAGGAGAAGCACCAAAATAAGATGGCCCGCACCTACAACAAGGAGGAATCTGGGACTCTTTCTTCTTCCAAGGGCACTTTCTCCAGGTCATCCCTTTCAAATGTTTCTGCTTCTAACACATTTGGGTCACTGTCTAAGGGCATTAAAGACACCTTTAAATTAAAGTTCAAGAAGAACAAAGATACAGCAGAGCCGTTAGGGAAGGAGAGAACAAGTGGGCCGAAGAATGTGATGGAAGTGTTCAGAGAGGAGGACGAAGACCCCTTCTCAGGGGACTTCAAAGAGAAGCTCCAGTTCTCAGTAAAGGCGGACAGCTGTGTGCAACACGAATCCATTCTCAACCGTCCAGGTCTAGGAAATGTTGTTTTTAGAAGGAACAGAATATTGAGCCCTGAAGACATCTCAGACAGCAAGAGGGAGTTGGGGTTGAAAATGCCCAGTGAATTGCTTCAGAGACAAGGAGGACCTGAGGCTGACGAAGAGGGAGCGGAAAACCACCATGAAGATGATCTGCCTTGGGATGAGGATGAAGTGGAATGGGAGGAAGATGTGGTTGATGCTACTCCCCTGGAAGTGTTCTTGCAGTCCCACTACCTGGAAGAATTCCTTCCTATTTTCATGAGAGAGCAGATTGATCTGGAAGCTCTGCTGCTTTGCTCTGATGAGGACCTTCAGAGCATACAGATGCAGCTGGGTCCCAGGAAGAAAGTCCTTAGTGCCATAAACAGAAGGAAGCAGGTGCTACAACAGCCTGGGCAGTTGGTCGACACCAGCCTCTGATGGAGTGTTGGGTCAACTGGGTGAGTCTGCAGCAGTGGCGTGATGCTGTGGCCCACTGGAAACATTTCAGGCATTACCCACTCTCTACCCAGTACCAGACTACTGGGTTTCTAGGGTTTTGGAGGTGTCCATCTAAGAGGCCCAAATTCTACTCTGAGAAATACTCTATACCTGTCCACATAAACCGCTAATGAGAAACTCAAGGAGACCTGGGAATAAGAAAATGACATTTCTCTTCAATTATCTTTTTGATACTTTTGAATACAGAAAGGATTAAATGGATGACAGAGAAGGGAAAAAACTTTCTTCACTTTCCTAACTCTGGATTTAAAATTATAATCTCTCATCACATTAGCTGCTGCTTAATTTCTGATCCTCATAGCTAGGGATTCGAACTCCAGTTCTGTCCTTAGCTCTATGACTTTACCTGTTGGTGGAGACTAAAGTTCCTCCATTGGCCCGTGGTGTGATGCCCAACTTAAATGTGTCTAACCCTTCAACAGATGTTTACATGTTTACAAGTAATAGAAATGGGTCTATAGTACTCCTGCCTGGGAACAGAGAGAGGATGGCAGGTAGAGAGAGAGAAGAAAGAAACGGAATGTAGGGTACCTGTATGGACTGAATTTGCTCCCTCCAAAATTCTTATGTTGAAACCGTAATCCCTAATGTGACTGTATTTGAAGATATGACCTTTATTAAAGAGCTGATTAAGGTTAAATGAGGTCATAAAGGTGAGGCCCTAATTCCATATGACCGTTGTCCTTTGAAGAGGTAGAGACACTGGAGATGTGCACACACAGAATAGGCTATGTGAAGACACAGCAAGAAGGCAGCCATCGGAAAGCCAAGGAGGAAAGCCTCAGGAGAAATCAAACCTATCACCTTGATCTTGGACTTCCAGCCTCCAGAGCTATAAGAAAATAAATTTCTGTTGTTTAAGCCACACAGTCTGTGGTATTTTGTTACTGCAGCCCTAGCAGACTAATACAGTGCTTAAGCAAGAGAGTCAGGGAGGAGAGAAAGAAGGATACAGAAAAGAACTCTGGCTTGTTAGATGATGTTTCCTAAGGGTAAGTGCCTCCTGAAACTTAAAAAAAAAAAAAAAGGAAAAAGAAATCTAGGTTCTCTGTAGGGAAAATTCAATTGTAAAAGTAAATTTTACCTTTTATGCTTATCATATACATATCTTTTATTTACTGTTGTCTATCACCATTTCTGCACGTCTGAATACATGTAGGTTCTACAATATAAACTGTCAACACTAATACTGCTGCTGATGTTATTTAAATGGAAATCCCAAATTTAAGTTGAAACCCTACTTGAATAGCTAAGCTTCACTGGATTTTTGTAGCCAGCCTTGCATTAAATGGAATTTACCATTGATTATGTGTATAATATAGAAAAAGCTTCAGCATGCTTCCTGATTCACAGCTGTCTGTGTTACTTTAAGAGGCACCATGGAGGATACAGATGCTTAAATCTGATGAACAACTGGCACATTCTTCCTCAATGAATGGATCGAAAAGGTTGTCAGTCATTAATAAATATGCTACACTAGGGGATGATTATGTTCACAAATACTGCATTTCATTGTTCTGGAGTAAACTGCAGTTGTACATGAAATAATGTACATGAAAGCAGTAGTCACATAGAAGGCACTCAGAAAAAGTTTGTAGTGTCTCAGTCTTTCTCTATTAGTATGTCCTTATTGTAGATGCCAGGATCCTCTCTCCAAGTAACCCCCAGAATCTGCCTAATGAGACACTCATTGCTAGGACATAGGAGAAGTATAAGCCCCTAGGAAAGTACTACTGTTAACAAAAAGGATGCTTTCCAGCAGTGCTTTGTACATCATTGTCAGAGGTAAAAATAATATAGAAAGCCTGACAACGTATTCTAGCAAATGAGAGGTAGCATAAAGCATTTTGAGCTGGCAACCAGCAATGCTACTTGGAAGATGATAGAATAGTAAATGGAAAGGTACTCTTAGGGAAAATAAATAAGAAAAGACAGGCCAGCAAAAACGTTACTGGAATTCAGCATTATAGGATTTAGTCCTGCTTCATGGGATTTGATTATTTCTAGTTGGAATTTGTCCATGTTGCCCTACTGGAGGGGTAGCAATTTGCTCAGAAATATGGGAAGGCGATGTTTGCGCAGCAGGACTGGAAGTTCTCACCAGGACCATCCCATTGGACTTTATGTCAGTTCTGTGATGAGATAAAGGGATATGAATTTGAAGAACACCTCAAGCGAGTACGTGTTCTGTGGGTTTTAAAACCTCACATAAAACTTCCTTAACATTGCTGGATTAAAAAGGAGAGAGCAAACATAATCCCTTTATATAATAACAGTGAATAACATAAAACACAGTGAGGCCAGAATGGGTTGTTAGAAGGTGTTGGGGTTTTTTTCTCCAATAGTTGCATTTTATTTTTATTAAGGTATCCCAGCTTATAGACTCCATAGGCTCATCTACCATTCTCTGAATAACTCCTGTTCCATTTAAAGGTAAATACTATATTGATGATTATTGCAAAGACCGGCTTAAAGTGTATGAACCAAACAGAATTACCTTTGGTCTTACATATCAAGGAGCAAAGGAGGCAAATTAAACAGTTCCAGCTCCTGGGAATTCTCCTATGCCCACTTCCCTAGCAGAGAAGCTAGGTTCTGCCCTACTACAACGTAAGCTCCTTTAGGACAGGGAATTTGCTCTGTCCTGTATTCACTGATATATCCCTTGTACCAAGTGCCAAGCCATCACACAGCAGGTATTCAATAAATATTGCTGAACAACAGAATGTGATGCCTAGGCTGAAGGCGGGATGCAGATTACTCTGGTCTGTTGATTCCTATGATTCTGACCGACTTCAGGGGTTCACACGGCATTTGAGGTGGGTGGGCAATGTGAAATGGAAAAGAGTTAACTTTGAAAGGCAAAAAACTTCTTATTGCAACACTACTCTCGATCCATTTCCTGCCCTAACTCTAATATAGTTGGAGAGAGTCATCTGTGCTCTTTGGTGTGAGGACTATTTCTTTTCTGTTAGCAGCCTAGCGTGAGTTATTGTAGGGACTCTTATGAATGAAAGAAGAAATCTATGAATAAATTAAAGTGCTTTTGATAATCTCATCGTCACACACCCTTCTCTACACATCCTTAGAGTTGTGACCATTAAGATCCCCAGAAAGCCTCCATAGTCACTTGAGGTGTGCAGAGCAGATCACGTGGGGATTTTGTTCTAGCACAAAGGCTAGACAGTCTGGCAAACATGATAAACTTTTGGGTAAGTTACCTACAGCATGAAGAGGACCTGCCAGGAGGAATTTGGGTAAGAAAACAAAGCAAAATAATATGCTTCTCTTTGCTGCTGACTTATAACCAGCCTAGGGATTGGAGAGAGAGTATTTGAATGGGTCTTTGACAGGACACGGATAACACAGCTCTGCTAGTAACCCAGGGGACCTGAGGAAGGCATTGCTGCAGCTCAGTTTTCCTACCTGTAAGTTGAAGGGGTTGGACTGGATAATTCCTAATGGCCCTTCAACACGGATACTGTAGGGCACACCTGAGATTTTGCCTACCCAATATACAGTCCTCCCCCTTTTTGGTAAGAGACCCCTTTCCTTTTGTTAGCTAATGTGGTCAGATGGGCTGATTGCACCACTGACTTCAAGGAGGGGCATGTGACCCAGGCCTGGATAATAGGGGAATTAGATCCCCCTGGATGATGCAGTGGTTCAGGGATAATAAGCATATGGGCCTGACCTGGCCAAACAGCATATTCCATTTCCTTTAGCCACTATGTTAGTTATGCAAATGGGCATAGGCCCTAGATGGTCCGGTGTGTCTCCATTCTGAGACTTTGAACTGTTAAGGAAGAGAATGTCTCTTTCTGCCAAGGTTGCTGAAGAGGACAGACTATGATTCAAGAGCTGCTGGCATCCATCCTGCCACTATCAGGGGAGAGCTTACTTGATAATGCAGCCAACACCAGAGAAAACAGAGCCAAGGAACAGAGAGAGCAAGACTGGGTCCTGATGACATTGGACCCCCTGGATCCAGCTATAGCTGAAACCAGTTACCTGTGTACTTCTTGATTATGAGCCAATGAATCCCATTCTTCACTCACTCATTCATTCAACTTAAGGTAGTTTGAGTTGTGGTCTCTACCGATTGTGACTGAAGGAGTTCTGACCAATAGAGAAGCTCTGCTGTTCCTTGAAATTTCAATTATAAGAAGCCAGAAACAAAAGGCTACGTAATATATGATTCCACTTATATCAATGTCCAGAAAAGGCAAATCCATAACAACAGAAAGTAGATTAGTGGTTGCCAGGGGCTGAGAAGAAGGGGGAATGGGGACTGACTGCTAATGGCTACTGGGTTTCTTTTTGGAGTGATGAAAATGTTCTGAAATTAGACAGTGGTGATGGTTGCACAACCCTGTGACTATACTAGAAAACACTGAATTATATACTTTAAACTGGTGGATTTTATGATATGTAAATTGTATCTCAATTAATAAAATAGAAAAAATTTAACTATAGCCATCGGAGCTCCTGCAGGGACTGAACGGGAGCATTTGATCCCCTCACTTTCCTTGCTGTGAGGGATAGAAGTTACCAAAGCAAGAACTGCAGAATGGGAAAAAGCTTTATTTCAAGGGATTACAAAAGGTAGTGAAATACAGGGGAAAGGGAGTGCTAATATAATCCGGCATAACAGAGAATGGCCACTTAGTTTTGCTTTCTAACTACAAACACAAAAGGGGATCTCATTATTTAAGGTAAGACAGGATAAGCACGAAACTATAGATCACTGGGCTCCCTCATCTAATCTAGAGATTATGAAACAACTAGTTTAATACCCCTTGAGCTGTAGCATCCATTCAACACAAAGTTCCTTCGTTTTATTTACCAGATGACCAGGAATCGTACACAAGTTTGGCTGCAACCATGTCTTCCACCGCCATTCCTGGAATGGACAGAAATTTGGTTCACCTTTTGTCAGAACAACTTTTCCTCAAACAGCCCAGATCCCAGAACTGGCAGTCCCCTGATACAGTGTCCATCAGGGTAACAAGGACTGATGCCCAGAGGTGAGTTCAGGCTTGAAGTATTGACAAAGGGCAGAACAAGGCAAGAAACGCCCACCAAAGAAATTTTACGTATCCTTCAGACGTTAGTTCAGGGGTCAGAACACTTTCTGTAAAGGGCCAGATGGTAAAGATTTCAGGCTTTGCAGGCCAATTACCTGCAATTACTCAACTCTGCCATTGGAGTGCCAGGGCAGCCACAGACAACAGGGAAACAGCTGAGCCTGACTGTGCTCCAAGGAAAGTCTCTTTATGGACACGCTAGTTGGAATTTCTTAAATTTTCACATGTCACAAAACATTCTTAATTTTTTCCCCAATCATTCGAAAATGTAAAAACCATTTCACTTGTGGGCTGTACAAAAACAGGTGGTAGGTTGGGTTTAGCCCGTGGTCTGCAGTTTGTTGGACCCTCTGGTCTAGTCCAAACCCTGAATCCTTCAGCAACGGACCCTTTGTCTTATAGTTTGGGGCACAAACCTTAAGCTTGAATGGACATATGTTCTTAAAGGCCAGGGGCCGGTTTTTATTAACTTGTAGCTACCGCTGCACCCAGTATGCAGCTTGAGACATAGCAGGTATTTAAGGTGCACCTGCTGGATGAACGGCTGTGCCGATAAACCAGTCCCCAGAAGTGAGAAAGGAAAAATTGCTCAGAAGTGTAGAGCAGGGCTATGTGGTGCTGTGTCTCCTGAAGGGAGCCGGCTGACCTCTGATCTGCTAGGAACAATGAGACTTTCAGACCCAACTAGACCAGTGTGATGTCTTTGAACCAGGCTCTAGATAAAGCTTATACTGTGTTTGCCTGTCTTTCTGTGCATGAGATTTAAAAAAAATATTTAACAGATGGCAAGGCATGGGTGCTGGGTGGTCAGAGTACTCTTAATACTCTGCCAGGCATTAAAGCTTTGGTTGCTTAATCATTAACAAATATGTAAGGTCTGGTGAGGCTGAGGGGCTCAGGGCAGCAAATATTTACCAACCATTTTGAGAGTAGTTCAATATTTTAGGTGTAGGAGCTGAATATTAGCTCTGTTACCACGTGTGTCCATTTCCTTAAATCTGGTGGGATGGGAGAGCTGGGCTGAGGGGCAAACCAGCCGCTGGGAGCCCCTTCTTTGTTGGGCTTCTGCCTGTGCTAACTCAGGTAGTAATGGGGCTCCCCACTGAAGACCTTCTTAAATCAGCAAGCAGAAAGGTAGGGAAGGAGGGGAAAAAAAGTCTCAGGCTGTACTTCCTGTCTGGGTCTCCGTCAGGTTGGGGCTCCCTGCTATTTCTCTTAAGCTCCCTGTTTTTAAACATCTTTTTCTCCTGTCCTCCCATCTCTGAAGGATATCTTCTTCTGAGTGTCATTGTCTTAATGCTGACACTTGCTGTGTGCACATTGTTTTTTGCTTTTTTGTTTGTTTGTTTGTTTTTTTGCAGTACACGGGCCTCTCACTGTTGTGGCCTCTCCCGTTGCGGAGCACAGGCTCCGGACGCGCAGGCTCAGCAGCCATGGCTCACGGGCCCAGCCGCTCCGCGGCATGTGGGATCTTCCCGGACCGGGGCACGAACCCACGTCCCCTGCATCGGCAGGCGGACTCTCAACCACTGCGCCACCAGGGAAGCCCTCACATTGTTTTATATACACATCTCACTTAATTCTCACAAAAACTCCAGGGAACAGGTGGTGAGAAAACTGTGGCTCAGAGAGGTGAGGTCACTTGCCCAAGGACGCGTGTCCAGGGAGTGGCAGAGAAAGGAATCCAACCCAGGACTGACCAGTTCCAGAGTTCATGGGCTTCACCACTATGCCGACGTAAATAATTGACCTGAGTGATAGATTTCACAATGCTTCAGCTGTGGAGCCTGCTGACCCATTCCTCTTCCCACCCGTGGGTAAACCTACGTTGTGCTCTGGTTAAGTTTGTGCCTTGGGAGCAATGGCTCTTACCCAAAGACTTGAACACCGTAGTCTTCTCACAGTGGGCTGGTTTCACTCCCTTTACCACTTCTCCGAGCTCAGCGAAGATCTCGGCCTGTGAAATGAACACACGCTGACCCAGGCCATGGGGCTAATGTCTGCTCAGGGCCAGCTTCTGAAGTCAGGACAGGGTGTCCCTGAACTGGATAAGGGATAAACTTGATAAAAGGACCTTTTGTAAACTGGATGATGTCAGGAAGGAAGCCTCCACCTTAAACCTTTTTTTTTGGGCGGGGGGGGTTGGCGGGCGCGGGCACCATCTGCCTCTGTGATACTGTGATTGCAGAGATGCAAATCTGTAGCCAGGGGAATGTCCTGCCAGGATACTATCAGTGAGGAAATAGGCCTGTTCTTATCTGAACACTCATTTTGGCAGCCCCCTTCTTGCCTCTATGCCCTGATTACAAAAAAAAAGGCCAGAAAGTGGCCAACCCTAGTCCTAATTTGTTGGCCACACTGGGCAAGTTTCCAGGCTGTAACAGGCTCCTATCTTCCAATCCTACTGCTTCATAGGACAGCCCAGTCCAACAGAAAAGTCCATCAAGCCGCTCTCTTCAGGCAAAGGGGACAGGAAAACACATCACCGCATAAGGGCCACATTATTCTGGGAGGGGATTAGAAAAGGCTGAGAGATGTTTGGGAGTTGTCATCCCACAAAGAGGTAAGGGTTACCGAGGTCTGAAGCAGGCCAGACAGAAGGGGGTGTTAATGAAACCCTGGGATCCAGGTGAGGCCATCCAGGCAACAGCCCACCAGAAAGGAGGCTCACCCCTGACAAGAGGACATCTCCAGACTCTTTCAGGGCGGCCTCCTGGGAATCCACATACAGCACAGCCTGCGTCATGAGCTCATCATCCAGCTCTCTCCAGTCAGGTCTGCTGGCGCCAATGGCTAAGAGACAGCAAAACAGACCCTGAGCCTAGAAACAGTCACAAGGGATACCAAACACTCCAAAGAAGGAAAGGGGTGGGGAAAAGGAGGTGACAGAGGACACATGGGAACAGATGTGGAATGCCCCATTTCCCCAGGCCAACTCCCTCCCCATCGACGAGACTGAATTCACTAATAAGAATGATACCTGGGCATTTTTTCCTTTCCATTTCATATCCATTCTCATTACTAAAAAAAGATTTCGAGGCAACTTAGCATTAATTTGCTGTGTGCCTACTATCTGTGGGATGTTTCACACATACCATTTATAGTCCTCACAAGCACACTTCACATCTGATTCCCATTTAAAAAGCACACAGACTGAGGCTCAAAGAAGTGGTACATGCCAAGGTTAAGTATCTAATAAGTGCGTCTATAGCTCTGAGACAGTACATGCCTTTCATGCTTCTTCCACTTATCAGGAACAGAGACCTCCTTACAAAACCCCTAAAACAGAGACATTACTTGGAGCTTATTCAGACCCCGCACTCCTCTATCTTCTGTCTGTCTGCTTGCTCTTCAATCATTCCCATCCCTCGCCCCCAACCACTTCTCTCTTAATTCACGAGAAAAGAGCCCAGTGTTAGGGTCAGAGAGAAGCCCCAATAAAGAGGAAACTGGCTGCACCCTGGCACCAAGGTTTCACATCCTCTGCAGAGCCCAGAACCATAATGATGAATCCAAGGAATCATGACTCCTGGCACTGGAACACAGGAATATGCAGAGGCTGCAACCAGATGCCTGCAGGGCCAGGAAGGTAATGAAAATGAGCAGAACTGGTCAGAGGAAGTGGATTGGAAATGGTGGAGACTGAGGTACAGAGAAGAAAGCAGACCCTTCTAAAGCGGACAGTTATTGTTCAGCTCAAGCTAATTGTTGCCATGTGAGAATGCAGGGCCACTTTAGAAAGCCTCCCCTACCCCTGCTCCTTTTTTAAAAGAGAAGTAGGAAATCTCTTTGCATGTGTTAGTTCTTGATTTTCAGAACACTCTATGGTCTGAAAAAAACACATCTGGATCCGGCCCATGCCAGCCAGTCTTTGGAAACTGCTATAAAGCTTTATACAAATATAAGGCAGCATTTACAAGCCTTCTCTCACTGCCATCCAGTTTTCTCTACTTGTTCCCTCTCCTGCTGTTCTCCCTCACTCTAATTTTCAAAGAGAGTGGTGTAAAAATGTCCATCTTGAAGGCTGTTTGTGTGAGAAGTTCTATAGAACAGAAGCACCAACTAATGAAGCTCATAAATAAATCATAAGCTGGTGGGAAAAACCCTAGCTTCTCAAGCCACCTCTTCTGATTGCTCGTTGCCCCCAATCTGGAGGCAGGGTGAGTTCTCGAAGGGCTGCATAAGGCCACTCAGGCTGATGGAGATGGTCCGGGTAGCAAAGGGAGGGGCTTGACTCGGGCTAGGCCTTGGCCTTCCTGCAGTGGGGCGAGAATGGGTGAGGGTCAGACGCTGGCTGTTGGGCTGCAGGGATAGGATGAGGGACGTGCAGGGGAGGTTGGAATTGGGCGTATCTTTAGCCAAGCTGTAAAGTAAGTAAAATCTGTGGTTGGTGTTTCCCTGTTGACTGCACTTACAACATACTTAAGTATATTTAATGCCTCTGTGAATACGTAAACCAATTTCGTCTTTAGGCTAGGGAAA
Organism: Lagenorhynchus albirostris; assembly: GCF_949774975.1. NCBI lineage: Eukaryota > Metazoa > Chordata > Mammalia > Artiodactyla > Delphinidae > Lagenorhynchus > Lagenorhynchus albirostris. The sequence continues at coordinate 66,212,306 of NC_083109.1, forward strand.
GATATGAGATGGCTTGACTCTCCTTCCTGGAGAGAGACTCAAAGTGTGACAGGGATCCAACATGAGGGATAGTCTCTGTTGTTGGCTTTGAAGGTGGAGCGTCCACATGAAAAGGAATGTGGACAGCCTCTAGGAGCTGACAGCAGCCCCAAGGAAAAGGGCACCTTTGTCCTACAACACAAGGAACCTGCCATGACCATGTGGGCTGGGAAGAAGACTCCGGGCTCTGGATAAGACTGCCGCCTGAACAACACCTTGATTTCATCCTTGTGTGAGCAGAGGACTTAGCTAACCCATGCCCAGACTCCTAACCAGAGAAACTGAGATAATACATATGTGCTGTTTTAAGCTGGAAAAAAAAAAAGAAAAAGCTGAAAAAATATCAAGTCAGTCTTGCTGAAGATTCAGCTCTTGTCCATTTCACCAAGAACTGGTTTCTCTTGATTCCCTAAGTCGTTCCAGAAATGGTCTTACTGTTCGAGTCTGGCTTTATGAAGAGTAAGACCTACCCCCTGGACCCACATTCATAATACCAGTCCCACACAGGCTGAGACCTTCAATTTGCTATGGCCCATTCCTCAATCATACCACGTTTTGTTTCCTTTATAGAACTTATCTTCAGCTGGAACTATCTAGCTCATCTATTTGTTTACTTGTTGTCTACCTCCCTTCTCTGGAATGTAAGCAGCGGGAAAGCAGTGATCTTGATTGCTGGTTTACTGTGGCATCCTCAGCATCTAGAACAGTGCCTGACACATGGTAGGGATTCAATACATATTTGTGAATGAACTTGGCCCTTGCACGTGTGTGCAGACATTTTAGATTTTGAGTTCACACTATGTGCTTGTCACTAAAACATGGGGCACTGATACCATGTTTAAATTCTTGAGTCTTCAATTGTTTGCTCATCAGAATCCAGTCTTCTTATTGAAAGATAACATAGGGTATCATTTAAGATCTTGCTAAAAAAATAAAAAGAAATAAAATAAAAAATTTAAATAAATAAATAAATAAAATTAAAAAATAAAAAAAAATTTAAAAAAAGATCTTGGGCTCTGAGGGTATATTACCTCAGTTCAAATCCCAGTTTTGCCTCTAAGAACCTCTGACTTTGGGCAAGTTTCTTAATCTTTCCATGCCTTGGTTTACCTACCTGTAAAATGGGGGTCATGATAATAATAGCTCCTACTTCATATGGTTGTTGTGAGGATTCAGTGATATAGTACATACAAAGAATCTAGAACAGCACCTGCAATAGTAAGTATTCAATATAGACCAGATCTTGTTACAACCCCCAGGGCCATTTGAGGATCTTCAGAGGCCCCAGGAACTCCTATGTTTAGAGTCCCAACCATCCTATCCCACATATTAAAAAGCACCCACATGTCACATTAAATGTCTCTGGTGTTGTAATTTTAAAAAATTTGTTTTTGTAATTCCAAGTGTTGTTAAAGAACAAGTGAGTCATTTGGCTTTTGTAATTTAAATTCCATAACATTTAAGAACTGAGCTATAATTGATCATTTGCTATAATGATACACTTTATAAAACTTTAATTAAATTTATTAGTTTCAGGTTTGTGATTTTTGTTTCATATTTCGGAGTATCATTTTTTTCAGAACTCAAATGTTTCTGAGGCCATTAAAACGCTCAAGCATTTTGCATGAGTAAAACAGCTCTGCAGATGCAGCCCCCTTGGTCCAGCCAAGGGAGAGTCTGGCCACCCAAGGCTCATGGAGCCACTCTGCTTACCATTGATGTGAGCCCCGGGCTTCACCCATTCACCAAACAAAATGGGCTCCGTTGCCATGGTGACTGTGATGATCACATCTGCCCCGGTCACAGCCTCCTGAACCGATGTACAGACCCGTACCTCTCCTTGCACTGTGTTCGCAAACTTCTCTGCATTTTCTTTGGTGCGGTTCCATATCCTCACCTTCATTGGGGGTAACAAGAGGGACATTGGTGCCATGATTATTTGGCTGTTTATGTTTCATTAAGCCCAGGGGTGCAAGGAAAAGTTGAACCACTCTGGGGTTAGGGCTGTAGTTGTTTAAATCATTCCGTATGGCGAATGTACATTTGTCTGGGCCAGATATTTGAAAATGACCTTTCTCTATCCCATTCCCCTTTCAAGAAGGGGGGAAGTTTTTCACTTCTAGCTTGGGACACACAGCCTCAGTAGCTTAATAGCTACTATATAGCTTAATGATTAGCAGAGCAAGTTCTGGAGCTAAACAGGCTTAGAATCAATCCTTGCTGTCACTTACTGTTTCTGAAGTATATTTAACTTCATTCAGCCTAAGTTTTCATGTCTGTAAAATGCAAATGATAACAGGCAAAGTCAGTATCAAACTCACAGTTTATGTTTGGGAGTCTGTAAAGGAGTCATAACAGGTATGAGATTCACAAACAGGATGTGCAGGGCTGTGCTTGGAATAGCTTGATCTCTGAAGGGTATGTAGGGAATTAAAATTTGGAAGGGTTTCAGGAGTGAATGGTGCAGCAGAGTAGAAGGCCAAGAGTAATAGCTACAGTTAGATTCCTGGGAAGCGCTGGCGGGAGAGGGTGCGTCACTGGCATCACCGGGAGGTGGGGACTTGCTAGCTTGCTTAACAGATTTTGATGTCTGTGGTGGCAGCTGTCAGCCTTCAACTGAAAATAAGGCCTAAAGAATCTCTCATAAGGAAATGTAATAAATATGGAAATAAATGTTATATCTGAGTAAGTTCATTAACTGAGGTGAAAAACAATACAATATCTCCATTTATAAGAGAATGGTTAACTATACCATCTTGCGTGATAGAAAAATATGAAATACCATACAAAAATTAAGTAATCTGGAAAAGTGATGGTGTTACAACATTCAGTGAAAATACAGTATATACAACTGTGTATATCTAACATGATTAAATCTTTAAGAGGTTAATATTCAAAATATACAAAGAAATTATAAAATTTAATATTAAAAAATAAAGCAACCTTATTTAAAAATGGGCAGAGGACCTGAATAAATATTTTTCCAAAGAAGGCATACCAATGGGCAACAGACACATGAAAAGATGCTCAACGCCACTGGAACATAGGGAAATGCAAATCAAAACCACAATAAGATATCACCTCCATTTCCCTCGGCATGATGACTATGCACAGACCTATGGTCAATTAATCTCTGACAAAGGAGGCAAGAATACACAATGGAGAAAAGACAGTCTCTTCAATAAGCGGTGCTGGGAAAACTGGGCAGCTACATGTAAAAAAATGAAATTAGAACATTCTCTAGCACCATACACAAAAATAAACTCAAAATAGATAAAGACCTAAATTTAAGACCAGATACTATAAAACTCTTAGAGGAAAACATAGGCAGAAAACTTTTTGATATAAATCACAGCAATAACTTTTTGAATCCACTTCCTAGAGTAATGAAAAAAATAAACAAATGGTACCTAATTAAACTTAAAAGCTTTTGCACATGAAAGTAAACCATAAACAAAACGAAAAGACAACCCATAGAATGGGAGAAAATATTTGCAAATGAAGTGACCAGCATAGGATTAATCTCCAAAATATACAAGCAGCTCATGCAGCTCAATATCAAAAAAACAAACAACCCAATTAAAAAATGGGCAGAAGACCTAAATAGACATTTCCCCAGGAAGACATACAGATGGCCAAAAAGCACATGAAAAGATGCTCAACATCACTAATTATTAGAGAAATGCAAATCAAAAGTACAATGAAGTATCACCTCACACCAGTCAGAATGGCCATCATCAAAAAGTCCACAAACAACAGATGCTGGAGAGGGTGTGGAGAAAAGGGAACCCTCTTGCACTGTTGGTGGGAATGTAAACTGATAAGCCACTATGGAAAACAGTATGGAGGTTCCCGTAAAAAACTCAAAATAGAGCTACCATATGACCCAGCAATCCACTACTGGGCACATACCCTGAGAAAACCATAATTCAAAAAGAGACATGTACCACAATGTTCACTGCAGCATTGTGTCCTGGCTATTAATTTACAATAGCCAGGACATGGAAGCAACCTAAGTGCCCATCAACAGATGAATGGATAAAGAAGATATGGCACATATATACAATGGAATATTACTCAGCCATAAAAAGAAATGAAATTGAGCTATTTGTAATGAGGTGGATAGACCTAGAGTCTGTCATACAGAGTGAAGTAAGTCAGACAGAGAAAGACAAATACTTTATGCTAAACCATATATATGGAATCTAAAAAAAAAAAAAAGTTCTGAAGAACCTAGGGGCAGGACAGGAATAAAGACACAGATGTAGAGAATGGACTTGAGGACACGGGGAGGGGGAAGGGTAAGCTGGGACAAAGTGAAAGAGCAACATGGACATATATACACTACCAAATGTAAAAGAGATAGCTAGGGAAGCACCTGCATAGCACAGGGAGATAAGCTCGGTGTTTTGTGTCCACCTAGAGGGGTGGGGGAGGGAGAGAGGGAGGGAGACGCAAGAAGGAGGGGATATGGGGATATATGTATATGTATAGCTGATTCACTTTGTTATACAGCAGAAACTAACACACCATTGTAAAATAAATAAATAAATAAATAACCTCCAATAAAGATGTTAAAAAAATATACCTCAATAAAGATGTTAAATAAATAAATAAGTTAAATAAATAAATAAACCACTTGTGGTGACTTCCAGAGGGGGAGGGTTGGGGGATGGGTAAAACAGGTGAAGGGGATTAACAGGTACAAACTTCCAGTTTCAAAATAATTAAGTCATGGGGATATAATGTGCAGCATGGAGAATACAGTCAATAATATTGTAATAACTTTGTATGGTGACAGATGGTAACTAGACTTATCATGGTGACCATTTCGAAATGTATATAAATATCAAATCACTACAATGTACACCTGAAACTAATAAGATGTCGTATGTCAATTATACTTTAATTAAAAAAGCAGAGAAAAACCATACAACTATGTTACAAGAAGCAGACGAGAGAGAATGGAAATGTTAACTACTTGTCTTTGAAAACAGACAAAAGGGAATTTTTCTTTTGTTTTCTTCATTACAGTCTTCATTTCTCAAAGCAGAAGTATTATTTTTATCATAAGAAATCATACCTTAAATATACCCCACCCCTCTCACACACATAGAAAAAAATAAAATAAAAGTAGCATCAAATGTATCAAAAATAATAGGAAGTGTGAGCCAGCCAGAATGGGGAAAAGGAGACTAACATCTAGGCTGCAGAAGGCATGCTGTGGCCTCCTGCTCTCTAGGCCTCATTCCCAGCTCCTGGATCCCTAAGCCTGAATACTTAAGGACCCCAGATTCTCCTAAGAGAAACAACAGAAAGGGGCCAAAAGAACACCTGAATGTATGTAATGGATATGACACAATCCTTTAAATAACTGAGTAGGCTCTCTGCGTACTTCGGCATACCCTGCAAACTGAGAAACTGGAGGGGGTGATTCAGGCCTTTCCCCCAGCTCTTCACATCCAGTGGGACTTCTGGGCAAATCGTTAAAAGAATGGTCTAGGGGGCTTCCCTGGTGGCGCAGTGGCTGGGAGTCCGCCTGCCGATGCAGGGGACGCGGGTTCGTGCCCCGGTCCGGGAGGATCCCACATGCCGCGGAGCGGCTGAGCCCGTGAGCCATGGCCGCTGGGCCTGCGCGTCCGGAGCCTGTGCTCCACAACGGGAGAGGCCACCGCAGTGAGAGGCCCGCGTACAGCAAAAAAAAAAAAAAAAAAGAATGGTCTAGGGACTTCCCTGGTGGTGCAGTGGTTAAGAATCCACCTGCCAATGAAGGGGACACGGGTTCGATGCCTGGTCTGGGAAGATCCCACATACCACAGAGCAACTAAGCCTGTGCGCCACAACTGCTGAAGCCCGCGCACCTAGAGCCTGTGCTCTGCAACAAGAGACTCCACCACAATGAGAAGCCCGTGCACCACAACAAAGACCCAATGCAACCAAAAATAAATACATAAATAAATTTATATTAAAAAAAAGAATGGTCTAGATGGTGGGACTCTCAACCTGACAATTTCAGCATAACCCACACTGTAACAAAGGAGTACAGAGAAAGGTCACTGCTACTTCCTCCACAACCCTCCCTGGACCTACCTCCTTAAAGGAGAACTGCTCTGTGAAGACCTCATAATGGCTATAAGCCTGGACGCCAGCTCCAAGGATACACAACACTTCACTGCTGGGGGGTTTCAAAAACTATTTGAGAGAAATGAGATAGAAAAGGTCAAGGGAGACTCTAGTAGCCAGGAGAAGATCAAATACAGTTTGAGAATCAGGTGAACTTCAAGACCTCTCAGGCAATCAAGGAGATGTCATTGTGTATTTCCGTTTCCACAGAGTGGGGAGGGAGGGAAGGAGCCTTCATTGGGTACCTAACATATGCCAGTGCTTAAGCCTCATGATCTCATTTAGCCCAGACAATTGACCCTATGAGCTAGATACTCCCATTGTTATCCTCCTCTCACAGATAAAGAAATTGAGGTCCAGAGAGGTTAAGTAACTTGCTCAGGGCCCTATGACTACTGAATGGCACAGTGCGGCTCTAAAACCACATCTTTCATTCTCCAAAGCCCACATGCTTTCTGCTGTGCTACCCTATCTCAGGGGCGTGATAAGCCACACCTACTTCTGAGAGCTGTTAGTTGCTTCTGGAATCTATGAATCCTTGCGAGCCTAGGTTCTCAGCTATATTTGCTGTGCCCACTCTCTGTTGATCCTGACTCAGCCTCCGTCCTCCTTTAAAGAGGGATGTAGAGATGGCATTTGTGGCACCTGCTAAGGGTGTTATGTGTGTCTTTATTTGTGAGTGAGGTTCTCTGATCAACTCTCCAGTAAAGTCTTTCTGACCACCCTGATAGATTTCACCACTTCATAGCACTTGTTTGTTTACAAATTTATTTTCCTGTACTGGTATGTAAGCCCCAGGAAAACAGAGACAGTCTTATTTGCACAGAATTGGCACATATCTACCATTACCTATGAGAAACAGAGCAGGGTTTCTTGACCTCAGCACTACTGATATTTGGGCTGGATAATTCTTTGTTGGCAGGTGGGTGGGCTGTCTTGTGCATTATAGGATGTTGAGAAGCATCCCTGGTCTCTGTCCATTAGCACCCCCTATGTCCTCAGTTGCGACAACCAAAACTGTCCCCAGACATTGCTAATTGTCTCTGGGGCAGCTGGCCAAATTGTTTTCAGTTAAGAACAACTGGCGTTGAGGAATGACAACACTTGCTCCTCAAACCATCCATATGAAATAAGACCATCTTCGGCCTTTCCTCTATTTCATTTAATAAAAATTGAGCTCCTTGGGGCTGCTCTTTCTTACAATGCTAATTATTGAGATTCTGGAGTGCAACCTTAAAAATGAAAGTACTCTTAATTATTAATCACTTGCAGAAAGGAGCCTCAAATATTGGCAGGTGATTAGAGATGATGTCTCCTGTAGCTGCAGAAGGAGAGATAGCATTTTGTGCCGTCAACTATAGTTCAAAGAACCTTGATTTGAAGTTTTCAAAATGACAATATCCACAAGACTACTAATCTTATGCTTATGTAATTTTTCCTTAACTAAATTTTTTTTTCTGTTCTCAGTTAATATGAATCTATTCTTGGAAGTACAGGTGGGTTTCAGAAATTGTTGCAGTATCCTGTAAAGTAACCTTTAACCTCTGATAGAAGAATTAACCTGGTTGATCATCAGAATCAACCAGATACCATAAAAAACCAAAACACCTAGTTTCTTAGGCCCTACCCTCAGCGATTTCAATTCAGTGGTTTTGGGAATCTGAATTAAAAAAAAAAAATTCCCCAGATGCTGCTGCTGCTGCGTAGCCTGGGTTGGAAACTACTGACCTGGGACGAGAAGACCCACAGCTACCTGGGTTGTCTGACTACAGGAAACCCTAGACTCCATTTCCTTCTGCACAAAATGAGGCCAGTAATACTTGCTCTGCCTTCCTCCCAGAAATCCAAAAATAAATCAAACAATGGTTCGGAAATTATTTTGGAAAAGATCAAAGTCCTTTTCAAATGTAGGGCAGTATGGTTAGAGTCCCTCTGTTCCTAAGTTACTAGGGAACATACTTCAGAGTCCCTTGATCATTTCAATCTGAACTGGGTCTGCATATAATTTTTCAAAGCCAGTTCATCAAGCTGCACACTGTAGTCTACTCCCTTCCTATATAATTACCAGATTTATCCCTACAGTCTTCCCTCCCCATCATGTGTTTAGAAGACCTTAACACACTCACAATTTGAACACCTGGTCTTTGCTCCTCCAACCCTCCGATAGACCCCACATTTCCTTTATGCTTAGGCCTCATAAACCAGCATTCCCAGACCTTTAATGTGAAAGGTTCCAGCCTTTAACTGTTCCTACAGATACCTCGTCTTCTTAACCCTAGCCTCTAAAAATACTGTTCTTCTTGTAGGATGCCCTTGTAGGATGCTTAGAAATATCATCACCTCTATCACTTGCTTTTCCTTCTGCTCTGGAGAGCTCCTCCCCTCTTCCTGTTTCACTCACTCACTTCTTTTTCAGTCTTTACTCAAATATCACCTTCCCAGTGAGGTCTTTCCTCGATAATTTAAAATATCACCCCTTCCCAATGCTCTCAATTCTGCTTTATTTTCATCCTCCTAGCTGGTGGTGGGGGTGGGCGTGTTATTTTTTTAAAGCAAGTCCTAGCCTATTAGTAAACTCAAAAGGGGTTTGCTGTTGGTTAATTATTTTTTTTAGCAAATCATACTATGTATTTTACTTTTTATTTTATTTATTGTCTCACCTCCCCTCTGCATGTAACTCTCTGTTTCGTGCACTACCACATCTCTGACATTTAGAACAGTGCCTGATATGTGGTAGGATCTCAGTCAATACTTGCTGAATGGATACATCTGTGTGGCTTGGATATGTTTATCTCCTCCTCTCCTTCTTATGCAGTACTGACTCTAGCCTATGGGGCAACCACACTGATTTGCCAGGAGCAGTGTGGTAGAGGGGAAAGAAAGCAGTCCTGGGAGTCAGAGAGGTCAAGTTTTAAATTCTTGCTCTGCCACTTGTTAGCTGTGTGACCCTGATCAACTCACACAACCTCTCTGAGCCATAGTCCTTATACCTGGCAAATGGAGATAATCATATCTACTTTGCAAGGTTGGTGTGAAGATCAGGAATAGCACATGTGAGGTACCTGGAATCTTGGGCTCATTAAATGGTAGCCAATCATTTCGTGAATCACTGTGCTCAGCTGACATCCCATATTTGGCATATGAAGTTCCAGCTATGTCCAAAGAAGTTCCAAATGAGTTCCTCACTTCTACCTTAGACATTCAAACTTGAAACACTCAATCTCACCCACCAGCTCAGCACAGCCAGGCACTAATCTCACCTTGGTGGCGATGGCAGACACTGCAGCTGTTCTCTTTGCAGTTATGATATTTCCATCCATGACCTTGGAGGAAAGGAGAGACAGTGAACAAGGGGCACCCCTATCCACCACTTAAGCAGAGAGAAGACGCTCTAAAAGCGTTAGCCCTAGGAAGCATCATAATATTCTATAAAGAGAATGCTTTGCCTGGATACAATCCCTCCACTTATAAGAAATACAACTTTGAAAAAATATCTTAATCTTTAAGCACCGGTTTCCTACCTGTAAAAATAAAGATAACGGCAACCACTCAGAGGGTTTTTGTGAAGATTAAATGCACTGGCATACATGAAAACATCTAGCATATGGCGAGCCCTCAAGAATTGCCCATTTGCTTTACTTGCCCTGGGATTCTCAAAACATCAAATTAAGGAGAAACTTCAGGAATAAGAGTAAGTCACTTGACATCTGTGCAAGGGCCCTGAAACTCTATCTCAGTGGCTCTCAACTCCTCCTGCACATGTGGGGAGGTTTGTGAAGATACAGATGCCCAGACATGACCCTTAGGTTGACTGAATCTGAACACTAGGGATGGGACCCAGACACTGTTGTTTTTAAAAGCTCCCCAGGTGATTCTGAATTACACCTTGCTAGTAATAACTCCCATCCTTTGCACTGTTCTCTGTTTATATTAATCATCTCAATTGGTCCTCGCCAAGTAGTATCAGTATTCTCATTTTATGGACAAGGAAGGGAGTTGCTTGGCTACTGAGCGGATTCAGGAAGAATCTCAGGCCTTGTCATTTAGTTCCAAAGCCTGAGGTGGTCCCAGTTTCCTGGGGAAGCACTGCTGGTAGGTAGTATGGATGCCATTTCCATTGGATGAGCAGAGACTGGGAAGAGCTACATACTCTTTTCAGGGGAGGAATAAATGGGCAGCTTCCTTGGGGAACCAGAAATTCTGAGAAGGAGAGTCTAAGGATCCAGGGGTGGTTTGGATTAAGGAGTCTGTCCCTGATGAGGACTCAACCGGCTGGCCTCAGAGCCAGGCTGGAGGGCAAAAAGCACTTTCACTAACCAGTCGTGTGACCTCAAGCAAAGTGACTCTAATGCTCTGAGCCTCAGGAACCTCAAAAGAAAGCGGGTGGGGAGGTGAGGGTGTAATAAAAACTCCCACAGAGGAGTGTTGTCAGAATTGAATGAGACCAATTTCTCCTGCCTGGTACATGATAAGTGCTCAGTCAACAGCAGTGAGAAAGGCAGTAGAGAGCATAGTCTTAAGACAGTATAGGCCTTGGACTTACACAGAGGAGGTGTGAAGTCCATCCATGCCACTATGAGCTATGGAAATTTTGGTAAGTTTGGCATAGCTGCTCTATGACTCAGTTTTCTCATCTGCAAAATGGAGGTAATAAATTTACTTACCTCACAGAGTGGTTCTAAGTATTAAGAGAATTAACACATACAAAGTATTTAGAACAGTGCCTGACGCACACAAGGTGCTTAATAAATTTGGACTACTACTATTTTTTGATATTACCATTAAATGTTAAAACAGGTCATTGTGTACCCCTTAGAAAAAGACTCCCAGGTATTAGAGAGCACCCCTACTCTGTAACTCACGTAACTCCACATCGCAGAGATTCACTAAAGAAACGTTTCCTTGGCTACTGGGTTTGTGCAAGCTGTATATCTGGAGTAACCGGTAGAGGACAAGAACATTACAAGAATGACGAGATTATTCCTTCCACACTGTCACACGCTTAAAGCAGCAGTGCTGCTGGGTTATGCATCCTTAGGCAGTTCTGGAATCAGATACACAGTCACAGACAACCTTCACTGTCACTGGCATCCAGTCACTCAGAGAGGGTCATGGGTGGTCACACTCCAAACTCCCCCTGGTCAACAGAGAACTAACTTCTGAGCCTAACTCTGTGCACAGGGGCCCTGACCCACCCCTGGCCAGGGAGTTGCTCACCGCCAGAAGGGAGCCATCGCTCGGCTGGAAGAGTAGCACAGTGGCCTGATGGGAGGGGACAGTGGAGGTGGTGCTGTGGCCCTCATAGAAGGTGACCAACTTGGTGGTCAGGGCGTCCTCTGCTGCACTGTAGGCGGGCATGACCCCCAGGAAACTACAAGAAGAGAGGGAGCAGCTTCAACCCCTTCCGATCAATGCTGAGGTATCCTATCAAGTCCTCATGTCGCTTCCTTTCTCTTTCCTCGCTCAATGCCCTACTGGCCTTCTCCCTCGCCCACCCCCCACCCCCATCCGTCTGCCATTCCCTTTGGCAGTATGCTGAGTACGTTCAAGAATCCGGCTCTGGATGAGAAAAGTCACCCCAGTTCTGCCACTTACTAGCTGCGTAACCCTGGGTACTTCACTTCACCTCTCTGAGTCTCGGTTTTCCCATCAGTAAATGTTGCATCAATACCTACCTATATATGGAGTGTGTTGAATTGAACAAGGTAATTCCTGTAAAGCGCCCACTTGACACAGTGGGTTGCAAAAATCAGGTGGGAGCTGTTATTAGCAGGGGTTAGGTAAGCCCTCCCTTCCTTCCTCCCGCTGCTTCCATTCTCACCCCTCCTCTTCCTCCTTTCCAGTTTCTCCAGACCCTGGCCCGGCCTTCCTCACTCACCCACTGTGTTTGGCCACGGGCACCACGGTGCGCACCGGCTGCATGACCCCTCCTTCGGGGCCGCTGGAGAAGTTGGCCAGGGCCGCCTCCAGAGGCGGGATGAGTAGGCTAGAGCTGCGGAGGTGGTCCTGCACATCTGCCGCGCTCAGGAACGCTGGCACAGAGCTCATGTCGCCGCGGGCCTTCTACCTCCGCGAGCTCAAGGGGATCCGCGCTTCCAGCGCTGTGCCCTATGCGAGAGCGCCCAGGGCGCGCTGCCGCCTACAGGTCACCGCCCAGCTCCGGGGGCGGAGCAAAGCTGGTTTCCTCCAACCCCCATCCGCAGGGGTGGGCGAGCTGGGTCCGCTCCAGACACAGGTTCCCCGAGATTGGAGTTGACGCGGCGGGCTGGCTGGGAGTTAGTATTCTTGGCTCCACTTTCTCAATTCCTGTAGTTAGCTGTAGCCACATTCCTTGCAAAACATGTTAGTTTGGCGCCCTACCTTCTTCCCTCCCCCCAACCCCACTATTTGCTGTCTAGGTCCTGCTGCCTGGGAAAGAGGAGACAGAGGGAGATGGGGGCAAACAAAGATGGGCTCCCTTATTTCTTAAATTATTGCCTGCTTTTTAGGAGCTCTTAGATGAAAGGAGATAGAAGGTTATTAAAAAACATTTTCCTTTCAATTCTGTCCCCATCTGGAGTCTCTTATCCCAACCTCGCTCCCACCCCAACCCCATCCCCACCCCCAGATCCCGGGCTGTTGACCGCTTCGAGTGCACAGTATTCTCCTGGGCTAATTAATTGAACTAACCTTCACCTTTGGAAAAGGGGGAAGTTCCCAGGACAAGATATAATGGCCTTAGTCACAAATCGCCAAATGCATAAGATGTCATGTCAGCAGAGGAGTTGGGATCTGCCCTTGAAGAGAGACTCCAGAACTCTACTCCTAGCCATTAGGCTACATTGGCAGAGAGGGTGTAGGAGGGCATTTCGGGCCAGGTTAAACCCAGGGGTGGAAGGAATGTTGTCTCCTCCCTGAGGACAGAGTTGGACTGGAACCAGGGACTGATATCTAGGAGCACCAAGACATAAAACTGGGATGCTTCTTGAAGTCAAGCAGCTAAGAGGGTGATTCTTTGGAAGGGAATTACATGGTTAAAGAGATTAAACATTTAGATAGAAGGGTCTTGTACCAATGCAGAGGGTGAAACAAAGGAGCAAGAGTGTAGCCTGGGAGACAGGTCAGGAGACTCCAGTGTGTAAGTTGTGCTCCCCTGATATTTTCACTGGGAGCTACATAGGGCACTTCTTAGGAAATGGTCACATCATAATGAAAGACAGTGTAGTAAGTGTCAAAATATGTACCAATGAAATAATAAATCACATGTAATGTACTTAGCACAGTGCTTGGCACAGAGTAGCCACATAATAAATGAAAACCTCTTATATCATCAAAACACAGAGAAGATGTGGCGGTGGTTGGAAAAGCTTATTTCAATTACACAAATTTGTTTCTTCAGTTCACCATCCTTAGAAATGCAGGCCCAGGGCTGCTGGGATTACGGAAGTGTTTACGGCTCATTATTTGTGTTGTTATAATTATTATGATGTAACAATTACTGGGTTTAAAAAATGACAGAGGTATAAAGAAAACAGCAGTGTGTCTCATTATTCTTGAGGGAAAAAAAGCAAAACCAAATACTCACCAACTAAAAGAGAAATGAAATAGGAAAGCCAGATGGTTTTTTGTTTGTTTCCATTGTGTATTTAAAAATTGAGCCCTGGTCAAGTAGAAAGCTTTTGTATTTGTTTCTAGCAAATCCTGTAGGAACAGGACTAGTCTGTAAATCACCTCAAATCGTGTTCTTTATAAAGCTTTGCATACCATCACCCAGGCCCTCACTAAAGTAGCGCTGGGAAAATTGGTCTTGATTGAATTAATTCTGTTGGGACTGGAGACCCAGGGAACTAACTGGTCCCAAGTATCCAGGGCCTTTCCAAAATGAAAGTTATGCAATATGCAATATCTGATTAGGGTCAGGAGTTGTACAACCTGGGCAGGTAGAAGGGAATTCTTAGGTGATCACATATGCTATGAGTCCAACTGCCATGTTCTGTTGAAGCTCTAATACCTCCTTGAGATCTTTTATTATTTACTTTAAATATATTGTGTTAAAATTTTTACTACTCTTTTTAGCTTCACTAGGAGCAAAATTAGCCTGCTATTGTAGTTTAATATGCTATTTCAATCATTTTGAATTTGCATCAAAATAAATGCATGATTATTCAAAAGACAGTAGGTCTGTGAGTCACCTCAAATCATCTTCCTCATATGGCTTTGGGTGATATCACCCAGGTCCTCAGCAAAGTTTTAGCTGCCAAACATGGTGGTCTGGTTTTAGCTCAAGGGTCTGGAAAGAAGTCATCATAAAAGGGGAGGGCAGCCTTCTTCCTCCTTCCCAGCCTGGTGGTAGCAGCAGTGGTTCTGGGGAGGCTGGTAGGAATTCCAGGGGAGCAGCACAGGTCTGGTGGCCAACTGAAGATCAATGATCTAGAATATAGGTTAGAAGCTGTTTTGCAGTGTGGACTGACAGCAGATTAACCAGTGTACAACAAACATTGGCCCAAATTGTCCAGAGGGAAGGGGGTTGCTGGTGCCACACCGCTTGGCTGGGCTATGGAGTTAGCATAATTTTGTATAATATGTAAATAAATACCTTTCTAGGCTTAGTTTACAAGGAGCTTCCATGGAAATTATCATATTGGTTTTTTTTAACTCATTGATGTGATACATTGCACGAGCAGATATCCTAACATCTCAATTTGTTTCTAAGGTTTTTATTGGAGTTCTAATGCTTTGGAGATGAAATCCCCAAGTCATTTCCAGGTAGAGGATTAGGAACTTTGTACTTTGTGATTCCCAAGTAAAGGCTCTCTGCTCAGCCAGTTCGGATTTGAATCCTAGTTCTGCCACTGTACATGCTGGATGACCTTAAACAAGAGATTTAACCACTCTGATCCTGTTTCCTGCACTGTAAAATCAGATAGTATTAGTAATATTAGGACCAACCTCCCAGAGCTGTGGTGAGGCATAAATGAAATCATTTTGTGAAGTGTTTAGCTGGTAGGTGTTTAATAAGTATTATAAAGTATTATTGATGCTTTTTAGTTTATATTATTAAAATAATGAAACTACTATTAGCAGTAATGGCACGCCTAGAGGGTTTACAGGCCCCTGTGCCTGCACCTCTGGAAGTTCCTTGCTAAGCCTCCGTAGACTTTGGGGAGAAGGTGGCCACTTGCACTTCCCTACCCTTCCGTACTGCCACTACCACACCAAAGCTGACAGTAGGGCAGGGCTGTCACTAGGGTAAGCCAAGCACAGTGACTGAAGTACTCATTTCCAGCGCAAAATTTGGGGACATACTCAGAACTCAAGATACTCAGTACTGAAGATTTTTTTTTTTTGCGATACGCGGGCCTCTCACTGCTGTAGCCTCTCCCGTTGCGGAGCACAGGCTCCGGACGCGCAGGCTCAGCGGCCATAGCTCATGGGCCCAGCCGCTCCGCGGCATGTGGGATCTCCCCGGACGGAGGCACGAACCCGTGTCCCCTGCATCTGCAGGCGGACTCTCAACTACTGCGCCACCAGGGAAGCCCCTAAAAAAAATTTTTTTAATGTAATATTGAAAAAAAAAACACTAAAAAAATTCCATGATAACGAAACTACCAACATTTTAAATAAAGCTAGGATCAGGATTACTGATTTTTCCTTTTGTTTTAGCCTCCCATATAGCACCTCATGGTACTTTTAAGTTTTTTATTTTGAAAAAATTTCTAAATGTCATATTAAAGTATTTATCTTGCTTATTGAGTTGGTTTCCTCTTAAACAGGCAAGCAAGGCATCCTGGTTACATTACTAATAAGTTTATTAATATTCTTTCTATTAAGTCATTACTACTAATAGTAGTTTCATTATTTTAATAATGTCAAGGCAAGCGTCTCACTCCTCTCACTCCTAGTCTGTCTTCGGGAAGTGGGGGACTGTGTGGTGGGCCAGGAAGAGCAAGTGGTAAAATATTTGGGAAACCTGAGACAGGTGGGTTGGGCGAGCCAGGAGCCGGCAGGCTGCCCGGAAGGTAGGGGCTCCAGGGTCCGTGGGCGGGAAAGGGGCCGAGGCAGCGCTTGCTGGGTCCTCCCGCCCGCCTGGTACGGGGTCGGGCCTCGCCTTTGAGGGGTCCGTGCGGGGAAGAGGCTGCAAACGTGTCCGCGGGGCCGCCGGCGGGGCGCTCGGGTAAAGCGTTGGAAGGAGGTACCGCGCTCGGTCGACTGGCGCCCCTCAACGGCGGGGCGGAAGCAGTTACCAAGGCCTCGGCCGTGAGTGTACGGACCTCCTCGCCCTTCCTCCTCCTCCCTAAGCCCTCCAAATCGGGATGCTCCGCCTACCGCCGCCCCTCGTCCTCCTTCCAGGCCAAGAGCGTGCTTCCTCTCCTCCCCCCGCCCCTCCCTCCCGCCCCAACTCCCTACAAACACGCAAAAACCCACTAGGGACTTAGAGTTAATTTTTAACTGTTTTTATTTTGGTTGTAACAGTGATTAGAAGGAAGGTTTTGGGAGGTTCAGTCAGCTTTAATTTTAATTTGACTTTTGACAAATGAGTTGACCTCTGAATCTCAGCTATTATGTAGGAATATCATTTTACCCATCCCATAGGATTTTTCTTTTTTAAAAAAATTGAGGTAAAATTCACCATTTTAAAGTATTAGAATTCAGTGGCTTTTATTACATTCACAATGCTGTGAAACTGTCACCACTCATTCCAGAACATTTTAATCTTCCCTAAGATAAACCCTGTACTCATGAGCAGTCATTCATCATTCCCCGTATTTCCACCCACTGGCAACCACAAATCGGCTTTCTGTCTGTATGGATTTGCCAATTCTGGGCATTTCTTATGTGGATGGAAATAATCAATAAGCCAATTAGAGCCAAATTGAGGATGATCGTCCGGGAGACGGTCTCTCAGATAACTCTGAGGAACTACTCCAGAGAAGCATGATTTTCTGCATAGTTTTATATCTCATCAGAACAAAGAACACCAAACAAGTCAGGAATACATTCCTTCAAGATTTCACAAAAACAAACAAAAAAAAAAACAGATCAGCATGTATACAGTGAGTCAGTATGGCCTTGGCATCTGGGAAGGGAGTCTTATCGAAGAAGTATGTAGCACTGACATCCCAGGAAGGGAGGCATTTAATCTTTATTTTTTAAAAGGACATTCTTTACTTCAGGTACCCTTTTCTTTAATGATTAAAGCAGATGTACAATGTATGTTTGATAGGCTACAAACAGGCGGTTTTAGCTAGCATAAAATTCAAGTTAAATCCTGTATAAGCTAGAATGACTGCCTCATAACTCAATATGTGAAAATTTCTTCCATCACATTTATATATAGAATCATTATAATATATGGTCTTTTGTATTTGGCTTCTTCCACTTAGCATATTTTCAAGATTCATGAGTGTTGTGTCATGTATTACATTTTGGATAACACCACATTTTGTTCATCCATTCTCATGGACTTTCGGGTTGTTTCCACTTTTTGGGTATTATGAATAATGCTACTGTGTACAAGTTTTTGTGTTGACATATGCTTTCCATTCCTAGAAACCTTGTTTCATATTGTTACCAAGCCCAAGCTCCTTCTGCTCATCGCACAACAGGCCAATAAAGCGGGAGAGGAGTTGTTGCAACAAGGAATAACGATTTTAATGGGAAAGCTAACAGACCGAGAATACGGCAGACTAGCGTCTCAAAAATCCACCTTACCTCAGTCCGAATTCGGGCTCCTTTTATATACCAGAGGGGGGAGGGGGCGGGGCCACTGTGGCACCGACCAATGGCTGAGCGGGGCTGCTACAGCTCGCGCCTGCCTCTCAGGTCTCACACCCTGAGTAGAGAGGTGCGACCCCAGAAAGCCGCCAGGTCTGAAGAAGTACCAGGTTGCTCCAGCAACGTCGTCCTCCAGGTCTAGGTGAAGCGAGGCGCAGAAGCCGCTGAGACCCCGGTGGCCACGTGGAGGCTGTTGACACACCCTTTCCTGGGATCGCTGTCTGAGGCGGCGGGCCCCCTGGGCTCAACCCGCGGCTGGCCTCACCGGTCAGTTCATGACTGATGACGTGGCCTGGGAGCGGGTGTCCCCAGGGCGGAGCTCCCGCCCGCCTGCCCGCTTGCGCAGTGGGTGGCCGGTAGGTGCGGGGCCAGGCCGGTGGGCTAGGCCCAGCCGGAGCGCGGAGAGGAGCAGCGGAGCAGCCCCTGCCCCAACCGCGCAGCCGCCGGCGCCAGAGAGGGAGGAGGAGAGGGCCCGTCACAGTTTGGGTTCGGGCTGGGGAGGCCGCTATTACAATATGGTAATTATATGATTAACTTTTTGAGGAATGGCCAAACTTTACCACAGCTGCTATATACCACGTTACATTCCCACTAGCCGTGTGTGAGGGTTCCAGTTTTCTACATTCTTGCCAACACTTACTTTCCGTTTAAAAAATTAAAATGTTTTTAAAATTATAGCCCTCTTAGTGGGTAAATGGTTTCTCATTGTGGTTTTGGTTTAAATTTCCCTAACAGCTATGTTGAGCATCTTTTCATGTGCTTGTTGGCCATTTGTATAATTTCTTTGGAGAAATGTCTATAGATCCTTTTGCCCTTTATTTTATTGGTTTGTCATTTTGTTGTTGAGTTGTAAGAGTTCTTTGTTCGTTCATAACGTGAAATCCTTATCAGACATATGATTTGAAAATGTTTTCCATTCTATGACTTGTCTTTTCACATTTTTGTCCTTTGATGCTCAAAAGTTTTGATTTTGATGAAGCCCAATTAATGTATATTTTCTTCTGGTGTCATATCTAAGAATGCATTGCCGAATCCAGGTTATGAAGATTTACCTATGTTTTCTTCTAAGAGTTTATTGTTTTAGCTCTTACTTTTGGGTGTTTGATCCATTTTTAATTAATTTTTGTATATATTGTGAGGTAAGAGTCCAACTTTATTCTTTTGCATGTGCCTGTTACCAGACCCTCTCCAGATTCTTGGACAGCAATACCATAGAAATTTCACTCCCACAAGGCTCTTAGGTAAGCAAAGCTTTTTATTAAAAGGATAGTTTGTGCACAGGGGAGAAGGCAGAAAAGAGTGCCAACTCCCCAAGGACTTTCAGGGAACAGGTTTTAAAGCGAGTGTGAGGGAGGGGGCAGCAGGTGCCCGATCAGCTTGTGCTCGATTCTCAGATTGGTTGGCATCAAGATGAAGTTTCAAGAATCATCAACCGTCAACTGGTGTGGGGGTCTATGCACTTGCGGTCAGCAGTTTTCATCTGGTGGGGATCTGCCTCCTGCAAAAACAACTTGCGAATGTCTGCCAGGCCTTTATCTATATCTTTCAGGGAACTGGAAAGCTTTAGGCACTTTGTTTTAAGGGATCTGTGAAGCCTGCTTGCGCAAGGTCATTCCCTGGGTCCTTTTCAAAAATGGCTGTACTCTTGTCTTCCAGTCTCACGCCTATTTAGTTGTTTAAGCACTGTTTGTTCAAAAGACTGTTATTTATCGTTGAAAATCAATTGACCATAGATGTACGGGCTTATTTTTGGATTCTCAATTCTATTTCATTAGATTAAGATATATCTATGCTTCTGCCAGTACCAAACTGCTTTGATTACTGTCACTTTTGTAGAAAGTATTGAAATCAGGAAGTGTGAGACCTCAAACTTTGTTCTTCTTTTTAAAGAAATTTTTGGCTATCCAGGGTTCCCTGCAATTCTATATGAATTTTAGGATCAGTGTGTGCATTTCTGCAAAAAAGGCAGCTGGGAATTGACTGACTCTGTAGATCAGTTTCGGGAGTACTGCAATGCTAACAATATTGAATTTTTCATGAACATGGGCTGTCTTCATTTATTTAGGTCTTCTTTAATTTCTCTTCCCCCAGTTTTATTGAGGTATAATTGACAAATAAAATTGTACTATATTTAAAGTGTACAACATGATGATTTGATATATGTATACCTTGTGAAAGAATTCCCACATTCAAGTTCATTAGCATATCAATCACTTCACAAAGTTGCCCCCTCTCCTTTTTTTGGTAAGAACACTTACAATTTACTCTCTTAGCAAATTGCAATTATACAATACAGTGTTATCAACTATAGTCACCATGTTTTACATTAGATCCTCAGAACTTATTCATCTTATAACTGAAAGTTTGTACTTTTTTGCCAACCTCTCTCCATCTCTCTCACCCCTTAGCCATGGCAACCTAGAGATTACATTTAATCTATAGATGACTTTGGGCAGTAGGAACATTTTAACAATAACTCTTCTGATCCATGAACATGGGATAGCTTTCCATTTATTTGTGTATTCAATTTCTTTCATTAATATCTTGTTTTCAGTGAATACATCTTTCACTTTAAATTTACTCCTTAAGTATTTTATTATTTTTGATGCTTTTGTGAATGGGATTGTTTTTTGTCTCCTTGTTGAACCTGTCATTTTGTTCTTGTATTGTCTTCCTGATTTCATTAAATTGTTTACGTGTTCTCTTGAGCTCTCTGAACATCTTTTGAATAATTATTTTGAATCCTTTGCCAGGCAATTAAACTATCTCCATTTGTTTGGGGTCAGTTACTGGAAGTTTGCTATGTTCCTTTGGAGATGTCATGTTTCCCCAATTCTTTGTGACCCTGGTAGTCTTGTGTAGGTGTCTGCACAACTGAAGGAATAGTCACCTCTTCCAGACTTTATGGACTGACTCTGGTAATGAAAGACCTTCTGTGGGTGGGAGCATGCTGGAGTCTGTTGTGACTCTGTATCTAGTGGCGCAGGCTGCCAAGGGCAGGGGCATGTGGCAGCTCTGGGTCCAGGGTGGGGGTGGGGGCATGATGTCTCTCTCAGTCAGGCCACAGGGGTCCACAGCATTGACAACTATGTGGTCCTTGGTGAGCATAGTGGGGTATCTGCAATGGCTACAAGGGCTATTGGGGTCCTTGTGGTGCCTCCAGGTCCAGAGGCTACACACAAGGGCAGGCAGCAGTGGCATGGAGCTGGTTGTGGTGTGTACATACCACCAACTGGTGCCTAAGTAATAGCAGAGGCTGGTTGTGGATACACACACAGTGGTAGGGGCCAGGGCCAGGAACAAGGGCCAGGGCCACGTGAGGGTACACAGGCAGCTTCAGAGGCCCTGGATGTTGGTGTATGTACATTCTGTGCCTGCAGGATCTCACATCAGACATGCACAGCAATGGAGGCTTAATGGGGATCTAGCTGGCTGGGTGCAGGTGCAGTTTATGGGGACAGCTGCAGGTGAGCCTAGTGGTGCAGGCCAGTGACAGGAGATAAGGCCAGAGCTGAGCCCTCAGGCAGCTGTGGGGGCCCCAGCTGTCAGTGTGCAATTCCATGGCTGCAGGATATTGCTACAGGTATGCACACTGCCTTAGAGGCTGGTGATGGGAATCTACTATTATTGTATTGCTGTCTACTTCTCCCTTCAGTTCTTTAAATATTTGCTTTATATAGGTGCTCTGAGGTAGGGTACATAAATATTTATAAATGTTGTATCCTCTTAGTTAATTGATCCCTTTATCATTATTTTTTTGGAATTTTGTTTTTTTTTATACACCAGGTTCTTATTAGCTATCTATTTTATACTTATTAGTGTATATATGTCAATCCCAATCTCCCAGTTCATCCCACCACCACCCCTCCCCTGCTTTCCCCCCTTGGTGTCCATACGTTCGTTCTCTACATCTGTGTCTCTATTTCTGCCTTGCAAACCGGTTCATCTGTACCATTTTTCTAGATTTCACATATACGCGTTAATATACTTCCTTCCAGAGGAAGCAGCATTTAACTTAAGACCTAAAGTCTTGAGAGTTTGTCAGGCAAAGAGTGAGGGAAGGGAGCTCCAGGCTGAGGGAACAGCATGTGCAAAGGCTTGGAGAAGCAAAGGAGCCTGGCAGATTTGAGGAACTGAGAGGCCAGTGTGGTTGGAACTCAGAGGTGGAGTTGAGGGCAGGGTGTGGTGCAAGACAAGGCTGGTGAGGTCCACAGGGACAGACCAGCAGGGCCTTCCCAGCCATGTTAAGGGCAAGTTAATGATTCTGGGCACAGCTTGGCCTCCAATGCCATCCCACACCACCTTTCATCTGCTTTTCTGGGTCAAGCCCTCTGACCCCAGAATTGCTCTCTACCCATGACTTTCCCTCCAGTCAAGAATTTTCTCAACCATTGCAAGGGTCTCTTGTCATCACTTCCCAAGAAATTCAATTCCTGGGGGACCAAATTCTGGCTCTCCCAGGAAGCATTTGTCAAGGTCTCAGGTACCATCAGGTAGCCCACGTTATGTTGGAATATTTACTAAGTGGAAGAGTGAGTGTTATTATCCCCATTTTATAGATAACAAAACTGAGGTTTGGAGAGATAAAGCACACACAGTTATCTCTACACTCTTTTTATTATTTTTTATATTTTGCGGTACGCAGGCCTCTCACTGTTGTGGCCTCTCCCATTGCGGAACACAGGCTCTGGACGCGCAGGCTCAGCGGCCATGGCTCACGGGCCCAGCTGCTCTGGCATGTGGGATCTTCCCGGACTGGGGCACAAACCCGCGTCCCCTGCATCAGCAGGCGGACTCTCAAACACTGTACCACCAGGGAAGCCCTCTACACTCTTTTGACACCTCATTTCTCCCCAGTATTCCCCAGAATTTGGGAAGCTACATGGTCTGGCTGTTAGGATTCTATGACTCTGATTCTGACATGTCAGAGAGGATGCTAAGGTTTAGAGAAACATGGAGATTTCAGGGTTCTAAAATTCCACAGTTCTAAGCCTTAGCGCTCCAATAAACCAGGTTCCTGACGTGTGCTAGCTAGTTCAAGCCTGGAGAGGCAGGCACCACCCATGAGCCCTTTTCCACCCGGTCTCCTGGGTCCCACCTCACAGACCAGCCAAAGGATGCGATCTGGGCACCCCCTGATGGCCAGGAGAGGATGGGAAGGAACGGGATAGTCGGGAGCCTTACACCCGAGGGCAATGTTCTGGGGCAGAGGCCGGAGTTGAGAGAAGGCGGAGAGTTCCAGGTCCCGCCGCAGAGCAGACCTCCTGCGTGGCAGACAGCCCAAGTGAGCTACAGTGGGGGACCCCGGGAGCCATGGGGTGCATGCGTGATGCCAT
This sequence comes from Lagenorhynchus albirostris, assembly GCF_949774975.1. Taxonomy (NCBI): domain Eukaryota; kingdom Metazoa; phylum Chordata; class Mammalia; order Artiodactyla; family Delphinidae; genus Lagenorhynchus; species Lagenorhynchus albirostris. The sequence continues at coordinate 66,235,558 of NC_083109.1, forward strand.
CTGGAGGCGCTGGAGAACCTGACTGCAGAGGAGTTCAAGAAGTTCAAGACGAAGCTGCTTTCAGTGCCGCTGCATGAAGGCTATGCACGCATGCCACGGGGGACGCTGCTACCCACGGATGCTGTGGACCTCACCGACAAGCTTGTCAGCTACTATCTGGAGGCGTATGGTGCCGAGCTCACGGCGCTCGTGCTTCGCGACATGGGCATGCAGGAGACCTGGGGCAAGGGGGAGCTCACCTCCTCCACCCTCCGCGCAGAGGTCCAGATCAGTATGCCCTCATCTGTACCCTCCTCCCAACCCGAACATTTGCCTCTCCCCGCGCTTTCGCTTCCTGTTCCTCCTACCCTTTAATAAAAGCTTCTCCTGCTGGGGAGGCTTGGTACTGACCTTGGCTTCCGGACCAGGAGATCCCTGACCCCAGAAAGACTTGGAGACACCACTTAACATTTTCTTACAGGCCCTAGAACCGTGCCAACCGAGATGAAGTCCCCTCGCCAGACAGCAGCCAAGTAAAGCCTTCAACACCCAACCTCACCTACCTGGGCACCTCACCAGCCCCGCCCCACTGCACCCCTGCACAGCCTAAATCTGTTGTCCCAAGGCCAAGAGCACCCAGCGAGCGCAAAGCTAGGCCAACCCTCCCCACCCACCTACTCACACACCTCCAGGGCCCGAGCCTGGTTGGGAGGAGAAAGGGAGACAAAGTTAAACCCATCCCACTATATGTAGAGTCCCAGTGGCATGCCCACCTTGAGCCCCACCGCTTAGGGTTGCATTCAGGGCAATTTCTGAAGAAAGCCTAGTGTTCAAGAGGGACAGGCTCCAGCACCCACCCTGGTCCCAGCTCATCCCCTCTCTCCCTCCCGCCCCAGCACTGCACTTTGTGGAGCAGCATCGGGCGACCCTCATTGCACACGTCACAGACATGGATGGGGTGCTGGACGCCCTGTACGGGAAGGTCCTGACAGAGGAGCAGTACCAGGCAGTGCGGGCGGAGCGCACCAATCCTACCAAGATGAGGAAGCTCTTCAGCTTTGCTCCAGCCTGGAGCCTGACCTGCAAGGACCTACTCCTCCAGGCCCTGAGGGACACCCAGCCCTACCTGGTGGTCGACCTGGAGCAGAGCCGAGGCATCTTCCCCAGCAGCGGTCCCACAGACAACCCCTGGCTGTTCCAGCCATCTTACCTGGAGTCTCTGATTTTTTTTATACACGATATATGAAAAACCAGCTTGTACTTGGTGTGTTTCCTACTTCCAGCCTGGAAGCACATGCGGAGCTGAGCTACACATCCAAGCCCCACAGAGGCTCAGGTGAAGCTCTAGTTTCCGCCTGTTCCTGGGGCAGCAGGCTCCCCAGACACTTCATCCTTCCTGCCTCAGTCACCATGGAATAGTCCCTCACCATTTTGTGGCTCCTTCAATGCCACCCCAGAGGGTCTGCCTTGAGACCTGTGAATACAACTTAGCCTTGTGGCCAAGGTCTAAAAATTAAAATAGAGGTATGTACAAGGGGCCTGGAACTGTGGGAGGCCATATTTGACAGATGCATTTAGAAACAGACTCGTCTACCAAGCTTCTCAATCTCTCACTTTTTCATAGGAAAAAAAATTTGCAAAATGAGAGCAATTTTCAGGGAAAGTGACAAGAGTATCATCTAAACAGGACAGAAGAGCACAAGCCACCGAGTGTCCCTAGGGCTCCTTCTGGCACGGACACCAGCAGGCGTCACTCCTCCCTCTGCTCCCTCCCACCTAGTGCAAGAGGGGTTATAGGTCACACTTTGCCCAGAAAACATGCCAACCACAAAAGCAGAACTTTAGGAAATGAGTTCTAGTAGCTGTTCCTTCTCTTGATGGAATTGTGCCAACAAAAGAAAATACGGACATTTATTTCCAGAAAACAGCACTTAAGGGGCCTTTCCAGAGGCTGTTAGGGAACCAGGATCCTAGGACCACTTCCTGAGTACATTTTGCACCCAAATTCTTTCTGGCTTAGAAGGGGCGGATGCAAAGCAACAGGCAGGCCCCAAGGAGGCCAGTTATCCTATCCTTAGGAGTCAGATCATCAGACTCAGGGATCCAGGTATGAGGGTGCAAGGTGTACCATTCACAATGATACACCAGTGCAGAATGAACAAAGCTGTATGAAGGCTTCACTTGGAATACCCTCCCTAAACACAAGAATTAGCAAATGTAGTTTTTATTCCCCGCCTCCCTACACACACACACACACACACACACACACACACACACACACACACACACACACACACACACACACACACACACAGACAGAGTCTGTGTAACATTTCCCTATTCTGATGACCAGATCACCAGAGCAACAGGAGAGAACAAGTAATTTGCTGTAGGAGGAAGCTACCAACAAGCTAAGCTAATGACCACTGTCAAGGCTACACAGTCACATGGGACTGCTCCTAATGTCATTTAGGACTCCAGGAGGAAAGCTGAGCTTCCCCCAAATCGGGATCCAGCCCCAATACTGAGGATCCCCTGGGCTTATCTTCTTTAGTCAGCCACCCCATAAAATAAATGCTGATGTTCCCCATTTCACCCTCAGCCCTTTCCTACCAAGTCTTCTTAAATCTTATAAACCAAGCCTTATTCAATCCCTGAGATGTGTTTGTTCACTTACGTTCTGCAAGGACCTTACCATTTCCCAAACTGAAGTTGTCTTCCTTTTACTACCCCTGTATCTCGACATATGGCAACAGCAGCAGCCTAACCAGAAAATAAGAAATCCTAGCCTGTTCCAGAAAGCCCAGATTTAGTCAGTCTTCCAGCTTATATCCAAACACCTTCCTTTTCAACTTCACTACCCCCATCTGGCTTATGCCTTCATGTCTTACCCACAACAGGCTTCCTGATCTCCCTGCTTCTAGTCAACCACCTTCAAGGTCCTGAGTGATCAAAACTGATGATGGAAATGGACTCCCTTCTAACACTAGGACACCTAAGCCCCTCTTCCAGCCTGATCCTGAATGATCCATCCAACCTCTCCTACCTTCCTTTTCACCTACACCTGGATCCCAACACTACTTACACCCCATGCCCTAGCACACATTGGTCCCTTAACTCTGGACACCTTGAAACCCATCTGTCCTAGCATGCCCACAGGTGGCCTTCCTCTGGTCTCCAGTGGCATTTTCACCTACTGTCCCTGTGGGAGAGCAAACCATATTGTCATGTCTATTTTCACACAAGACCCTCCCATTAGAGTAAGCCCCATAAAAAGACATATTTTCCACCTCTGTACAGTGCCTTGCATGTGAAAAATAATAAACAGCAGTTCCTGTGTATGTCTAGTGTCTGACAGAGGATTTCTTCAAAAACTTCACAGGAACCCAGTGCTTCTCATGAGATGGAGCCATAACTAACACTTCCCTGCACAGCAGATGCTCAAACAGAGCAGCTACAAAAACCAGGGCAGGCCTGAGGCAAAAGGTATGGTTCTAAGAAACAGCTCCACTAAGTTGAAAGACTTCTTGGGGGCTTTATTTTTCCTTTTTATTGGAGGGGGAGGAAGGGCGAGGCTCAGAGTTCTACCAGCCGCAGCATACTGGTTAAGGACACAACTTCTGCAGCCAAAGGATAGATTCAAATCCCTGCTCCACTTCACTCACGAGTTATGAGACTTAAGGGCAGTTTGTACCTAAGCATCCCCATCTATAAAGTACGGACAACAGGACACAGCTCATCACCTAACAGCAGATGCCCACAGTGAGCACACATTAGTGTCAACAGTGATCTCCAGGATGCTTTTGTTTGTTTGTTTGTTTGTTTGTTTTTTGCAGTATACGGGCCTCTCACTGTTGTGGCCTCTTCCGTTGCGGAGCACAGGCTCTGGACACACAGGCTCAGCGGCCATGGCTCACGGGCCCAGCCGCTCCGCGGCATCTGGGATCTTCCCGGACCGAGGCACAAACCCGTGTCCCCTGCATTGGCAGGCGGACTCTCAACCACTGCGCCACCAGGGAAGCCCTCCAGGATGTTTTTGTTCCTAGCTGCTCAATGGCTTAGGCTCCTCAGTGGCCCTCAATCTGAAACAATCACCATTTTCTGCCCAAACCTCTAAGCATCACAAGACTGAAAAAAGAACAAGCAGATCTATACCCAATGTTCACTGGGCCTGTGCTAATTAGAACAAAAACCCATATGCAAGACCCAGCCTTCCGTGAGTGACCTTTTTCTTAGCTCCTGGCTCAAATTGTCTACACAGAAAGCTTTATACCAAATCACTTACCCCTTCACAGAGAAGGTGGGGGGAATGAGCAGAAGAGGAGTCTCTGCAGAACTTCAGAGCATGGCTCTAAAAGTGTGCTGCTGAAACAGCAACATCACCAGAGAGCTTGCACCCCACCAAGACCTACACATGGAATTAGAACCCACCTGCTAACCATACTTCCAAGTGATTCAGGTACGTATTCAACTTAGACACACAACGCTACAGGGAGGATCTGGCTCTGCCACCTCAGTTAGACTGCGACAGGTTTGCAGAAGCCTTCTTACATGGGGATTTGCCTTGCTTTTCACTCAGGGAAAGAGTACACAGGATGGCCCTGCTTCCCCTCAAATTCTGGAAAAAAATAAAATAAAACAAATAAAAAACAGCCATCAGGCTAGATCTAACAGACAGGTTCTTACCGTGAGCAGGCTGCAGTGAGGCCCTAAGGATCCTGCAGAAACAGCTACAGAAAATCAGCGCAGTTGTGCAACACTGCCACCCTGAGGTGCATGTGCAAGACGCCACCTAGAAAGCCTGGCTCCCGCTCCCTTCATTTCTTCTTCCCATACCCACCCCACCCCACCCTCCTTGACATTCTCTACCTGCAATTGCCTAAGCTTGGTTCCCCGCTACACGCAAGGAACCCCCAATCTTCGACCCTATAGGCCAAGCTCCCTTCCTGTCTCCAGTCCCCAAACTAGTGGCTCTCAATCATCCTTCCTGTTAAAGGAGCCCTTCTTGCTAGCACTATAACCCCAAGGTTTAAGGCTAAGGCCACAATCCAAGGAGCTGAGAGAGCACAATCCATCCACAGAGCACTATTCCCAGACCCAAACTCCTGACATCCGTCTGTTCCTGCCTCAAGCATATTAGGAATTTTAGTATGGCTGCACAGGTCCCGGGCCTGAGCCCCGCGTCCGCCAAAGCCTGTGAGGGTCCCGCGGTCCCAACGGACCCGAGCACCAGCCCTCCCCCGTCCAAGCCTCTGTGGTGGCCCATGGGCCGCCCCTGACAAAGCCTCCTCCGGCCACATGGGTCCAGGCGGGCCAAGTGCCACCACCCTCCAAAGCCTCCTCTGGCTGTCCCAGCCCCTGTGGACACACCTGTGGAAGCCTGCGCCCACCTGGCCTACACGAGCATGTGTGCTCCAGGCCAGGTTCAGGAGCAGATGCTGGTAAAAGGAACACATGCAGAGGTGGGGCTGACACAGCAGGTCCAGAGACCTACCTAGAGGTCTCAGAGGGCCTCCCAGGGAGGCGAGGATTGGATGTAGCTCACTGAAGGCGCAAGGACACTGATAGCAGAGGCACCAGGGAATTTTTCATTTTTTCAATTTTATTTTATTTTTTGTTGCTATCCTCTTTCGTTTTATCATTGCTTCATTTTTATTTTTTTCCAATATATTTTTTATTTTTATTTTTTATTCTGTTATTGTTCTGCTCTTTTCCACTTGTTGTCTGTTTTTTGTTTTCTCGGTGGTGGTGGTTTGTTCTTTTGATATTTTTGTGTTGTTTTCTTTCATTTTGTTATTTTTTTGCTTTTTATCTTTTGTTTGTTTTTGTCATTTTAGTGTTTGTCTTTTCTCTTAGCTTTTCTTTTAGTTTGTTTTTTTATTTTGTATTATTGTTTGTTTTCTGTTTAGTTTCATTTCTATTACTGGTTATGGTTTGGGGGCCTTCTTGTTTGTTTGGGTGTTGTGTTTTTTCCTAACCATGTTGTTTTGTTGTTGTTGGTTGCTTTTTGTTTGCTTGGATTTGTTTTTGTTATTTGTCTCAGGTTTTGTGTTCTCTTTTTTTAGTTTGGTTGGTTTTGTTTTTATTATTTGCCTTGGGCTTTGTCTATTTTAGGGTTTTTCTGTTTGTTTGTTTGGTTTTTGCCACACCTTGTTGCTTGTGGGGTCTTGGTTCCCAGGCCGGGGGTCAGGCCTGAGCCCCTGTGGTGGGAGCACCGAGTCTGAGCCACTGGACTACCAGAGAACTTCAGGCCCGAGGAAATATTAATTGGTGTGAGCTCTCCCAGAGGTCCTCATCTCGGCACCAAGATCCAGCTCCACCCAACTGCCTGCAAGCTCCAGTGCTGGACGCCTCGGATCAAACAACCAGCAAGACAGGAACACAGCCACGCCCATCAACAAAAACAAGACGACAGAGAAACGTGTTACAGATGAAGGAGCAAGGTAAAAACCTGTTAGACCAAATAGAAGAGGAAATAGGCAATCTACCTGAAAAAGAATTCAGAGTGATGATGGTAAAGATGATCCACAGTCTCAGAAATAGAATGGAGGCATGGATTGAGAAAATATAAGAAATGTTTAACAAGGACATAGAACTAAAGAACAAACAAATGGTGAGGAACAACACAATAACTGAAATGAAAAATACACTAGAAGTAATCAATAGCAGAATAACTGAGGCAGAAGAATGAATAAGTGAGCTGGAGGACAGAATGGTGGAAATAACTGCCGAGGAACAGAATAAAGAAAAAAGAATGAAAAGAAATGACTGTCTCAGAGACTTCTGGGAAACAGTTAATGCACCAACTTTCGAACTATAGGGGTCCCAGAAGAAGAATAGAAAGAGAAAGGGTCTGAGAAAATATTTGAAAAGATTATAGTCAAAAACAGCCCTAACATGGGAAAGGAAATAGCCACCCAAGTTTAAGAAGCACAGAGAGTCCCATACAGGATAACCCTAGGAGAAACACACCAAGATACATATTAATCAAACTAACCAAAATTAAAGTCAAAGAAAAAATATTAAAAGCAGCAAGGGAAAAGCAACAAATGACATACAAGGGAATCCCGATAAGGTTATCAGCTGATTTTTCGGCAGAAACTCTGCAGGTCGGAAAGGAGTGACAGGATATATTTAAAGTGTTGAAAGGGAAAAATCTACAACCAAGATTACTCAACCTGGCAAGGATCTCATTCAGATTTGATGAAGAAATCAAAAGCTTTACCAACAAGCAAAAGTTAAGAGAATTTAGCACCACCAAACCAGCTGTACAACAAATGCTAAAGAAACTTCTCCAGGCAGGAAACACAAGAGAAGAAAAAGACCTACAAAAAGAAACCCCAAACAGTTAAGAGAATGGTAATAGGAACATACATATCAATAATTCCCTTAAATGTAAATGGATTAAACAATCCAACCAAAGACACAGACTGGATGAATGGATACGAAAACAACACCTATATGTACGCTGTCTACAAGAGTCCCACTTCAAACCTAGGGACACATACAGACCGAAAGTAAGGGAATGGAAAAAGATATCTCATGCAAATGGAAATCAAAAGAAAGCTGCAGTAGCAATACTCATATAGGACAATACAGACTTTAAAATAAAGACTATTACAAGACACAAGGAAGGACACTACACAATGATCAAGGGATCAATCCAAGAAGATATGACAATTGTAAATATCTACGCACCCAACATAGGAGCACTTCAATACGTAAGGCAAATGCTAACAGCCATAAAAGGGGAAATCCACAGTAACACAATAATACTAGGGGAATTTAACACCCCACTTTCATCAATGGACTGATCATCCAAACAGAAAATAAATAATGAAACACAAGCTTTTTTTTTTTTTAATTTAACTTTATTTATTTATTTTTTGGCTACATTGGGTCTTCGTTGCTGCCCGCATGCTTTCTCTAGTTGGGGCGAGTGGGGTCACTCTTCCGTGCAGTGTGCAGGTGTCTCATTGCAGTGGCTTCTCTTGTTGCGGAGCACGGGCTCTAAGGCACATGGCTTCAGTAGTGTGGCACATGGGTTCTACAGTGCAGGCTCAGTAGTTGTGGCGCATGGGCTTAGTTGCTCCGTGGCATGTGGGATCTTCCCGGACTAAGGCTCGAACCTGTGTCCCCTGCACTGGCAGGCAGATTCTTAACCACTGTGCCACCTGGGAAACCCCAAGAAACACAAGCTTTAAATGACACATTAGACCAGATGGACTTAATCAATATTTATAGGACATTCCATCTAAAAACAACAGAATAGAAATTCTTCTCAAGTGCACACAGAACATTCTCCAGGATAGATCACATCTTGGGTCACAAATCAAGCCTCAGTAAATTTAAGAAAATTGAAATCATATCAGGCATCTTTTCTGACCACAACGCTATGAGACTAGATATCAATTACAGGAAAAAAAACTGTAAAATATACAAACACATGGAGGCTAGACAATATGCTACTAGGGAACCAAGGAATCACTGAAGAAATCAAAAATGAAATCAAAATACACCTAGAAACAAATGACAATGAAAGCACGATGACCCAAAACCTATGGGATGCGGCAAAAGCAGTTCTAAGAGGGAAGTTTATAGCAATATAATCCTACCTCAAGAAACAAGAAACATCTCAAATAAACAACCTAACGTTACACCTAAAGCAATTAGAGAGAGAAGAACAACAACAACAAAAAAAAACCCAAGGTTAGTAGAAGGAAGGAAATCATAAAGATCAGAGCAGAAATAAATGAAATAGAAACAAAGAAAACAACAGCAAAGATCAATAAAACTAAAAGCTGGTTCTTTGAGAAGATAAACAAAATTGATAAACCTTTAGCCACACTCATCAAGAAAGAGGGAGAGGACTCAAATCAACAAAATAAGAAATGAAAAAGGAGAAGTTACAACAGACACTGCAGAAATACAAAGCAACCTAAGATACTACTACAAGCAACTATATGCCAATAAAATGGACAACATGGAAGAAATGGACAAATTCTTAGAAAGGTATAACCTTCCAAGACTGAACAAGGATGAAATAGAAAATATGAACAGACCAATCACAAGTAATAAAATTGAAACTGTAATTAAAAATCTTCCAATAAACGAAAGTCCAGGACCAGATGGCTTCACAGGTGAATTATATCATTTAGAGAAGAGCTAACAGCCATCCTTTTCAAACTCTTCTAAAAAACTGCAGAGGAAGGAACACTCCCAAACTCATTCTACAAGGCCACCATCACCCTGATACCAAAACCAGACAGACATACTACAAAAGAAGAAAATTACAGACCAATATCACTGATTAATATGGATGCAAAAATCCTCAACAAAATACTAGCAAACAGAATCCAACAACACATTAAAAGGATCATACATCATGATCAAGTGGGATTTATCCCAGGGATGTAAGGATTCTTCAATATATGCGAATCAATCAGTGTGATACACCATATTAACAAATTGCATAATAAAAACCATATGATCATCTCATAGATGCAGAAAAAGCTTTTGACAAAATTCAACACCCAGTTATGATAAAAACTCTCCAGAAAATGGGCATAGAGGGAACCTAACTCAACATAATGAAGGCCATATACGACAAGCCCACAGCAAACATCATTCTCAAAGGTGAAAAACTGAAAGGATTTCCACTAAGATTAGGAACAAGACAAGGATGTCCACTCTCGCCACTATTATTCAGCAGTTTTGGAAGTCCTAGCCATGGCAATCAGAGAAGAAAAAGTAACAAAAGGAATACAAATTGGTAAAGAAGAAGTACAACTGTCACTTTTTGTAGATGACATGATACTATACATAAAGAATCCTAAAGATGTCACCAAAAAACTGCTAGAGCTAATGAATGAATTTAGTAAAGTTGCAGGATATAAAATTAATGTACAGAAATCTCTTGCAGTCCTATACACTAATGATGAAAAATCTGAAAGAGAAATTAAGGAAACACTCCCATTCACCATTGCAACAAAAAGAATAAAATACCTAGGAATAAACCTACCTAAGGACGTAAAAGACCTGTACTCAGAAAACTGTAAGACAGTGATGAAAGAAATCAAAGATGACACAAACAGATGGAGAGATATACCATGTTCTTGGATTGGAAGAATCAATATTGTGAAAATGACTATACTACCCAAAGCAATCTACAGATTGAATGCAATCCCTATCAAACTACCAATGGCATTTTTTACAGAACTAGAACAAAAAATCTTAAAATTTGTATGGAGACACAAAAGACCCTGAATAGCAAAAGGCAATCTTGAGGGAAAAAAACGGAGCTGGAGGAATCAGACTCCCTGACTTCAGACTATACTACAAAGCTACAGCAATCAAGACAATGCGGTCCTGACAAAAAACAGAAATATAGATCAAAGGAACAGGATAGAAAGCCCAGAGATAAACCCACACACCTATGGTCAACTAATCTTTAACAAAGGAGGCCAGGATATACAATGGAGAAAAGACAGTCTCTTCAATAAGTGGTCCTGGGAAAACTGGACAGCTACATGTAAAAGAATGAAATTAGAACACTCCCTAACACCATACACAAAAAGAAACTCAAAATGTATTAGAGACCTAAATGTAAGACCGGACACTATAAAACTCTTCGAGAAAAACATAGGCAGAACACTCTTTGACATAAATCACAGCAAGATCTTTTTTGACCCACCTCCTAGAGTAATGGAAATAAAAACAAAAATAAACAAATGGGACCGAATGAAACTTAAAAGCTTTTGCACAGCAAAGGAAACTATAAACAAGATGAAAAGACAAACCTCACAATGGGAGAAAATATTTGCAAATGAATCTCCAAAATATATAAACAGCTCATGCAGCTCAATGTTAAAAACACAAACAACCCAATCAAAAAATGGGCAGAAGATCTAAATAGACATCTCTCCAAAGAAGACATACAGGTGGCAAAGAGGCACATGAAAAGCTGCTCAACATCACTCATTATTAGAGAAATGCAAATCAAGACTACATGAGGTATCACCTCACACAGGTTAGAATGGGCATCATCAGAAAATCTATAAACAACAAATGCTGGAGAGGGTGTGGAGAAAAGGGAACCCTCTTGCACTGTTTGTGGGAATGTAAATTGATATAGCCACTATGGATAACAGTATGGAGGTTCCTTAAAAAACTAAAACTAGAATTACCATATGATCCAGCAATCCTACTACAGGGCATAACCCAGAGAAAACCATAATTCAAAAAGACACATGCACCCCAATGTTCACTGCAGCACTATTTACAATAACCAGGGTATGGAAGCAACCTAATTTCCCATTGACAGACGAATGGATAAAGAAGAAATGGTCCATATATACAATGGAATATTACTCAGCCATAAAAAGGAACGAAATTGGGTGATTTATAGAGATGTGGATGGACCTAGAGACTGTCATACAGAGTGGAGTAAGTCAGAAAGAGAAAAACAAATATCATATATTAACACACATATGTGGAATCTAGAAAAATGGTACAGATGAACCGGTTTGCAAGGCAGAAATAAAGACACAGACGTAGAGAACAAACGTATGGACACCAAGGGGGGAAAGTGGGGGAGAGTGGTAGGATTAAAAAATAAAAGAAAAGTACTGGAGACAGAGATTTGTATGCCATGTTAATCAATTTGAACTTTATCCTGAAAAACATGGGAAATCATTGAAAAAGTTTAAGCAGGTGGGTGACTTGATCAGCAAAATGTTTCGCAAACTTCACTCATTATAACACCTTCATGATTTTTGCCTTAACTTCATATCACCTGTAGTTAATTTACTTAATGTTGTTCAAACTAACCTTTTATTCTTTTACAAACATATGTCAAGAGGAAACTCATTACCACCATTGCTTGCCATAATAAATATTCAAAATAAATATATAACTATTAAAGTAGAACAATGTTCATTTATGTACCAACTTTAAATCATCTCATGCACCACTATGTAAATCTACCACAGTTTTGTGCCAGAGTCTTAAGATCTGTTTGTTTGTTTTAATATATTTTGGCCACACCACCCGTGGCTTGCGGGATCTCTGTTCCTGACCAAGGATTGAACCCATGACAGCGCAGAATCTTAACCACTAGGCCACCAGGGAACTCCTGCCGGATTCTTAATGACCGGGTCTTAGATGTCACCTGGAATCTCCTGTTAGAGAACCACTTGTAAGTGTGAAGAAATTCGGACACAGGCCGAGGGCATAAATTTTGTCTATGCTCTGTAACGCCTAAAACCAGCCCTTATGAAATTTTAATGTGCATACGAATCACCTCGGGACCTTGTAAAACTCAGATTTTGATCCATTATGTAATCTGAAGATTCTGCATTTCTAACAAACCCCTAAATGACATTAATGTTGGTTTCCCAACCACGCAACGTTTCAAGGTACGAGATTATACTTCCCTGAAGGGGAGGGACCGTGCTTTAACCTTTAGTATAGTGTCTGGCACAGGCAACTTATTAGCTAACACTCGTTGAAGACAGCATAGAATTTTCTTCCCACAAAAGCTGTCACGTGACTTTCCATATGCAGGCTTCAGATCAGAAGTCTCTCTCACACACACCACTACTATTCAAAACATTTTAATTTTTCTAAGACAAAACTATATTTCAGTTTTTATTTTCTACGTAATCTCAGCCTAGAATATAAACTCCATGAGACCAGAGACCTTAGTCGTAAGCATTTCCTAAGTTTCGGTCTCACCTATGTGTGTCCCAAGCCTGGTCTGCGAGTTAGAGCGGCGAATTCATTGGACAAGGGCTCCGTTCCTATGGAGCTAATGAGCTAGTGAGGATCTCATCAAGCAAGAGGCAATCACACCCGGCTTCAAAGCCTATGTCTCTGTAGAAGGGCAGATATGGAAGAGTCTCCTAAAGTCGCTGGCTTCCACAGTGCAGGAAGTCCTGAAGTTCAGAAGACTGGACCCCAGAGGCCGCGGGTGGGATCCGGCGAACCGGGGCTCTTTCATTGGACAGCCCAGATCAGAAGAATCCAAAGTGGGGGGGGGGGTTGCGATGGGCTGTCGCAGACGTAGTCAGAAGAGGATGAAAAAGCGGATATCCGGGCCAGGAAGAGAACTCAAAAAGCGGTAACTTAAATCATCTAAATTATCTTCTGAAAACTGCGTTACGAAATTATGCGTCTCCCTATCCTGCGTCTTGGAGGAGTTGGACTGTTCCAACATCCTCCAAGGAGCAGTAGAGTGCGGTCGGTCGTATAGAGAGTCCCCTCACGTAGGAGGCGTGGGAAAGAGTGCCGCGGGGCAGTCTGGGCCGCTCCCGCCGTCCGCCGCCATCTTGCTTTACTCTAAGGCGGCTGTGACCGCGGCTCAGAGCAATCTTGAGCCATGAGGCTAATAGCCAGAGCTGGGTCCCTCTCGGTGAGTACAGCTGGCGGGCTTGGGGGAGGGTGGGGGAGCAGATTGTCAGCAAGGTCATACGGACCGGAGGTGCCTGGTTTGGGCTCCCGGGGCCTTGGGTTTTGTTCTGCCCTTCAGGTGAATCCTGCCGGCCAAGTGGGCTGCAGGCTGGGTGGTTGGGCGTTGGAAGGCCAGCTCGTGCTTTGAGCAGAGAAGACTTAATGCTGGAAAACCTGAAGAGAGGGGGAGGGCTTAAGAGCGGAGGTGAAGCGACTCGGGTGGAGACACCTTTGAAGGTCACTGCTGCACTTGGTGTGCAGAAGGAGACCGCGAGATCTGGGCCGCAGGAGGCCGGCGTAGACCTAGTCCCCCATCCCTAACCTATCAACTGCGGCCTCTTCTTCTTGGCGTATCACGGAGCATCAGCTTCCCCAACGGTTAAGTGGGCTTATGAGTAAAATCATAAAGAAGAAATGAGTTAATGCCTTTATAGCTTTTTTCACTGTGCCTGGAACTTGATTGTTACTGTGGCGTCCTGGCTGTATAAAGTGTGCTTTTCTTGATCTCTTGTTAGAGTTTATCCAGGAGGGTTTCTTGGCGTGCTCTCTAGAGCTTCTTAAGACTCCTCCTTCAAGCCCGAGTGAAACACAGCTGTCGCTTGGGGAAAACTCCTCTAGGGTCAGTGTTATATCAGTGTGAACCGGTGGTTGTCAAGGGGGGACAGTCTCAGTCTCTGAGATTTAAAGTTCAGCGAAGGGCTTACCTGGTGGCGCAGTGGTTGGGAATCCGCCTGCCGATGCAGGGAACACGGGTTCGTGCCCCACTCCGGGAGGATCCCACATGCCGCGGAGCGGCTGGGCCCTTGAGCCATGGCCGCTGAGCCTGCGCGTCCGGAGCCTGTGCTCCGCAGCGGGAGAGGCCACAGCAGTGAGAGGCCCGCGTACCGCAAAAAAAAAAAAAAAAAAAAAAAAGAAGTTCAGCGAGGCCAATTTTGCCCCCCAGGGGACAGTTGGCAATGTGTCTAGAGACATTTTTGGTTGTAACAGCCTGGGGGGAAGTGCTACTGCTGAACATCCTACGGTGCACAAAGCCACCCACAATAAAGAATTTTCCAGCCCAAAGTGTCAAGAGTACCTGGGTTACTGAGTAACCTAGTAACCTTCTAGAAGGAGGTGCAGAAGACCAGGGAATGGAGTTTCCCTGTGCTTAATGTTTAAATAGATAAAATATGAATTATACAAATAGCTGTAATTTAGACTGTAATTCTTTTACCCTTTTTAGCACACCTAGACTAACCAGTGATTAATAACCCTTAGAGAGAAGCCCGGTTAGACTGGCAAAAGGCCCCAAAAGCTCTTCCTCCATTGCATCCATCCCCACCTTCCAGTAGAAAAAAGAACTCAAAGATAACAGAGTTGAAGAGGACCAATGTAAACAAATTGGAATAAGCTTGAAAGCAATTGTTTCTACTTGTAACACTTATTTTACATAAGAATAAATTTATACATCTTTTGTTATTGAAACAAAATAGTAGTTGTATGGACAATTACTAGGATAATATTTTGCAACAGATTTGAATGGGACAAATTATAGGAAGTACCTAACCAACAAAGTATCACTGTTCAGGCACATTTGAGAGGAGAGCACCTAAATGTACCTTAGCAATAGAACTATGGATTATTTGAACTGCTGTGCCCACAGCAGTTTTTTTACTTTCTGGAAAATCAAAAGCTAGAATCAATAGTAGGGTTAACTATACCACACCCAGGAAATGAAATTGATGATGATAAAGCAAAGCTAATTGGAATTTATAATTTGAAAGCACTAACAGCAAATGAAAACTAGGAACCAGCTTATCGATAGTATAGCACTGATGCTGAATGCACAACAAAAAACCGTCCTGGACAACACGGAGTAGAGGCATTGCAGCCTCTGAGGGGGGTCCTTGGGAAACTCTAGCAGCATGTTCATTTGATCCTGGGAGTACCAAGGATTAACTCTCAACATCTCCACTAGTAACCTTAAGATCCTTAGACATAATCAAAATGAATTATGTGGCATTATATATCATTTGCCAAAAAAAAAACTGAGTAAAGTTATGCATTTTGGATCCATTATCTGACATTTAAGAGGACACCTTTACCTTTCCAGTGGCTGCGTATTATATATACTGAGAATCTACTATGGATGAAGCTATTGTTAATCTCAGGGTATATTAGTCAAAGAAGATAAAACCTTTGGTTGTGTAGTCTTAATGTAGCACAGAAGAGAGTGAAGATACTATGGGAAATATCGGGGGCTGGAGGACGTTTTCTTTGATATACTTTGTCTTTTTTAAAGATTACTAAACTGATTAAGGAAATGAAGTCATATTGGAAAATAGACTAAAAAGATGAGACTCTTTGGGCAGATAAGGGAAACAATAATGCTGAAATCTATAAAAGGGTATGAATGTGGCTATTCCACACTTTTTCAAAAAATTCCAAAGCATTAGAGCTAGAAAGGACCACTTGAAGTTTTAATAAGTTAGTTAAAAGGTAAAAGAAAATACAGTAATTCTTTACATAGTACAAAATGAACATGTTCAACTCAGTATTCCTTCAGGCTCTACAAGTCACAAATAACTAGAGATTTAAGAGGGGCATGGGTAAACTGGTGGGTAGTAATTTCATAGTAAAGTTAATCAGCTAAATCCCCCCATGGAGTTCTTCTACCACTGAACACCCTCTATTGCTTGGGCCCACTTGGGTACAATGCACTATTCTTTTGAGAAATGTGGTAACCTGTCTTTTTTGTGTTTAGAGATTTTATTCCCTCAAAGTTGCTCCCAAAGCTAAAGCCACAACTGCCCCTGCAGGAGTGCCTCCACATCCTCAGGACCTTGAGGTTAGTCCCACTGAGTTGCTCACTGGACACATACGTGCCTTACTGTCCTTGGTAATATAAAGACATTAATCACATCCCTATTTTATTTTAAATACAGTTTACCAAATTACCAAATGGTTTAGTGATTGCTTCTCTCGAAAACTATGCTCCTGCATCAAGAATTGGTTTGTTCATTAAAGCAGGCAGCAGATATGAGGACTCCAACAATTTAGGAACCTCTCATTTGCTTCGTCTTGCATCCAGTTTGGTAAGCATCTTTACTACCTCAATATGTTTAGAAATCTGTGGCACCTTGGTCCTACAGAAAAGAAAAACTAAAAGCAACATCCGTATATTAGTTTCCTGGAGCTGCCGTAACAAATGACTGCAAACAGGGTGGCTTAAACAACAAGAATTTATCCTCTCACAGTTCTAGAGGCTAGAAGTCAAAGTCAAGGTGTCAGTAGAACCGTGCTCCCTCTAAAGGCTCTAGGAAGAACCTTGCCTTGTCTCTCCTAGCTTCTGGTGGTTGCTAGCAATCCTTGGCATTCCTTGACTTGCAGCTGCATCATTCCAATATCTGCCCCTGTTCTCACATGGCCCCCTCTGTGTCTCTGTGTCCAAATATCCCTCTTATTGAATTTTTCCAGTCATATTAGATTTAGGGCCCACTCTAATCCAGCATGACCTCATTTTAAATATTTATATCTGCAAAGGCTATTTCCAAATAAGGTCACATTTGCGGGTTCTGGGTGGACATGAATTTGGGGGACACTTCCAACCCAGTACAGTCCCCTAATACATCATGAAAAACCACAGGATATTTACCATAGAGAAGCATTAAATTAGTGTCCATCCAAATGTTAGTGCTAGAGCATAAGAAATCAGTAAAAAACAAAATTTTTAATTTTAAAAAAGAAGTGCCAGAAACGGAAAGAAAATTACTCTTTCTCATACGCAAATCTCTTTCAGAATAAATGGATGAATCCAGTAAGCTTTATTTGATAATGGAATTTTTACCTAAATGTACTTTGTATAAAAATCTATACTTGTGCTTTTTGGTCAACTTTGTTTTATAATTCTTAAATTAAAAAGGATTCACTATTTGGTTAGCGTTCCTTTTGAATTTAATGACAATTAGACTTTAGATTTTGACATAAAGTGATGTTTGGCAAGCTTAGCATTAAAAAACTACTAAAAACAATTGTTTTTTCATTTCTAAGACTACAAAAGGAGCTTCATCTTTCAAGATAACCCGTGGAATTGAAGCAGTTGGTGGAGAATTAAGGTTTGTTAAAAATAAGTAATCGGAAATAGTGAAAACACCAGAAGGTAATCAATTGTAAAGGAACTTTTCTCTTATCAAGGTGGTTAACAATTTCTTAAGGCACAAGAAGGAAAAGACTGATGAATTTGACTGCATAAAATGTAAAATATCTTTATGCCTTAAAGTAAAAATTTAAGTAACTAGGAATAGATATTTGCAACATATGTAACATGGAGAGGATTATTTGGAAAAATAAAGAACTACAAATTAGGAAAAAACAACCAAAGAGTAAATGGACAGACATAGGAGAGGAACAGGCTGTTCCCAGAAGAGGAAGCCAGAAACAATGATATTTACTTATAATCAACAGTGTGATACCATTTTATACTGCTGGTGGGAGAATAAATTGATACATCTACATAGGAAAGAATCAAGGACTATCTATTAATGTTGAAAATGAGCATATTCTACAGCCTAACAGTTTTTAATCCACATGCACAAAGGGATTCTTTATTGTTATTGAGACTGGAAACAATCTAAATGCCTATCTTTAAAGACATGCATAAGTGAAGTATGATATAGTAATATGCTGGGACTACTATGCAGCAGTTAAGAATGAACTCAATCTGTTTCAACATAGCAGGCTTTAAAACAAAATGTTTTGTGGAAAAACAAGTTTCAAGATTCTTTTAAGGTATGAGGTTTTTAACAAAATAATATGTAATGCCTATGATTATGTTTGTCTCTAGAGTGGGAGAAAGTGTGAGAGTTAGCCTGGGAATGGTACAAAGAGACCTTCAACTTTAAAGTTGCCCTTTTTTTTTAAGTAGTGGTAAAATATACTTAACGTAAAATTTACCATCTTCTGTTGTATAAGTTCTATGGCAATAAGTGTCATTAAGCAACCATCACCACCACCCATGTCCAGAATGTTTTCATCTTCCCCAACTGAAACTCTGTAGCTATTAAACACTAACTCCCCATCCCCCCTTCCCCTGGCCCCAGGCAACCACCATTCTGTGTTCTCTTTCTATGATTTTGACTACTCTAGGTACCTCGTATCAGTGGAATCATACAGTATTTGTTGTCCTTTCATGACTGACTGACTTCACTTAGCAAAATGTCTTCAAGGTTTATCCATGTGTAACATGTCAGGATTTTCTTCTTTTTTTTTAAGGTTGAAATATTTGCAGTTTTCTTAAGATTTTCAAAAATATTTTTTAAATTTAGTTGAGTGTATTTTTGTTATACTATTATTTATACTTTATGTACTTCAAAATAATTTTTTCCAAAAGAATTGGTTGACTTAACAAAGATATAAGGGAAAGCTTGTTCTTCTGATTTAGATAATTCACTGTAATTTATTTTTGACTCAGTGTGATTTCAACAAGGGAAAACATGGCTTATACTGTGGAATGCCTGCGGGATGATGTGTAAGTACCTTTGTGTGTTTAGAACATCTGCTTTTAAAGAAATACTAAGTTGCTCAGTTGTCTTTTTTTTAATGTGGCATTATGACCTCTGATGTTGGTTCAGATTATTATTCACAAACTGCCTAAAGTTTAATAATGAGAGCAATACAGTTATGTAGAATGGATGTTGGTTTTAAATTTTTGACTGGTAACCCTTATCTTCATGTCTTCTGTAGTGATATTCTAATGGAGTTCCTGCTCAATGTCACCACAGCACCAGAATTTCATCGCTGGGAGGTAGCTGCCCTTCAGTCTCAGCTAAGGATTGACAAAGCTGTGGCTTTTCAGAATCCACAGGCTCGTAAGTACACTTTTAGATTATATTCCGTTGTTTCTAAGATACTGGGTTTTTGAGAAGATCAATTTGTAGAAGAATAAAATTGCTATCGAAATTCTTTTTCTCCTTGGGTTTGAAAATACCCTCTCCAAAAATTTGTCCACTTTTTAAAACGTATTGTTCATTTCTAAACATTTGTATTGTTATTTTTCATCTTTGATAGCAAGTAAATTGACTATAGAATCCTAGGCCTTTTGCCTGTGTCGCCCCACTCCCCCCATCTCCCCACCCATCCACCCTACTGCCCACCCCACCCCACCCCTGGTGTTTTTTCAGTGGTTGTTTTGCTTACACTAAATCTGGCAGCAGTTTATTGTTGCTGCTGCTATTATTGTTTAGCCAACTCACTTTTATTGTGTCTTTCCAAAGTAATCAACTTAATTTTTAAAAAAAAAAAACTTTTATATTCATGTTTGTGTTTATATAACGTTTAGTTATCTAATCTTGACAAGCACATCTGGCAAAACAAATCTTTAAAAAAAAGCACCACTGATTCTCAGAAGTCATAGCGCTTCTGGTAGGAGCGGAAGTGTGCAGGTAGACCACTGAGGTGTAAGCAGGTGACCATCTGCAGGGACTTAGAATGGGATGGACTTCTCAGATGCAGGCCTGTCAAGAGAGGGTCTCCTGTCAAGTGTCTGGAACATAATGAGTGCTTGGTTCCTGTTAGCTCATATTATTTCACGGAGATAACTTTGTTACTCCACACCTCTACCAAAGAAATAGATAGAATGGTAAAATTGTACGAAAGATGATTTCAGTGTCCAGAGTAGCTTTCTTCCCCACTGGTAGCAGTGAGGCTCCAGCCCTTATCCTTTCTGCCTGGACAGTTATTGTAGTCTCCTGGCTTGTGTCTCTGCCCCCAGGTGTACATCTTCCACCAATAGCAATGTACATTTTACATTGCCATTACAGTGATCCTTCTGACATGAAAATCCAGTGAAAATCCTTTAAAGGCAAGCTCTTTAACTTAGCATATATGGTAACTCTAATGATCTGTCCCCTGCCTCCCTCCCTTGTTTCTTACTCTCCTAGCTGCAGTTCCCCTTTGAATCAGACTGTTGTCATACTTTATGCTTTTGTCTGTGTCCTCTGCCTCAAATGCTGTTCCCAGATCATTCACCTGGGAAACACCTACTCATTCTGTAAGACTCATCCCAGATTTTACTTTTATTACTCCTTTCCAATTCCCACTGCCCTTCCCTAGTGCCCCCGCTGCACTTTTGATATACTACTAACATCACACCCGTAATACTTTATTTTACAGTTTTTCCCCCTCAACATTTTGAGGGCACACATGTGTCTTACTGCTCTCTGTGTTTCCAGCACAGTGCCTGGCGTGGAGGGACACCCAAATAATAAGCAAATAAAAGAGACATACCTCAAGCAAAGGCACTGAACCAGGAAAGTAGGAACAGTGCCAGGGAGGTGTACAATTTGGCAGTAGCATTTGACCCCTGTAAGCTAGTAATATGACCTAACACTGATACTTTCATATCTCCTCTTACCCTGACGACTCCCTTGTTACCTCGAGAGGGAACCTAGAAGTAAGCAAAATTCAGATTAGATGACTTAATCAAGGTCACATGGCAAATCAGTGGCAGAACTGTAATTAGATTCAGACTTCTGAATCTAAAATCCATATATGGTTTCCAGATGATACCAGGTCGATTAAAGTTAGAGAAGAGTTTAGGTGGACTCTGACATTTAGAAGCTGCTATCATAGAAACTCTTATTTTTCTCAGCACATTCGAGTGGCAGAATTTTAACAGTTGTTAGAGGTTAAATGAAATTATATTTTCAGTCCTCTTAATACTTGAATTTGATGACCAAAGTTGTGTAGTTTAGTTGCTTTCTAGGCTCTAAACGTCGTGTTGTCTTTATTTAAATCACACTTCTGTAACTGCTTCTTTACTTATTTTACAGACGTCATTGAAAATTTGCATGCTGCAGCTTACCGAAATGCCTTGGCTAATTCCTTATATTGTCCTGATTATAGGATTGGAAAAGTGACACCAGATGAGGTACTGATAAAACACATTACATTTTTTTTTAATTTAATTTTATTTATTTTTTTATACAGCAGGTTCTTATTAGTCATCAGTTTTATACACATCAGTGTATACATGTCAATCACAATCGCCCAATTCAGCTCACCACCACCACCACCCCCACCCCCACCGTGGCTTTCCCCCCTTGGTGTCCATATGTTTGTTCTCTACATCTGTGTCTCAATTTCTGCCCTGCAAACCGGTTCATCTGTACCATTTTTCTAGGTTCCACATATATGCATTAATATGTGATATTTGTTTTTCTCTTTCTGACTTACTGCACTCTGTATGACGGTCTCTAGATCCATCCGCATCTCAACAAATGACCCAATTTCGTTCCTTTTTATGGCTGAGTAATATTCCATTGTATATATGTACCACAACTTCTTTGTCCATTCTTCTGTCGATGGGCATTTAGGTTGCTTCCATGACCTGGCTATTGTAAATAGTGCTGCAGTGAACATTGGGGTGCATGTTTCTTTTAGAATTGTGGTTTTATCTGGGTATATGGCCAGTAGTGGGATTGCTGGATCATATGGTAATTCTGTTTTTAGTTTTTTAAGGAACCTTCATACTGTTCTCCATAGTGGCTGTATCAGTTTACATTCCCACCAACAGTGCAAGGGGGTTCCCTTTTCTCCACACCCTCTCCAGCATTTGTTGTTTGTAGATTTTCTGATGATGACCATTCTAACTGGTGTGAGGTGATAACCTCATTGTAGTTTTGATTTGCATTTCTCTAATAATTAGTGATGTTGAGCATCTTTTCATGTGCTTCTTGGCCATCTACATGTCTTTGGAGAAATGTCTATTTAGGTCTTCTGCCCATTTTTGGATTGGGTTGTTGTTTGTTTTTTTAATATTGAGCTGCATGAGCTGTTTGTATATTTTGGAGATTAATCCTTTGTCCATTGATTCGTTTGCAAATATTTTCTCCCATTCTGACGGTTGTCTTTTCGTCTTGTTTATGGTTTCCTTTGCTGTGCAAGAGCTTTTAAGTTTCATTCGGTCCCATTTGTTTATTTTTGTTTTTATTTCCATTACTCTAGGAGGTGGATCAAAAAAAATCTTGCTGTGATTTATGTCAAAGAGTGTTCTGCCTATGTTTTCCCCTAAGAGTTTTTTAGTGTCCGGTCTTACATTAGGTCTCTAATACATTTTGAGTTTCTTTTTTTTTTTTTTTTTGTGGTACACGGGCCTCTCACTGATGTGGCCTCTCCCGTTGCGGAGCACAGGCTCCGGACGTGCGGGCTCAGCGGCCATGGCTCACGGGCCCAGCCGCTCCGCGGCATGTGGGATCTTCCCGGAGTGGGTCACGAACCCGCGTCCCCTGCATCGGCAGGCGGACTCTCAACCACTGCGCCACCAGGGAAGCCCTTGAGTTTCTTTTTGTGTATGGTGTTAGGGAGTGTTCTAATTTCATTCTTTTACATGTAGCTGTCCAGTTTTCCCAGGACCACTTATTGAAGAGACTGTCTTTTCTCCATTATATATCCTTGCCTCCTTTGTCATAGATTAGTTGACCATAGGTGTGTGGGTTTATCTCTGGGCTTTCTATCCTGTTCCATTGATCTATATTTCTGTTTTTTGTCAGGACCATATTGTCTTGATTGCTGTAGGTTTGTAGTATAGTCTGAAGTCAGGGAGTCTGATTCCTCCAGCTCCATTTTTTTCCCTCAAGATTGCCTTTGCTATTCAGGGTCTTTTGTGTCTCCATTCAAATTTAAGATTTTTTGTTCTAGTGCTGTAAAAAATGCCATTGGTGGGCTTCCCTGGTGGTGCAGTGGTTGAGAGTCCGCCTGCCGATGCAGGGGACACGGGTTCGTGCCCTGGTCCAGGAAGATCCCACATGCCGCGGAGTGGCTGGGCCCGTGAGCCATGGCCACTGAGCCTGTGTGTCCGGAGCCTGTGCTCTGCAACAGGAGAGGCCACAGCAGTGAGAGACCCGCGTACTGCAAAAAAAAAAAAAAAAAAAAAAAAAGCCATTGGTAATTTGATAGGGATTGCATTGAATCTGTAAATTGCTTTGGGTAGTATTGTCATTTTCACAGTGTTGATTCTTCCAATCCGAAAACATAGTATATCTCTCCATCTGTTTGTGTTATCTTTGATTTCTTTCATCAGTGTTTTATAGTTTTCTGAGTATAGGTCTTTCACCTCCTTAGGTAGGTTTATTCCTAGGTATTTTATTCTTTTTGTTGCAATGGTGAATGGGAGTGTTTCCTTAATTTCTCTTTCAGATTTTTCATCATTAGTGTATAGGACTGCAAGAGATTTCTGTGCATTAATTTTGTATCCTGCGACTTTACTAAATTCATTCATTAGCTCTTGCAGTTTTCTGGTGAAATCTTCAGGATTCTCTATGTATAGTATCATATCTTCTACAAAAAGTGACAGTTGTACTTCTTCTTTACCAATTTGTATTCCTTTTCTTTCTTTTTCTTCTCTGATTGCCATGGCTAGGACTTCCAAAACTGCTGAATAATAGTGGCGAGAGTGGACATCCTTGTCTTGTTCCCGATCTTAGAGGAAATGCTTTCAGTTTTTCACCATTGAGAATGATGTTTGCTGTGGGTTTGTCGTATATGGCCTTTATTATGTTGAGTTAGGTTCCCTCTATGCCCACTTTCTGGAGTTTTTATCATAACTGGGTGTTGAATTTAGTCAAAAGCTTTTACTGCGTCTATTGAGATGATACGTGGTTTTTATTATTCAGTTTGTTAACATGGTGTATCACATTGATTGATTTGCGTATATTGAAGAATCCTTGCATCCCTGGGACAAATCCCACTTGATCATGATGTATGATCCTTTTAATGTGTTGTTGGATTCTGTTTGCTAGTATTTTGTTGAGGATTTTTGCATCTATATTCATCAGTGATATTGGTCTGTAATTTTCTTTTTTTGTAGTGTCTTTGCCTGGTTTTGGTATCAGGGTGATGGTGGCCTCATAGAATGAGTTTGGGAGTGTTCCTTCCTCTGCAATTTTTTGGAAGAGTTTGAGAAGGATGGGTGTGAGGTCTTCTCTAAATGTTTGATAGAATTCACCGGTGAAGCCATCTGGTCTTGGACTTCTGTTTGTTGGAAGATTTTTAATCACAGTTTCAATTTCATTACTTGTGATTGGTTTGTTCATATTTTCTGTTTCTTCCTAGTTCAGTGTTGGAAGGTTATACCTTTCTAAGAATTTGCCCATTTCTTCCAGGTTGTCCATTTTAATGGCATAGAGTTGGTTGTAGTAGTCTGTTAGGATGCTTTGTGTTTCTGTGGTGTCTGTTGTAACTTCTCCTTTTTCATTTCTAATTTTATTGATTTGAGTCCTCGCCCTCTTTTTCTCGATGAGTCTGGCTACTGGTTTATCAATTTTGTTTATCTTCTCAAAGAACCAGCTTTTAATCTTATTGATCTTTGCTATTGTTTTCTTTGTTTCTATTTCATTTATTTCTGCTCTGGTCTTTATGATTTCTTTCCTTCTGCTAACTTCGGATTTTGTTTGTTCTTCTTTCTCTAGTTCTTTTAGGTGTAAGGTTAGATTGTTTATTTGAGATTTTTCTTGTTTCTTGAGATAGGCTTGTATAGCTATAAACTTCCCTCTTAGAACTGCTTTTGCTGCATTCCATAGGTTTTGGATTGTGATGTTTTCATTGTCATTTGTCTCTAGGTATTTTTTGATTTCCTCTTTGATTTCTTCATTGATCTCTTGGTTATTTAGTAACGTAGTGTTTAACCTCCATGTGTTTCTGTTTTACATTTTTTTCCCGTGTAATTCATTTCTAAACTCATAGCATTGTGGTCAGAAAAGATGCTTGATATGATTTCAATTTTCTTAAATTTACTGAAGCTTGATTTGTGACCCAAGATGTGATCTATCCTGGAGAGTGTTCCGTGTGCACTTGAGAAGAAAGTGTAATCTGCTGTTTTTTGTTGGAATGTTCTATAAATATCAATTAAATCTATCTGGTCTACTGTGTCATTTAAAGCTTCTGTTTCCTTATTTATTTTCATTTTGGATGATCTGTCCATTGGTGTAAGTGAGGTGTTAAAGTCCTACACTATTATTGTGTCACTGTCGATTTCCTTTTACAGCTGTTAGCAGTTGCCTTATGTATTGAGGTGCTCCTATGTTGGGTGCATATATATTTAAAATTGTTTTGTCTTCTTCTTGGATTGATCCCTTTATCATTATGTAGTGTCCTTCCTTGTGTTGTGTAACATTCTTTATTTTAAAGTCTATTTTATCTGATACGAATATTGCTACTCCAGCTTTCTTTTGATTTCCATTTGCATGAAATATCTTTTTCTATCCCCTCACTTTCAGTCTGTATGTGTCCCTAGGTCTGAAGTGGGTCTCTTGTAGACAGCATATATATGGGTCTTGTTTTTGTATCCATTCTGCAAGCCTGTGTCTTTTGCTTGGAGCATTTAATCCATTCACATTTAAAGTAATTATCAATATGTATGTTCCTATGACCATTTTCTTAAATGTTTTGGGTTTGTTTTTGTAGGTCCTTTTCTTCTCTTGTGTTTCCCAGTTAGAGAAGTTCCTTTAACATTTGTTGTAGAGCTGGTTTGGTGGTGCTGAATTCTCTTAGCTTTTGCTTGTCTGTAAAGCTTTTGATTCCTTCATCAAATCTGAATGAGATCCTTGCCGGGTATAGTAATCTTGGTTGTAGGTTCTTCCCTTTCATCACTTTAAGTATATCATGGCACTCCCTTCTGGCTTGTAGAGTTTCTGCTGAGAAATCAGCTGTTAACCTTATGGGAGTTCCCTTGTATGTTATTTGTCATTCTTCCCTTGCTGCTTTCAATAATTTGTCTTTAATTTTTGCCAACTTGATTACTATGTGTCTCGGCGTGTTTCTGCTTGGGTTTATCCTGTATGGTACTCTCTGCACTTCCTGGACTTGGGTGGCTATTTCCTATCCCATGTTAGGGAAGTTTTTGACTATAATCTCTGCAAATATTTTCTCTGGTCCTTTCTCTCTCTCTTCTCCTTCTGGGACCCCTGTAATGCGAATGTTGTTGCGTTTAATGTTGTCCCAGAGGTCTCTTAGGCTGTCTTCATTTCTTTTCATTCTTTTTTCTTTATTCTGTTCCGCAGCAGTGAATTCCACCATTCTGTCTTCCAGGCCACTTATCCGTTCTTCTGCCTCAGTTATTCTGCTATTGTTTCCTTCTAGTGTATTTTTCTTTTCAGTTATTGTATTGTTCATCTCTGTTTGTTTGTTCTTTAAGTCTTCTAGGTCTTTGTTAAACATTTCTCGTATCTTCTCGATCTTTGCCTCCATTCTTTTTCCGAGGTCCTGGATCATCTTCACTATCATATTCTGAATTCTTTTTCTGGAAGATTGCCTATCTGCACTTCATTTAGTTGTTTTTCTTGGGTTTTATCTTGTTCCTTCATCTGGTACATAGCCCTCTGCCTTTTCATTTTGTCTTTCTGTGAATGTGGTTTTTGTTCCACAGGTTGCAGGATTGTAGTTCTTCTTGCTTCTGCTCTCTGCCCTCTGGTGGATGAGGCTATCTAAGAGGCTTGTGCAGGTTTCCTGATGGGAGGAACTGGTGGTGGGTAGAGCTGACTGTTGCTCTGGTGGGCAGAGCTCAGTAAAACTTTAATCCACTTGACTGCTGATGCGTGGGGCTGGGTTCCCTCCCTGTTGGTTGCTTGGCCTGAGGGAACCCAACACTGGAGCCTACCTGGGCTCTTTGGTGGGGCTAGTGGCGGACTCTGAGAGGGCTCACGCCAAGGTGTACTTCCCAGAACTTCTGCTGCCAGTGTCCTTGTCCTCACTGTGAGCCACAGCTACACCCCACCTCTGCAGGAGACCCTCCAACACTAGCATGCAGGTCTGGTTCAGTCTCCCCTGGTGTCACTGCTCCTTCCCCTGGGTCCCAATGCACACACTACTTTGTGTACGCCCTCCAATAGTGGAGTCTCTGTTTCCCCCAGTCTTGTTGAAGTCCTGCAATCAAATCCCACTCGGTTTCAAAGTCTGATTCTCTAGGAATTCCTCCTCCCGTTGCCGGACCTCTAGTTTGGGAAGCCTGACGTGGGGCTCAGAACCTTTACTCCAGTGGGTGGACTTCTGTGATATAAGTGTTCTCCAGTCTGTGAGTAACCCACCCAGCAGTTATGGGATTAGATTTTGCTGTGATTGCACCCCTCCTACCATCTCATTGTGGCTTCTCCTTTGTCTTTGGATGTGGGGTATATTTTTTGGTGAGTTCCAGTGTCTTCCTGTCGATGCTTGTCCAGCAGCTAGTTGTGATTCTGGTGTTCTCACAAGAGGGAGTGAGAGCACGTCCTTCTACTCTGCCATCTTGGTTCAGGCTCCAACACATTACATTTTAAAATGTGCTTATTTTCACATTAAATTGAATGTTCATCTACCACTTCAGTTTCGTTTGCTAGTTTCTTGTATCATCTAATTTTTTTTTTTTTCCCGGTACGCGGGCCTCTCACTGCTGTGGCCCCTCCCGTTGCGGAGCACAGGCCCAGCAGCCATGGCTCACGGGCCCAGCTGCTCCGCAGCATGTGGGACTGGGGCACGAACCCATGTCCCTTGCATTGGCAGGCGGACTCTCAACCACTGCACCACCAGGGAAGCCCGTATCTTCTAATTTAAGAAATTTTCTAGCTTGCTTTTTTTTTTTTTTTTTTTTGTCCACGCCATGCAGCTTGTGGGGTCCTAGTTCCCCTACCAGTGACTGAACTGGTGCCCCCTGCAGTGGAAGAGCAGAGTTCTAACCACTGGACAACCAGGGAATTTCCTATCCAGCAGCTTGCTTTTTAACTAAAATTCCATCTGAACAATTTTTGTGTATCTTTCAACTAAAAAAGTTTTTATTACAAAATGGACATGTTCCTTACAGAAATTTCAGAAAATAAAGGGGGACAAAAGATATCTCACACACCTAAAGTCACTCATTGTTAGCACCTAGGTGTATTTTTCTTCTAGACCCTTGTCTATGTATATCTATCTTTTAAACAGTATGTAAGTGTTTAAATACCATAATCTTGTGACTAAAAGTCTTCCTTTAACCACTCTGAACACATAGGTAGAAATGAACCCCACTTTCTTGCCTCCCGTTCTGTCATCAGCCTGCTCACCAGCTCATTTACCTTCTCAAGCACACCTGCCTCACTTTGCTGGCAGTGCACATTTGTCGTATGTCACAGCCATGTATATATCATAGAACTTTGTTTCCAAAGTGTGAAACATTGAGCATTAAATTTGCAAGTGTAGGTATGTGTATACAATCTTAATTTCCTACTCCTACCCCTCACCCACCCCCAAAAAAACTTTTTACCAAGAGACATTAAGAGAAAAACTGGGAATTATCAACACTTTCAAAGTATATATGACTCAGAAATTAGGCTTTTATTCTCATTTCTGGTTATCCACTACAGAAAACTGAATTTTGTATCCTTTTCCTCTTTTGACTTATCTCCTGGTTAAGAAAACTATCCAGTTATCAATTTAATGCCTACCATTCATATGGTACTGTTAAACAAAATTATAACTGATATCATCCAACTTCGAACAGCCAACATTTTTCATAAGACTGGCCTCTAGTAAGTTTTTGAAGTTTTTCAGAAATCAAATTCACTCTTGTGAAGATATATTATTGAGGTAGCTAAAAGGATGCACATAACAAAACATTTACCTACAAGGATGTCTATTGTGGCATTGTTTGTAATTGTGAAAAATTAGAAGAAACAAATCAAATATCCAACATTAGAGAACTAGTTAAATATATTAAATATCTGTAGAATGGAATACTATTCAACCATTCAAAAATATTAATTGATAATGAAGTTTTCATAGCTTATTGTCAAGTAAAGGAAAGGTAATTTATGAATAGGATGTACCAAGGGGTCCCATTTTTAAAAAAATAAGGTGTGTGCATCATAGACAAATACCAAGATGTTAACCATGGTTATCTCAAAGTTATTAGCATTTTTTAAATGTATCCCTAGGCTAAAGGAAATTCTAAAGAAATGGTTGCTAGAATAATTTGAGCAAAGGCAGCATTCAATAGAAAAACATCAACATTTAAAAAAAAGAATATGAGTTTCCAAGGTGGCTCCATAGATGGAGACACCATTCATTTTAGGGCACAAATTCTGATAAATTGAATAAAAAGTTTAGTTTTATTACCTTAGCTTCACAGTTCTCAACATTAGCCAAGGAGCCTTTTCAGCCAATACCCACCCCTCATGAATTTTTTTTTTAACATCTTTATTGGAGTATAATTGCTTTACAATGGTGTGTTAGTTTCTGCTTCATAACAAAGTGAACCAGTTATACATATACATATGTTTCCATATCTCTTCCCTCTTGCGTCTCCCTCCCTCCCACCCCCCCTATCCCACCCCTCTAGGTGGTCACAAAGCACCGAGCTTATCTCCCTGTGCTATACGGCTGCTTCCCACTAGGTATCTATTTTACGTTTGGTAGTGTATATATGTCCATGCCACTCTCTCAATTTGTCCCAGCTTACCCTTCCCCCTCCCCATATCTTCAGGTCCATTCTCTAGTAGGTCTGTGTCTTTATTCCCGTCTTATCCCTAGGTTCTTCATGACCTTTTTTTTTTTTCTTAGATTCCGTATATATGTGTTAGCATACGGTATTTGTTTTTCTTTTTCTGACTTACTTCTTACTTAATGCCATGGATATACTGTATATCTGTTTATGTACTGTATGTATATTTGTAGTTTATATATAAAGGAATAAGGTTTTTTTCTTACCCCAAAGAACTAATTTTCACTCCCGTGGGAGCAATAGTGTGCCTGTTTAGAATGCATGTTTTAGCCTACTTTTGAATATTAGGTCTAAAGTGATAGTATAAACCAGTGATTGTCAAATCTCGCTGATCCTCAGATCACCTGGGTGGTTGATTAGCTGGGTGAGTGGTTTGTTTTAAATAAAGATTCCAAGATCTCACATTGAATCTACTATATCAGTCTATACAGTGGGCACAGGAATAGGATGGGGTGGGGAGACATTGTTTTTGTTTTTTAAGCTCCCCATATAATTCTGTAATCATCCAGGTTGGAAACCCTGGTATAGACAGTAACCTCAGAGCAAAAAAACCTTCAAAGATGCACAATAGGGGTGTAGTGATATAACTCTATTAGCCCTACTATAGAATGTTAATAACAGTGCTTTATTACTACCTGTATAAAGACAAAAGAAACCTGATATACTACTTAAATCACATTATAATAAAAATCATACTTAGTCCCGTATCTGCAAGTTCAAGCCAATGTGTGCTCTAATTTTTAATTCTGTTTTTTTCCATTAACAGCTTCATTGAGATGTAATTCACATACCATACAGTTCACGCATTTAAAATGCACAATTCAGTGGTTTTTATTATATTCACTGAGTTACATAACCATCACCACATTAAGTTCTAGTTCTTTTTAAGCAATGGTTTTTGAAAGCTCAGTTTCATTCAGTACTAAGTAGTCCTTTATAGTTCATTATAGCAGCTTTTAAGCCTGAGTATTTATCTTCTGCTGAACTGCGGTTTCACATTTTTATAGCTTTTTATATTTATACCAATATAACCTAATAAATGTTTTTACTTCCTCAGTTACATGACTATGTACAGAATCATTTTACAACTGCAAGAATGGCTTTGATTGGACTTGGTAAGTTGGGAATTGCCTGCATGTCAGTTTGCTTCTTTTAAGAGTAGTTTTTTAAGTCACAGACATAGAAAACAGACTTTTGGTTGCCAACGGGGAGGGCGACAGGGGAGGGTTGGATTGGGAGTTTGGGAATAGCAGATATAAACTGTTATATATAGAATGGATAAACAACAAGATCCTATTGTACAGGAAACTATATTCAATATCCTGTAATAAACAATAATGGAAAAGAATATTTATAACTGAATCACTTTGCTGTATACCAGAAACTAACACAACATTGTAAATCTTCAGTTAAAAAAAAGAAGTATGACTTGGCAGATAGTGAAACATGTGACTGACTTATTCAATGAGGAGGTAGAATTATCCTTGAAACTCTGAAAAATCAGGTACTATCATATGTAACTATGTATATATACATCTTTTATAGTTATATATAGAGCGATATTTAGATAATTTACAGTTCCATGGTTCTTGGCTCCCAGAGAAAGTGGTAGATAGTCAGAAAATTCACTGAGGCTGCTGACTTTTCCTTTATAATTTGGTGTGGCAGGGGATGGGACACCTTTCCAGTACATTGTAATTCTGTCACTATATAGGTAACCAGCCTCAATTTATAATATACTCACTTGGGTATTTTCTTAAATTCTGATTATACAATTCTCCATTATGTTGTTCTGTCTCATTCTAGAAGGTGGTTAATTGAAAAAAGAAACTCTAAGGTGTGCTACTGTTAAATGTGGCACTTATAGTTATGAATAAAAGTATTTTTTCACTGTCTCAATGTGAGTCATTAAAAAAAAAAGAGTAGTTCTTTAAGCTATAATTATGTGAACACAAAATTTCAGAACTCATCCTCTGTTTGTCAGAAAGTCAGTATGTGGGGCTTCCCTGGTGGCGCAGTGGTTGAGAGTCCGCCTGCCGATGCAAGGGATGTGGGTTCGTGCCCCGGTCCGGGAAGATCCCACATGCCGCAGAGCGGCTGGGCCCGTGAGCTGTGGCCGCTGAACCTGTGCGTCCAGAGCCTGTGCTCCGCAATGGGAGAGGCCACAACAGTGAGAGGCCTGCGTACCGAAAAAGAAAAAGAAAAAAAAAAAAAAGAAAGTCAGTATGTGATAGGATTTTAATAGCTAGTCTTTCATGGAAACAACCTAAATGTCCATTGACAGATGAATGGATAAAGAAGGTGTGGTACATACATACAATAGAATATTACTCAGCCATTAAAAAGAATGCAATAATGCCATTTGCAGCAACATGGATGGACATAGAGATTATCATACTAAGGGAAGTAAGTCAGAAAGAGAAAGACAAATACCATATATCACTTATACATAGAATCTAAAATATGACACAAATGAACTTATCTATGAAATAGAAACAGACTCACGCAGAGAACAGACTTGTGGTTGCCAAGGGGGAGGGGGCTGGGGGAGGGAAGGATTGGGAGTTTGGGATTAGTAGGTGCAAACTATTATATGTAGAATGATAAACAACAAGGTCCCACTGTATAGCACAGAGAACTATATTCAATATCCTGTGATAAACCATAATGGAAAAGAATATGAAAAAGAATATATATATGTATAACTGAGTCACTTTATAGCGGAAATTAACACAACATTGTAAATCAATTATACGTCAATAAAAATTTAAAAAAATACAACTTCCCCAACACAGTTTTATAGCATATAAATAAATCCTCCACAACTCTAAAAAAAAAATAGTCTTTTTTATTTTTGAGCAGAATGTAGCATTTAACTTTTTAAAGCACTGGCTTTCAAATTCATTACAGTATTTGCAAAACCTATGACAAAGGGCAGATTTCTCTAAGCAAAGAGCTTTTACAACGAGCTTTTGTTTTTGTTTTGCTTTGTTTTAAGTACAATTTAGTAGAAAAATAGACAAAGGGCATGAACCAATTCGTGGGGAAAGTGTGTGTGTGTGTGTGTGTGTGTGTGTGTGTGTGTGTGTGTGGCCAATTATTGTAAAAGATAACTAAAAAATTTTTTATCTGTGAAATTGACAAAAATTAAAAGATTGACACTGCCTGGTATTAACCATGGTATGGAGAAATAGGCACTCTCAAAAATTATTGGTGGGAGTGTAAAATGGTACTTTTTTTTTTGCGGTATGCGGGCCTCTCACTGTTGTGGCCTCTCCCGTTGCGGAGCACAGGCTCCGGACGCGCAGGCCCAGTGGCCATGTCTCACGGGCCCAGCCGCTCCGCGGCATGTGGGATCCTCCCAGACCGGGGCACGAACCTGTGTCCCCTGCATCGGCAGGCGGACTCGCAACCACTGCGCCACCAGGGAAGCCCCAAAATGGTACATTTTTGGAGGACTTTTTTTTTTGGTTGTTTGGCTGCATTGGGTCTTTGTTGCTGCACACGGGCTTTCTCTAGTTGTGGCGCGTGGGAGCTACTCTTCTTTGTGGTGCGCGGGCTTCTCATTGCGGTGGCTTCTCTCACTGCGTAGCACAGGCTCTAGGCGTGCGGGCTTCAGTAGTTGAAGCACGTGGCCTCAGTAGTTGTGGCTCACGGCCTCTACAGCACAGGCTCTTTTGTGGCGCACGGGCTTAGTAGTTGTTGCCCTGCGTCATGTGGGATCTTCCCGGACCAGGGATTGAACCCGTGTCTCCTGCATCAGCAGGTGGATTATTTTTGTTTGTTTGTTTTTGCGGTACTCGGGCCTCTCACTGTTGTGGCCTCTCCCATTGCCGAGCACAGGCTCCGGACACGCAGGCTCAATGGCCATGGCTCACGGTCCCAGCCTCTCTGCGGCATGTGGGATCTTCCCGGACCGGGACACGAACCCACATCCCCTGCATCGGCAGGCGGACTCTCAACTGCTGCGCCACCAGGGAAGCCCAGCAGGTGGATTCTTAACCACTGTGCTACCAGGGAAGTCCCTGGAGGTCTATTTTAATATATTAAAATTGTAATTGTTTATACTCTTAGGCCCAGCATTTACTTTTAAGAATTTATCCTGCCAAAACATTTGGTCAAGTTTACAAAATAGTCGTGTGAGAATATTATTTGCAATATTGGGTTTTTGTTCATTTGTTTTATAAATAACAGCTTAATTGAGGTATAATTCACATGCCATAAAATTTACCCTTTTAAAGTGTACAGTTGTGGTTTTTAGTATACTCACAGAGTTGTGCAACTATTGCCACTATCTAATTCCAGAACATTTTCACCATCCCCAAAAGAAACCCCATACTCATTAGCAGTCACTCCTCATTCCACCTCCTCCTTGCCTCTGGCAACCATTAATCTCCTTTCTGTCTGTATAGAGCTGACTATTCTGGACATTTCATATAAAGGGAATTATACAATAATAGTCTTTGTAACTGGCTTCTTTCACTTAGTCACTTAGCATAATGTTTTCAAAGTCCATCCATATTGTAACATGTACCAATGTTCCATTCCCTTTTCTGGCTGAAAAATATATTTCATTACCACATTTTGTTATTCATTCATTAGCTGGACATTTGGGTTGTTCCTGAATGTTTTGGCTTTTATGAATATAAACATTCATATATAAGTTTTTTAACAAAACATCTTTTTCATTGTTTTGGGTGTATACCTAGGAGTAGAATTGCCAGGATAGGGTATCTCTCTGTTTATCCATTTGAAGAACTGCCAGACTGTTTTCCAAAGCAGTTGAACCATTTTACATTCCATCAGCAGTGCACAAGGGTTCCAATTTCTCCACATCCTTATCAACACTTATTATCTGTCTTTGATTATGACCATCCTAATGGATGTGAAGTAGTGTCTCATTGTGGTTTTGGTATGCATTTCCGTAGTGATTGATAACATTGAACATATTTTTTTGTGCTTTTTGGCCATCTATATATCTTATTTGGAGAAATGCTTATTCAAGTCCCTTGCCCATTTTTTAATTGGGTTGTTTGTTTTTTTTAATTGTTGAGTTATAAGAGTTCATTATATATTCTGGATACTAATCCTTACCAGATTTTTTCCCATTTTGTGGATTATCTTTTCACTCTTTTGAAAATGTCTTTTGATGCACATTGCCATATTATTTTAATAGCCAACTATTAGAAGCATACTAATGTCCCTCAAGAAGAGATTGATTAAATAAATGATGGTATATCCATATAATAAAATTCTTTATAACCATTAAATGTTTGGTGTAGTCCATTCACTTAGATGTAAATTACGAAAGACAAGTTAGAAACAATATCAATAGAATGACACCATTTTAAAAATAAAAAGGATAATATTTGCATAGAAAAAGTTCTAGATGAATATATAGTAAAGCTGTAAATGCATATGTCTGGAAGAGTGGCATTATGGGAGGCTGTTATTTTCTTTACTGTTTATTTCTGTAATATTTGAATTGTATAATGTATTTTTAAAATAGTGTTTTACAATTGTGTTCTAGAAATTCTGGTTCTAGTTTGTTTTTGTTTCTTTTGAAATAGGTGTGAGTCATCCTGTTTTAAAGCAAGTTGCTGAACAGTTTCTCAACATGAGGGGTGGGCTTGGTTTATCTGGTGCAAAGACCAAGTACCGTGGAGGTAAGCGTTTTGTTCCATTAAGGTTAATTTACCAGGGTGCCGCCTCTCCCCCCAGTAGCATATTGGAGTATAATAGGCCTGATTATTTACTACCAAATAGTATCAATGTGGAAAGAAAGAATTAGATTGCTTGAGTGTTATGTATTAAACATGTTTGTGTATGTGTTGGGGGAAGGGCAGGATAGCAAGGAGAGCACCAGGCTAGGGAAAAGCTTAATCTTAATGGGTTAATACTGTGTTGTAGAGAATATTGAAGAATAAAACCAAAAGCCACTTTCTTCGTTCTTGCCTTACCTGGCCCCAGGTGAAATTCGAGAACAGAACGGAGACAGTCTCGTCCATGCTGCTCTTGTAGCAGAAAGTGCTGCTGCAGGAAGTGCAGAAGCAAATGCGTTTAGTGTTCTCCAGCATGTCCTCGGTGCTGGACCACATGTTAAGAGGGGCAGCAATGCCACCAGCTCTCTATACCAAGCTGTTGCCAAGGGAATTCACCAGCCATTTGATGTGAGTCTGAACAGTCAATATCTCTCCTTTTGTTTTCACAGGCTCAGTGTTTACGATGTAGTCCTGATAACTTGCTCTTAATGTTAATCTGCTTTTAAAATTTAAGATGAGGGACTTCTCTGGTGGTCCAGTGGTTAAGACTCAGGGCGCTTCCACTGCAGGTAGCACGGGTTCTATCCCTGGCCAGGGAACTAAGATCCCACATGCCACGCGGTGTGGCCAAAAAAAAAAAAAATTAAGATGAACACAAAGAAAATCTTTGTAAAATTGAAGAGACAGCCAGCTTAATTTTAGTACCTTAGTGGGTCTGTCAAAAACTTGCTGTTATTCTAATATAAAAGGAAGAATTGAATGCTTAAAAAGTCAGAAATTCACACTTCAGTTCCCTTTAGAATAAAGTTTTAGATATTAAACATTCCCCTAGATTCTAATTAGTCATTTTTTCTGATTTCTTCTGTCCCCTTCTATTCTTGTGGCTACTTCCTGAATTTCACTGCCCTTCATGTTTTCCAACCAAGTGTACAAGATATACAGCAAGAAATTACTTACAGACCTGCTCCTCCAGCTTGTGATTAAGTTAAAAGAGAAAAATGACATTTAACCATAACCAAAAGTTATGTTGCCTTAGAAGACACCTTTTTATGACAGTGAGGAAAGTGCTAAAGCTTTCAAAATAATGATACTCAAATCGAGAATGTAAAATGTCAACCGGCAAAATATTTAATGAGTGACGGTAGTTTGCCCAATGTAATGCCCCATGTGACCTTCAATTATATCTTTAAAAAGTAACAAATGTACTAAATTGTAGGATTAAGTATCGTTCATAATTTCAGCAATAGTACATGGCACAGGTAGGTTTATGCCTCTCAGTCTTTGGCCATTTGACACTTAATGGTGAAAATTAAAATCAGTCATCTTCTCTTTTTATTCCTCTGTTTAATACTTTAGTGGTAGTGTCAGACTTTTTTTTTTTTTTAGCAGAGGAGCCTTTTTCATCAGTGCCATTCCCCAATTGCAATGCCCAACACATAAGTTCTTGCTTTTAAAGAAGTTTAGAAGGCTTACTTGACAGTGAAACCCTTGGAATCTTCTGTACAGAACCTTAGAGTTCCCTGGAGCACAGTTTGAAAACCATTATCTTATTTTTTTTTTTAAGTTTATTTATTTTGGCTGCACTGGGTCTTAGTTGAGGCACGTGGGATCTTCATTGCGGCATGTTTAGTTGTAGCATGCGGGATCTTTTAGTTGCAGCATGCGGGCTTCTTAGTTGCAGCGTGTGGGCTTCTTAGTTGCGGCATGCACATGGGATCTAGTTTCCCGACCAGGGATCGAACCCAGGCTCCCTGCAGCTCAGAGTCTTACCCACTGGACCACCAGGGAACTCCCAAAAACCATTATCTTAAATTAGTCCTAGTCCTTAATTAGATATCCTCCAGATTTTCTTTCTCCTGGTTCATGGTCTACTCTGTTTTCTTTTCTTCATGCTTTACTCTTCACCATTGAATGTTAATGATGCTTTGGGTAGTTGGAGTTTAATCTAATCCAGTGACATAATATAATAGAAATTCCTGGGAATTCCCTGGTGGCGCAGTGGTTAACAATCCGCCTGCCAATGCAGGGGACATGGGTTCAAGCCCTGGTCCGGGAAAATCCCACATGCTGCGGAGCAACTAGGCCCATGCACCACAACTACTGAGCCTGCACACCACAACTACTGAAGCCCGTGCACCTAGAGCCCATGCTCAACAACAAGAGAAGCCACCGCAATTAGAAGCCCAGGCACCGCAACGAAGAGCAGCCCCTGCTCTCCGCAACTAGAGGAAACCCGCGTGCAGCAATGAAGACCCATTGCAGCCATAAATAAATAAATCAATAAATTTAAAAGATAAATCCACCAAAAAAAAAATTAATATAAATTCCTACTTCAGAATTTGGCCAGAAATTTGGAGGATGACTAGTTAGTCTCAGAATTGTAATTAAACTTCAGGTGATTGAAGTGCGTATCTTTGTATGCTTCGTATGGGCCAAACCAATGGTTTTCAAACTTCATCTGGAACACTAGTTTAAAATTCGGAATCCCAGACTGCATCTTTAGTGATCTGAGTTGAGTAGATCTGTTGTAGGAACCTGAAAGTCTACATTTTTAATAACAACTCAAGTGATCCTTATGTAAACGGTCCACATAAACACTGAAAAGCACTTTACTAGGGTGTCATGTCCACCTTAAGGAACTTAACACTCTACTCAGACTACAGACAGAAATACCCGTTTTCCAGAGGCTAAACTTCTTGCTCCCTTGGACATCTGAATAATAGATACTAAGCAGAAATTTTTTTCCTAACCCTTTAATTTTAGTCTATAGGAGAAGTGAAAGCGAATTGGTGAAAAGGAAGTCACCACCAACAGCAGAGGGAAGAAAGCAGGTTTATCTAATGCCAAAGCCCATGATTTATACCACTCAGCTGTACTGAATCTACAGTAGTAATGTTCACAAGTTAATGTTTGCCTTAACTTTTAATCATCAAAAGGTTAGAAAATACCAAGGAAAGTGAGCCGTCATTTTAGAAAGAGTTAAATGAGAAAAGCTAAAACATTACAGTTGTGAAAGAGGTAACCTGTATATAGAACACTTCAGTCCTTAATAGAACCATTTAAGTGAAATATTAATCCATGTCTTTGCTTATACTGTGAAGGTATACGTTTTTGTCTAGACGGCCTTAGGGAAATTGTGCCCTGTTTTACCTGGTAGAATGACATACAGTAAAGTTTCATTATATTTTCAGGTTTCCGCTTTTAATGCCAGTTACTCAGATTCTGGACTCTTTGGGATTTACACTATCTCACAGGCTGCAGCTGCTGGAGATGTAAGTTGCAAACTCATCAGTTCTCAGAAGATTTTTTCCCCCATTAACATATTTTTAGTAAGAACATGGAATGTTTGAATGCCATGATTTATCAGAGTTCTGTATAGTGTATTATCATTAAAGTGTTATCTGCTGTGGAGGAAAGTTAGAAATGAAAAACGCATATACTGATGCTTCCAGAAAAGAGGGAGGAAATGTTTCCTTGGTATTTTCGTTCTGTGTGGGCATGTGGCATTGAGTTGTCTCTGGGATATCTAAATGAAGAACTCAGTTGAGGTCAAGGCCAAGATGTATACTGGGAGTCATCATTATAAAGAGTGTGTTGAAGTCAGGGTTACACGTGAAAGGTTGGAGGAGAAGAAAACTGAAGGTCGAGCTAAGGAAAATGGCCAAAAAGAAACAGAAAGAAAAAGAAGAGAAACTGGCACGTTTGGAGGCCAGGAAAGAGAGAATGGTTAACACTGTTTCGATATACTCTGGATTAACATCCGTTTAGTTACCACAGACAGGTCTGGTAGTTTTAGCAAACTAGGATAATATTGGTGATACTATCAGTTTTTACCAGAGTATTGGAAGTGAACTAAAATTTATAATATTAAGGAGTGAATGGGAAGAAAGAAATACAAAGTTGGTGCAGGCAGGTGGAGCTTAGACTTGTAAGGAGGTGGGTGGTAGTTTTAGGAGAGTTTCCACTGAGAGATTAAGTAGGAAGAGACATTCACACTGAAAGGAAAGAAAATTGGAGTGAATATAGGAGATAAATTATAGATGGATCAAGTCTGAAAAAGCAAGAGCAAGCAGGATCCAAAGTACAATCGGACATTTTAGCCTTGGACACAAAGGCTGATGGGAGAAGAGGATGTCAGGAAGATGAGGAAGTACATCCCTGGTAAGGTAGGAGGCTAAGTCATGTTTTGAGAATAAGAGAAGGGAGGAGAGTTTAAAGAAAGTAATGAGGTTTGGGACAGTTGAGTGGCTAGATGCACACAGAATGAGCATAACAGCAGTACAGATGTCTCCATGAGATAAGTGACCACAAATGCATAGTACAGCCAGACGTCTAGCCTAATGCAGAAGTGGAGGAGGCAGGGAGTAGGGTTGATCCCAGGCTGGAATCTTGCAAAGTAGGCAGGTCAGAAGTATGAAAAGATGGCAGGAAGTTGGAAGCACTGGCAAGAGTGATTGAAGAGATGATTCATGGATTTAGGCTAAAGAAGTGAAGCCAGGGGGACCTGATAGGTTGAAAGTGGGCAAATCAAGGACCTAGAGATGTTGATAAAATGGAAGATAAGGATAGTGTGATTAAAGACTTAGGCCAGAGGTCTTGGAATTGAGGATTTCAGAGGTAGGTCAGATCTAGGTTATGTGCATGTCTGGGGTATGGCTATGGAAATGGGTAGCTCACCTGGAGGGGAAATGAAGGTCCTAGAGTTTAGGTGATTAGAAAGAACAGTAAGTAGCAGACCCAGAATGGTGCCAGGGTTGGGAGGGAGAAAATCATGGGCCAGGTTTATTATTAATTTATTTATTCAACATATATTTACTAAGTACCCACCCACATCACTAGAAGTTGATTCCTTCATGACTCTAGCACTCCAGGTATGGACAGGCTTTTCAGATCGGCTATATATGGATTACTACTTTTTTCTTAGTGAATAGTAAGAGATAGCAGTATTAATTACATGACACTTTGAGAGTCTTGGGAAAATTTTGAGGTGCTTATTCTTTGTAGGCAATTATAAATCCCTGAGTTTTCTTTTCCTAAACCCTACTGCCGTCCTCTGCCCTCTGCCACTTAACGTTTGTTAAGAAACTTGGCCACTTGGATATTGTACAAACAGCTGCTTTATGGAACATTGGAAGAGTAAGCAGCACGTAGTGACTTAAGAATTCCAAATGGACACTATACTGTTTCTCTGGAACTAACCTTCCATCTTTTGTTTTTGCCTCAGTAGAGGAGCATTTGAATGCTGCAGCAGACTTTGTTTTTTTCTTCGTTTGTTTTGTTTTGTTTTTTTGTGGTACGCTGGCCTCTCACTGTTGTGGCCCCTCCCGCTGCGGAGCACAGGCTCCGGACACGCAGGCTCAGCGGCCACGGCTCACGGGCCCAGCCGCTCCGCGGCATGTGGGATCTTCCCGGACCGGGGCACGAACCCGTGTCCCCTGCATCGGCAGGTGGACTCTCAACCACTGCGCCACCAGAGAAGCCCCTGCAGCAGACTTTGGCACTGATCAAACATGACCAGCTTTTACTTGTCTATCCTAGGTTATCAAGGCTGCCTATAACCAAGTAAAAACAGTTGCTCAAGGAAACCTTTCTAATACAGATGTTCAAGTTGCCAAGTAAGTTTCAATATTAATGTTTCATGTTTCAATTATTTGAAAGTTGTATTTTTTCTAGTTACAACACTATTGTAATAAATACACAAAAAGGATTGAAAGGCACAGAAAAGTATTTAAAAGGAAAGGGAAATATACTCCTACCCCCTAGAGATACAATTGTTAACATTTTGATTATTTTCTTGGCCATTTTTAAACATAATT
Organism: Lagenorhynchus albirostris; assembly: GCF_949774975.1. Taxonomy (NCBI): domain Eukaryota; kingdom Metazoa; phylum Chordata; class Mammalia; order Artiodactyla; family Delphinidae; genus Lagenorhynchus; species Lagenorhynchus albirostris. Next base: position 66,277,044 of record NC_083109.1, read on the forward strand.
GTTAATATTGTATATATACTTGTTAATAAATAATACTTATTAGTGTTTATTGTAGAAATTGAAAATTACAAAGACAAAAATTATTTTTCATTCCCTACCAATGATTCTCTTTTTTTAACATTATAATGTTGTTTGCATTTATTCCATTTATTTTTATTACTAAAAATTTGTCATAAACAGTTTTAATTGGTGTGTCAAAATATACTTATTGGACATTTTCAACAAGTTGGCAGTTTGAAATTATAAACTATAAAGGATATCTTTGGGTTTTAAAACATTTTTGTATTTCATATTACTTTCTTGGTATAGATTCGCAACTGGGCCAAGAGTTATAAACATTATAATGAAAGGCTGTGCATTAAAATATACGTTTGTGTTTATGTAATATTTTTATTTTTATATTTTGGAGTCACAATGTTGAAAGATTTTACCAGTTGATAAGCACATCGTCAGTATATATGAGAGTGCCTGTTCTACCATAACCATTGGCAACTTTTTCCTCTTTACTGATTTGATAGACCAAAAAATATATCTGATTAAAAGATTGCAGTATCTGTCTCCTATTTGGTGATTGTTAAATTCCCACATTGAAAGTGCTAACAACTCCTCTTAACTCAGTAGCTCTGGGAGTTTCTCTAAAAGAGACAGACTTTGGACAGAGTTGGAAATCAGCTTGCATTTTCATACAGGAGTTTAAAACATTTAAATTTGACTCCATCCATTTAGGACAATTCAGAATGTGAATCCTAAAACTCCGGAGGCCTCTATGATCATTTAGTATTGCCCACAAAGGAAATATGACAGGGTGAATTACAACCCAGGAGGGAACAGTCTTTTACCATTTCTGTTCTCATTAGTATTATTACTTTTGTTATACTGAACACACTAAGAAGTGCATCTCTCAAATAAGTACAACACAATTTATTAAATATTGTATACATGGAACCAAGGATCGATAGGATGCAGCTCTGCATGATTGCATCAGAAACAAACCTTATAATAAATTGAAACAATGGATAAGCTTAGGAGAAATCTGTTTCAAATCTAATTTATTTAAGAAAATGTATTTTCTTAATAAGTGTGGCACAGTTCTTATCAGGTACAGCAACATTTAGAAAATGGAATTTTGGTTGTTAATGTCAAGATATATTTATTTTCTGCCATTTTGATGGAGTTGATACTTTTTTTGTAAGGTTCTTAGTCCTCCTATAGTGAAAAAGAGAAGGTGAGGTGTCATTGCTGAAGGGACAAACTAATAATCACTTGGTAAAGTTTATTGCAGGTAAAATCTTTTTTCAATTAAGTGGACAGTGTGGTAAAATTGCTACATTAAATTGTAATTATGTTTAAATGGAAGTCTTGCTACAGAGTGCCAAGGAGATTAGTTTGAGTTAAATAACTCAAGTGCCTTATTGAACATAATTTCTTCCTGGGATAAGTATGAATTGGATTTTGTTTTATTTCAAATTGATGTTTTTGTGCCCATATTTAAGCTACAGGGACTTATAAGACCTATACTGTCCTTCCCCACTTGCCCTACCCTCAGTGAGACAAATCCCAGCACACAAATGGGCTAGGGGTGGGGTTAAGGGAAGTTATATTATCAGCACACAGCATTCTGCTAAAGGGACAGTGAGAAGAGCCCACATAGGGATGTTCTTTAATAGAGATACCTAAAACCATCACCAAAAATGTATCTAAAATAGTTGGTGAATTGAAGAAATAGAATGGAGACCTTTAGCACTGTAAGATTTCAAAGCTGTTAGTTAGTTTGTATACTTACCCAAACATGTTTAAGGGTGTGGGAACATACTTTGCCTTGCTCTGTAAAACTGGCATCTGCCTTAGTTGCACACCTTTTATTGGACAGGAACAAGCTGAAAGCTGGGTACCTAATGTCAGTGGAGTCTTCTGAGGGTTTCCTGGATGAAGTTGGGTCCCAGGCTCTAGTTGCTGGTTCCTATGTGCCGCCATCCACAGTCCTTCAGCAGATTGACTCGGTAGCTGACGCTGATGTCATAAATGTAAGCAAATGAAAATTTATTTAACATCAAATAACTTGTCCTTAATGATCCAGTTTCAGAAGGAATGCGTAACCTTCCTTGGGCTGTATATGCTGTTCTCGTGGTGTTTGGTGCTTATGTACCTGGTGTGGAGGCAGAAGGGCTCATCCCCATATCTGCAGATAGCTTCCTTGTCAACTCAGGGTGATGTATCTTCCTCATGCAACTAAATTACCATTAGGTTAAACCATTTTAAATTCTTAAAGGTCAAGAAGAGTCAAATATTGGCAGTTTCATACGATTCAACCTAATTGTCAAGTTTGGTATTTTCCTCCTCACTCCTAAGAAATAAACTCTATCCTGCCAATCTTTCGCAATCTACCATCTCAAGATTTTCTTTAGTCTTCTCAACATAAGACCTTCTCCTGCCCCTGCTCTATTTTTTTTTTCACTTATATTTTTTCCTATAAAATTGAGTTGTTTTGAGGGCAAGGACTATGTCTTATACCTCTTTGTATTCCCTGCTATGCCTAACAAGTACATGAACTACAGAATGAACCCAAAATCAGTCCTTTCTGTATTAAAAATGCCAACTCCCCTTCCATGGTCGAGGTCTTAACCATCTTCTCACCAAGGGGTCTCCCCTTGGGGATAGAAAAAAGAAGCAGGCTATTTTAAGATAGCAGCCCTGACTTGATTTCACTTGAACCATAAGTTCATCATTACATACTCTTCCAAATGGCTGTGTTCATCTTATATACCATACTATCATGTGAGTCCAACCCAGCTGCCTGCAACACTGTCTATTAAAAAAGCTGACCTGAGATAATGTGGGACTGCTCCTCGTGGTATTGCACTTAAACAACCAGCCTTTGGACTCAAAGTAGCGGCATAAGGAATACTAGGATATAAAGTGTAACTTTTAAGTTAACAATCAGTTTATTTTTATTGACTCAGACTATTTGCCATTGCAATACCAAAGCAGGGAAGTACAGTTCTGCTCAAGGAGACTCTGCCCTGTTTTGCAACGTCAGAAGGGTTTTCCTTTTCCCTCTTTAACAGCTACGCTCCTATTTAGAGCACCACACTTGCTCAGTCACACGTAGGATGAAATACTCAAAGGAACAAGTTTATCTACTTGCTTATTTCTATTAACTTTCTGTCTTATTTTGTTTGTTTACTTAAAGGCTGCAAAGAAGTTTGTTTCTGGCCGGAAGTCAATGGCAGCAAGTGGAAATTTGGGGCATACACCTTTCGTTGATGAGTTGTAGTACTGAAACACATATTGCAGGAAAGAGCTGAACATTTTCTCAACTAAGAACAGCAAGTATGTGAAAGTGAAAAGTCTCTAATGTAACATTTATCTTTTTTTCCAGTGAGATGAAATATCAAAAAGCATAAATGCAGGTAATTGTTCCCAACTGACCTAAAGTCAATAAAACTTCTGTTTAAATGTTTTTCTTGCGTTTTTCCTAATCAGTTAATCAACAAGTATTTGATACATGCTGAGTTTTTGTTTTAGATGCTTTAAAGGAGAACAGGAATATAATAATAAAGTACAGAAGCATGAGAAACTATTAAAAATTAAGGCTAAGTGGCTATCAGAGTAACTATTTCCAGATTATTATTGGTGGCTTTTTAAGATAAACACAGTTAAAAGTCTGTCTTCTTGGGTAAGAATAATTAAATGGTCTGGGTTTTACCCCCTTTTTGCCTTTTTTGCGAAAGAGTTATTTGTGAAAAATATAAATTCCCTGCCAGTCATATCCTGTATTCGCACTGCTTCATTTTATCTTCACTGTGGCAGAATTTTGTGGGTTTTTTTCCTCGCCTTCTCCCTCATCTGTTTCTATCCTATCTCTTTCAAGTAATTAACTATCAACCCAACATTCAAAGTAACAGTAGGGGGACTTCCCTGGTGGTCCAGTGGTTAAGAATCCACCTTCCAGTGCAGGGGACATAGGTTGGATCCCTGGTCGGGGAACTAAGATCCCACATGCTGTGCGGCAACTAAGCCCGAGCGCTCTAGGGCCCATGTGCCACAACTAGAGAGCCCTTGTGCCGCAACTACTGAGCCTGCACGCCACAATGAAAGATCCCACATGCCACAACTAAGACCCGGTGCAGCCAAATAAATATTTTTTAAAAAAAGGTAAAAGTGGGGCTGAAAAGGGGGAAAAAAACTAGTGTGAACAACTAGGCAAAAATCTCATTTCTTTTAAGTAGGGCACTTGAAGTTTACAAACAAGAAACTAAAGTAAAATGTGATACTTGAAGAGTAAAATTCTCTACTGTGTTTACACATTCTGATATTGGGTTCCTCTGCTGCATTTTCTAAATGATGAGACATTCTTCTCAGAAAGGAGGGTCCTAAGGATCTGAATAATTGTGAGGCCTGTGAAACCCCAAGGAAATCTTTGGATATCACACTGAAGAAGGTCTCTAAAGGCTTTACAACACACTCGTGAAAGAGAAATGTTAAGTCTGTACATATTCCTGTAAGTATAGCAAATGTATACATGGCAGTGCACAAAAAATGGGTGTTTTCAAGACAAATGCTCCTGTGGTCACAGATTTGCAAACTGCTGCCTAACCAACTTTTTTTTTTTTTTGAACTTAAGCAAGCTTTATTTGGGAACGCTCCCGGGCGAGGTTCATTGGTCCGAGAGAAAGGGGCCAGGGAAGTCGCCTCCTAACCAACTTTTGATACAGGTTCACTCTTGCCCTTTTCAGCATGGGCATAGTCTTCGAGCCAAAATGCATCTGAGGTAGAGGAGGCCGAGGAGGAGGAGGAGCTTTCGTTGTCTTGCTTCACCATTGTCCAGTATGGAGAAGAGGCCCTCACTTCTTTCTTGTGGTCTCTGTGAATCATCACGTCACAGTTACTGTCTTTTCCTACACTAAAAGTACAGTTCTTCTTTTTATATCCATGCCATTCTCTGGAGATAGACATCGGTCTCCTTGCAGGGTAATGCCCAGTGGACCGTGGATATTTATAGTACTTAAGTCTTTTATCTAAAACTGCATCTTCATCGTCATCACTGCTTGTGAAAGAGTCATCTTTTGCCTTCTCAGTTTTCTTTGTTGTGCTGAAATGAGAAGAATAGTGAATGAAATGGATTCTTAATGTCTGAACATTCATTATCACCTAAGAGATTGTCTTACAACCTGCTTTGGTTCGTAAAAGAAAGAATACAATTTAGCTTTAACACTACCTTTCTGTGTTATTGAAAATTTTCTCTTTTTAAAATTACCTTTAGGGAATTCCCTGGCAGTCCAGTGGTTAGGGCTTGAGCTTTCACTGCCGAGGACACAGGTTCAATCCCTGGTAGGGGAACTAAGATCCCACAAGCCACGAGATGCGGCCAAAAAAAAAATTACCTTTAAATTTGTTTCCATTCCTAAATGGAAATCAAATTCTGCCCTAAATTATTTCACATTCCTTTAAAAAGCTTTGCACAGACCTAAGCCAGACTATTGACCAGAATATTAGCAGGCCTTAACGGTGGGTTAATTTCACTTCACACAGAATGACAGGTCAATGTGGCCATCTCCTCCGCAAAACTCAGTTTTCATGGGTCACATGGGGTCAGCAATAACAGATTACTGATTTCCAAGGGGACGTCCAGAAATAATGGCCCTCAAAGACCTTCAACATGCTAATCTGAGTCTTTTTCTTTCCTCCCCTGAGCATCATTCTTTGCTTCTCATTTGGGTTTACATATGTGGATCTGTAGAATACCCTTCTATCCAGATGTCTCATCATTCACTATTCCACCTCGCTGTTGCCATCCAAAAACTTGTAAAGACTTTTTTTTTTTGTAATTTACCAACAGCAGGTTTCTTGAACTTTTCTAATGGCAGCACGTGCGCCTGCTATTATTTTCCTGAACAAATGCTGTTACCTGCTACCTCTCATTCTGGTGCTGGATTTGCCAGCAGATCCAAAACCAGACCTTTGTAATTATGAACCTCGGTTACCTTCTCTGTTACTTTCTGTGCTGCTAATAGGAAATAGATTTCTTGCCTACCCCAGTCCCTCCAAGCTATCAGACTTGCTGGTGTTTTCACTAACATCCTTGGAGGCCTGCCTGTTTTATTTGCTCCTAAGCTTTTGAAGCTTTTCCTAAAGTTTATCTCTTCTGGAAATGACAGTTGGTATGGAGTCAATTTTACAAAGGGCCACTAGTCTTAATTGTACTATTTTCTTTTAATCCTTGATTTAGTGCTGTGCAAGGAGATTCAGATCTCAGGACTAGAACAGTTTGCCTTCAGAGTGCAAAGGACATTCTTTGTAACTGTATTAGATAACCATCAAGGACAGGCGGCAGAGCCAGGTTCTTATTGAACTGCATTAGATAGTGACGCCACAAGCCAGCAGAGGTCAGGGTTAGCTGGAAACAGTTTTTATATGACTAGGCCTGCCCAGAGCATCATGTGGAGTATTCTCTCCGTTGTGCACACAGTGCTGTTTGCTCCTGAAGGAAGTCATACCAAATAAGCCTTTTCCTTCCACTTCTGCCCCTTCCTCGCCCTCTTCCACGTAAGATGCTAAAATGCCTTAGCTACAAGCACTTTGCTTAATTAAGAAAGGGATTCAGAACATGATTGATATTGTTCCTAAGTTTGTGGATTTTAGCCTCATACTTAAGTTGTGCTGTTCTGTGTTTGCTTTTGAATGGTCAAACTGCCATCCTTAGATTTTTAATATTCTGAATCTCAAACTCAGCTTAGAATGTAGTTGTTCTATAAGCAAATGGTTAAGAGCTCAAGTTGGGGAGCTGAACTCCCCAATACAAGGTCCACCAGCTACGTGTGGCTGCTAAATTTAAACTGGTTAAACTTGAATAAAATTTAAAATTCCTCAGTTACAAATCTTCACATTTCAGGGGTTAGTAGCCACCTGTGGCTAGTGGCTACCACATGGGATAACGCAGATACAGAACATTTCCACTATCACAGAAAGTTCTTATTGGACATTGCTGCTCTGGAGACAGACATATACCACTTAGCCCTGTGGCCTCTGGCAAGTTTATACACTCTATTGCCTTCAGTTTTCTTATCTGTAAAATGAGGATAAATAAAAAGAATTGGCATGAGGATTAAATGGTATAATGCTTGTAAAGCAGTGCCCACCACATAGTAAGCAGTTATCACTATTATCATTAATGATTTTTAATCAAATCAGGATTGGCTTAGTTATTGGGAATTTTTTCCCCAGTCTGTACCTCATCTGAAGGGGACAACTGCCCAGCTCTAGTCCACTGTCACCGTGTGGGAATGCAAGCCCATCTTCTAGTTTTTTCAGGAGAAACCAGAGATAAAGACTCTTTGCATGAAATCTTAGATTTGTAAATTTAGCGATTCAAATATTTTTTCATTAAAAATTTTTTTGAGGGCCTCCCTGGTGGTGCAGTGGTTGAGAGTCCACCTGCCGACGCAGGGGACACGGGTTCGTGCCCCAGTCCGGGAAGATCCCACATGCCGTGGAGCGGCTGGGCCCGTGAGCCATGGCCGCTGAGCCTGCGCATCCGGAGCCTGTGCTCCACAACGGGAGAGGCCATGGCAGTGAGAGGCCCGCGTACCAAAAAAAAAAAGAAAAAAAATTTTGAAATACACAGAAAAATGCAAAAAAGTTGAATGAAAAAAATTATAAATACCTTGGTAGCTACTGCCTAGGTCAAGAAATAGCGTATTACTGCCCCCTGGAAAAGCTCCCCCTACGTATCCTCCTTTCTCTCTACAGTGTTTAAAACACTGAGGAAGACAAGCAAAGCACATCTGCTGGCCATATCAGTTCCTAGGGCCACAAGTTGGACTCTAAAGTAATGTCTATGGAATATGGGCCATTTTTTAGTCTTAGTAAAGCCCCTAGCCATATTTCTTTGAGCCTATCCCAATAAGCAAAGGTGCACAGCTGTAGCAACTAGTGGTCAGTAATCTGGTCAGAATTAATAAGGACCAAGAGTTGCATCAGAGCACTGAATTTGTCACTTAAAGAAAAGGGAGATGGAGAAATCAAGCACAACCCATAAATTTCTGACTTGTTTGACTATGTGAGTGTTCTTCCACTAGGACAGTGGCAAGCTGGCTTTTGATTTTAGGCATAATGAGTTTGAGGGGTTTATGATACATACAAATGCAGATATCAAGTGGATGTTTATACAAGTTTGGAGATAATACAATTTGAAAATTATTAATTTATGAATACTAATAGAAACCACTGAAATCAAGTTCTTTTTTAACATCTTTATTGGAGTATAATTGCTTTACAATGTTGTGTTAGTTTCTGCTTTATAACAAAGTGAATCAGCTATACATATACATATATCCCCAGATCTCCTCCGTCTTCCATCTCCCTCCCACCCTCCCTATCCCACCCTTCTAGGTGGTCACAAAGCACCGAGCTGATCTCCCTATGCCATGCGGCTGCTTCCCACCAGCTATCTGTTTTACATTTGGTAGTGTATATATGTCCATGCCACTCTCTCACTTCATTCCAGCTTACCCTTCCCCCTCCCCGTGTCCTCAAGTCCATTCTCTACATCTGCATCTTTATTCCTGTCCTGCCCCTAGGTTCTTCAGAACCATTTTTTTTTTAGATTCCATATATGTGTTAGCATACAGTATTTGTTTTTCTCTTTCTGACTTATTCACTCTGTATGACAGTCTCTAGGTCCAGCCACCTCACTACAAATAACTCAATTTCGTTTCTTTTTATGTCTGAGTAATATTCCGTTGTATACATGTGCCACATCTTCTCTATCCATTCATCTGTCGATGGACACTTAGGTTGCTTCCATGCTGCAGTGAACATTGTGGTACATGTCTCGTTTTGAATTATGGTTTTCTCAGGGTATATGTCCAGTAGTGGGATTGCTGGGTCATATGGTAGTTCTATTTTTAGAGAAATCAAGGAGTTTGCTTAGGAGATTGAGAGAAGAAAGCCAAAGATTAAACCTTGAGGAACTCCGAGGTTGGGTAAAAGGAGATCAAGAGGAAGTGACTAGAGGAAATAGGAAAATCATAGGAGTATGGTATCTGAGAAGTCTGGGGAACATGATGTTTCAACCAGAGTTGAGTATACAGTGTCTAATGCTGTTCAGAAGCCAAGCAAAATAAAGACTGAGAAGAGTCCACTGAAATCAGCAGCATGAAGGTTGTAGGTGACTCTGGGAAAAAGGACTCAGCCAAGGCCTGCACTGAGGGGGGAAATGGTGTCTCCTGAGGAAATGGCAAAGTCTAATACAGCTCTTTCAATGGGTTTGGAGTCAAGGGACAGGGCAGCGGCTGGAAGGGAAAGGAGAGGAGAGTGGAATTAGATGGGGTTTGCTAAGATGGTAGAGGTTTTAAAAGGGCTTAAATGTTATTGGGAAGGATCCAGAGAGAGAAGTAGAATATGCCGGAGACAAACGAGGAAATGGGATTCACAGCACATGTTTAAGGGCTAACTTTGGAAAAGGCAGAGTCACGCATGTAAGTTTGGAGGTGGAGTTGCCGTTGGATAGTTTGGTCTTTTTTTAAACTCCATGTCCAAGGCTCTTGCCTTTATCATTCTGCCTCATATTAGGTCCTACAGATTGTACTTTGCAAAAGGACTTAGAAACCCACTAAATTGTGGCAGTGTCATCAATCCCTCCTACATGGTCCAACTGATAGTTCTCACATTAAACTAAGACTCTACTTCATAGACCCTGGGGAATTCTGTAGTATAACAAAGATTTCCTAAACTTAACTACTTACTGTGTAATTGGGAATTTGGTCTCAGGGATTAAATCATATATTTCTTGCCATTCTTGGGGTATGTCAATAAAATCTCGGTAAACCTTGATTTGTAGCACTGTTCCTACGGTGATATGTTGCAAAAGCTTTAAAAATTCTCGAAGAGTATATCCTAACACATTGGCATAGCCAACAGTAATCAAAACATCACCTGAAAAAGGAAAAAAAATCGGTAAAATTAAGATAATGGTTTAAAAGGATCATACCATTTCTGGCTTTATTGTGCGATGTTTTTCTTTTTTTTTGGGGGGGTGAGGTATTTCATTTTATGGGTTCATATTGTTGGTTCATTTTGAACCAAAGCCAGGCTTCAGCCTTTATTTAATAAAAATGACCCTCTTAGTGACATAAGTATCCTCTGAATAATGAAGAATACATGCAAGATGTTTCTTAATAGTGTGGTGGTAGATATTGTAGCACGTTTTTACAACATTTCTAAAGTCCTTGGTGTGACAGAGGCTAAAAACCATTTATAATCTGAATCATCCTTTAGGATTCTAAAAATGTGTTTCAAGTAAAATAAATGGCTATTACTATTAAAGAAAAAAACACTTAACACTAAGTGAATAAATGACCTTTCTATTATACCTGCCTGGCCATTTCCAATGCCCTCCACAGTAAGCAGACCATATTAAACATCAAGCCTTTCAGTTTAATGTTTGCCCTTACATAGTATTCGTTGAGCAAGTAATTCTACATGAAACACTGGACAATTAGCATGCTTTAATTAAGTTTAAGCTATGTATACAGAGAGTATGTCAGCTCAAAGGGATTTGACAGCTAGGTCCCCTACCATAGCACAGTGCTGAACAGACAGGGGAGGGTGATGGCCAACCATGGAGCTCCTGAGCCCCCAGCAGATAGGAAGAGAACCACATCTTGACAGCAAGCTCCTGGACCTCCAAACTGGATGTTAAAAAGACCAGTTATTCACTTGTACGCAGCAGCTAGGGCATGAACATGTAAACTAGGTCCAGTTATTTGTCAGTCTCCCTGGGTCACTGAAACTGGAGCGGGAGATGCAGAGAGGTGACAGGAGCACCCAGTTTCCATGGCCCTTTGTTCTCTCACCATTTTCCAAACCTGGTTCTCCAGGCTTTCTGGCAATTCTGTCAGACTCAGTGTTCTAAATCCAATGCCTTAACAGAACTTTTCTATTGCTTGCATTGAAGACCTCTGACTACTACAAGGGCATTCAGCAAGAGAGGAAGGAATACAGGGAAATTGCTTTTTAAGGACAGACAGACTCACATGGGGTAAAATCTTAGTCATCAGCTCTTGCCAACATCCTGCCAAATGGTCATGGATACCTTATAGCTAACATCGGACAAAGTGACCCCAATGAGTCCCAAAGGACATGTTCACCTCTCTGTGCATGGGAAGCTAGAGACCCCGCAGAAAACCTCAAAGACAGCTGAAGCCTAACCTCAGAGGAGAAAACAGTCAAGATGAAGTACATCTTGAAGTAGTACTTGAAGTACTCCCCACTGTGCTATAATTGGGAATTATGCTGATCCCAAAGGAAGCCTCCAAGGACAAATTTCCATAGTGCTAGATCCTATCAGCAACAAAAGTTCACAGTATTAAAGAAAATGAATACTTAGAAGAGTGAAGAAAACCTTCTGCTTTGGTCTTTAAAAATAGCTGGGGCTAACTTCAGAATGAAATAGGGCTTCTCCCGGCAACTTGCAGATTGTGTGATCTAAAACTGTTCACCCTGTGGAGGTTAATTAAAATGGTGGGGGGAGGAAGAAAACCTCACTGGATGAGCTTACTTGCCTAATCTTAAAAGGAGTGTTTATGGCTTGTCATTCTGCTTAATTATGTTGTTAAAGGGTGACTTTTATCATGAGGGCAGAAAATAAACAGCTTAATTCCCTGACCCTCCTGGCTGTAAACCAGACATATCTTTGTGTGAATGTGAGTACTCTGGCAATAGACATTAACGTTGCCTTTCATAAAGAAACACCAATTTAGTATTTATGTATATCAACATTATACATTTTCTTTCTGATTTAATGGGCTATAGGAACCACATTATATAAACTGTCTCGATTACCTATATTTAATCAACTTTGCAGCAGCCAAGCCACTACCATCTCTACAAACTAGGCTGTAAATTCCATAAGCTCTGTGTGGTTAGAGACCATGTATGCCTGGCTCATCATTATACCACAGCACCTAGCAGGATGCCTACACAGAGCAGGCGTTCAGGAAAGGCTTATTGAATGAATGTGGCCTAGTAAGGGTGGTGACCAGTGCATGACTTGTATTTACCTTCAAAGCTATATTAATTTCTCCGAGAAAAGGGAGAAAAAGCTATATTAATTTCTTAAGACTCTGGATATCAGAGTTTGCTAAAGCTATACTAGCCAAAAGGATTTTAAAGTTTAGCCAGAATAAACTAATTAGGAAATCAAGATGAAGCCCTATTATTAAACACCAAAAAGAGAGAAATTCAAAGCACATGAATGAGAAATAATGGGGCTGGGAGGTAATGGGGTCAAAAAAACATCAGGTTCATCACCTCTCAGAATCTCATAATTATTGTCAAAAGGACTGAGTTACAGAGTCTTTGAAACCTAGACCTTGAAGAGAAGTGGCTGACTTGTCATGAAGAGATTTGGGGCCCTGGACTTATTCTCTATTGAAATCTCTTTTCTAGTCAAAGGTATGGGCTTTCTAAGCAGATATGGTTTCAAGTCTCAGCTCTGACCACCCACTTACCTCTGTATTGAACAAATTACTTCATCTCTCTAAGGCTCTATGTTTTGTTATCTACCTTCCAGGAGTGTTGCAAAGATTAAATGAGATAATAGATGTGGAAACACCTTGCAAAATGCCTAGGACAAATACTCACTTGCTATTCACTTATCAAACACAGACATAATAAATGTGCCAGTGCTGTAGGTAAGTTGTGGATTTAAAAGGTGATTTCAAGACTGCCTCTGACCTCCAGGAGCCCACTAACTGTAGCCCCACCAGGAGATCCTGTTTCATGTGCATGAAAGCATACTCCTGTCCCACTCTAGTGAGTGTGCACTCCGGTTATCAACCAGCATCTGTCCCCTGACCCCAGAGAAGCTAAGGAGAACAAGCAGAAAAGGCCCATAGGACCTGGCCTAGAGTTCTTTTGGTCTGGAGCGTCCAGAACTCTCTTTCTGTCAGTTTGTTCCCCAGCACCATTTTCTATGTGGAGAAAATGCTTTGGATTTTAAGGTGAGGTAAACTTTTGTAATAGCATCATTGATCTACTTAATTCTTTAATCCATTGCTTCTAACCCTAGCTGCAATTAGAATCACCTGAAGAGCTTTTAAACCATGAACTGCCCTATCCCCAAAGCCAAACCAATTGAATCAGAACCTCTGGGGACATGGGGCCAAGGCATTTTTGCTTTAAAAGGCCTCCAGGCGATTCTAATAGGTAACCAGAGTTGCAAACCAGTGGTTTAATCCACTGGGGGCCCTGTACCACAATCATTTTTGGTTAACAACGAAAAAGATACCAGTCTAAAGAATCTCTAAGTAAGAACAGCCTAAGAGAAATTACTGCCAGTATTTCCATAGCACTGTAGTCCTCAAAGCACTTTCATAAAGATTATCTCATCAAATCCTAGCAACTTCTGACAAAGGTGGTATTATCCCAATTTAGAGATGAGGTGACTAAGGCCAGGAAAGTTAAGGGACTTTGTCCAAGGTCACAGAACTAGAAAGTGGCAGAGCCTGGGCCTGAATTCAGGCCACCTCCCACTGAATGGTCTTTCCTTCCCACCACCTTACCATCCCATTGTGCGTCCCTGACTCCTGAGCACAGCACCAGGCCCAGAGTAGGCACTGGGAAAACGTCTTGAATTGGATGGAAAATTCATTCACCCAAAGCCAAGAGAAGCAGGGCAGTACTGACAAAGAGTGTAACAGAGAGGGTTCAAATCCCCACTCCTTGGTGTGACAAGGTACAAGTTACTAAATATCTGATTCCTTCTCTGTAAGGTGGTTTAATGTAGAATCTAATCAAGGAATTTGGTAAGTTTGCAGGATACAAAATTAATGCACAGAAATCTCTGGCATTCCTATACACCAACAACGAAAAATCAGAAAGAGAAATTAAGGAAACACTCCCATTTACCACTGCAACAAAAAGAATAAAATACCTAAGAATAACCTACCTAAGGAGGCAAAAGACCTGTACTCAGAAAAGTATAAGACAATCATGAAACAAATCAAAGATGACATAAACAGATGGAGGAATATACCATGTTCTTGGATTGGACGAATCAATATTGTGAAAATGACTATACTACCCAAAGCAATCTACAGATTCAATGCAATCCCTATCAAACTACCAATGGCATTCTTCACAGAATTAGAACAAAAAATTCATAGGGAATTTTACAATTCGTATGGAAACACAAACGACCCCAAACAGCCAAAGCAATCTTGAAAAAGAAAAACGGAGTTGGAGGACTCGGGCTCCCTGACTTCAAACTATACCACAAAGCTACAATAATCAAGACAGTATGGTACTGGCACAAAAACAGACATCTAGATCAATGGTACAAGATAGAATGCCCAGAGATAAACCCATGCACATATGGGCACCTAATTTATGACAAAGGAGGCAAGAATATACAATGGAGAAAAGCCTCTTAAATAAGTGGTGCTGGGAAAACCAGACAGCTACATGTAAAAGAATAAAATTAGAACACTACCTAACACCATACATAAAAATAAACTCCAAATGGATTAAAGACTTAAATGTAAGACCAGACACAATAAAACTCTTAGAGGAAAACATAGGAAAAACACTCTCTGACATAAACCACAGCAAGATCTTTTTTGACCCACCTCCTAAAGTAATGGAAATAAAAACAAAAATAAACAAATGGGACTTAATTAAACTTAAAAGCTTTTGCACAGCAAAGGAAACCATAAGCAAGGCAAAAAGACAACCCTCAGAATGGGAGAAAATATTTGCAACTGAAACAACCGACAAAGGATTAATCTCCAAAATATACAAACAGCTCATGGAGCTCAATAGCAAAACAACAAACAATCCAGTTAAAAAATGGGCAGAAGACCTAAATAGACATTTCACCAAGGAAGACATACAGATGGCCAAGAGGCACATGAAAAGATGGTCAACATCACTAATTATTAGAGAAATGCAAATCAAAACTATTATGAGGTATCACCTCATGCTGGTCAGAATGGCCATTATCAAAAAATCTAGAAACAATAAATGCTGGAGAGGGTGTGGTGAAAAGGGAACCCTCTTGCACTGTTGGTCGGAATGTAAATTGATACAACCACTATGGAAAATAGTATGGAGATTCCTTGGAAAACTAAAAAGAGAACTACCATATGACCCAGCAATCCCAGTACGGGGCATATACCCTGAGAAAACCATAATTCAAAAAGAGACATGTACCACAATGTTCATTGCAGCACTGTTTACAATAGCCAGGACATGCAACAGCCTAAATGTCCATCGACAGATGAATGCATAAGGAAGATGTGGCACATAGATGCGGTGGAGTATCACTCAGCCATAAAAAGAAACAAAACTGAGTTATTTGCAGTGAGGTGGATGGACCTAGAGTCTGTCATACAGAGTGAAGTAAGTCAGAAAGAGAAAAACAAATACCATATGCTAATGCATATATATGGAATCTAAAAAAAAAAAATGGTACTGATGAACCTAGTTGCAGGGCAGGAATAAAGAGATAGACATAGAAAATGGACTTGAGGACATGGGGTGGGAGGGCAAAGCTGGGGTGAAGTGAGAGTAGCATTGACATATAGGCACTACCGAATGTAAAATAGTTGGCTGGTGGGAAGCAGCAGCATAGCACAGGGAGACCGGCTCAGTGCTTTGCAATGACCTAGAGGGGTGGGAAAGGGAGGATGGGAGGGAGGCTCAAGAGGAAGTGGATATGGGGATATATGTATGCATATGGCTGATTCACTCTGCTGTGCAACAGAAACTAACACAGTATTGTGAAGCAATTATACTCTAATAAAGTTCTATTAAAAAATTTAAAAAGAATTTTTTTAATGTAGAATCTACCTCAGGGATTGCCAGGAAGGTGAAATAAGATCATGCTTCTAAATGTTAATGATGATTAATACTGCCTACAAAAGAAGAAAGCTTTATCCACAGAGAGCCATAAACTCTGGAGTGACGCTGTGCCTGTATATGAATCCCACCTGCTAGATGGGGGTGAACCTCGACAAGGAACTCAGTCTCACTGAGCCTCAGTTTCCTCACCTGTAAAAGGGCAATGATAATAGCTCCTACCTAGAGGGTTATTGTAAGAATTCAATGAATAAAAATGCCCAACAGCGAAGGTTATACAAGTAATACCAACTGGCCTGCCCATTGAAAGCTCTCAAACAATGTCATCATTATCATCGTAACAGTGAAACCTGAGTCTCCCTGAAGGCAGATGGGAGAGAGAAAGCGGTGGAGTGTTTGGGAGGCATGGGGAAAGCACGGTCACCTGGCTGGAGTTTTCCATCCCTGGCTGCAGACCCCTTCTTAATGAGGTGGGTGATCTGAAGGTAGGGCCCATGCTGGATGATGATCAGGCCTAATCCCAGGCTGCCCACAGTGAGTCTGGTCTCCTGAGTTTTGCTCAAGTTGTGTACAGATGGCTTGACCTTGAGGCCGATTTGTCTTTCTAAAAAAGGAGAGATGTGTTTTAGTCCTTCACCTAGACATCAGCATGACAGTAGAAAGCCAGACCCTTGGGGCAGTTACTCAACCTCTCTCTTCCTTAGTTTCCTCATCAGTAAAGTGATGATAATAAAAATGCCCACTCAGAGGGTTGTTATGAAAATTAAAGGAGATAGTTAAAGGGCTTTTGCACAGTGCCTAGCACACTGTGAATATTTAATTAATGTTAGTTATTATTATCCATTCACTTAACAAATAGTTATTGATACGGGCAGTGTGCTAGGAAACGTGTTTCTTGCCCTCATGGATCTTCTAGCCTAGTGGCTGAGACAAATATCAATGAATCATGTAAACATATTTAGAACAACAAACTGTGACACATGCTATGAAGGAAAAGTTCAGAGAGCTCTGAGGGTGACCACCAGGCTAACATCTCCCGTGAGGAAGGCGGGCCAAGGCTTCACAGAGGAGGTAAAATCCGAATTGAGGTCGAAAAGACCAACAGGAAAGCTGTAAGCAAAGTAGGATGGGAGAGAGCAAATTAGATCAAGATTCTGAGACAGGAAAGAACATAAAGGAGACCAGTAGGGGGCAGGCAGGAGGGGCAAAGGCAGAGCAGACAGGCTGCTTGGCAGGTTTACCTCACTGGAAAAGCTTAGAAGCAATTTCAGCAGGACAAGCTAAGGTCTACCTTCAAAGAAACACACAAACAAAAACCTCTGGCTCTTATATGGATTGTGGAGTCCAGAGTGGAAGTGAGAAATGAGTTACTGCGTTCACCCAGAGCATGTCACCCAAGCAATGTCAGTGGAAATGGACAGTAGAAAAAAAGCATGTGGGAGGAAAATCCAGGAAAAATGGGTAGGGAGGTGTTGAAGTATGTTTTCTACAAAACTAAATCTCACAAGAAAAGTTTCAAAGATGGAGGAGTGATTTAAAACAACAAGTTCTTTTCCCCCAAGAGGAAGCTTCTGAGGAGACTCATTTTCAGTCTACAGGAAGCTTCTGGGGAAACTTGTTTTCAGCACACTCTTCCAGCATTTCACACACACAACACTTTCCCTTAAGGAGAAGTGACAAACTGCTACCTTGCCAAATCCATGTGACTGTGGTGTTTGGGGGGTCCAGGAGTCCTCCCCACTCCTGCAGGAGGGGCTTCCCATGCTCCCACATCTCCAGCTGCAGGGAGCTGGGCGGTTTCATGGCCCTTTCGACTCCAAGCAAGTGTCCTTGCCTATCTCCAACCTCACCCTCCCCCAAACCACAGATGCTCTCTGTCTGGAAAATAAAGTAACCTAGTATAAAGAAGGTACCATCTTCAAGACTTTCCAGGATTACAGGTCATCCCCTCCTCGAGCCTCTGGCTCCTGAGCAAACAGAGAACTGGCATCATAGACAGGGTCTGAGTTCCAACCTCAGCTTGCAAATTAAAGTGCTCATGATATAATCTACTATGAAGCCCAGTCTCAAAAGACAGCAGTGTTAAGTGAAAGAAGCCAGATTCAGAAGACTCCATACCATATGATTCCATTTTTGTGACATTCTCCATGGAAAGGGCAAAACTGTAGAAAACAATCAGGAGTGTCAGGAACTGGGGTGGCGAAAGGCACTGGCAGCAAAGGGGCTTCGTCACAAGGTAATTTTGGGGGTGGTGAGACCTCCACACCTTGATTGTGGTGGTGGTTAAACGTGGGTATATGATTATCAAAACTCACAAAGCTGTACACTAAAAAGGGGGGGCTCTTCCTGTATGTAAATTATAGTTTGGTAAACAAATGATCGTGAGAGGCCCAAGAGTGTGACTTTCCCATTTTACAGAGGAGGAAAAGTGAAGAAGTCTTGGTCCCTAGGACATCACCCAGTTACCCTTAACGCTTTTGTGGACGGCCTTCTTCATGGCCCCGGGACGGCAGGCCGATCAGGAGGGTCTCCCGGAACCGAAGCTGGAGTCAGTCCAACTCCCAACTGTTTGGAACCCTTCGGGAGCCGGCGCACTGCGGGCCGACCGCGGGCGGCGAGGAGATCTCGGGCTGGCCCCCAGGGGACGCTGCGACAACGTCGCCCAGACGTTGCGCTGCAGTGCGGTCACCACAAGGTCCCCAGTGGACCCTGGAAAACGCAGTATGTGAAAATTTTGGTGCAGAAAAACAAAACTTCTACGGACTAGCACAGTGCCTGGCTCAGTGGGTTCCTCACCCATTCTTGGGAAACGGAAATGGAGACGGTGGAGGAAGCCCAGAGGAGGGTGTCTCAAAGATGTGAATGGTCTACGGAGGAAGATCATAGCTAGTTCATACAAGAGCACAGATGCCCTGCTGCGCTCCCGATAATGGTGTTTTCAAATACTGTTATATCAACCGCGCCAACTGCTTTGGAACTGCGCTTTTTTCACGGATGTTTTGAATAAGAAAAGGCCAAGGGTGACCTGAAAAAAATGAGTCACGATTAGGAGAGGAATTAATTCTTCCTTCTTTTTTTTTTCCAAAATAATTCTTCCTCCCCCAGACACGTTTACTCATACAGCAAATATTTACTGGAAGCCCGCTCTGTGGTTTTTGCTGATGCTGGGGACACAACAGTAGACAAAACAAGCAAGGGCTCTATCCTCTTGGAACTTAGATTTAAAAAGCAGATGGAGTGGACAATTTGAGGAAAGTATGAAGTATCAAAAATAAATTCTAGAAGAAATAGAAAACAATGTAATGTAGTAGGTCCTATTGTCATCCCCACTCTGATGAAATAGAAAGGCAAAGCCTCTTGTGTTCACGCCTTCAGCAAATAGTAATCAAGCACCTATTAGTGTGCAAAGATTTCCATGGTAAACTGGGAGGTCCCAGCTTATTCAGCTGTTTCTGTGGCTCTACCCAGACAATAAACCAGGGCAGATTTCCGGTTGGATAAATCTTGTGTTGTAGTGGCTGCGACAGAGGAAATGCAAAGAGTCATCCCACTCCCTGTTACTCTCAACATCAAGGCATCTCCTGCAGGTAGCGCCTTGTGATAGATCGCCTGTTTCCTCCTCCAGTCTGGCAAGGCTTCTGTCCAGACACGAAATTAATTCTATTATGAAATGCATCCTTTTCCTCCATTTTCCTATCGGTAGAGAATGGTGAGAGTTTGAAGGAATAAAGCACATCAGCATTTAAGGTCCTGTGAGGGGAGCATATCAGTACCTGGCACACAGGGTCCATCCACCTTCCCTCCATCCCAGACTGAAAGCTCTTTATTGTGAATGCCAAGATCACACTGATTGGTGGAGCTGAAGGATACAAACTGTTATGGATGCTGTGCTGCCCAGATTCCCCCTTCAGGACTGAAGGACCTATTCCTTTCCCTCCACCCCAACCCTGCCACTAGCTGAAGAGAACTCCTTGCCCAACATCACACCTACCCGGGGCAGCTAGCATCCAGTGACTGATCAATGCAGGGTAAAAAACCTGGCTCCCTCAGCCCAACTTGAACAACTCTAGAGGGACATCCCAGCTTCAGAGCTCCCTAAAGGGTCTGCTGAGGTCCTCCTATGGCTGCACTGCAACCCGACTTCTCCCTCTGCCAGATCCTGCTTCCTTCTCTCCCTCCACAGACGTGGGTCCCAAGAGCACTCCTCAATAAATGTCCTGCAACTCAAGAGTATTTCCTAGAGAACCCAACCTGCAACAGCTTGTGCCAGGGACAACAGGAAAGAGTAGATGCTAAGATGGGATTTTGGAGCTGGACCTGCTGCCCAGGTAATAATGAGGACCCCATCCCCAGTAGAGGAGAAGCATACGTAGCCTTCAGCACAGGGAGGCACTAAGATTGTTTAGTTTTTCACGAGTAGTAAAATGGAATGATGTGGCACCCACATGATCCACCTGGTGTCTCTTAGTTCTCCTTTGGCCTATTTTACAGTAAATGGACAAAAACAGTAGCCACAGCCTGAGAAGTATAGAGGTGCTAGCAGAGGGTGAGAGGAACCTAGGATGGATAGGAGAGGAGGGAAATGATGAGTATGTCAGTTACACCTTAAGGTGAGCTACAGCAGCAGCAGCAGCAGCAAGAGCTATACTTTGTCCCACTAACTTTCCTCTTATAAGTTTCCCACAGGAAAAGACGTCCACCAGGGTCCTAAAGGTGCTGCTTTCAGAATAGAAAAAGAAGCAAGTGGATCTGTGCAGCACAATGGGTGCACTGTTGCAAGTGCCGCACTGTCATGCCTAGTCCCCTTTCAGGACAGGAGAACCTAGGCCCCAGCTCTTGGGGAGGTTGTAGGTTGACTGCTCTCAGCTGTCAGCTCTCTCAAGGAATTGTCCTTGGCTGGAGAGCCGCCTTACCCAAGGTCATGCCCCATGACTAACATCCAATGACTGGTCCATGCAGAGGTACAAAGGCTTGGTTGGCCCCTTTACTCCAACTCAGAACAACTCAGAACAGCCATCTCAGCTTCAGAGCTCCCCCTGGGCTCTGCCAAAGCTTCCTGTGACTGCACCACAGTCAAACTGCTCCCTCTGTCCAATCCTGTTTCCTTCCCTTCCCCCACAGGAGTTGATCCTAAGAGCACACCCTAATAAACTTCCTGCACAGTAGACAATAATCTCTTGTCTCCAAGTCAGCTCCAGCAGAACCCAATCCGTGAGACTAAATGAGACTTGAGCTCAAGGCACAAACTATTAACCTCTGGATTTAGCTCTTTTGTTTTGTCTAGTCCCAGAAACCCCAGGTGAACACATGTGGTACATCCACCACATTCTTGGCCTGGATGGTAAACTTAACCTCCAGGGAGGTAGTGTGTTCTCTATCCTGTCAGGTCAAAGATCCTCCTTAAAGAGAAGAGTGATTGCACACTCCCCTCCACAGCTCTCCCTGAGGTCCCATTTGGATTCAGCCTCTGCTGGGCTGAAGCCTACCATCCATCACCATAAAGCACGCTGTGTTCACGGCCCTTTAACAACCACGGAATGACTATTTATGACTTCAGGCTGCCAGCATAGCTCCCTCCTGGGGGCCTTCTATGTTCTTCCGGGTCCTCAAGGCTTTTCTGCCTTAAGTAGCCTCATGGCTCATCCTCTCTCTGAATAGAAAAGCCCTAGCTGGTTTGCTTAGGGGTGAGAGGATGGGGAAGTTCTATCACTGAAGCAGAGTGCCTGACTCTAGGAGTCTGTTGGTCAGATAGGGGAAAGAGGCCCAGAGAGGTGACATGACTTTCCCAAGTTCAAGTCAGTAGCACAGGCGGGACTAAAATATGGTTCTGTATTCTTTTTACTCCATCACACCACCTGTCCCTAACTCCTAGGGTTTGTCTCTATTAAAATCTAAATTGAGATATAGAGGAGAACAGAATTGATCTGTCCTGTCCTGAGAGACTTGAGACTTTGAAACACTAGGTACATTGGCAAGCAAGAATGAGACTTGGGGCTAAAAACAGCCCCAAATTAATGGGATTAACGGGAAATCTGTAAACAGAGTATTTGGTCCTACCCATGCCACCCACCCCACATCCTGGTTGGTAAGGAATGGGATAGGTGACTATTGTCTGTAGTGATTTGCAGCTATTAACCTGGTTAAAAAAATGTTTTAAATCCTTTTAACCGTGTACTGGTTGTTTTTATGCTTTAATCTTAGATCCAGAACATTTCATGGAGGGGCAAAGGCTGGAGGGACCAGGAATGGATGCCTGGGTAGAAGGAGGGATTTATACTTGTATTGTTTAAACACAAGAATCAAGTAATAGTTCCACTTAGCTGGAGTTAGAATAGGTAAATGTTCCAACATTTCACCCTAGGATTCTCATCAACTGCCCAGTAGTGAACATCAGTGGACATTATTTGAGAATTCAGGACTATATAGTTGGAGTTTCTTCTATTACTTGGCAACAGAAACACCAGAAAGAAGCCAAGAATATGACTCCACCAAACTTCTCCAGTGTTTAAACAACAATAAACAGTGAAACCTCCTGCAGTAATGTGATATGCATTATGTCTAAATCCCTGGAACATATAAGTCAGCTTGTATCAGTTTCTGTGGCAGAGGAAAAATGAATGGTTTAATAATAATAATAAAAAACTACCCCCCCCACCCCCAAGAGACCAATGTTTGGACAGGAAAGTCTGCAGGCTAGCAATCAAACTTCCTTGCCCAATCTATGTGGTGATACTGATAACTCTGTGCACTTCTGCAAGGCTGTTGGATTGGTGGAATTTGAAACTTGCTGAGTTCTGTGGACATGTAGGCATTCCAAAAATAGAGACAGATGTCACTCTTCTAGGTCTTTCTAGAGATGACCTAGGTGGCGTTTATGGAGAAAATGAGCGTCTCATGGGGAACTAACTGGGAAGGAAAGAGCTGAACTCAAAGTCAGGGTTAATGGTGGTTTAGTCCATGAGCCATGGAAGATAAGGAAATCTCCACTAGATAGCAAAACTGTATATGGTAGGCCATCTGTATTGCTAATAAATTATGCCAATGTCTTGTTTATTTTCTGATTCTCCATCCAAGCTAAGCCCCTCCCCACATCCCACCTCAATAAACAGTATCATCAAACACCCCATTACTCAGGCCAAAAATTTAGGAGTCATTCCCTGAGTCCTCTCTTTCTTTCAACCCCTCCCCCGTTTATCAGCAAGTCCTTCCCTCTGCCTACAAAACATCCAATCTGCCCATCATCCCCTATCTTCACTACTCTCGTCCTAGCTAAAGCTACATTTCTCTCTCTCCTGGACTACTGTGCTTCTTAACTGGTATCCCTGCTTTCATTCTTGGTCCTCCCCACCTACAATCGACACTCTCTTTACAGATTAAATAAGCCCTTGTCACTCTCATGTTCTAAACCCTCCGGTGCCTTCCCGTTGCATTTAGAACAAAATCCAAACTCTTTATCATGGCTCTTAAAGTCCTGCATCTGGTCTCTGCCCACCTCTGTCTTTTCTTACCACTCTCCAGCCACACAGGATATATTGCGGTTCCTTGAACAGGCCAACGTCTTCCTTGCCCGCTCCCCGAATGTCCTTTGCACTTCCTTTTCCCTCTGTCTGGAACAGTCTTGCCCAGATCTTCATAGATCAGGTTTTTATGAACCTGGCGTTCTCCATGTAACCTTCCTTCCCTGACTATCCTATGTACCATCGCCGCCCCCTAAACCCCCCATCAGACCGACCCCCAACTTAATAGATCAACACCTAACATTATTTTTATTTTAAAGATCAGTTTTTAACAGTTTCCGTTTCTTCCCCACCAGGAGGTAAGCTTCCTAAGAACGAAAACTTTCTCTCACAGGTCCACTCCAGCAGCCCCAGCACCTACACCTACAGTGCCTGACGCACAGCAGGTGTCCATAGCCATTTCCTAAAAGGCGCAGTCCCGGGGCTGACAGGGCAAAGGCAATGGTAACACAAGGTGACAAGGCGTTGTCACCGACTCCCTCCGCGGGCTCGGGGCCGCCTCCTGCTGAAGACAGGCGGCTCCTGCCCTGTCCAGGACAGCGAGGCGGGAGGCCGAGGAGAAGTCGGGCGGATCGGGGCCCCAGGCGGGAGGGCCGGAGGGTCCGGGTCGCGTGCCAGGGCAAGACCGAGAGGTCGGAACGGGTTCGTCGCCGGCCGGGACCCGGAGCCGGCCTCGCCAGCGCCGCGGCTTCGCTTCCGGGTGAGGGGCGGGCGGGCCGAGCAGTTCCGGGGCGGGCGGCGGTTCCGGCTGTGCGGGCCGCGCCGCGGCTGCTGGTCCCGGGCGCGCGGAGGGCGCGAGCGGCGCGCGGGGGCCGAGGGGGCGCGAGGCGGCGGCGCGGGGTCTCCTGGCCCCGGCGGCGGCCCATGGGGCGGGAGGCGTGAGGCCGCGGCCTGCCCGGGGCTCGGGGGGTGGGGGGAGCGGGGCGGGGAGATGGATAAACTGACCATCATCTCAGGATGTCTCTTTCTGGCCGCCGATATCTTCGCCATCGCCAGCATCGCCAACCCGGACTGGATCAACACCGGGGAGTCCGCCGGTGAGCGGCGGGCGCGCGGGGCCGGATGGAGGACTGGCTGAGGGCGAAGGGAGGGGAAGGGAGACCCGGCTGAGGAGAAGACCGGGCTGGAGGGTGCGAGGCGGAGGCCGGCCTGAGGAGAAGGGGGCGGAGAGGCGATCCGGGCTGCCGGGCCGGGTGGCCGAGGGGCAGAGGGGATGGCGAAGGGGACTCGCGGGTCGCTAGCGGGACCCCCGGGCGGAGGGGAGCTGCGCCCCAGGCTGAGTGCTAAGTGGCGGAAGGGCGAGGAGACCTGGGCAGGGCTGGCGGTCCTGGACCGGGGAGGGAGAGTGAGGGGAGACAGCCGGCGACTTGAGGGACCGTGGAGGAACGAGCTTAGTCCTGGACTTAAACAAACAAAAGTCAAGGTGGGAGACGGGAGGAAACTGAGGCGCACTGTGAGGAATTAGAAACCCGCCGGGGAGGCGGGGGCCGGGAGCGAGGCAGCCTATGGAGTGTGAGAGACACCCGAGAGCTGATGGTCGATGAGAGACCAAGAGGAGTCGGGTCCGACCGCTGACGTCCCCCCACCCCTCCCCAGGAAGCGGCGTCCGGGGGAGAGGTCCGGGCGGGGCCGGGTTCATGGTGCCGGGAGCAGTGGTGCCGGTGGAGGGCGCCGGATGAGAGCCCCCTGCCCGCGCCCCCGCCCAGCCCCTGCCCACTTGGCAGTGTTTGAGATGCATGTGGCTTCCGAGTTTCCCTTTGACGTCTGTGTGGTTATAATTTTGCTTTATTTTAGGCCCCGGAGCTGTAATAACCTTAATAATAAACTTCATTTTATGGAGCATCACAAAACGCTTTAGCGATCCTAATAGTAGTTTCAAAATTAAATAACACGTTAGAGTTGCAGGCAGCCCAGTAGCAGTGCCTGCTGTAACACCACGGAGCTGTGGGCAGCAGAGACAAGGTGGCGCCCTCAGGAAAGAGGCAGGCATCTTTCTGAAGGGTATCCTAGGTGAATGCCCTTGCACGATTTTTCTCAGCTCGGGCCACCCTCCACCCTCCCACACACACTCACTCACTCACACTCACCCAGACCTGTGAGACCAAACCTTTAATTAATGTAACAGCTGCCAGGAGAGCTGATGGGAATAAAGGAATGAGCTTGTTTTCTAACTGCTTGTTCAGTGCAGATGAAGGGAATAATGGGGGGTGGGAATGTCAGACTCCCTCCGTGAATAATTTGTTGTAAGAATGTATCACTATGCTGTCAAACTTACTTCTTAAGTATTACTTATGGTTCTGTATTTATCCTGCAATATTTTTAGCCCTTAAAAAAAGCTGTGGCTGGGACATTTGTTGCTTCCTCCTCCGTTCTCTCCCCCATCTAGACCTAGTAACACAAAATCATGCCGTCAGATTTACTGGTTATTAAAATAACACTCTAAAAATTTCTGCTCCTTTTCTTGCCTATATAGTCTTAGCAGAGCTCTTAATTGTAAAGCATATATGATTGTTATGTGACCCTATAGAGGTGTTAGCTAATGCTACAGTGGTAATATTGCAATATATAAATGTATCAAACACTTTGTGCACCTTAAACATACACAATGTTATATGTTAATTATATCTCAATTTTTTAAACTGTAAAGCATATAAAGAAAATATCAATGATTTAGAATTTGATGAAACTATGGGCTTTGTTTCTGAAAATGCTGGTGATGTCATTGTTAGTACTAGTTTATAGTTATATGTGTGATGTCCAGTTCATGACCTGTTGTTGTTTTTATCCTGATTATGTGTGCAATGACTCCTTTTATGAGACTTTCTTTGAGACTTAACATACTTAGGGGCAAAGAGGTTCACTGTTCTAGCAGATCTTTTTTTGTAAAGAAGTTTCAAGTGGAATCCCAATGTATAAAATAGACTAAATGTCCATGGGAAAGATAGAGTTGAGAGAGGGGAGAGAGAGATAAGTAATAGCATAACATTCCTGAGATGTTATGCTCTATTATATTTGAAAGAAAGCAAGAATAGGATGAATACAACTCCTTCAAATTAGGCAAAGTCATCTGCTGTGAGTTGCCTTGGAGATGGGAGGGACAGAAGTCCAAGGTTTGAAAGAAGTAGAAGATGTTTGAAATAAATAGTTGTGAGAGAAAGCATGCCAACCAGAGACAGTAGGATTATCTAGCAGTGTGGGCACTTCATTGAAGTCAGTGGTCGTGAACATACAGTGTGATAACGGATCTGCTTTGTTGACTGTCTCTGGTAGTGCTCAACTACTTTGTCACCAGTGTGTGGTGAAAGCCAATAGAAGGCTTCATTCAGGGTTGGGATTTGCCAGATACATGCAACAGAATGACAGAGGAGCAAAGGTGTTTAGGGTGTTAGTCAAAATATTGTAATGATGGCTCATGAAATCTTAGCTGGATAAAGAGTGAAAGGGAAAAGGGAAAAAGCTGGTATATTGGTCATTGAATAGCAGTTGGTATATGGTCAGTGGAATAGTTGACCTGGGCCCAGTGGAGCTGAAGACTTGACTGGGAGTGATTGATACAGCAGAATGGAAGGGCAGGGCATTGTGGGCACAAGGTCCAGAGTGTGACAGTGGTGATGTGTGGCTGAAGTGGCGTGGAGGCGGTGATTTTTTTTTCTAACAGTTTCCCTTGCCATCTCAAGATATCTTCAGTTAAATATTCTGTGGCTAGAAAGAGGAATAGGAGGAGATAGTAAGAACAGGGGGAAATTGTTCAAAATCGTATCTAACCCGTTTTTTTTTTTTTTTTTTTGGCCTAACCACTGTACTGGCAGGGAATTCCCTAACCCGTATTTCTTGCGGCTAAATATGTCAGACAATAAGCCCCCCAAAATGTAAAATGAATGAGATGGTATGGTATGTTCCTTTGCTCACTCTTGTGCTTTTGCATTGTGATAAGATGCACCTGAACTTTGCCTAGTGTTTGAGCTTGTATGCTCACTGTACACTTTTACCTGGACAGATCCAGTCTTGAGTTTAAAAAAAAAAAAATCAGTGCAGAGTTATACTTTCCAAATCAATGAAACATTTACAGGAAGTTCAGTTAAGATCTCAGAGGTGACAGGACTAGCTTTATGCTAAGATCTGCATAAAAGTGACTTCACCTGGTAGCAAAAAGTTAATGTGTTGATTCCCTTTGGTGCATTATACATTGTACAAAAGTCTTGATTGTGATGTTTTTACTGCAGTTTTTTAAATGAACAAAATATATTTTGAAAATAGAACTCCTGGAGCCTGAAAGGTTCTGTAGAATGTAGTTTGAAAACCACTGCAGTAAACTAGTAAGGGAAAGTTTAGGATTCAGATCCAGACTTTATCACTTACTAACTCTGTTACTTTGGAAAAGTTACCTAGCCTCTCTCCTTATAGTTCCCCTTCTGTAAAATAAGGGTAATAATAGTATCCATCTCAATGGGTTGTTGTGATGATTGAGTTAATCCATGTAAAACATTTAGAACAGTGCCTGACACATAGGAAGTGCTCAGTAAAAGTTAGATATTGTTATATTGCTGTTCTAGTTTATAACAGGTGTCGGAATCCCAATTTTGAAACTAAAGCTCAGAACTTATTACTGTGAGAACTGGCACAGTTTCTTTATTAGATGTTCTTGGAAATGAAGAAACATCAAGAATAATATAGCCAGGCTTAGTGTAAGTCAGATAAATTTGTCTTCCCTCTTGGCTTTGGACTTCTCCATCACTGTTTCTCCTCTTTCAGTCTCTCATCTCCATATTCTAGTGTCTCTACTCCTCAGCTTCTACTTGAACTACCACAAAAGGAAATGAAATATCCTAAAACAAAAAGCTGAGTAGAAGAACTTCCTAAAATCCCAACTAATAAACTATATTACCATAATATTATGGACCGTGCTTCATACCAGCAGTTTTTATAGTACTGGCCCCAATACAGAGAAAGCGTGTTCCTTTAATTTTCATCTGTGTGTGATAGCATTTCCTGAGTTTGTTCTAATAGCTTGCGGATTATGCACAAACTTTTAAAGATATAATGACTGCCACCTTATTTATTTATTTTTTTACTCTCATTCTTTTTCTTTTTAAAATTGTTTAGATTGGATGTTAGGGTGTTTAAGGAGTCTCAATAACACCCTCTTCCCTACTTATATTCTGACCTAATTGAGAAAAAAAAGAATAAGATAATTAGGAGCCAAAATATTATTGATAAAGAGGATATTGGAGAATGTGGCTTATATCCTTGGACAAGTCGCTTCCTCTTACTGGGCCTCAAAATTGAACAGACTTAACTGTCCAATCCCAGGCAGGACTTGGGACCTGCCCTATAAGACTTCCAGCATGAAAGAACAGAAGAGATGAATGCTCCCTTTAGGCAACTTGCTCCCAAGGGCAAAAAGTTGGACCACTTATGCCCAGTTTTTTCTCCTGAACTGTCAGTCAGATGAAGTCATTCCTCCTGATCTGAGAAGGATTGAGTGAGGGGACGCAGATAAGCTAAGATATTCTAACAGCCACACCTCTACCCCGCCCCTCATGGATAGAAACATCAGAAATGGGAAAAAAAGCATTACCTGGTTGAAACCCAGGATATGGCTGGCATTTTGCAAGGAAGAATTTTCTTTTTCCTCAAGTACAAAGACTGGCAGATGCTTGGGGAAATAAAAGACTTTGTGGGGAGGGTTTCATTTCCCATTCTGTTACTCACTACGCTCTCCACAGGAAATGCTGGTAAACCTCAGATAGGGGACTGTGGGCTTGACATCTATCACATAAGAGTTCAAGATCTTTAGGTAGATCCTAGCCTACAAGTTGGGAGTCTTTGGTTTAAAGCATTAAAATTACAAGCTTCCCAAGCAGACCCGTTTATTAAATACTAGAAAATTGTTAAATAACAAGCCCTTTCTCCTGAACTGTGACAACTTCAGTAATCACAAAGTTGGTTTGGTGTGAAGGAGCTCTGTAACATCAGTTGTTAAACAAACAAACCTATCTATAACTTTGTCTTGTTAATCATCTTGGACATGACTTACAGAGAAGGACATAATTGGGTTACCTAAGAGGGCAAAAATCTTGAGATTGTGCTTTTCTTTAATTTAAAAAGCATTAACAAAACTTTTTCAATGGCCTTTTGAGTCTTTTTCCAGTAAATTTCTTTTTTAAAAACAGCTTTATTGAGATATAATTCACATAACCATAAAATTCACCTATTTAAAGTATACAGTGCAGTGGCTTTTAGTATATTCATAAAGTTGTGCCACCATCACCACAGTCAGTTTTAGAATATTCTCAGTACTCCAAAAAGAAACCCCAGATGCCTTAGCTATCACCCTCCACCTTCCTGGTTCTTAGTCTACTTTCTGTCTTAGTAGATTTGCCTATTCTAGACATTTCATATAAATGGAGTCATACAATATGTGGTCTTTTGTGATTGGCTTCTTTCACTTAGCATAACATTTTCAAGATTTATCCATATTATAGCAAGTATCAGCAGTTCATTTCTTCTTATTGCCAACTAGTGTGGTATATCCCCGTTTATTTATCCATTCATCAGTTGATGGAAATTTGGGCCAGTAAATTTCTTTGCCTTCCAAGAATAACATTTCTTCATAATGGTAAAGGGGTATAAAATTTTTTCCTTTTTTTTTTTTTTTTTTAATGGAAGATTTTTTTTTTTGGCTGCATTGTGTCTTTGTTGCTGTGCGGGGCTACTCTTCATTGCGGTGTGTGGGCTTCTCATTGCGGTGGCTTCTCGTTGCAGAGCACGGGCTCTAGGAGCATGGGCTTCAGTAGTTGTGGCACACAGGCTCAGTAGTTGTGGCACACAGGCTCAGTAGTTGTGGCTCACAGGCTCAGTAGTTGTGGCGCACGGGCTTAGTTGCTCTGTGGCATGTGGGATCTTCCCTGACCAGGGCTCAGGCCCGTGTCCCCTGCATTGGCAGGTGGATTCTTAACCACTGCACAACTAGGGAAGTCCTCCTTGGTTTTTTAAAAAGTAACATTATCAGTATTATTTATTTCAACATATCAAATAAGAACTTTGAATAAAGATTCAAAGACCTCACAGCTAGAGAGAGAAAACCCGCACACCACAACTAGAGAGAAGCTCTTGCACTGCAACGAACAGACCACGCACCACAATGAAAGATCCTGCATGCCTCAAGGAAGGTCCCACGTGCCACAACCCAGTACAGCCAAAAAGAACCCCCAAGATCAAAGGCCAGTCTTTTTACAGTGCTCACAGGTCATACTCGAAACTTGAAATCACTTATAATACTGTGAATTTCACAGCATAGGCCAGATTTTCCAATATGAGATGATATTTCCTGAACAAAGCATTTATTCCCTTTACAACCTTAGTTCCAGAAAGCCTCTGTTTTTACCATTATCAACAGAGATGTAGCCACTTCAGGATGAAGGGTGTAAGCTAGTTGGCCTAAAAGTTTGGAGAAGGGGAATTTGGGACCAAGAACATGGACAGAAGCCATGAGAGAATGGAAAAATCTAAGAGGAAGGAAATTCCGAAAAAGATATTACAGAGTGATGACTGCTGTTGCATTTATTAGACGCAACCAGACTTGTTGAATTTTTCTTCACTCGACTGCCTGAGCCCCTTTCAAAGCTGGCATAGTAGGAGTCGAATACGTCAGTCCTCCACTGTTCAGCTTAGTGTGTCCTAAAATAGTGTTGTTGTTTAACCCCTTTCCTCATAAATATTGAGTTTGTATTGGAGTTGCAGTGTAGTAAAATGGTCCTATGGGATTTGAGTCAGACATATCTAGATTTGATTCTTGGATTCCCTTTTTATGAGTTTTATGATTTGGGGCATGTAATTTGATTTCTCAGCTGTAAAATGGGGATGATACATTTATCTCAAAGGATGCTTGTGAGAAAATAAAATGTGGCATATGAAGAATTGGCACATGGTCTAATACATAGCAAATGCTCAAATGTTAGTAGTATTATATGAAAGATCAAAACATCTGAATTTAAAAATATTTCCCTTTTGTATTATTTGTGTTATTTATTTACTTATATCTTGCCTTGTTCTAAAAAAGATTTAAGGCAACACGATGTGTCTGTATTGAATATTTCTGAAGTCCTACTTGGGGAGGGGAGGTCTCTGGGAAGATAGACTTTGAGGTCAGTTGTAGTGGTGATATAAGCTTAATGGGATACACGTAAGTACCAAAACCAAGGAATGCATTGGGTTTATATTGTTTCTGGAACAGACTAAAGAGGTT
This sequence comes from Lagenorhynchus albirostris, assembly GCF_949774975.1. Taxonomy (NCBI): domain Eukaryota; kingdom Metazoa; phylum Chordata; class Mammalia; order Artiodactyla; family Delphinidae; genus Lagenorhynchus; species Lagenorhynchus albirostris. The sequence continues at coordinate 66,308,670 of NC_083109.1, forward strand.
TTCTAAGTGAAAGGCAGCCTGGCATAGTGGAAAGGGCTCACAGCTTTGGGGGCTAAATCAACATGTAGTCAAATCCCAGTCCCACTATTTGCTAGCCATGTAATTGATCTTAGACAAGTTGTCGTTGAGGGTTTTTTATTAATAAAAATTATGTCATTCAGATGTACTTAATACCTCTTGCAGTACTTCCAATTGTTATGCAGGTTCAGACCCCAACTTTCTGTTCTTCTGTAGATTAGAGTAATATCTGCAGCGCACTGTGAAAATCATTTATTTCGTAAGTTTTTTTTTTTTTGGCTGTGCTGGGTCTTCATTGCTGCGTGCGGGCTTTCTCTAGTTGTGGTGAGTGGCAGGCTACTCTTCGTTGCGGTGTACGGGCTTCTCATTGCGGTGGCTTCTCTTGTTGCAGAGTACAGGCTCTAGGCGCATGGGCTCAGTAGTTGTGGCACATGGGCTTAGTTGCCCCGTGGCATGTGGGATCTTCCCGGACCAGGGATCGAACCCGTGTCCCCTGCATTGACAGTCGGATTCTTAACCGCTGGACCACCAGGGAAGTCCCGGAAGTTATTTTTAAAGGGATATAGTGGTCTGTAAAGCTTTACAGTTGGAGTATAGAGAGTCAATTAGTCTCACCTCAAAGGCTGAAAATAAGTTTGAAATATATGAGATAGTTGTTTCTTAATAGAATAGTACAACTGAATAGCAAATAGTACAACTGTATAATAGCAAATAGTACAACTGAAAATTTAGTTTTTGTTTATGGCATAAAATTTCTTCTAGTTGTCATTAGCTTCCTCAGTGCAACTGTGAGTCTTTGAATTTTTTCATACCCTATTTCAATGCATACTTAAGCAGTGGGCCATATTACATAATCTTATAGGGGAAATTTAGACATGTAGTAAAGTATTACTGTTTATGAAATTGTTATTATTGAATTATAAATAAGAGCTTAATCGTGCAACCTTAATGGATAATTGTTTACATAGTGACCTTGTTTTATATCTTCTAAGAAACCCAAGAAATTAGGTTGTACAGTGACAGCAATGACAATGTATAGGTATAAATTTCATATTTATAACTATGTTTATGATGATTTATGTAAACATGACATTCATATCTTTTTGGCTGTCAGAATGTTTTATTTTCAAGCACTGAAATTACACATTTTTTCCAAGTACTTTTTAGAATTCTTTGCCCAACTAGCAGCTAGCTGCTGAAAAGTTTGATACTTATAAAACCTGGTCCACTGGTAACAACAGGTTGGGGGTAGTGGTAACATTATTTTATTCTTTATTGACTGTAGACTGATGAAAAAGTAATATTTAGCAAAGCTATTGTTGAAATACTAGAGAGGTTAGATAAGAGCATGAGGGAACCTAAGGATCCTTAAAAATCAAGGTACCTAAAAGTAAATATCTGGATCAAAATCACTTTTCAATAATATACCTCTGTAAACTTTACTATGTATTCTCTCATTAGCTGTAAATTATAGCTAAATTACATATCCTTACTGAATATGACATGGGCAAGTAGGACGCAGTAGTCCTTTGGGATTTATTGCCTTAGAGTTGACAAAATAAAGATTTGGGTATTGCTATCAATGATACTTACATGTATTTATGAGTATATATAAACCAGCAAGTATAATTTGCTTACATGAAGTTTCAGTATATGACTTCAGTTTTGAAGCAAACATTTCTTTGAATTGCTGAATTTTTTTTTTAATTGGGAGGAAAAGACTGCACTTTTTATATCTCTTTATACTAGCTTTGCTATAAATAAAAGGTCACATTTGGTATTTTGACACTTGCTGTTGTGTATATTGAGCAAAAAGGCAGCTGCTGACTTTTAATATAGATCTGTTCAACCAGAGACCATATACTGCTATCGTTAGAGATTTAAAAAGAGTAAAGAAAATGCAGTTGGTTGGGTCAAGTAAGAAAATGGGAGAGGAGAATTTCACTAGGTCTTCCCACTTGTGGTCTATTCACAGTAAGTTATTCACATGGAACATTATTTGGTCTACTTTCAGCTATAATAATAGAAATTTTTTTCAAAAATAGATAGGACATGTTCAAATTAAGGCAGAGATTTCCAAAGCCATTTCATTTATATGACCATTTCATTTATAAAGTACCATCCATTTTAATAAAATAAATCTTTAATTTACTATGAGTATTCTGTAAATCTTCCTGTAGATATTTCGTATACCACTGTACTTTATTCCAGACAGTCTCACAACAGATGTTTATTAAGGTATGTGTGGTCTGTAAGGAACTGTACTAAATATTCTGAGGGATTGCCTTTAAGCAAATGAAAAAGTATTTTATCCTTGAGGAACCTGTACTGTGTTTGGGAAGATAAAGTTATATGCATAAGAAATAAGTGTCATAGGTGATGAAACTACTTTCTGCCCAGGTGGTTGAGGAGGAGGTAGAATTTGAGCTTAATAGATTATACATTTAATGATGAGTATTTATGAAACTCAATTCTTTCTTTCTTTTGGCCGCGTCCTGTGGCATGTGGGATCTTAGTGCCCTGAGCAGGGATCAAACACATGCCCACTGCACTGGGAGTACGGAGTCTTAACCACTGGACCGTCAGGGAAGTACCAATGATGGTATTTAAATAATTAGGAAGACTTGGGCAGTGCTTGAAAGTGGAATGGCATGAGTAATCATATATAGAAGACAGGGAAATTTCCATTTCAGTTCATTTCTATACATCGCTGCTAAATTTATCTTTCTAAAGGATAAGGATAGTAATAATTGCAAATACTTATATAGCATTTACTTTATGACAGATACTTTTCTAGGCACTTTACATGTATGAACTAATTTAATCCTCACAGCATCCCTAAGTGCTGTTAGCCCCACAGAGATACAGAGAAATTAAGTAACTTGCCCAAGGTCACATAGCTGGTAAGTGGAAGAGCTGAGATTTGAATCTAGGAACTCTAGCTCCAGAGTCCTGGCTCTTAACCACTGCATATGCTTGAAACAGAAACCTTCAGTGACTCTTCATCTGCCATAGCACAGAAGGCACTCACTCAAGGATCTTCACAATATGGCTCTTGCTTACCTTTCCAACCTTAGATCCTACATTTTCCCTATGTGGATCTACATTCCAGCCCCTCTGTATTACTTTATGTTTCCTAAATACTATCTATAGTCTCATCTCTAAATCTTTGCTTATGTTGTTTATTCTCAGTCTGAAACGCCCTCTCACTCTTCGCAGTTCCTGTTGTATCAGCATCCTACCCATCTTCCAAGCGTGTGTCAACTGCTGTCTTCATAAAAACCTTTTCTGATCCCCTACCTAACGTGATTTTTCCCTCTTGCATGTTTTTCATGGTAGCGTATCCATATCATGGTTATATGTGTGTTACTTGCCCTGTTTTCTAGTGTAGATTTTTTTTTAATAAATTTATTTATTTTCGGCCATGTTGGGTCTTTGTTGCTGTGCACAGGCTTTCTCTAGTTGCAGCGAGTGGAGGCTTCTTATTGTGGTGGCTTCTCTTGTTGTGGAGTACGGGCTTTAGGCGCGGGCTTCGGTAGTTGCAGCGCACGGGCTTAGTTGCTCCATGGTATGTGGGGTCTTCCTTGACCAGGGCTCAAACCTGTGTTCCCTGCATTGGCAGGCAGATTCCTAACCACTGTGCCACCAGGGAAGTCCCTCTAATGTAGATTTTTAAAGTTCCTTAAGAACAGGGCATAAAATTTATTGGTCTCCGTACCTTAGGTAGCACTCACACCAAGCTTGCACATGGCAGGAAAGAGGAAGTGTTATGGTTGACACTAAGATTTTGAACCTGGAGTAGGGAATAGAACTGGGAACTTTGGAGAGTGAGCTGCTTTAAGGGCAAAAGTGATGATTTTGGTTTAGACGTTATGTTTGAAGTGAGTAGAATTCGAATATCAAAGCAGAAAGGAGCTAGTCAGGAAAGAGGACTATTTGGCATTCCTAGTTGTCTTATCTCATTTTCACAAACACGATACTTACATTGTTACATATGCCAAATTTTTGTTCAATAACTGCATGTCCACAAAATTCATTCTTAATTTTTTTGACAGATTATCAGTTGGTTTTTATTTTGGAAAGTAAGGTCCAGCAACCATCTAGTTATTCCCAACTTTGAAAAGATATTATAAGATGAAAGTTAATTTGTAGGTTGATTAGTTGATTCTCTGGGTCAATAGAGAAATTAGATTCCTAAGCAAGTCTGTAAGGCCATGTTATAACTGAAACATTTACTTCTGCATCAAAAAAAAAATAGTAGAAAGCAATACAGTTGTATTACTAATAAATAGCTTTTAAAAAGTTAAAAAGGAATAAGAAATGGTAGCTTATTTCTCTGATCCTTTAATTTGTCAATTTGACTTTAAAACTTATGACATTTCTTCTGTGTGATATAGGTGCTTCACTGAGATTCTTCTTACATTTGTCAACAATGTTTTGGGTCATTTTTTTACTTACAAATTGCCCTGTCAAAGGAAGAAAAAGGACTTGCAGAAAATGTATGTTTAAGAGATTTCCTGAAGTGGAATAACCTGAGATATAATTAACTCAGTGGAGATGAGGAAGATTGGTATGAGTGCATGAATGTGCATGTGATATGTATGGTGCATGATGGTGGTGAGTGGACATGGGGAAGATAAGGAACTTGTAATGGATAAATGATCTCTCCATGGGGAAGCAAAGTGATACAGAATAGGCTAGATCCAATGCTCCTCATTCAACCCCCATGGGAGGGGCCGTGAGTCCTGGCTAGTATGGTCACTGTTTGTTGAGGGGCCCTGTGAATGGATGGAAGGAGGAGGAAAACAGTATTTTATATGCCAATTGGGGTACAAGATGGTACAAATTAAGTATTTTTAACTTGAGGAGTACCTCTGTTGAAACTTGGCTTCTAGTTTAGGCTTTGCTGTAGATGTTTTGTTTGTGCTTGAAAAATTACCTAAATGTTTATTCTTTATTTTCCCCAACCAAAAAATAGTTCTGTGTTCCTCCTTCACCCTCATGAATCCCATCTCTTGATTTAAAATAAAAGTGGGTATATATGATACATTGAATTCTTAGAAAATTATTTTATTAAGAAAGTTATAGTGAAAGGAGTATGGGGGTGAAGCCAGAAATCAGTTCAAATTCTGGCTCTGCCATTTCCCAACTATGTGGCTTTGGACTTGTTGTTCGGCCTCTGAGCTTTAGTTTCCTCATCTATAAATGGGGATAATACCTCTTATCTTGCAAAGTGGCTGTACGAATCAAAGTTAGTATACCTGAAACACCTACCACAGTACAGTCACCTATGATAGATAGCTGTTGTTAAGCAACTAAATGGATTAATCTGTTATCACATGTGATACATAAAATATAATGTTGCAATTGGCTATTTGCCCATCATATAGTCACCAAAAGCAATCTGATTTTTTTAAAAAAATATTTATTTATTTATTTTTGGCTGCATTGGGTCTTCGTTGCTGCACAAGGGCTTTCTCTAGTTGTGGCGGGTGGGGGCTACTCTTCGTTGCAGTGCACAGGCTTCTCATCGTGGTGGCCTCTCTTGTTGTGGAGTGCGGGCTCTGGGTGTGCAGGCTTCAGTAGTTGTGGCACGTGGGCTCAGTAGTTGTGGGTCGCGGGCTCTAGTGCACAGGCTCAGTAGTTGTGGCACATGAGCTTAGTTGCTTGGCGGCACGTGGGATCTTCCCGGACCAGGGCTCGAACCCGTGTCCCCTGCATTGGCAGGTGGATTCTTAACCACTGTGCCACCACGGAAGTCCTGATTTTCTTTTAAACTAGGGTGTATCACTGTGTTAGACCTGGTTGACCCTATCGTTTTTACCATACACGCTGTACGATGCCCCTGATGCTTAACCTGGATTGCTGCCTTCTTCCTTCCACCTTAGTGCACTAAGAGAAAAAAGTACCAGGAAGCCTATTTAAATGTTTTTATACAAGTTCTGTTCTGCATATCAAAGGTAACATGTATTTGGGGATTTTCCAGTAATGATGACATATTATACTAAACCATTAATATTCTGTCAACCTTCTTACTCTAGCTAACATTTGCTAAGTGGGTTATGGATGTAGTCTGCCGTCCTAAAGTAGATTTCTCCCTAACCAGCTAAGTATATAAGTCATGACGCTGACCTCATTAGTTGAAGTCAGTAACCAAGTATAAAGAGTTCTAAAAGTAAAGGGTGATTGATAATCACAGGTAGCCTGTAAGATAATTTGTTACAGTCCTATTCATTTGCTTATTATGAGCATAAAATGAGAAACTCTTTATATTTTCTTATCCTGTAGATAAAATAATTACTTTGAGAGTTTAAAGTTTTAAAATCATTAATTGAATCACTTAAAAAACCATAGCAATGAATCTTATTTAAAACAGATGTAGACAGTCATGTTAGATCACCTTTAGGACTCCCGCTCTCAGTAACATTTAATGTGTTAGGATCAGAAGACAAACTCATGTATGTTGAAGTGTGGCTGATATAGGACTAACCCCCAGAGCTTTGGAGGACTATTTCTAGTATCTGCCTACTAACCATCCAGTAGGTAGCTATCATCCATCAACCATTTACAATCACACCAGTAGCCGGTAAGATGTCTGCTTTAAGTGGACCACCCTGTATTTAAGATTTCATTTTATTTTATTGTTTTGACTTTCAAGTTTTATTTTATTTTAAAATTTTTATTGGAGTATAGTTGATTTACAGTGTTGTGTTAGTTTCTGCTGTACAGCAAAGTGAATCTGTTATACATACACATATATCTACTCTTTGTTTAGATTCTTTTCCCATATAGGTCATTACAGAGTATTGAGTAGAGTTCCCTGTGCTATACAGTAGGTCCTTATTAGTTATCTATTTTATATATAGTAGTGTATATATGTCAATTCCAATCTCCCAATTTATCCCTCCCCTTTAAGATTTTAATTAATGTTATTGTGAATGTCTTCAGAGTTATCAGGGGGGTTGGGTGCATTATGGGTTTTCCCTACTGTGCTATTTCTTTTATTTTTTTTTATTTTTAATTTTTACCTCTATAAATTGTTGGCCGGTGCTTTTGTTCTCTTTGTTAGCCTAGAGTTAACAAAAATACTTTATCCCTCATATATCACCTCCTACTGCCCTCTGCCCTCCCTCTTTAGGAACTTGATGTGGCAAATCTCCACCTTGACTTCAAGCAGTTCACACCCAGGTGAAAAAGTCTAGCTGGCAAATGTCATCAGCCATCCCAAATGGTCAGGACACTGGTGCAGTTCCCACTGACTTCTTGTATCCCCTTAGATATCACCCAAAGCCCTCTACTATGGTTGAGGGCTCCAATCTTCTGAGCTTGGGGTTTTTCTGAGTTAAAAAACTAAAAAGGAAAATCCATCCACTTCTCTGAGGAAGAGGACTGTCTTTTAACTGTATTATTATAAGCAACATAGACACTTACTCCTTTTCTGTGAACTTATTCTTTTCTACATTCCAGAAATTCTTTAGTGATTCTGCTTTGTTGTTGACATTTTCCCATGCTGTTATAGAATTTTTCTACATATATATTGCTTGGGTCATTTCAGTGGGATTTGGAGAAGGAAGGAGAGCAAATTGATTCACTTTATCTCCCAGAGGTGTTTAATAAATGTTAATTGAATGAGAGAAATCAAAAGAGATTTAGTCCATATTTGCTTATCTTTTAAATTTTTATTAATAATGGGAAAAGTTGTGATACAGTAATTTTCCTAAGTCACACTTCTTTTTTTTTTTTTTTTTGCGGTATGCGGGCCTCTCACTGTTGTGGCCTCTCCCGTTGCGGAGCACAGGCTCCGGACGCACAGGCCCAGTGGCCATGGCTCACGGGCCCAGCCGCTCCGCGGTATGTGGGATCTTCCCGGACCCGGGCACGAACCCGTGTCCCCTGCATCGGCAGGCGAACTCTCAACCACTGCGCCACCAGGGAAGCCCAGTCACACTTTTTTTTTTAAGGTAAGCCAGAAAAGGTTTAAATTCTGTAGTCCCCATATGGCAAGAACATCTGTGTGACTGGTTAGGATGCAGGAGACATTATAGTTAAGTGGCTAATAACACAGACTCTGGAGTCTGGATTCAAATTCTACCTGTACCACTTGCTAGCAGCATGATCTTGGCCGACATACTTCAGCGGTCTCTTTGAAGGTTAAAACGTTCATGTATTTAAAACAGTGCTTGGCACGTAGCACTGTGTGTCAACTAAAATTAATGGGACTAACTTTTGAAGATTCTTTGCTATAATCTTTTCAGTAGCCATAGGCAGTTATTTTAAAATTGATCATAAATGCTATGTAGTTTTAGGTTATAGATATAAATGTCACCATACTAGAATATAGATTCTAGCCCGTGGACAAATGGTCAAATTTTTACCCTATATAAAGAATAGTACCACTACTGTAATGAAGGGCAAAGAGGACGCTTTGCTTGAACCACATGTGTGTGTCACATATTCAAAAAAATAAATTAAAAATGATAGCAAGAAAGTAAATCCTAGTATTGAATACAAATTGAAACCAGTGAGCCTGACTATAGGTCAGATTGATAATGTAACTATCAAGGAAAAAAGAATTAAGTAACTTTTGAACATAGTGCTTTCTTAATAGTATATAGCCTAAGGGCAAAGAGACCAGCAAAGAAATATTGAACTTAGCAAACCCCCTATAGTAGCTCTTCACAAGAAATGTTATTCCCATTTTGCTGAAAAAGAAGCATATTTAGAGAAGGATTTGCTTGGCATCATTTAATTAGGTGGTAGACTGGATTTAAAAGCCCATGCTCTGTTCTTTATGCAGTACTACTTTTTTTATTTTTATAGCGTGCTGTTCAGGTGAGTCCCTGGTTTCTTTAGTACCTCCCTTTTCTTGGCATCATCTGTAATATTAGTCAGAACCCCATTTTCAAGAGCTTCCTAACCTCTCGCATCTCTTTTCCTTCAAGAATTTCATTCCGTGCAATCATGCCTACCTTTTTGAAATCTGCCTTCCTAAATTAAAGGGTATGTGACACTTCCCACCCTTTTCTTTACGAATTAAGGTAGCCTGACGCATCTTTCTCTTGATTCTCATTCTTCCTACTTGATTCTCATTCCTCCTGCTGAATTATAGCTAGTGTCAAAGTCATGATTACTTACGGGCATAGTCTATTGATAACTGAGCCTGAAAGTTGTAAATGAGAGACGTGCCTTCTTAAAGACATATATCTATTTGTAATTTAACATATCTTTTGGGGATTTGGTGGTGAGACATGTAGTGGGGAGAGTGATAAAGAATGCAATTGTTGGACGTGCATTTTTTCCATGAGAGGTAGTAGAAACAAGTATCACTTTATAAACTGTGACTTTGAAATGATTCATTCATTAAAGAAGGCAAACAAAAATAGCAACGAAACAAAGACATAATAACTGGTTGTTAAATGAACTCTGTCCTTTGAAAAGCGAATGATTAAGGGAGAAAATATGTAAATAACTTGAGTATACAAGCTGCTATTTGAGATTTTGCAGAGTAAAAATGATAGGAAGAATTAAACTGTACAAGAATTTAGTTGGATCTTGCTTAAAGTACTTCGTGTTGTAAATCTCCAAACTTACTTTTAAAATAAATTACAGAATTTAAAGAACTTCTTGAATTAGCAGAATCAAAATGGAATTCAGTCTATTTTTTAATCACTCATGAATTACTATCTTTAAAGTGCATGGCTTTAAAATGTAATTTTAAATAATATACCAGAGAAATTGTCCAGAAGATCTAGGCCCAGAATTTCAATATAATTTTAAAAGGAAGTAAGGTTGGCAATCAGATTAATTTTTAAAAATTGCTTTTTATTAGAATTAAGAAAGTAAAATAGTGTTATAGTCTTTTATTGGATTAACTGAGTTTCTAAACACCTGGAGAAAATTAATTTAGTATCTCCTGTGCAAAGTTGTTTGTGGAGATTGTGCCATTGTCTGTGGAAACAGGGTCTATGAGACCTCTTTGTTGATGTTTCTAAGGTTTTAACTCTCTGGACAAACATACAAAAAAATTAAACTGTTCTACCAAAATATTACTAAATAGTAAACTTTGAGCACAGTGTCGAATCAGACCTTTTTCATGCTGGTACCTATTCATTTAGCCTGTTAATTCAGTTCCTTCATTTGTATTGTTTTGAGAATTAAATGAGCATATGTAAAGCACTTAATAATACCATGAATGGCACTAAATAAGTGCCCAGAATATAGTGACAGCTATTATTATTTATCCTTTTTCCTCCTCCAGATTTATGAGTGATAGGGAAACAAAATTTATTTTGAGCACCCTTTATTCTAATGTCAAGGTTTTAAAGGAGAGTTTAGGACAAAACCAGATTTTTCTGAACCCAAACACTTGAGATTCTGTTTGGGAAATGAGAAAGACAGATGCCAAATATCTACTCTACTTGTGCAGTGACAAGAAGATTGAATTTCTAATTTGTTTCCTGCCTCAAGCCCTTGCCTTCAGTTCCTTTGTCTCAATATGAAAATTTCTGTATTCGTTTGGAGATTCTTGTCTGACTGAAACAACAAAGAACAGTCTCCAGGAGTTTTAGTATGGCTAGCTAACCATAACTTTCTGGAAGAACATCTGGATGCAGTTTCAGCTTTTAAAGTCTATCATATTTTATGTCATTAAATTTCTGTAGTTCTAAATTATTGATTTCAGTTCTTTTCCTAGGTTGTGCCCATCCATTTTAAGAGCTGTATATCTTTTATGCAGAAAATACAAAGAATGTAGTTGACTATCAATAAAAATTATTATCAATTAAACTACTGGAGTTTTCCCTTCTTATCTCAGTTTCAGAATATAAGCATTACACCAAACACATACATGCATATACATATATACCCATACATACAAATGTAATTTTCCTTTATTGTGATTACTCAATTGCTTTAAGTAGTAGAAGTTATGATATTTGTTTGATTATAATCATTTCAGCAATGTCATGGATAAGCTGCTGGTCCCTGGACTTTAAAGAGAGAGGCTCCGGGACTTCCCTGGAGTTCCAGTGGTTAAGACTCCATGCTTCCAATGCAGGGGGTGCGGATTGGATCCCTGGTCAGGGAACTAAGATCCCACGTGCCGCACAGCATGGCCCAAAAAAAGAGAGGATCCTAACATCAGAAGCACATAATAATTAATACTTTGTAAATATCAGAAGGGTGTCTTAAACTTATTTCTAAAACAACTTGTTTTTAAATTGAAGTATAGTTGATTATATTAGTCTCAGGTGTGCAGCATATTGATTCAGTATTTTACAGATTATATTCCATTAAAATTTATTATAAGATAATGGCTGTAATTCCCTGTGCTATATAATATATCCTTGTTGTTTATCTATTTTATACATAGCAGCTTATATTTCTTAATCCCATACCCTTCATTTGCCCCTCTCCCCTTTGGTAACCACTAGTTTTTCTATATCTGTGACTCTTTCCTTTTTTTTTTTTTTTTTTTTTTTTTTTTTTTTATGGTACGCGGGCCTCTCACCGTTGTGGCCTCTCCCGCTGCGGAGCACAGACTCCAGACGCATAGGCTCAGTGGCTGTGGCTCACGGGCCCAGCCGCTCCGCGGCATGCGGGATCCTCCCAGACCGGGGCACGAACCCACGTCCCCTGCATCGGCAGGTGGACCCTCAACCACTGCACCACCAGGGAAGCCCACTCTTTCCGTTTTTAATTACCTTTTACTATACTGAACCTCTTTCTTTTAGGAATTGTTATATATAACCTTCTCAGTCATATTTCCTTTAATTTTTCCTTTTCTAAAACCTTATTTTCCCAAAGGTGATAAATTATATATTTCGTGTTCTACATTTACATTCTGCTTAGCACTCCCTCACTATCGTATATGTGGATGAGTGTATATGATCAGAGCATTGTTTCCTTTACACTTTCTGCAATGTTCATGTTTTTAAAAGTTGTAAAAGGCAGATTGTTTAATGTACATTCCTAGCATTTTAAATACTTACAAGTTCAAAAGTACTCTTTTTCAAGGCTGTTAGATACATGTATGATTCATAACATGAAACAGGGTTGCCTGTTTTTCTTTCTTAATTGAGTTGACATTTATAGTCTTCTAGCCTTATCATCTGTCTACGGAAAAAAAAATCTAACATACTTTAATGTCATTATCATAGATCTTATGGTTTGAGAAAATTCTCCTTTCTTCAATCTCCTTTCCAGTTTTAAAGCTTTTATCTCTCCTTTCATTGTGTCACCAAAATGTAGTTTGGCAATCAATTGACTTGGAACTTCAGACAATTAAATCTTCTGGACAGAAAATGCTGTTGTGTTCTTAAAGGCTTTTCAGCAGTTATTTGGACCTCTCATAGAAATTTCTAAATTACAGGATTGCTAAACAACTTCACACAAAACAATGTTTGGCTAAAAAGACCATTTTCTCAGATTCCTTCCCCATAAACCCATGTTTCTCTACCCAACCCCCCAGATTCAGAACGTTTCCTAGCAAAATTTTTTCTGAAGTCCGTTCTTAAGTTAGAAGAAATCTATACAAAGGACACCACCACATTGTTTTAGACGTATATATATATAATTTTTGCAGTACACGGGCCTCTCACTGTTGTGGCCTCTCCCGTTGCGGAGCACAGTCTCTGGACACGCGGGCCCAGCGACCATGGCTCACGGGCCCAGCCGCTCCGCGGCATGTGGGATGCCCCCGGACCGGGGCACGAACCCGCGTCCCCTGCATCGGCAGGCGGACTCTCAACCACTGTGCCACCAGGGAAGCCCTAGACTTATATTTCTTAATCCCATACCCTTCATTTGCCCCTCTCCCCTTTGGTAACCACTAGTTTTTCTATATCCGTGACTCTTTCCTTTTTAACTTACCTTTTACTCTACTGAACCTCTTTCTTTTAGGAACTGTTATAATCTTCCATATATATGGAATCTATACTGTCTATTCAAACTTGACCCAGACTCAGAACTGATGAGTGCTCTGAGCCTTAGTATTCTCTTGGGTCTTTTATTTTGCAGACTTACCTGTGGATAGATACTCATTGGGATTCAGAACTTATCATGCATCACCACAGGAAAAGATTCAAATACAGTCAAAGTATGTGAAAATCAAAACTGTATTTTCCAAACAGTCATGTTAAACGTGTATATCTGTATAAAGCTTAACCAGCTAAGGCAGGTCAGTATTTCTCCATTTGAAAACTTAGAGTGTTGGAACATTAAGTGTTTCATGCATATTTCTAGGCAAATTGTGCGCCAGTGATTTTTTTTTTTTTTTTTTTTTTTTGCGGTACGCGGGCGTCTCATTGTTGTGGCCTCTCCTTTGCGGAGCACAGGCTCCGGACACGCAGGCCCAGCGACCATGACTCACGGGCCCAGCCGCTCCGCGGCAAGTGGGATCTTCCTGGACCGGGGCACGAACCCGTGTCCCCTGCATCGGCAGGCGGACTCTCAAACACTGTACCACCAGGGAAGCCCGCGCCAGTGCTTTTCTCTTTACAATTAAATATTTCCAGTAGTTCAGGTCTTTTTTTTTAAAGTATTCTATTGAGCTGACTAATGATCACAAAAGTGATTCTGGCTTATGGTTAGTTTATTCCATTCTTTGCAAAGTATTTTTTACCTACTGTAGAGCACGATGCAATAAATAAGACCCAGTTTTAGTGAGAACTACAAACAATTAAACAGTTAATTGGAATTCAGTAAGAAGAGTGCTGAAATAGTAGTAAATGCATATTGCTGTGGGAGTGCATTGGAGTGCCTCTAATTCAGGCTTGGAATGCTAGAAATGGCTAGCTACATGGAATAATGACATCCAACCTGAGATCTAAGGAATAAATTGGCCAAAGAAGGGAAGAATGTAAGAATGTTTCATGTAGAAGGAAAAGCAAGTTTAAAGCCTCAGAGGTTTAAAAAAAAAAGTTATATGTAGGGAAACTGAAAGCTCAGTGTGCCTGATAACAATAGTTTGAAGGGAGGAGTGGTATCAGATGATGGTGGGGAAATGGGGACTAGATCATGAAGAGCTTATATTTTCCATCTCTCTTCCTCCTTTTTTTAAAAAAACAGATTTATTGAGGTATATAATTTACATGCCACATAGTGCATCCCTTTAAAGTGTACAGTTTTTAGTATATTAACAGGGTTGTACAACCATCAGCACAGTCAATTTTAGAACATTTCATCACCTCAGAAAGAAACCCTATACCCTGAAGCTATTAACCCCCCACCAACTATCCCAGCCCTAAGCAACTACTAATCTACCTTCTATCTCTATATATTTACCTATTCTGCAGATTTTATATAAATGGAATCATATAATATGTAGTCTTTTGTGACTGGCTTCTTTCACTATAATGTTTTCAAGGTTTATCCATGTCATAGCATGTATCAGTACTTCACTTCTTTTTATGGCCAAATAATGTTCCATTGTATAGATAAGCTAAATATTGTTCAGCATTTCATCAGTTGGTGAACATTTGGGTTGTTTCTACCTTTTGTAGCTATTATGAGTAATGCTACGGTGAACATTCATGTACACATTTTTATGTGGACATACCTTTTCATTTCTCTTGCTTTCCTAGGAGTGAAATTGCTGGATCGTATCTTTAACTTTATGTGGAGCTGACAGACTGTTTTCCAAAGTGGTTGCACCATTTTACATTCCCACCAACAATGTATGAGGATTCCAGTTTCTCCATATCTCACCAATACTTGTTATTTGTGTTTTTGATTATAGCCATCCTAGTGGATATGAAGTAGTTCTCATTGTGGTTTTGATTTGCATTTCCCTGATGACTAATAATGGTAAGCATTTTTCATATGCTTTTGGCCATTTCTCTTCTGTCTTTGGAAAAATGTCTGTTTGATCCTCTGCCCATTTTTATGTTGAATTATCTTTTTATTATTGAGTTATAAAAGATAACTCATTGTTAGACATATGACTTGCAAATATTTTCTCCTGTCCTGTAGGTTATCTTTTCTCTTTCTTTATGGTATTCTTTGATGCACAGACGCTTTTAATTTTGAAGTCCATTTTATCTATTGTTTCTTGTATTGCTTGTGCTTTTGGTGTCATATCTAAGAAACTATTGCCTAATCCACTGTCATGAAGGTCTTTTCCTAAGTTTTCTTCTAGAAGGTTTAGCGCTTACATTTAGATTTCTCTTCAGTTTTGAGTTAATTTTTGTATATGGTGTGAAGCAGGGGTCTACATTTATTCTTTCACATGTGTCCCATCACCACTTGTTGAAAAGACTATTCTTTCTTCATTGAATAGTCTTGGCACCCTTGTTAAAAATCAATTGGCCATGAATATGAGGGTTTATTTTGGGACTCTCAATTCTACTCCATTGATCTATATGTCTGTCCTTATGCCATTGCTACACCATTTTGATTACTTGTAGTTTTATAGTAGGTTTGAAGTCAAGAAGTGTGTCTTCCAGCTTTGTTCTTTTTCAAGATTTTTGTGGCTATTCTAAGTCCCTTGCATTTCCATATAAATTTTAGGGTCATCTTGTCGATTGCTGCAACAGTAACAAAACAAAACAACCCAGCAGGGATTTTGATA